>NC_080675.1:69189999-69836808 GCF_030445035.2 Dasypus novemcinctus | reverse complement strand
TTGCTTATATATCTCTTAAGAGTGGTTATCTATGTTACAATTTTTGAGGAACTGTCAAATTATTGTTCCAAAATGATTATGCCATTTACATTCCCATCTCAGGAGTGTATGAGGTTTCCAATTTCTCCATAATCACAACACAACACTTATTATATGTATTTTGATTGTAGCCATCTGTCTAAGTTTGTCAAAGGTTTCCAATGTAGTATACCCAAAATATGTTGGCCTTATAATGGGAATTTTTTTAGGGTAAAATCTTACAGGTCTGAGGTCATGAAATATCCAATCAAGGCACCATCAGAGATGCTTTCTCACCAAGGTTTGACTGTTGGCAGATGCTATAATTCTACCACATGGCAAGGGAAGATGGCAGCCAATCTCTGCTAAGGTGCTTGCCTTCCTTTCAAGGATCACAGTCTCCCAGGGATCAGAGTCTCAGTTGTGGGTGATCAGGCATATGGCAGACCTGGTCTCCTCAGACTTGAGCTGCTCCATGGGCTCAGCTCATGGGCTCCATGGGTTCTTTCCATGCCTCTGTGCTCTGCTGATTCCAGACACTGGGACCTCTCTATATCTCTAGAGGCTTCTCTGTCTTCCTGCAGTCCTTTCCATCATATCACAGGATCAAAATAGTGACTTCTTTTTCTGTCTCTCTGTGTGTTCTCAGTCTATATAAGACTCCAATAAGGGGGTTGAGATCCAACCTGTATCATGCCTCACTGACACAGTACAACCAAAAGCTGTCTTATCAAGTAATCTAACCAAGGTTCCTTAAGCAAATTTAACACAATCAAAGGGTCTCATACCCACAGGAATGGATTAGTTTAAAAAAGTCTTTTCTGGGATCCACAGGATTCAAATTGTCACACCATCCAAGTGGATATGAAGTGATATTGCAATTAAATTTTGAGTTGGATTTCCCAGATTATAATAACTTTGAGCATCTTTTCATGTGCTTAGTGGCTATTTGTATATCTGCTTTGAGAAAACATCTCAGTTCTTTTAAAGATTTTAACTGCATTATTTGTCATTTTATTATTGAATTACATTATTTCTTTTTAGTATTTGATGCAAGTTCCTTATAAAATATATAATTTTCTTCTTTTCTGTAGGTTGTCATTTCACTTTCCTGATAGTGCAAAATATTTTAATATTTATGATGTCCAATTGATCTATTTTTCTTTCATTGCTTGTGCTTTGGGGGTCCTCTAAGAAACTATTGCTTAATAAAGGTAGTAAAAAATTTTGCATATTTTTTATTCCAAGATCTTTATAACTTTAGCTTCTTCATTTAAGTCTTAATATCATTTGATTATTTTTTGTATATAATTTGAGATGGGGATCTGACTTCATTCTTTTGCCTGTGACTATCCAATTGCCCCTACACCATTTACTAAAAAGGCTATTTTACCATTGAATTGTCTTCTCAAACTTCTTAAAATCAATTGACCATAAAGTGAGAGTTTATTTCTGGGCTCTCAATTCTATTATATTTGCCTCTATGTCTACCTTTATGCACTACCACATGATATTGATTACTGTAATTTTGAAGGAAGTTTTTAAATCAGGAAATGTGAGTCCTCTAACACTGCTCTTTCTTTGTTTAAGATTGTTTTTATGATTCTGTTTCCTTTGAATTTTGACATGAATTTTAGGGTCAGCTTATCAATTTCTGCAAAGAACCCTGATGGAAACATGATCAATATTGCATTGAATATGTAGCTCAATTTGGGTAGAATTGTCTCCTTGCTGAATTTAAGTCTTCCAATACATGAGCACAGACTGTCTTTCCATTTATTTAGACCACCTTTAACTTCTCTCAAAAATACTTTGCAGATTTCACTGTATACTATTTGTGCTAATTTTGTTAATTAAATATATTCTTAAATATTGTTAATTTGATGCCATTTTAAATGAATTTGTTTTCTTACTTTCACTTTTTATTGTTCATTGCAAGTGTATCTGCATTTGATTTGTATATATTGATTTATGTTCATTGTATCCTATAAACTTGCTGAACTTATCTGTTAGTATTCATTGTCACTTAGGGGATTCTTAAGGGCTTTCTATATATAAGATCATTTTATTTGCAAATAGAGATATTTGTATACTTCCCTTCTAATATGGGTAAATTTTCTTCTTAATTTGCTTGGTTTTAATCTCCAATACAATGTTGACTAGAAATGTTGAGAGTGGACATCCTTGTCTTGTTCCTGATCTTCAGGGAAATGCATTCAGTCTTTCTCTATCAAGTATGATATTAGCTGTGGATTTTTTCATAGATGCCCTTTATCATGTTAGGGAAGTTCCTTTCCATTACTAGTTTGTTGAGTGTTTTTATCATAAAATGTCCGAACCAGCGGGGGTGGATTCCAAGGGCCTGTGGGAAGAAGTGGGGGCAGGGGACAAGAAAGAATGGAGGCAAGACAGGATTCTGATCAAGCCTCATTTGTTGGGGGTAAAACACGGGGATATATAGAGAAGGAAGGGAACGTGTACATAGGTGATAGGCTAGTTTTGCGGCTGGCAGACGTCCAAGGAGGGGATTGGCTGAAAGTTCGTGCCAGGTCTGCAGAGTTTCACGCCTTGGGCATGCGTATTGCTGTGGTCACCTGAGTTGCAGCGGGAAGGGGAGAACAAAGAAGCAGGGAGGAAGAAGAATAAGGAAATGACAGGGCAGATTTGTGAACTCCATCATGTTGTGAGATCCACCATGTTGTGAGTTCCGCCATGTTGTGAGAGACTGCAAATAGGTCTCACAGCAGATGGCTCCCTACAGGTCCCCCTTTTCTGTTTAATGAGTTATGAATTGAAGAAAGGAACAGCCAGCGATGGCTCATAATAGAGCAGGGCTTATTTTCAGTAGTGGCATGCGGCTGTGAGGTGCTCCCGTGCTGAAAGGGGGGCTGTGCCTGTCTTAGGTCGGGGCTGCACCTGGTAAGCGATTCGTCTTACCCAGTATGCAATCAATCTTACCCGTCATTGGGAATCATGGCAGCAAAAGGTCATGTCCCTGTCTTAGGTTGACTGATGGGTCAGCCCAGTTGCCCATCATTGGCTAACCAGTCCAGCGCCTCAGTGACAGATGGCTTGCAATTACAGCAAGCTATAATGGGGAGCCCTCATAGACTGCGTATGACAAGCATGATGTACTGAGATTGGTGGGTGTGTCCACACCTGCCCCAGTCTTGTCAGGCCAGGGTGCCCATTGCTCATTCGAGCCGCTGGATCTTTGCCGAAGCCGTTCAGTGATATATATTAAACAGAGAAGGTTAAGCCATGGTAAGGGAGGTGGTGACTGTAAAGGGAAAACAGGCAAAGAAATGTTATTAGGGTACAGGATAGCAAATGAGACAACATAAGAAATTTGCATTTTCAAAGGTTGGTTGTTCATTCTTCGACATTCTTTGGTCCGGATAGGTGGGTACTGATGAACAGCAGCAAGATACATCACAAACAGCGGCAAGATACATCACGTGGGCCGAGATTTGCTTCATCCTTTCTTGGAGAAATTTAAGGAGGCAAGGTGCAAATGCACAGATTAATATGAGAGTGATTAGGGGGCTGAGGAGGGGACCTAGCCACGTTGCGAGAGGGGAAGTGAGCCAGGCAGATGAGGAAGTTGATTGGGAGGGCAGTATTCCTTCCCGTAATTCTCAAAATTTCTTAACATTTTGCTCAACAATACCAGATTCATTCACGTAGTAGCAGCATTCCTCCTGAAGGAAAAGGCAAGTTCCCCCTTTTACAGCTGTGAGTAAATCAAGGACCCTGCGGTTTTGTAAGGCTACCTGGGTGAGGGATGTTAGTTGCCGCTGCAGAGAGTCAAGAGACTGCACACTGGATTCTAGGCTAATTTGTTGTTGTTGTTTAAAGTATTGCAAGCTGATGAGGCCATGACCAAGAGCACCACCTGCCATGGCAGCTGCAGTGACTGAACCTGTGAGGCTAATTTTTTATCAATATAGAGAGGAAGGTGGCTCTCTTTGACACAGATGAGGATAGTAAAATTTTTAGTTTGCCTTCTCCATAGTATGTTAGTTGCGGGGTAGTGGCTACTAGGATGCAAGGCCTCATTTTTATAGAATAGAGCATTTTTGGGTTATAGTTAATTTTCCAACCACAAACATATAAGGATCTCTTACACCTGCCTGAAGATGACAAATTTGATTTAAATGCAGATATTGACCATTCTTACTATTATTCCCAATCCATTCTATAGTAGGAGCTATTCCTAGAAAAACTTTCCATATAGCCTACATACAAAGTTATTAAGCAAACCTTTTATAACATAATACCATGAACACTAAACAAGCTTGTTAAAATAATGAACTTTTCTATAAATACTTAGTAGCATGCAATATCAGAAACAGCCTCCTAAAAGCAAGTTGTCAAGGGAGGCTGGATGCAGCCAAACTTCCCTGTTATAAAATTACCTTTTATTATTATTATCATTATTAATTCAGGTTTGTTTAAACACTTTAATTTAAACAATGCTTTATAAAACTTCTTATAATTATTTATAACCATATAGACTATAATTATATCATTTTAAGACAAATTTTACCTTTATAGAACACATTTCTTTACTTAAAGTTACCACAATACTTTCTATAACTTGCCACAATCATTTAAGTTCCAAGAGTTTATGAAAATTAGCCATCCTACTTTAGGACAAAACACCTTTTTGCAAAGACTTATTAAATTTCAGTTAGCATTTTCACAAACTTTTAACTTTTCTAATATTCATTTAAGTTTTACATCCTTTATATTATCCTGTGAAGAAAAATAAGTTATTCATTTCAATCTAGGCAAGAACCATTTTTTATGAAAAGGCATAGTAATTTTGTTAATCAAGACTTACAATTTTTATCATTGTAGATATCTCATTAACATTTAAACTTATGTATTAATATAATAAACTTAAGTGTTAATATAAGCACTTATTTAATTTTTGGCCATTCAAATAGCGCTCTTTTTTTTTTACTAATTTATATTACCATCCGGAGGTATCACAATGTACAGTGACATTGAATGAACAGACAGACAAACACAAAACAATTACAACACATTAACAGAAACATACAATTTATTTACAATCGACTCATAATTCTTTACTTTCTTGGTATAGCTGCTTTTAAATTCTCTGTTATATAGCACATCTTAGATTGTACCTTTCAAGATTTCTTCTGGAATTCATGTTGCCTGTAATATGCAAGCTTGTGCTTGGAAACATTTTTATTAGTTATCAGCAATCAGTTAAAATAACTTGAGCAGCAGTTAGGCAGACCATTAGCACACATTTTTGGATTATTACTGTAAGACTATACTGAGACTTGAAGTTCTGGAGATAATTATTGATTTAAAACTGAAAATTCCTTTTAGACCTTGATAAAAATTTGGTACTAATTTTATTACCTTGGTTATATGGAGCAGTGGGCCCATAGGTGGAGGTGGCGGTTTTAAGCTCTTTTAAAGATTTAAAGGGGCATTTACAAAGGCAATTTGCTTTACATATCACCAAACAGCCTTTCTGCAGCTGCACACAATCTGCCTACAAAATCTGAAAAAGGCTCCTCCTGCCCCTGTTTAATATTAGTGAGGGAGGAGGCAGGGTGTTCTTTTGAGCGCAACCTTTTCCAAGCCTTAAGGGCAGCAGTTTGAATTTGAGCAAATAGGCCAGGGTCATACCTACATTGATTTGTATTATCTCTATAATCATTTGACCCTGTAAGCATATCAATACTCCACCCGTTGCCAGCCTGAGCATTACGCCTGTCTGTATCGGCACAGAACTCAGCGTACTCAGATTTCCATAATAGGTAATCTCCTGCACTGAGAGCAGAGCGAGCAAGAGTACGCCAATCATGAGGTGTGAGCCAGGCATCCGCAATGTGCTCCAAGATGGTAATAGTATACGGAGCAGTGGGCCCATAGGTGGAGGCAGTGGTTTTAAGCTCTTTTAAAGATTTAAAGGGGAAAGTGGAATGCACACGAAGTACCTTCACCTCACCATCTGCCTCATTGTTTTGCCCCTTGGTTTGCCTCTCGGTGACCGGTTATGCAAAAAAAAGGAGGGGTTTTTTAATCACAGCAGGGGATGCACGCCTGGGTGGCCTTTGTAAGCAGGCGCAGGTGGGCGGGAAGTCGATAAAAGGATTGTGGTTAACTGCCTTTCTGCATTTATGGTGTTGTAATTCTTTTAGCTGCTGTAGCTCCTTTATGAGTTGTAAATGCTCCCTTCCTGTGGAAACTAGGGATAAACTTCTTTTAGGAAAGCAAAGAATTTAGAGAGTTCTTTAACATTAACCTTTACTCCTCTCGTCCTAAGTGGGGCCTGCAGGCTGGACAGGAAAAGGGAACTATCACTAGAGGATGCCTGCCCCATTATAGCCGATCACTCACCGAGACAGTCTTCAGAAGATAGGCAGTCTTTTGAAGGTCTCCACCGCCCAAGCTGATGGCTTGGGTCTCTTCCGCCCAAGCTGATGGCTTGGGGTACCTGGCCAGGCTTTTCAGCGTCGGCTCGAACTTCATCCCTGGGCCCTGTCAACGTCGGGCGCCACTTGTCCGAACCGGTGGGGGCGGATTCCAGGGGCCTGTGGGAAGAAGTGGGGGCAGGAGACGAGAAAGAATGGAGGCAAGACAGGATTCTGATCAAGTCTCGTTTATTGGGGATAAAACACAGGGATATATAGAGAGGGAAGGGAACATGTACATAGGTGATAGGCTGGTTTTGCGGGTGGCAGACGTCCAAGGAGGGGATTGGCTGAAAGTTCGTGCCAGGTCTGCAGAGTTTCCCGCCTTGCACATGCATATTGCTGTGGTCACCTGAGTTGCAGCGGGTAGGGGAAAACAAAGAAGCAGGGAGGAAGAAGAATAAGGAAATGACAGGGCAGATTTGTGAACTCCGCCATGTTGTGAGATCTGCCATGTTGTGAGATCCGCCATGTTGTGAGAGACTGTAAATAGGTCTCACAGCTGGTGGCTCCCTACAATAAAAGAATGTTGAATGATCATGTGTTTTTGTCGTTTGTTCTATAATATATTCCATTAACTTAATTGATTATAACATGTTAAAACAATATTGCATTACTGGAATAAACTCCACTCAGTCACGGTGTACAATCCTTTTTATATATTGCTTGATTTCTGTGCCTCTATTCATAAGAGATATTCATCAATGGTTTATTTTCCTATTCCTTCAGATGACTTTGGTTAGGAATTTTCTTTTAATATGTGTGCATGTGAGAGATTAAATCCGTGAAATTGATAATGGTGTGTTGATATAAGTGTGGGTTTTAAACAAAGGGAAAAAAACAGACTTTAGACGCAAAGTAACTTACTCTATTCAATGGAAAGCAGAAAAAAGAGAGATAATAAAAAGAAAGGCAGATTAAATGCCAAAAGTGGGAAATGTAACAGATAACTCCTGAAGTAAGTCTTAATAAAACAGTGTGGCATTAGATGAATTAAACCAAGCAATGTAAACAGTGATTCTCAGAATTGGTAGAACAACCAAATATAATATGTTTACAAGAGCACAAAAAGACACAGAAACTTACTTTGAAATAATAGACCTTGTTATACTAGTTCAACATGAATCAAAATAAAACTAAGGCGGATGCTCTAACCAAGTCCACTTCCTGAGGGGAGCCCCACGTGCAAGGAGTGCCCCCCATAAGGAGAGCCACCCAGCATGAAAGAAAGTTTAGCCTGCCCAGGAGTGGTGCTGCACACATGGAGAGCTGACACAGCAAGATGACCTAACAAAAAGAGACACGGATTTCTGGTGCCACTGACAAGAATAGAAGTGGCTACGGAAGAACACACAGGGAATGGACAGGGAGAACAGACAACTGGGGTGGCGGGGAGGGGGAAGGAAGGGGAGAGAAATAAATAAAAATAAATCTTAAAAAAAAAAAGAAAACTATAGCATCAATGTCATACACAATGACATGGAATTCAAGACAAAAGTAGGGGAATGTATGTTGTAAAAATATAAAAATAGCAGAATTAGATACAACTCTCAAGAAAATATACACAGCTATCACTAAAATCTTAAAATATTTTAAGCATTAATTAATAAAACTGCAAAAAGACAGATAAAAATCAGAAGTTTTTCTGAAGTTTTTAACACTGTCTTTTCATATATTGAGACCTGAAAGAAAGAAAAGAATTAACATATGAATATATAATTGCTACTAATATAGTAAACTTAATATCTATATAATACTGATAAATTTTAAAAATATATGAATTGTAAGAATTAACAATGAAGAAATAGGAAGGTCAAAAAACACCAATACGTTTTTAAAAACATTACCAATCCTTCATGCCAAGACTAAATAATTTCACAATTGATTTTTACCAAATAATGAAAATTTCTGAATACCCATCAAACAGCCACTCCTATTTCAGGATTCCTCTAAAAGATCTTTGACTTTTGTGTAAATTCTATCTTTCATCCATGGGAGTTCAGGTGCTTCTGGGGAAGCTGACCACTTTCATGGTTCTAGAATGAATCCTCATGAGTCTAATTGGATTGTCTTGATGGTGACTAGTTCAAGAATAGGCATGTGAATCAATCTGGAAAAATGAAGCATGATAGTTTGCTGAGAGCTTCTAGGAAATGCTTAATTTCTATGAACAGAAAAACTTGTCACAAAGACTCTATTTCTTGATATAAAGTATAGATGTTAGCCTGGAACTACAACTGAGTCACTATGAGAATAACTTTGGAGCAAGCATGTGGAGGGGAATCAACCAAGATAATTCTTAGGATGTAACCAGGCCAAAACCAGGCCCCACCCTTTCTTCTGTCTTACATTAGCTTGAGGCAAAAATTTTCATATCATTTAAGTAATTTCAGTTGGAAAAGCTTAATTGCTGCCTCTTAAATTGTCTTTCTAAATTGAATATCTGTTGTTTCAATGGAAACGTCTCTGTAATGCCCCTTTAACCATAGCCACGTGCTCCCTTGTACATTGGAATTTACCTTAGTAAACTGCTATCTTATGGTTGTCCAACCATAACGGTGCTCAGAATGACTAAAAAAAGATATCTTTGCATTGTGGTACATCATAAACAGCTTTAATGGGACCTGGAATGCAGCAAAATCTGTCAATGTGATCTTTCTAAGTCAATTCTAAATCTCACTTCCTTCTGTAATATTTTAATTCACAATGACTTCTCTTTCCTCTCAGTCACAATTATGACACTTTTTGCTAATATGTGGTCCTTGAACTTTTCTTGCATGTCTCGTTTCTCTAAAGGTCTATCTCCTATATTGTTTTATATCCCCAAAACACAAATTCACACTGAATAACAATGCCTTGCTGAATTAAAGAGTAATATTTTCACTGCTAACAAATATGCGTTCCTAGAAAACTTACAGTGCAACATTGTAGAGCTGGTAGTGTAAAATGAATCAATACTCTCACTGCCAAAGCAATTTTCAATTGAATGTAAAGAGGACAATTATGTTCTTGGTAAGCAACATAAGTGTCTCAAGTACTTATTGAAACACTTCCTAAGCACAAGGCAACAATGGCATTTGTGGCTACGAGATCAACAGACGTATCAAACAGTATGTGAAGAGATGAGATTTTTTTAAATAAAACTTAGTACATACAAAGACATCTAACAGATAGAAATGCCATTGAGCAAAGTAAGCAGCTACCAATGAAAGCACTGTAGAAGAAATAAGAAGGTAGATATCTATCACTCCACCAACGCATGTAAGCAGTGTCTGCTAATTCAAAGCATGTGGTACAAAATATTCAGTGACGTTATGGCCTTGAAGTGCTCAAGAGAGAATGCTCCTTTGGGCTAAATTATACAGATTCAGAAGTGAGCACCTATTACCTGAATTCAATTATTACTCTGCCGAGTGATTTACTTGGAAAACAGAAACAGAGACATGCTTTCTTTTCTTTTGTTAAAACTGTGTATTCGCCACAATAAATTTTGTGATAAACAAAATATTAATGAGTTTACTAAATAAAAATGTAAAAATTTACCTTTTGTCTTAATTGGAATTCTCTAGGGAAACAGAATCAACAGGAGACATCTGTAAATAGTACATGATTTTATAAAATCTCTCAGGTGACCATGGGGATTCACAAGTCCAAAATCCATAGGCAGACTGCAAACCAGAGGTTCTGATGAAGGTCCTTGATGATTTCCCAGGAGATGGTTGTTCTGAAGTCAAGCTGGAAAATTCTCTCTTTTAAGGCATTAAACTAATTGGGTAAAAGGTCACACATTGCTGAGGGCAGTCTCCTTGGTTGATTGTGGATGTAATCAGCGATCTATGCAATAAACTCACTGGTGATGAAAGTCTATTAATGTCCTTGTATTGCAAATAGGCCAGTGCTTGCTTGACCAAATAATGGCACAATTACCTGGCCGAGTTGACACATTATCCTAACCATCGCACTTTTCAAGAATGGATAGATTTCAAGTTGTATAAATGCATACGTTATCGTCAACATAAAGCTCAGTTGCTGGGAAAATTTGTTTCTTGATAATTCAGTGCTTTGGTGGTTATGAACAGTCTCCAAACACCCAGTCTGCAATGATCCCGTGATGCTGACAAATACTCAGAGACCCTAACCTGGAACCATTTCTATTTTAACCTCTACACCTCAGATCCTGGACGAGGAAAAACTGGTTTAATTATCTTCCATCAAGAACAACTATTTTAAAAATTGGTAAATTCCAATATTTCCTAGGGAGCTGAGTGAATATTATAGAATAAAACATTTATAAGACACTACTATATCAGTAATATAGATCAAATATCATTGTTAATAGATTGATTTGTGGGACTTAAAGATGAAATAGTTTTATAATGGATGAGAGAATAATAGTTAAGGATTAAATATGTACTATGGAGATTTTAAAAAGGGACATAAGACATATACAGTACACATATTACAAAAATTTCAAGATTCTGTTGAGCACTAGAAAACAAATAAATATGAATAATTGATAAATATTTTATTTTTGTGGAAAAAGATGTCTAAATGTTGTAAATTGGTCATTCTTTCCAACTTAAAAAATATCAATATAATTCAAACACAATGTTATTTCATGAAATATTACAAAATATGAAGTGTCTGAAAAATATCAATCAAAATAGTTTTCAAATTAATAATCAAAGGCACATTAAAGCATATATTAAAGTTATGTATTAATTGAATATGGTACAGCCACCATAATTGATGGGCAGATTGGAAGAGGTGAATATAAGATCTTAAAACAGATTCAAGTATTTATAAAATTCGTATATGATAAATGTGGCATATCAAATACATGGAAAAAGGTTTGTTTCCACAATAAATCATAAGATAATAAGTTTACAATACAGAAAAGGGGCAGGAGCAGTTCAGGCTTTGTCCCACCTCTTGTTCCTGGATGCCTGAATCCAAAATTTTAGGCCCTGGAGGATTAACACATTCCCCCAGGGTAGCTCCAGCTCCAGTGCTGGCTAGCTTCACCTAAAAAGGCAATAATAATAAAGTGTACTTTTTCTTATGGAAAACGGAGGATTCTCCTTATTTTCTTGACAGCTAGGCTATATATTTTAAAGAGTTTAACCCAATGTTCTAAAGTATTTTATACCAAATGATGATATTCAGGCTATCTAATCTTTCAGATTACAAGAAATAGAAAATTCCTCACACATTTTCCATCATACCCAAGGGGTCATAAAATAAAAAGACATCAAGAGAGTTTTTATTCAGTTGTTACATATGTCTTTGTTTCAAATCAGAAAAGCAAAACTATGCTAGAACTTAATTCTGACTTTCAGGATTTATTGAAAACCACAAGTTATATCAGTATGGCTGATTTGCAGAAATTAAAAAGGAAGATTAGAGAATGTAATGTATAGTTTGAAGCAATTTATGATTTATGGATAGTTATAGAACAAACACACAAATTTAATTGGTCTTCCCCATTTGAAACACGTTTTACTTTACACTTACTGTTTGTTTTAAAACCAGCTTAAAATGCAACCAATCATTTGGCTTTTCTTCAATGTCATGTAAATCTTATGTTTCACAACAGTGAAGATGAGATAATTTAGCTCACTATTATAAATAACAGTTTCTATCCTAGAATTTATTATCTATTAGTTGTGCTTATTAAATAAAGGTATTGTATTTACTTATGTTATTTAAATATTTGGGATACTAATTGGAGATACTGAATAACAAATGTTTACATGTATTCATAAGATTTTGAAACAAATTATTTTCTTACAGAAAATATTAGTATTAAACATTAAAACACTATCAATCTCCATTTATGTAACCATATCTATATCTAAAATTTTACATAAAGAGACACCTTTACTTTTTCCACTTGTCCTATTTGCCCTAAATGAGAGTCATGAGAAGTTATATAACTTGTCCAAAGTAATTGAATTAGTTCATATTTGAATCTAGATCTTAACTCAAGTGTTCTCAAAACATATGCCCTTGAAACTTTAAATATATAGTGATTAATGACCTATGCCAGAGACATCCAAGAGTAGCACAGATATTAAGGCATATTGTCTAAACACTAAACAATTTAAGGTAAAACTTCTGAGATGTTTCTTTCCATTTTTAGTTTGTAATATTATTACCTCTGCAAAAGACAAAGGTATTTTGATTAAAAAGAGGAAACCTAATTTAAAAATACAGCACATTAACATACTATGAACTAAGCAATGGTGGAGACTTGCTGACTAGTGACCCTTGGCAGAAGGATACATCAGCTCGCTGACATTGAAACTTGGTTTTATAATTTGATAATAAATCAAATCATAAATATGTCAAAATTTTTAGAAGAATTATAAACATGCACATGCACACTTATGCTTAGAAAGTGATTATCAGCAAGAAGTTTAAACAGTATAATAATATTGTCATCAAATAGTTATTGAATGAAATACAGCAGCATATTGTATTAGAATATCTACATTTAAATATTATACTGACCTTGAGCCAGAGGCACATATAAATGGACAAACATTCACAAAATGGAAGAAAAATAATGCCTATATCATAAGAAAGTTGTGACTAAATGTTCATGAAACACTAGAACGATATTTTGCATATTGTATGTCCACAATCAACATTAATTTTAACTGCCTTAGAGTTGAAAAAGAAGCAAAACTGGGGAGTTCACATTAGCAGCATTTTATAATATTTCCCAACTTAAACATGAAGTTAAAAAAATATTGTTTCATTTGCTGTTCTCTGATATGGCTTTCATATAAACGAAGCACATATTCATTTTTTTTTGTTAGCTTGACTCTATGTGCAATTTCAACAAACATGTATAATGCATATTTCCTCTAGAAAATATGATGAGTATCATATATTGATGTGATTAACTCTAAAACTAATACTCCAAAAACAGTATATTTTATGTGCTACTTCTTTTAGAATAATGTCAATCCTAACAATCATTTACACTTGTACTTCTCCCAATGTTGTCAGGCATCTTCTTTATGTTGATTATGTTTACCAAACTTTAATTTTTAATTTATAGCCTTTTTAATTAGTATTTTTGTAACAGGGAATGTAAAATAATTGCTTTAAACATGAAAAATGAAAAATAACATTAATGGAGTATAGTATTTTTTACAAAGAGCATATGAAGAATGAATATATTGAATTGTTTTTATTAAATTTTATACTAATCTTGACCACTTTCAATAAATAATTTTAAAATCATCCAAGAAGTTAATATGCTAACCAATTAATAATTAAATACATTCTATTTCTAAAGTAGTAAGGAAGTATAAAATAAAAGAGGTAATTAGTAGCATTTTGAATAATTTAAAAGTGGATAATCATAGGTATTTGGTTTTGGGCGATAGCAAAAAGTTCTGGGTTTTATGGATGTATGAGGCATGTTATTTTTATCCTATGAGAAAAACACATCCAATTTGCTTCCCTTTTAGTGTTCATATTTTAATTACAATTATTGCACCAATACAACATGCAATTTATATACATATAACTTAAACTCCATTTTCATTTTTCAGCAAGTCAAATACAAAATATATTATCAGCTTGAGAATACAAGCAAAGAACATAACATGGAGTAAGATTGAGAAAGTAGTTTCCCAGTAATCACTAGCGATTCTATAGATTCTCTTTTTATTATTTTCCATAGCAATTTAAATATGCCCTGCCATATTTCTGCAAGAATAAAACTGCCTGGAATGAGAGGCAATGAAAGGAAATTAACCCAGAGTTAAGATGTGATAAGAAGGCAATCCAGCTATGAGAATATATGTTGTAGCTAGACATAAGAACACCCTTCTACCAGAGTGTTCACATTCAAATAGGTGCTAAGGGAAGAAATTATCCTCCCTTATTTCATCTTTAAATTATCTATTAATGAACCAAATAGATAGTGTTCATTCATCTAAGAGGGATACTCTCTTCACAGAATTATATAAGGAATGATAGAGCAGAGGGAAAGGAAAGTGGAAACTGATTTTGAGATTCCCTGAGTGATGGGTATTAACCTTAAGCAAAACTTTTACATCTAAAACTGTGACTCTCCAGCTTCCTTCATAAATGATAATGATGCTGTAGCAGCTTTCTATTGAAGAACTAGATGGATTGAAAAAATGAAGTGTTTATGGAAAGGGGTCAGATACTGGGGCAGCAAGGCAATGTGGGTACTGAGTAAGTGTTAAGTGCTTTCATCTCTCTCATTTACAGATCAGGTTAAGAACTCTAAACCCTTCAACTTTAGATCAAATAATGGGCAAATACAAAGTAAAGTTATGTTTCAAATGCAGCAAATAGATGTAGATGCAAGATAATAGGCAATTCTGTGGAATATAACTTGGAGAACACAGCTCGTTTAACCTCCTTAATCTAAGAGACACCCATGTCCAAAGGTGTTGCACTAGTCAAAAAACAGAAGAGAATAGTGGAGGTGCCACCAACACAATCTTCTTATCATAAGAAGAGACATAAAGAAATGGGTCTTTCTCCATATAAACTTCTTTCAAATCCTGAATTTGTAAACATTGCTGCCAGTCTGTACATGTTTAGGTTTGGGTTAGTGGAGAAGGATGTTCCAAAATGGAGATTGAAGGATACCTGGAGACACAGGGGATAGGGAAGAAATCCAGAATGATCAAATGTCACTACCAAATGAAATGATGGCTACTGAGCCAGAAATCATCCTAAATACTGACTCCCAGAGTCTAGGTTCCATTAAAGCCTGCTGGACTCCTATCAGAGAGCCTCAATGAAGACTCAGTTGAGGACCTGGAGTTCTTCCCTTGAAGGAATCCCCTGCCCCCATTTTAATTTCCTAGGCTGCTGAAATCAGATACCACGAAATGGGTTGGCTTAACAATTGAATTTATTACCTTACAAATTTAAGACTGAGAAAAATGTCCAAATCAAGGCATCACTAAGGCAATGCTTTCTTCATGAAGACTGGGCTGCTAGGGGTCCTTCACTCCTCTGCCACATGGCAAGGCTCATAGCTGTATCTGTGGGTTTCTCACTTCTCTTCTGGATTTCATTGCTTTCAACTTCTTGCTTTCATTGCTTTCTCTCAATATATTCATCCTGTTTTAAAGGACTCTAGTAAGAGAATTAAGACCATCCTGAATGAGGTGGGTCACACTTTAACTAAAGTTGTCTCATAAAAAAATCCTACTTACAATGCAACCACACCAGGAATAGGGCAAACATACTTTCTGTGGTACAAACAGTTCAAACTACCACATCCACCAATCCTGCAATCCCCAGAAGTTTAGATAATTCCACTATGAGGATATAGCTGGGCCCAGGTCATCCTCAAGCATTTCCAGGAGCTTGCTAAATAGTGGCTGAGACCAGACATTCACACAAAGGAATAGATGGTGGAAATCTCGGTGCAGGAACAATTCTAGGCAATCTTGTTAGAAATGTCAGCCCTGGGGTTAGAATCAGTGGCTAAGTCTCTACTGCTTGCTTCTTGCTCAACCTATGTGCAAGAATTAAAACAAATGTTCCCTTTGGTGCCAGATCCACCTGTAGACATGGGAAATTTGAACCTCTATTTTTATTGAGCTTGCCTTTGGTTATATTAAGAATCAATCAAAATCCATATCTGGACCTCTTTTTTTGGCTGAGGCAGCTTTATTTCCTGGGACTGTGAGCTCTAGGAGATTCTCTGCCCTTTTATTAGGACTATCAGCCTGCTGCTTCAGGCTTTTTCAAGTGCTTATTTTTGCTCTGCTGAATGTCTTCGTATTTGCTCTCCATGACATAATTTATTACATTCTTTTTACATATCTAGAAGTAGCCAGCTTTAACTTTCAGAATTCTTGATTCTCACTGTGGTAGCATGAATGGAAATATCTGTAAACCCACTAGTAATTCATTTGGGATGTCCTCAAAATAGTAACTTTGTTCCTTAAAAAGAAAACAAAACAAAACAAAAAACAACTAGTGCCCCTAGTTCCATGCATCTTGGTTCAGGCTTCTACGTCTTTTTATTTATGTAGAAATTTGATAAAATAAACATTTTAAAATAACAAATATAGAACTTATATTTTATATTCTATGTATATTAACTTATACATAGCTGTTTTTGTAATGATTGTTGACTTATTAATTTGATTTTCTTCAAGTAATATGATATTTCTTATTGACTAGCAATACATCAGTGATTTTAATGGAAAGGAAAATTTCACACATAATGTAAAAGTTGACAGCTTTCTGCAGAGTATGGGGTTCTCTGTAATTCTGAAATATTCCATTTCCTTTCAAGCACTTGGTATAAATGTGCATGACAACTGTTTTCATGCAGGTGAACGATGGAATAACAATTTAATCCCCACTCTAAAAGAAGGATTGGTCATAGGGAAAAGTGGCTTCAATTATTTTCTAAAAAAATAAAAGGTGAAAGAAATAGTAATAGTAATAGAATGACCATTTCCTACACAGTGACATTTCATTCAATCAACATAGATCATTCTAAAAATAAAATAATAAGGTAAAATAAAATAAATTATTAAGCCATTCTGTTCCATATATCCCCTATAGTTCTCTCAATTTCAGAATGAGGATTGTTACATTGAATTTTGTTGTAGAACAGTAATTCTATTTCCTTCTAAATTTAGTCATTATGGATGACATTAGGGTATAAGGGATGACAACAAGATGCCTTATTTTTTCAAATAGTTTTCTGTTTGGAAAAGTCATTCAAATCATTGCTAGTACAAGAGAGTACCTTGGGAAATTGAAATAATAAATTCAAAAGCAATGAACATATATATGAATCTAAAATATATTCACTTTTCTGATCCTCTCAAAAACACATGAAATAAAAAATGGAATATTTGATAAATGATAACTCAACATTTCTGAGATAATGAAATCCATTAGCAGAATTAGGTTTTGGCAAAGATGAATTTTTTTCCCATTCTTTTTTACTGTACCACTCCCCCTTCAATTTGATGTTAAGTTTTGGTTAAAGGGGAATGTTTATTGTTTAACTCATGGTATTCTGTTAACTTTATTTAAAACCCACTACCTTGGATGTTCTAATGGTAAGTACCTTGAATTTTAAAGTTTAACTAGTTCCACTAAAATGGGGTACCTTATTTTGCCAGGGCCCCTGTTTTAATTTCATGGCTGCTAAAACAAAGGCCACACAATGGGAATTTATGGGTTATACTTTTGAGGCTAGGAAAAATCAAAAATCAAAAAGTCAGCACAGAAATGACTTCATCCTGAAAAATGTGGCATTTGGGGGCTGGCTGCAAGGTACCTTTTCTTTCACATGACAATGCACATGGCAACGTCTCCTGATTTCTCTACTGGATAGGTTAACTTTCAGTTTCTGGCTGCTCCCTATAAGGCTTTCAGTAATAGGACTAAGGGCCATACAGTTTGGGCCACATTTTAACTGAAGTAGCCTCATCAAAAGTTACTACTTACAATGGGTTCACACCCAGGGGAATGGATTAAAATTAAGAACATATTTCTCTGGGGCATACGACTCCAAGCTACCACAGCTGCTATGACAAATATCATACCCTGAGTTGGTTTAAACAACAGTCCACCATTATTAATATATTGTCCAGCCATGCTTTCCCCTACAGTGTGTAGTTCTTGTGATATCTTGCTGACAAATCCTTTTGATTCCTTGGCTTGTTAGATGCATTGCTGACTCCAACAAATGGTAATCTCTCCTTCTCTAACTTCTCCTATGGTTTCTACACTGTGTTCTAATTTCTTCACTTATCATAACTCCAGTCATATGGATTGAGGTCCACAATGATTCATTTTAGTCATATCTAAATAGGATCTTAAATAATCCTTTTCACAGATGAGTCCATACCCAAAGAATGGGGGATTAGGACTTAAAAATGTCTTTTTTGTGGGGTACATAATTCAGTCCCCAACATCAGGTTTCAAAGATTTCAACATTATATCCTAATACTTTACTTCTGTGAATTAAATGTTTTTCACTTTTATAAATAATTGGCATTGAATGCAATTAAGGAATAATAAATAGTTCTGTCCAATGACTGCAAATTCAAAATGTGTATTGGTATAGTAAAGAAAATTGGCTATCATCTGCATCTCTGTATGCCTCATACCAATAATTCAAGAGAACTAGTTTAAAAAGTATACATATTGAAAAATTTATATTTAGATATTTTCTATAGAACAGGTACAAGTGAAAACTAAAAAGAATTAGGTATGTTAATTATATCTAGCCTTTCTCACATGTATAAATTTTCCCTCCTCTTTTAGATTCCATTTGAATACCAACATTTGCTCAAAGCCAAATTTTACTGCACTACTTAAAGAAAGTTATCCCATCTTTTCGTTCTCAAATCAATTTTTTTTATTTTTTATTTTTAATTTTTTAAATTTTTAAACTTTTTTTTTCCATTTATCAAATTACTATATTATTAAATGTATGAATTTCAGTGCTAGACTGTGAGGGATAGGAGATCAATTTATTTTAATTTCTTTGTGTCACTGACAAATTTGTAGCTTTGATTATTGTTATTAATCACATATCTTGTCTTCTTAAACTAGACTGTAGAACTGTAGGTTTTTTTTACCACTTGGGTTCAAGACACTAATAGCTAATAGGAAAATACACATTTGACAAAAATAATTGTTTCATTTGATATTTACATTTATAATTTATAAGGGTGTTTTCATAGAATTAATTGGATATGAATCCTAAAACATCCAAGTACCATCATTACTGATTTAGAAATAAGGGAAATAGCATTAAAACAAGAGTATATTTCAAATGGTCAGGAATAGAGAACAGATAATAAAAACATTTCATTATTTAATTTTCTTTTTCTCATATACTGACTGTGAGAACTGTAATAAATGATAGAATGCGTTGACTTATTTGAATTCTTCTGTGTTGGATTATACATAACTACATTTTTAATGATAAAGAAATGAATATTTATTGTTCACTTTGTGAGCATCCATCTCTATACAACAACATATTCAAAAGATGTGCCTATCTTTCAGGTAATAATAATAATGAGAATTAATAGAATTAATAGCAGAGGAAGTGAAATAAACAGAAATTTAAGGCAAATATATATGAGGTGATCAGCTTGCAAATTAAAAAAAAAAACATTAAAACATCTTGTTTAAATAAATCATATCCCAAAAGACACTAGCTTTCTGGGTCAGAAATTTAGTCCTCTATCTACCATAAACTTACTGTAGTTAAACAACCTAACTCCAGTTAACCAAATCAATTCTAACATTTTTGAACAAATAGCCAGGGAAACCTGCTAAAAACCTTGCTAAATATTAAAATTTTGAAACTAACGTGATTTTGAAACAATTATCTCTATAGGAAACAATTTTAAATAATATTTTTAACTTATTTAAAATAAAAGTTATTTCCCAGTTCTCTGTCTACTTTGGACTCAGCACATTACAATGATGTGGAAGAAATAGAACACTATGCAAATTACCATGGCAGAATCCAGAGGAGATAATAAGCTATAAAGAGAAAATAATTAGAAAGGTTGGCTTCAAGAATGATGGCATTTAGAGCCCTTGAGTCTGAACATATCACATTTGATGCATTTATTAAAATGTAGAGTATTAATTTTAAAAGCTTACATCTGTAAGTGGAATTGGCCTGACAAATATGTCATGTCTTTCAATAATGAAGAGATCACTTTATACCTGATAAAAAGAAAAGTCATGATGAAAGAACATTGAACAAGTTCTTCATATTCAGTCTTGTCATTGTCATAAGAATCTCATCCCTATGTTATATTATTTTTCATTTATGTCAAGTTCTCATTGCTACATTTCTCAATTAAATTTATTCTTGATTTGACCATTGTAGATACCAATTTCAAAACTTCAAAATTATAAAATTCTAGAAGTGAATTCAAACAAATCATAAAGTCTAGCAAATATTAATGACCATTGCTCAGCACTTTTGAATGCCAGTGACACCTTTAAGGCATCCCAAAGGTTAAGAATTGCATAAAGGTAGAAAGGGAATCCTTACATTTTTCAGCAGTAGGCAGGGAAGATAATTTACAATGATGGAAAATTGTGATATTGTCTTCTAAATATGCTCAGAAGAACAGTTCCAATACTTGAGAAATCATTCCTATTTCAAAAGCACTATATTAACTTAACAAATAAAGTATTAATATGTTTTATGTGGTAAACAAAACTGCTATTGCTCCTAAGAAGTTTCTACATCACCAACTTGACATTACACTTTAAAGAACTATCCTTTATTATTAATTTGGATTATTTCATAAGATAATCCATACTGGTACTTAGATTCTGTTGAAAAAGTGTACAAAAATGAATAATTAGTTTGTGAGACCAACTTGCACCAAATAATTGATTTATAATTCATAAATACAACTTGATGAAGCTAATTTCTCATCCATTCCCAAAATGTGTTAGATTTGTGCCATACCATACCAAATTACAGCTCTTATCTTTATAATTTAGTCAGCACTTAAAACAGTTGCTTGGCTTTAAAATATGTGGAATTTATGGTTTCAGCTCTGATATTTAAGAAAATGGAAGCTGTCACACCCATTGTTATGACAAGAAAATAGATGAACAAGTTGAAAATTAATAACTATGATGAGACCCATAAGAGAACCGAGGTCACCGGGGAATCCACCAAACTGGTGAGACAGGTAAGCACAGTGAAGAACAGCTTAGAGCAACTCATCAGATACAGAGACTAAAGAACCAAATACTGTTAGGAACACTTAGATGAGAATTTATAGAAGTTGCTGCAAGCTAAGTGTGGGCTTACTTGAGGGTGGGAAACCCCTGGGGGCCTAGTATCCCACAATTCCAAGTGTTTTAATTCCAGAAATCCCATCAGGTTATCACAGTAAACATCCACAAAAAACACCCGCAAAATTTGGGCAGAAGAGGGAAAGTAACCATTCTGAAATACTCTCAGAGTATTCTTCATAACAAAGACCAACACTCCAAAGGAAACTACTTTACCAAAGTCATATCTGTCCAGCCCCTCTAGCCTTTCTGGCTCTCCTACTTAGAGAGACTGAGAACACTTCTGAAGGATTCAAGACCACTAAAAGACTGAGATTGAATCAGAAGACTGTGGATTTACCTCCCACCCAACCTACTACCAGGCACATAAAGGGAGTCAGCCCCTGTATAATGGTATTGGTGTATACCTGAAAGAGCTCCAAGGCACACATCTATTTAAGAAGGAATTTCAAGGGAAACCAAAAGACAATAGAGGATAAGAGGAAGGACATTAAGATAAACTGAAGTCTGTGGCATCTTCTGCTACAACAAACATTTAACCCAGCCCAGATATTAGCCAGACTAATTCAAAACTGCACATTAAATGTATATGTGAAGCAAGCTGATATAGGAAGTGATGGGAAGACACAGGCACAGCATAAAAATTTCACCAAATGACTGCTTTATTACTTACATATGCACAAAGTGTCCAAAAGAACAGGGGAAGAGATTCCATCATGGTTGGTCCTCTGGTGAGGCCAACAGCAAATGTCAGGGATGACAGCTCTTCTTGTCCTGCTTTGCCTCAGACATTGAGAAAAATTGTGCTTCCTGAGGCAAGATATTTGTGCATCCCAGAGGGAGGGGTCCCACTGCAGAGTTTCCACCTTGATAAGCAGCTGGAACTACTTGTTTCTAGTTTCTGAGTTTAAAGTTTGGTTAGGCTGTTCCATTAGACCTATGTTGTCCTCTAGATACAGAACAGAAACATACCGAAACATTTTCACACAAATGAAAGGAGATGAATAGGCAAAGTCTGGGAGATAACTGCTAGATGTATCCACATCTTCCACAGCAGCATATTTACCTCATTTCCTACCATCCATACAGCATATACAGCTTTTTACAAAAATTTCAAGGCATGCTAAAAGAGAGGAAATAAACACTGACTGAGGGGATAATACAAGCATCAGAACCAAACTCAGGTATGACACAGAATTTGGAAATATCAATTAGGGAACATAAAATAACTATGATTAATACATTAAGGGCTATATGGGCAAAGCAGAAAACCTTCAAGAACATGTGAATAATATAAATAGACACAATAGGAATGAATGTAAAAGAAATGTTAGAAATTAAAAGCATTGTAACAGAAATAAAGAATAGCACTGATTATCTCATCCATAGATTCAATAGTGCTGAGGAAAGAATCAGTGATCATGAAAATATGTCAAGGGAAAACACTGTAAACTGAATTGCAAAGAGGAAATAAGCATGGGAAAAAGAAAAAAGAGTGTCCTGGTTTGCCACAGGGATGCCATTGCAAAGTACCAGAAATGTGTTGTCTTTTATAATGGGAGCTTTATTAGAATAAATCTTACAGTTCCAAGGCCACAAAATGTCCAAATCAAAGCACCATCAGAGATGCTTTTTCAACAAAGTCAGCACCTGGTGATCTAAGCAAGATAACAGGCAATCTATGCCAAGGTCCCTGCCTTTCCTTCAAGGGTCACCATCTCCTGGAGTTCAGATGTGAATGTTCAGGCCTAAGACAGGGCTTGTCTCCTTAGCCTTGATCTGCTTTATAGGCCCAGTCCCTCAAGGATCTCTTTCTGAGCCTCTGTGCTCTGCTGATCCAGGAGCCCCCTCAGTCTTTTGGAGTTTCTCTGTTTTCCTGCCATCCTTTCTCACACATGGCAGAACCAAAATGGCGGAGCTCCTCTTTCTGTGTCCTGTATACTTCTGTGTCTTCATTTATCTAAGGCCCAAAAAGAAGAGAGAGACCTAACCTATGCCATGCCTCACTGAAGTAGCCCAAGGGTGATCAAATTAAGTTATCTAATTAAAGGCCCCTTAAATGAATTTGAGGCAAAAGGTCTCACACCCACAGGAATGGATAAGTTCAAAACATAATCTTTTTTTAAATTCATGAAATAAATTAAAATTGTCACACAGAGTATCCAAAGACTGTGATACAATTACAAAAGGGACAATTATGCACAATTGATGTAGCAGTTTGAGATTAGTTATGAATCCCCAAAAGAAAAAAGATTACATTTGTAAACTGATCTGTTCCTCTGGTTATGATACCTTTGATTGTATTAAAGTCAAATGTTTTACATTTACCTGATAAAATCAATTTAGGGCTTTTAATTTGACCACAGTGATAGGGCATGACTCTGGTTGGATCCCTGTCCCCATGGTGGGCTGATATAAATGGACACACATGGAAGATGACATGGAAGAGGAAATAAATCTGTCATGTTTGATCCTGGGGCCCTGGGGAGAGATGAGCCATTCACCTGATAGTTTGTAGCTGAAAAGAATAGAGCATTTGAACAGCTGAGAAGGCCCAGAAGGAAATGAGCCCTATGCCTGATTGATATAGGAAGCCCTGAGATATGAGCCCTATGCTGGCCTACGGTTGAGATCGGAAGAAGCTCGGCCCATAGAGCCTTAAAGAAGAAGAAGGAATGAGAGATCAGGCAGAGACCTTCTGCCATCTTGCTCCAATACAAGGCAGCTAACTTTTGTGAGAAAACATCCTTGAGTTGGACTCTTTTGACCCTTGTAACTGTAAGCTTTTACCCCAACTAAATATCTTTTATAAAAGTCAACAGATTTCTGGTACTTTGCATCAGCACCCCTTTGGCTGACTAATACAATTGGTATACAAGAAGTAGAAGAAAGAGGGAGGAGAACAGAATAAGTATTTGAAGTTATAATGGCCAGGTATTTTTCAAAATGAATGACAGCCAACAAACTACACATCAAGAAATCTTAGAGAACATCAAGCAGGAAAACTGCTCAAAAAATCTACAATTAAGCATATCATATTCAATCAGCTGACAAAGATATAGAGAAAATGTTGAAAGTGCTAGAGGAATGAAATACTTCACTAATAGAGGAACAGAAATAAGAATCACATCACATTTTCATTAGAAACCAAAAGACTAGAGTCAAGAAAGAAAGGAAGGAAGGAAAGAAGGAAGGAAGGAAGGAAGGAAGGAAGATACCTAGAAATTTTTATCTAGCAAAATTTTCTTAGAAAGAAAAGGAGAAATGAAGACTTCTCAAGCAAATAAAATCTGACAGAAATTGTTGCAGGTAGAACTGTCTGCAAGAAATGTTAAAAGAAGTAAAAAACAAACAAACAAAAACCCACAAACAAACAAAATTAGCTAAATCTAATATCAGAGAAGAAATAAATGTAGGTAAAATAAAATCTTCAGTGTTTTTACTCTTAATAAGTTAATACATAACTGCCCCCCAAAATAGTAATAACAATGTATTAGGAGATAAAACCATATTGATAAGTGAATTAAGTGAAAATCTTATAAGAGGTAAGAGGAAGGAATTGGAAATACTCAAGTATAAGGTATCTGCACAATCCCTGAAAAGATATTAAGTTAGTACAGAAGTAATTGCAGTTTCAGGTGGCGGAACCACCACTGCACGGTACATTTGTTAGCACTTCCTGGCCAAATGCGTTGTTGATATTGAGAGTTGTCTTCGCAGCTTTACGACCCATTTTGGACTCAAATAAGAAAATCACTCAAATTTGCTTTTTGTCTAACATCATTTCCATAGTCTAAACTAAATATAAAATAAACAGCCAGCAAGTAATAAGTCATTAGCAAAAAAACATAAACCGAGAAATACACATTAAAACTATGTATAACATAACCACATTTATTTAAGAATGTGTCAATATTAAAAAGCAAATTTCAACAGTGCAAAAACCAAAATTATTTATGCATGAACTTAATAACTTCTGTATGCTATTGTAATGGGTGGATATAAGATATTATGCAACCTGCATAAGGAAGGTGGGCAACCAAATTCATCTTCACGGCCACTTGGATCTGGGTAATGGGGGATGGTAGATGGGCAATTTAAATTTCTGTAATGCTCTAATGCTACAGTGTAGAAATTTCTTTCCTCATTAAGCTTTTCCTGATTATTGTAAGATTTTGGCTACATTCCAGATCTTTGCACAAATTGATATAGTACTCAGAATTTGTCAGATTTATAGCTATTTGTGGAGGAAAGGAGCCGCGTTCCCTTCTCTGTCACTTATAGTGACATCCTCAAAGAATATAATTTAAAATAGAACGAAATGTATATAAGGTCAATAATTGCATTTATCCATGTGTATTATTCAGAAAAATATGTGTAAATTGGAGTGGGTAGATAATGAAGGAATGTGACACCCCATCTTAATGTGGTTAAGATGGCAAAACTCCCTCCCGAAAGTGGTCTACAGATTCAGTGCAATCCCTTTCAAAATCTTAATGGCCTTTTAAAAGCAAAAATGGGAAAGCCAATTCTAAAATTCAAATGGAATTGCAAGGGATCCCAAACAGCAGAGGCAATCTTGGAAAGAGAAACAAAATTGAAGGTCTCGTGCTTCCAATATGAAACAAACTACAAAGCTTCAGCAATAAAAGCAATATGGTACTGATAAAAAGAAAGACTTGTAATTGAGTGAATAGAATTGAGAGTCCAGAAACAAACCCAGACATTTATGGTAAATTGATTTTCAATGAAGGTGTCAGGACCATTCAGTTGGGAAAGAATAGTATCTTCATCATTAGTGAAATGGTTCTGAAACAAAGGTATGTAGTCAGACCTCTATGTCACAAAATATTTTAAAAAATAACTCAAAATAGATCAAATATATAAATGTAAGAACTAAGTGTTAAAAACTGGTATAATAAAACATGGAAGGAAATCTCCATAAATTTGGATTTGATAATGAATTTTTAGATATACAATCAATAGCACAAGCAATGAAAGAAATAATAGTTAAACCATATTTCATACAAATTGAAAACATTTGTGCATCAAAGAACACTCCCAAGAAAGTAAAAAGAAAACTACAAAATGGGTCAAAATATGAATAAATCATATAAGTTCTAAAGTTCATGTATCCAGAATATAGAAAGAACCCTTACAATTCAACAACAAAAAGACAAACAACCCAATTGCTAAATGTGAGCAAAAGACTTGAATAAACATTTCTCCAAAGAAGATAAACAATGGTCAACAAGCATGAGAAATGATTCTCAACATCATTAGTCATTACAGAAATGAAAATTAAGGCCAAAGTGAGATACCACTACATCCTCACAAGAATGGCTATAATAAAATAATAAGAATAATGATAACAATGGAAAGTAATAAGAATAATGATAACAATGGAAAGCAACAAGTATTGCAGAGGATGTGGATAAACAGGTACCCTCATATTTTGGTAGTGAAAATATAATGCATAATAGTACAGTCTTTGTGGAAAAGAGTTAGGTAGATACTCAAAAAGTTAAATGTAGTAATACCATAAGATCCAGAAATTCCACCCCTAAGTTCATACCAATAAAGTATAAACAGATACTCAAACAAAAATTCGTACATGGATATTCATAGCAGCACTATTCACAAGAGCAAAAAAGTAAAAACAATTCAAATGTCTATCAATGAATGAATAGATATACCAAACGTTTCATATCCATACAATGGAATGATATTTAACCATATAAAGAATGAACTTCTGATACATGCTGCAACATGTGTGAACCTCCAAAACATTATGCTAAGTGAAAGAAGACAGACTAATAACAAACTATTTTCTTATAAAATTCCACTAACATAAACATTGTGGAAATAAAATTTACTGGTGTTTTCCTGCACCTGACATTTTCTCAAGGTCTTTCCATGAATCCAACTTAAACTTTCAGAGCAAGTTCTCTGAAAAAAGCTAATTTCTTTGTGAGTTTACAGGAAGTTGATTATGTTGCCCTCTCTAGATATACTATCTATTGTTCAATAGATTTCAGGTCTCAGAAATAAGAAAGCCCTGTGTTTTCTCTCCAAAATCTGTTGAATATCTAACAATTTGCTGAACCAAATAGCTCTGAATATTATTCTCAGGTAGCAATAAGTAAATGATTAATTGAATGTGATTCTTTAATACTTCACTAAACAAAACTCAAGGTATAAATTGATCATTGCACCATATGTTTGACAACATGGCCAAGTGAAAACCCCAATGTCATTTAAAATAATTTGAAAATTAATCCCAATATATAATTGTTAATATAAAGTAACAGAGCATGTCAGTATAAGACCAGAAGATTTCAAGTCATCTGATTTATTTAGCAAATAAAAGGGACAAGTAGTTGAACAGCTTAGTATTTCTGAAGGGAAAATCATTTCACACAACACTGAACATAAGTCAGACCAATAGACTGTAGGTGAGAAAAAGTGAATCAGATAAATTCCTGAGTGTCCCTAGAGAGAAGATAAGCACCACAAATTGTCTTCTTTTGAGAAAAGAATATTGGGGTGAGAAGGTCATAGTGATCAAGCCCCATCAGTGATTGACTATTAAATTCAATAACCTCTGCAGTTTTCTTATCGACTTCTCAAATCCCCATTAAGGGAATGTCTCAAGGGAGAGAGACAAATAAACCACAGGGAAAGTGACTTGATATAAAGCCAATGCCAAGAATAAATGTCATTATCAATGAATCTGAAAATAAAAATAAGAATAGTTACAAAATAAAAGCAGGTTTAGTGCTGCTTAAATCATTACAAATGAAGATTTAAATGAGTGCAAGTTCTAATATTAGGAAACTAGATCATCAGTTGAAGTCGAAAATGTTACTTCAGTAATATATAAAATATATGCATTTGAAACAAATGGTATCTGAAGATCCAATCTTTGTTGAGGGTGTAAAAATCATACACTGTGTCCTTAGAAATATGGACCCTCACAAAAACAGTATTAAAAATAAGGGTAGCATAAGGAGGATTCTTGATTTTTGTAGTTTTTAATGGGAATTGAGATTGAAGCAATCAGAACTTCTAGCTCTGTACATATGTAAGTGCATGTGTCCCCATATTTTCACACATATGTAAATACATATATAGATTAATGAGTAACTATATAACATATGACAGTGAAAGAGTATGGGTGTGATGTGACAATTAGCCACAATCTTATTTGACTCCAACTTAATGACTGATTTACAGTAGTGTAAAAATAGCCTAGTAATGAGAAAAGGATTTAGAACAGACTCTCAACTTTTTATTATGCCACATGTTATTCCTTTCAGTTTTTATTTGGAAATAAGCACACTGTTCATGGCATGGCTGAAACATTAATTTACATTTTCAATGCCATGGAACAGATGTAAGTCTAGCATCAGTGTAACATTCTACAAAATGAAACAAATCGGCATTGGTTCTTCTCTTGCTCATCTCCAGTGTAAAGATTGCAGGAACTGAAAAAATGCTCAAACAAAACAAAAAAAGACTTTTTTTGGTTTTGATCATTTTGTACATTTGGCTATCATTTTCATATATTCTAATTTTAAAATTTTGGTACATTTAATAATGTGTCACTATAATTAAAGTGACTTAATTTGGCTATTGACTCATCATTTATCAGTGACAATTTCTAAACTCACAAGCTTCTTTAAGCCAATGTAAGAAACTGCCAAAATCTGGCCAGCTATTAGTAGGTGTTTAGCAGTCTCAGGTTTTAATTTCTTCATTAAATTTTGCAAGATGTGTGGTATCTAGCACTAGAGTCTCTCTAAATTTTTTCACTGCTCACTCTACACAATTTTTCATGATCATGTTTATCCATAACTTCTCTCCATGTGCATTATAGTTGTCTAATTACAAGTATTTTTACATCCCAATGATCCTGTAATAAACTTTTGAAATTTGTGTACAGTAATGAGAAAAAATCATTTACAATTACTGACAAAAAGTCACTGACTCTCATGGGTATAATTTTGAGAAAAGAAGTCAGATTAAAAGAGTACATTCTATATGATTTCTTCTCTATAGAAAAAAAAATCTACATTCTTAGAGATGAGTAGTTTTTATCTGGTGTTCCAGTGAGGAAATCTAGGGGCACACGCCTGTGAGCCCCACAGGCTCAGGAGCCCTGGGACCTCTTGTCCACAAAGGGGTTGGAGTAGCGGAGCTATACAGAAACTGGCAGAGAAGGCACAGGGGGGCAGCCCTTTGGACTGTTCTCAGCCCCAGCCCTTGACTTGAAAGTAGTTATGCTCCTCCCATAAAGCTATTCTACCTGCCCTGGAGCAGCTTCATTTATGCCCTACCTCACTCTTTCCTCTTTTCTGCTACCACCAATTCTTGCTACCAACTTTGTATCTCAGTTATTTAGTTCCATTATGATTCTGTATCTGAAGGCTAGTTTCAGAGGTACGTAAAAAGTGTCAACATTCAGGAAGCTCTGCATTTATGACGCATGCTCTTTTATTCATGTATATTTAATAAATTTTGAAAATGCAGATACCTAAGAATAAATCTATTAAAATTTCTGTAAGACTTTGCATTGAAAACAACAAATTAGTATGAAGAGAAATTTTAAAAAGCCAAAGTAAATAGAGGGATACACATGGTTTGGGAGACAAAATAATGGAAAAGTGCTAATTCTCCCCAAGTTGACAATCCACCCAATAAAAATATTAACAGATGTTTCTATTGAAAGTGACAGGCTGATTTTACTATTTGTGTTGAAATGCAAAATCTGAGAATAGTCAAGGCAGTCCTGAAGAATAATGAAACTGTTGGAACTTAAACTTATCTATAATAATAAGTGCAGATTTTAACAATAATAGGAAAATAGAACAATGAAACAGAATAGAAAGTTCAGAAAAGGTACCCACATATACTTTATCTTCACATATGACAGTGCTAACATAATGGGAAAGAATAAAAATTATAAACATTTCTTAAAACTATAGAAATAATAAAAAATAATCTTTCTTTTCTCAATTTTTGGAGACAAACTTGCAGTACAATAATTTAAAGCATATGAAAAGCAAAAAAATTGCAGTTCATTATACCCACATGATTTTACCCTCTAATTGTTTAATTTACATCACCTTTTTCACTAAGGTAGTCTCTAATTGTGTCAAATTATTCTGTTATATTTTTTAAAGAGCTTCCCTGTCGTGTAAACCAAATAAAGTTCTCTCACTTCAGAATATTCAAGATTAGGACTATAAATATTTACTCTATTGAATTTAGAGGGAAGAACTTTGATCAAATAAATAATGATGCAAATAAATGCATGAACAGTTGTATTCCTTGTTTATCTGAAGTTCACAATTTCAGGAAAGAATCATAGATGCCATTCTTAATTCGTTCTCTGAATAGTTATGTTACCAATGTATATTTTTTGCAGAAAACCTGAGAGGCCCACCCATCCAATATCCTCACTGTTGTTTAATGTTACTGTAGGTTTTCTTTTCAGTCATCTAAAATTATGTTTTGAATTTTAAAAAGTATAAATCAGTAATGACCTTCTATGGTCTCAGATGTGAACAAGATTAAATTGATGTTCATTGAAGCTTTGCTTTGAAGGAGGCTCAGAAACAGTTTTCAGCAAAATGATCTTATTTTTAACAGAGTTTTTGACAACTTATGATAGTTTTCTAACTTCACTGAACCAAGTAACTATATTTTTATTTTTTCTAAATGACCAATAATTTTTTCTTCAACAAATTTGTCCTTTTCAGTACTCTTATTCTACTCTGAGCAATATATTTTATTTAAAGACACACTATGAAATATTGAAACACCATAACTACATTCTCAGCATTGACAACTACCTCTATATATTTTTAAACTTATGAGTATTAGGAGGACATCTGTAAAATATAAAGAATAAATTATTTGATTGATATGTTTTTGTTAAATAAACTAACAATGTTTGATGTGTTCTAATAGCTTTCGTTTAAAAAGTGATACTAAAGACATATTACAATGATCTTACCTTATCCTTAAATTGATAGGTATTCCAAAATATTTGGCATTTTTGCTTTCCATATTGTCTCACCCAAGCCTGGTATCTCAGTTTGCCAGAGCTCCTGTGGCCCTGTGTTTAGCAACAGGCATATATTGTCTCACAGTTTTTGAGGCTAGACATCCTCCTTTCTTACTCCTAAAGTCTGTAGGACTCTGGTATTTGCTTTCCACAATTCTTAGGGTTCCTTGGTTTACAGCTCTGCCTCCCTCACATAGCAATCTGCTTTATTCTCTGGCTTCTTCTAACTTCAGGCTTCTACTGACTGCATCTAAATTCCTTCTGCCTTACATGAACTCCAGTTTTAAGGATGATGTCCCACCCTGGTTCAATTTGGCCTCATCTAACTAGTATCTTCAAGGATCCTATTCACAAATGAGTCTACACCTTACTAAAAACTTGCATCTTCAAAGCTACTATCTACAAATTGGTTCCCACCCACATGAAAACAGATTGATTTGAACATCTCTTTTATGGGGTACGTGTTTCAATCCCCAAAAAACAGGACCTTGAAAATAGCTAATTTTTCTGCCAGATGCCTAAGACACTAATAACTGACCAGAAATATACCATTTAATATCTTGCTAGTCAGGTATTTCTACCCACATTCCAAATAAACAACTAATAGGGGAAGTGATATAGTATTTGACAAGAAAGTCTGCTATCTAGGGCAATATGTTTGATACCACATATGACAAGGCATCGGGGAAAGTGGGTGGGAGAAAAGACGGAAGAATGTTGAATTTTCATGATTTCCCATCATTAAAAACTTTCTAAAGTTCCATTCTAAAAAATTTAGATAGTTTCTATAGGAGGTAGGGATCTAAGTAGGATTTCTATTTGAGAAACAAATGATCCGATTACTATTTCTGAAAGATAATTCATGGAGTTTTTAAAAACTGAAAATTCCAGTCTTTCACAGTGAAATCTATGCCCTGGATGCCAATCAAGGGCTGCCTTTATCCTTTTCATCTATGTTCCTAGGAAATGGCTACATAATTTGCAAGATAGAATCCCTACAATGTCCCCAAATCAATTTGAATTTATTGCATTCCGGAAATTATTTGCCATCTCTATATGCTTAAAGATAATTAAAATGCCTAAACCCCCAGATATATTTCATCTGCAAAGCATATCCAAATGTTACTCTCACTAACTGATAAGATCATCTCCCTTTACAATCATTTCTACCATCTTTCTACATGATACAGAGATTAACCCTCTTCTATATAAAATTCTACATTTAGATGAACTATTCCCCTTCATTCCCCAGACAAACTGGGATAAAATGTTCTTAAAAATGTCCTACTAAAATAAGTGGTTGTCTTTGCTGTGCCTCAGCAAGGATATACTAGATCTGTCCAACTCTGGCAATGTTTGGAAATCATCAGCAAAAGAAACACAAGTTTCAAAAGAAAGGCAGGGGCATTTTCCTTGGCCCTGTATACTCCAAAATGGCTAACCTTTCTGTCACACAATGTGTCAGCAACAGGTTACAAAATACAAATATACTAATCATGATAACCTAACATAATAATTAGCACTATTGTTTTAGAAGATACATCTATTTTTAAAATTCTATACACTTGCCAAAGGTATTTTGGTAATGGAAACTTAGTCACAAGAATCATAGTAAAGGCCAGAAAAATGACTTTATTTAGTGTAAAATCGAATTCATTAAGTCATTCCTTCTTGGTTATTTAGTAATACAGACCTCATTTCAATGTATGGATTGCTTTTCTAAAGGTTCCTGTGCTCCTTTTTAATAGTTCCACTTAATATTATCCTTGGAATTTCTAAATGATAATAGCTAATTACAACCATGACAATCAGAATATGCATAGTGCTTTAAAGTTCTTAATAGATATTTTCAGATTTACTTTTCTAAAACAAAAGTAACAACATGGATATAACATAGTCACACAAAAGGCCCTTCTGTAAACCTGAAGGGTTCAAGAGATTAGTTTTTTTTGTGGGAAATCACTCTGGGAATATCATGTCACCATCTCCTGCGTCACCCCTCGGGCTGAAGTGTGGTTTGCTGGCCTGGCGGGGGAGCAGCCGCGGTAGGCCAAGCCGCTGCCCCCATAATAGGGTGGCTGGTCGAACTCACTGCCACCCCTGAAGGAAGCTCGGCATGGGCGCAGAGTGCCCTCGGGTCTCCCCTTCTCAGCAGCCATGCTTCCGCGGCCACCCCTCCTCCCGGATAGCGCCACACGATGCCTTCTTTCTCCCTGCGCAGGCGCAGGGCGGAAAATTCCAGTCTGCCCTTTTCCCCTCCCCTGACAGTAGCAACAGCCAGGCGTGGGCGGAAAAATCCAGTCTGCCCTTTCCCCTCCCCCGACAGCAGCAACAGCCAGGCGTGGGCAGGAAACTCCAGTCTGCCCTCCACCCCAGCAACAGCAGCCACCAATCCCTAAACCCTGCCCCTTCCCCCAGCAACAGCGACAGCCAATCCCTAAACACCACCCCTCCCCCATCCAGTACCGCCCACTGACCTTTTGCCAGCAACCAATCAGAACAGGGCATGGCTTCGACCAATCAGCCTTCCCCAGCCCCTATAAAACTGTTGCCTCTCCCCAAGAAAGTTGGACTTGCGTGTTTACCTTGTCTCCGCGGTAGTTCTTCTGCCGTGCGCCCTCCAGTCCTGAGAGCCCCCGACAAGGGCCTGGCCTCCCTTGTCCCCAGTTCGTCGCCGGCTTCGCCGGGCGACCCCTTCGTCGCCGGCTTCGCCGGGCGACCCCGTCAGCCGAACCGCGCAACCCCTTGTGAGACCGATCCCTCGTCTGCTGCCAGACCGACCCCTCGTCCCAAGTGGGACCGACCCTTCTTCCCAAGCGGGACCGACCCCTCGTCCAGAGCTGGACCGACCCCTCGTCCGCAGCCAGACCCCACCTCTACCGACCGAGCAAACCGTCACAATCTCCTATACTTTTAATATAATAATTTTTATGACAACTGGAGGATAAATGTGGGTGAAGAAAGTAAAAACTTTACTCAATTCTAATTTTGATAATCAATAATTCTTCAAAAATAATATTTAATTATTGTTGTTTCTCTATTACCATTTGTGCAATAAATATATATATTGTAAAATGTGATTAGTACTTCAGTATATTTGTGCCTAATATGTGAGTGCATGTAAGTGAGGTGACAACATCAGGGACTGGAATAAATGATGTACAGTGAGTCCTCCAGACAACAAAAAGCCTTCTATGGCCCAGAGAGGCAGAAACAATGTTATCTGGATGGCTTTTGGAGCATATCCCTTATGCAATTAAACATATAAACATCTATGTCCTAATAATGACATGTAATAACAAAAAAGCATAAAATCAAATATATCAAAATATGGCAATAATAATATCTTCTGTGACTAGTAAGTATGTAATTTGTGGTACTTGTTTTGATAAAGAAAGCTGGGAAACTGATAAATTTGATGTATTTACAAAGGTAGTATCTTTAAAGGAAAACATATGATGCCAAATAACATTGTGCCATATATATGTCTAAAAATAAATTCCAAGATTGGGCATCAAGAACAATATCTAAGACTCATCAGAATACATAGAAACTTATAACAGAGATTCAGAGAAAAGGATGTTGGAATCTATAATTTTATTAATGTATTGCTTCTTACTTTGGAGACCAAATTTATTCACCTTTCAATTTTTACTTCCTAGACATCTCAGTAGACAGCATAGATTAAAGCTTTTTGTTATAGAAAATGTGATTCATCATTTTAAATTGACATAAAAAAGCCACAAAGGAAAAAACGTTTGCAGTAGAAATTAAATCCTCTGAATGTCTCTGAAAAGTGATTCATTTAAACATTTCAGATATTGTCCTTTCAATATTAATTCACAATTTCAATAGTCTCTTCTAACTACAATGTATATATTATGTATTTTCATAATCAAAGGCTCTAGTTTTCTCTTAATCAAGTATTCTGCAAGAGAAATTGTCAGTCTTTCTAACTCAATAATTTTTTATTGGTGATTTTTATATCCTATACTTCTAACCAAAAATATAATTCTACTATAAGAATACAATTTATAAAATGTATTGAGCTATTGACATTCTCTGATTATGATTATTCTGATTTACTGTCTTGAGAAAGCATCCAGATTAGGGTACAGAGGGGGGCGCCCAAAGCATTGCAAATACACTTCCTGTGTTTAAGGGAGGGATTATTTGATAGTCTAGGTGAAAATTGCAGCTCTAATTTGCATGATAATATATCAGAGAAAGGAGACCTTCAGTAGACAGAACCCAGTAGGTCTGCATAGGAGCCCCCTGAGGTATTTTGCAGAGAACTGATCAGCACAAGTGCTGGAGTAAGGTATCCAAAACAGAGGAAAGATTATCTGAAAATGTTAAAAGGAACAGTGTATGACACAGAGCTGAAGAAAAATATCTGCTTCTAATGGACTGGAGAACCTCGTAAATCATGGAGTACTTGGTAGAGGACTCAAGAGTCTTGCCTCAGTTGTGTGGAATAATAAACCCTAGATTACAGGTTGATTTAGTTCTGCCTAAGAAATCTTGAAAGTAAAGTCTGAATGGATCAGACTCTTTCCAAGTAACTCAAATGCAACCTGAGCAATGCTCAAGAATATGTATCGGACTGCAAAAATATCCAGCAGACATAGTAAAAGTAAAATACAATTGCCTAGAATCCAATATAAAATTATCAAATGACCAATGAGTCAAGAAAATATGACCCATCATAATACAAAAATGAATTTAAAACATCTGGTATGTGGTATTCAAGATTATTTTATAAATCCCCAAAGAGAAACATTATATTTGTAAAGTAATCTATTCCTCTGGGTGAGATACATTTTAATTGCATTAACTTCAGTTGGAGAAGTCTTTGATTAGTTTACTTGATAAGATAACTTTAGGGCTTTTGATTGGACTATGTAGTGAGGCGTGACTCAGGTTCAGTCTCCACCCCGTTGATGGGTCTGATAGAAACAGAGACATAAAGAGAACCGGAAAAGGGAAGATGCCGTATTTGAACCTGCCATGCAAGAGAGAGGACTAGAGGATTACTTAAGCAGTAAGTCCCAAGAAGCTGGGCCCATGGAGCAGCTCAAAAGGAGATAAACTCTTTTCTATGTCTGATAGTTTTCAACTAAACTCTAGTAGAAAGCAGAACAGCTGAGACTGATGCAGGAGGCCCAGGAAGAGACAAGCCCTATGTTGGTTTGGAATCAGCTGAACTCAGACCTTGGCAGAGTTTGGTGTCCATCTAGCTTCAACACATGACAACTGATTTTGGTGAGAGAGCACCTCTGAGGGTACCTCAGTTTGGATATTTTACAGACTCAGAACTGTAAGCATTTAGCCCAAATAAATCCCCTTTATAAAAGTCAACCCAGTTCTAGTACTTTGCACTGCAGCCCTTTGAAAATCTAAAACACCATACCTGACAGAGAAGTTAGAATTAACAGCAAACATTAAAATAGCTATTATAACTCTCTTCCAAATCCTCAAAAAGATAGGTAAAGACATGGGTGATAAAATATGATACAATTTTAGTTTCTTTAGAGATGAAAACTGTAGTGTAAATAATGAAATAGTACACTAAAATGATTAATGACAGATAAGACAGCAATTGAAATTAACCAAAGTTAAACAAAAAGGAAAGAGTCAAAATATTAATAGAGTATCAATGAACCCTGGAAAAGCTTGAAGTAGTCTAATGCATGGGTAATTGGAGTCTGTGAAGGAGATAAGACAGGGAAACCGAAAAAAGTATTTGAAGTAATTATGGCCAAATTTTTCTAAATTGATGAAAACTTTAACCTCACCTATCCGATAAGATTAACACATATCAAACACAAGAATCAAGATATGTTGTAATAAAAGTGATCAAAACTAATGATAAAGACAAATTCTTAAAAGCTGCTTAGGAGAGGGCTACAGATACATAGAGGAACAAAATTAAGATGATGGCAAATTTCTCACTGGAAATGATGCAAGTGAGAAGTCTGTGGAGCAATATAATTTTAAATCATAAAAAAAGTTCAGCCTATATTCTGTAAGGAGCAACAATATTTTTCTAAAACAAAGAAGAAGTAAGGACTTTCTCAAATGTAGAAAAGCTGAAGAAATTGATAAGTAACAGACCCACACTATTAGAACTATTAATAGAAGTCCTTCAGCAGAAGGATGCCAGCTAGAAGTATGGCTCTACACAAAGGAATGAAGAGTCCCCAGCCAGTGATCTCACTCGTGTTGAAGAAAGACAATTACATAATAGCCAAGAAACCCACAAGTCATTACTGACATTAACACATCTAATTCTTCATTCTTACATAAAATCAACAACCAAATACAGCATTAATTTCACATACATCAAAAGTATTTAAAAGAAGGATCAATATAAAATGCAGAATATTTTGTTCAGAAGTGTAAAGGATATATCAGAAAATAAAAAATGATATCTCTGATATTTAATTTATGTTTTCAAATTATTAAATGAAATTGGTTTAATGAACAGTATAACAGGCAATTCTAACAAATGTTGTTTATGAGACTTTTAAATATAATAAACTTTATTTTAAAAGTTTTTATATGACAAAAAAGTTACATCGATAGTATAATGGATTCCCATATACCCCACCTCCTCCTCTTCTGATACCTTCTGCTATTAATTATATCATGTAATTGGTACATTTGTTACAATTGATGAATAAATATTGAAGCGTTGCCACTAATCAAGGTCTATAGTTTACATTGTGTTTTCCACTTAATTCCAATGCACTATGAATGCTCTATAAGATTTTAAGGAAATGAAATTTAATTTTATTACATCCGAGTAAATACTCAAGTGTGAACATCCAAGTGCTATTTTCAGTGGTGTAGAAAATTTACTACTCTATCTTCTCAACATGTGACGTAGTATAACTATGTAAGTATATGCATGTATGTATATAACTTGAAGAAGTACTCCACAGAGGAAGTTAAAAAGAAGGAAAAAGACAAAAGAAACAGTGTTAGTTAAATATAGCCTTCAGAAAAAAAATAATAAATAAATATATCCTTTGTTTTTTACACTGTGAAGATAATCCTTTACAGGACAGGGGTTATATGATGTAAGGTTGTATTTATTTTTCTATTGGATTCATTATACAACATGATTATGTGGTTAATACCACCTTTATAAGCATAAGCAATCAATGCAGCTCCTAAGAGATTTAAATTTCTATAACCAACTGACTGTCATATTTCAGACTTAGTAATGAAAAATGAGATGCAGAAGTCTGGAGGTAGGAGAGCAATAGAGTAAAAGTTGAATTAACTCTGCCTTAGTATCTAACACTGAAAGGAAAAAGGCACATCTGTATGAAAACGGAACAATTTAAAATTCCAGTATAAAATCCCTTAACTCCCAGGGCTAGGAAGCAATAATTATTTACCTTTTTTTCATGATAAGTTTTTTCTTTCCCTGTAAGTCATAGTTCTCTTCATCCCTTTTATGAGTATTTGCACTAAAACTTATTCGATTTTATATTACTATTGATATATTAGATTTATGCAAACTAATACCTCTCTGTTAATTTCTTTCCTTCCACTTTTCGATCCCTTTGCTTTACCCTCTCTGTGTCACTATGTTTTAGAAAAAGTTTAAACATATTTAGTCAGAATTCTTTGTGTTACTCAAAGACTATGTTTTAAATAACAAGCATATATGTGAATTATTAAAATCTTAAATTGATGAATATTTATATCTCCTTTTCAATCTTCATCCCTTCTGTATTCCAGGCGAATTGTCCTTCAATTTACTCCTGTGTTTTATTCTCTTATTTACATGATGCCTACAGCCAAAGTAGTAATCTACTTTGGAAGATTTGGAAAACATTAGAAAGATTGTGGGTCATTACTCACTACCAAGAAATTCACAAAGTTGTTAAGTAATTCTTTTATCAAAAGAGAGAGATTGAGACAGAGAGAGAAGAATGAATATAATTCATGCATCTCATTCAAGTTTGATGATATTGCAGCACTTTCAAAAAATGTTTCTATATTTCTTTGTATTTCTTGGCACATTGAGAATCTGAACTGGATTTAAAAATTAGTCTTAGAGGTATTTTCATTTTATCCTGTATGTTTTTTTTTTAATTAAAGGAAAAATGACTTAGAGGGTTTTCTCATTTTGAGAAAATCTGTTCAATCCCGAATCCATGAGAGCTACAATAGAGGATTCAAAATGAGTTAATTTCAAGTTTGTTCATTAAATTTTCCATGTAGAAAAAGATTTCTTTGTAGACAAGCATAGTATATTTTTTTTCAAAAAAAAGTTCTCACATGTTTATTACTGAACTGAGCCCATTTATTTATGCCGAAGCATAAAAACAAAGGAAAAAAAAACATGTTTTCCCCCATAAAGTAACTCCCAACTATTCAGAAAAGGTGACTTTTTCAACTTGATATGGCAAGAAGCTAGTGAACTTGGTTAAGCATATACATGTGTGCCATCTTCTGTGTGATTCCTTACAGACCCAGCTTATTTCTTCTCCAAAGTCTCTTCTTGAAGTTGTACTTGATTTTATTGCCAGTTTTCATTTGACTCCAGTGATGAATGGGATGATTCTGTTTTTGATTCTTGGCCATATATTGTTTGATTCTAAGTCTTATGAGGAGACATGCTGAAGCTGGGAGTCAAACGCACAGACAAAAATGGCAGATGAAGAGAGAGAAAACGTCTATACTTTTTAAAGGAACACATATTTTCCTTCTCAAATATTTCAATAAATATAGTTTTATTTACAGATATATTAATCCAGATAAAAACATCAACAGATATGGTAGTTATAAAACAAAATTTTCAAATGGAAGGAAAGTTTGTTTCTATTGCTACCAAATAGATTTTAGGGAAAATGTTAAATTTATGAAGAGAAAATGCTGGAAAATGAAAAATTTACTTATAATTTACAAAATCTTCCATGTAAATATTCCCTAAGCCTTTAACATATACAATGGCTAATTTTAAATGCCTGTCTTTTAGAGCACCCCTTTCAGGACATTCTTATTATTAAATGTTTCTCAGTATCAACTAAAGCCTATAGTTTATACTATATCAACCATAGCTCTATCCACTGATATCATTTACAGCCATAGCTGAATTAATCCACATTAAGTTTCAAATTGAAACAATACTTCTTGACAAAGTTCGGACACCTACACATGGCATTGAACCAATAAGTGTATAAGGTTCTATCACATTTTTAGGCAGATCCTATGTTTAATTTGAAGATAATTGTAATATCACATTAAATCCTTTAACAGACAATGAAAGCAAACTTTTCAGCTGTGGACAGAATTTATTTATAGAAATGTTTCTCACCAGCTCATTTCAAAGCCTGGTGGGTTTTTTTGGCAAGGAAGAAATTTCTCCATCAGTACTACAGCCATGGAACTATTTCTTAAATTATATCAGTTTACAATAATCATATCATTTTTACCACAATTATCATCTTAAAGGCTAATTAGTATATAGAGTTATCCTCTCTTTAATAATATTTGAAACTATTGTTCTTTACATGTCATTTCTTTATTGAGGTTTAATTTACTTCTTGCTAAAGATCATTCTTCCAAAAATCTGTCAGTGAGGGTCTAATATGGGTAAACTCTAATGCTTTGGGTTTTTTTTTTTTAACACTTTTTATGTTATTTATCTTTCATTCTTTAAGGATAGAAGTTTAAATGGATAGCCATCCCTTGTCCCTTCCCCCAGCAATTTTGAAATATTATAATTTTGAGTTATTGCATGTGTATGACTGATGGGATATATACTGTCAATTTAATTTTTACTTTTTTGCAGTTTCTTTTTGGTATCTTTTAAGATACACTCTCTTTTTATTTTGGAGTTTCACTACATTTTATCTACATGTAAATATTTTTAATATCATGCTGAGCATTTAAGGAATTCCACTAATTAGACTACTTAGTCTTTTGTCATGTCTGGAAAATTCTGTTGGTATTTTTTTTTTAATGATTATCTCAAATTGTCTATTTTTAAATTATTCATATGATTTAAACTTGTTTTATGATTTTACCTTCAGATAGAATTGTTTCCTGTGAAATATAGTGTCATCAACAACCTGAGAGTTTTAAAGTTCAGTGGATAGGTTGTGTCAAAACAATATGAAGAATGAGCATTAAGGAAAGCAAAGAAAGAACAAGAATGGACACCAACATTTAACACTGGGAATAAAGAAGTGGAGTAGCTAAAGAATGAGATGGAAAACAGGATGTATGCCATTCTTGAAGCTAACGAATAAGAGTGGTTTTGAGGAAAAATCATTCTTGAAGAATGAAAAGCAAAAAAACCATTTTATGAATGGAAAAGTGCTATCATTTTTAGAAGCAAAGATGTTATAGTGAATTTTGACCAGACCAGTGTTAGTGAAATGCCATGTTTGGAAACATGTCATTGTACATATAGGAGGCAGTGAGAAAAAAATGTAAATGATAAAATGCAGGTTAATAGTGTGGACAATCACACAAATCAAAATTAGGAGAGAGATCGGGATGTTGTGGAGTTGAGAGGAATTTTTTTAAAAATTAGAATATAGAATTGACTTGAATGTCTGTAAATACTATTAGAAGAAACTTATGAAAAGGGAATTTAAAGTCCCAGGGAGGGAATATATAATTCACTGATGGATGTTGCGGGATAAGTTCTTCTAGTAGTCAGCCTCTGAAATAAAATTTAGCATATAGGATGTTTATTAAGATACTCATGGGGGAAGCAGATTTGGTCCAGCGGTTAGGGCCTCTGTCTACCACATGGGAGGTCCACGGTTCAAACCCCAGGCCTCCTTGGCCCGTGTGGAGTTGGCCCATGCACAGAGCTGATGCGCGCAAGGAGTGCCGTGCCACACAGGGGTGTCCCTACGTAGGGGAGCCCCATGCGCATGGAGTGCGCCCCATAAGGAGAGCTGCCCAGCGCAAAAGAAAGTACAGCCTGCCCAAGAATGGCACCACACACACGGAGAGCTGACACAGCAAGATGACACAACAACAACAAAAAAAGAAACACAGATTCCTGTGGGGTTGACAACAACAGAAGAGGAGGAAGAAGACGCAGCAAATAGACACAGAGAACAGACAACCAGAGCGGGGGGGTTGGGGGTAAGGGGAGAAAAGTAAATAAATAAAATAAATCTTAAAAAATAAAAAGATACCCATGGGATTAACACTTGTGGAAGGCAGATGAATTAATCATAGGGAAACATCAGCTGCAATGCAGACCTAGGGACAGCATCAACTAACTCCACAAGGTGCTTGGAGGTATAAGGCCTTTTAGAATGGTCCTCAATTGGGCTGAAATGACCAGGGCATCATATTCTTGCATAGCTCTGTCATTCGATGTGAGCTAGCCTGGGCAAGATGGATCTTTAGATCTGAAGCAGTCCCTGAAGGGACTGGCAGTTGAAGAGTTCTGCTAACCATAATCCTTGTAGCTGGGTATAGGTGAAAGAGTAGCATTGGATACGAGAAGAGAAAACTTGCCACTAACAGAAAAAGCAGACTTTTGAATGACATAGAAAGACATAACTAGTTTTTGGTATATATGTAATTGACCCAAACTGGAGACATATCTCCCATAGCTAAATAGGTGATCAGTTAATAATAACCTAGGAATAGATGGTGTATTAGTCACCCAAAGGGTTGCTAATGCAAAATACCAGAAATTGGTTAGTTTTTATAAAGGGTATTTATTTGGGGGTAGGAGCTTACAGATACCAGACCATAAAGCATAAGTTACTTTACTCACCAAAGTCTATTTTCACGTGTTGGAGTAAGATGGCTGCCGATGTCTGTGAGGGTTCAGACTTTTTGGGTTTCCCCCTTCCTGGGACTTGCTTCTCTTTCCTGTGTGCTTACTTCCTGGGGCTCCAGCCTAAGGCTTCAGCATCAAACTCCAACATCAAAAACTCTTAACTCTGTCCTTTGCCATGCCTTTTATCTGTGAGTTCCCACCCACCAAAGGGTAGGGACTCAATGCCCTACTGGCATAAGAGGTTTACATAATTACTTAATCAAGCCAACCTCTGAATCTAATATAATCTAATATTCCCATAGGAAAAGATCAGTTTACAAACATAATCCAATATTTCTTTTCGGAATTCATTAATAATATTAAACTGCTACAGATGGTAAGTCAAAATCCAAAACAAAGGTGAGGGACCTGGGAAGAATGAAGAGTGGATGTTAACTCAGGTATGGAAATCAGAAAATAAGAGGTGGAACTGGCAAGAAAAATGTAGACTAGCAACACTAAAAAAACAAAAACAAAACTATGAAGAGGGCCAGAGAAACTTGATTACTAAATATGGAATGGAGAACAGGGTAAATGCATCAATTTAAAGTACACTAATTTCCAGGGACCATGGTAAACATTATGTGAGAAAAAGGATAGCATTGTACTTAAGAGTAGGGCATTGGAACCAGGGAAACAGGGTTAAAAATCCAGGATTTTTGCCACTTACAGCCTGGTGACCTTAAACAAGTTATTTCATCTTCTGGTGTATCAGCTTTCTCTTCTGGGAAATGAAGTTGAAAATAATATTACCAAAGATGGCATCAGTTTGTGTGCACTCACCATCTCTTTCATAAAAACTGGTTGAGTAGGCACAAGATTCTGCCAAAGTGAGATGTTTTGGGAGCCCACAGAGGAGGATGCTTCAGGGCACCGATCTGGAGAAAAAAGAGATAAATTGCTCCAGGTAAAACCCTGAGTTTCTTGCCCCTGAAGTTGGAAACTGTGGGATGGCTAAGTTCCACCCCCAAGGCAAAGCCACTGTGAGCCCCAACTCCTGGCAGCCACCCAGTGGAAAGTGCATTCTCCAAGAGTGGGAAGATTCTGGTGAAAGGTGGAGAGGGGTTTCCTTTCTGTGGGTTTGGTTGCTAGAATCCCCTTTGAGTTGAAACCATGGAAGCAAGAAGGTAGTGGTATGACATAGTTAAAGTACTAAAAGAAAAAACTTCCAGACAAGAATTATCTATCCAGCAAAGCTGGCATTCAAAAATGATGGAGATTTTAAAATACTCACAGAAAAAAAGAAATTAAGAGAGTATGCCAATAAGAAACCAGCCCTTAAAGAAATACTAAAGGAGTTCTACAGTTTGAAAAGAAAAAAATAACAGGAGAAAAAGTTGGAGGAGAGTGTAAGAACAACAAAAAAGACAAAAAGAGAAATAAAAACTACATATGATACACATGAACCCAAAGAAAATATGGCAAATGTAACTAATTCCTTGAGAGTAATAACACTGGATATTAATGGGTTGAACTCACCAGTCAAGAGACGCAGATTGGTAGAATGGTTAAGGAAATATGATCCATGTATGTACTGTCTACAAGAAACCCACCTTAGACCCAGGGATTCAAGGAGGCTGAAAGTGAATGACTGGACAACAATCTTACAAGTGAACAATAACCAAAAAAGGGCAGGAGTAGCTATACTAATATCAGACAAAATAGACTTTAAATGCAAAACTACTGTAAGAGACAAAGACATATACTCTGTGTTAGTTAAAGGGATAATCTTCCAAGAAGAAAGAACAATCATAAACATTTATGTACCTAACCAGGGAGCCTCAAAATACATAAGGAAAATACTGGGAAAATTAAGTAGAAAAATAGATGCCTCAAAAATTAAAGTGGGGGAATTCAGTACACTATTATCACCATTAGACAGAACACCTCAACAGAATATCAAAAAAGTAGCAAAGACTTTGAGTAATACAATAGACGATCTGTACCTGATAGACATATACATAAAACTACACCCAAATACAGTGTGATATACATTCTTCTCAAGTGCACACGGTCAATTCTCCAAGATAGACAGACATGCTAGGCCATAGAAAAATTTTCAAAGAACTCAGAAGGATAGAAATTATTCAAAGTAATTTCTTTGATCAAAATAGAATGAAGCTGGAAATCACTAAGGGCCAGAGAACCAGATTAGGCACAAAGATATGGATGTTAAATAACACACTCTTAGACAAACAGTGAGTCAAGGAGGAAATTTCAAAAGAAATCAGTAACTACCTTGAAATGAATGAAAATGAAAATACCACATATCAAAACCTATTGGATGCAGCTAACATTGTACTGAGAGGGAAATTCATAGCCATAAATGCAGGTATCAAAAGAGAAGAGCTAAAATTAAAGACTTTATATCATACCTGGAGGAATTAGGGAATGAACAACAAACTAACTCCAAAAGAATATAAAGAAGGAAATGACAAAGTTTAGAACACAAATAAATGAAATAGAGAATAAGAAAGCACTACAAAAAATAAAACCAAAATTTGGTTCTTTGAGAAGATCAATAAAACTGATAAACTCTTGACTAGACTAACAAAGAAAAAAGAGAGGAGATACAAATATACAAAATAAGAAATGAGGAAGGGGATATCACAGCTGACCCCAAAGAAATAAAGTATATCCCAAGAGGATACATGAAAAATTGTATGCCAACAAGAAGAATAATTTAGATGAAATGAACAAATTCCTAGAAACACACAGGCAGCCGACATTGAAGAAAGAAGATATTGATGAACGCAACAGACCAGTCACATATAAATAATAGAATCAGACATCAAAAGCCTCCCAACTAAGAAGAACCCAGGACCGGATGGCTTCACAGGTGAATTCCACCAATCATTCCTGAAAGAACTAAAACCATTCCTGCTAAAACTCTTCAAAAAAAAACAGAAGTACAAAGAACATTGTCTAATTCATTCTGTGATGCCAACATTAACCTCATACCAAAGCCAAACAAAGACACCACAAGAAAAGAAAATTACAGACCAATCTCTTTAATGAACCTACATGACAAAATCTTCAACAAAATACCTTCTAATTGTATTCAACAACACATCAAACAAATTATGCACCATGACCAAGTGGGTATCATCCCAGGTATGCAAGGATGTTTCAACATGAGAAAATCAATCAGTGTAATACACCACATAAACAAATTGAAAGAAAAAATCACATGATCATCTCTAAAGACACAGAAAAAGCATTAGATATATTACAGCACACTTTCCTGATAAAAACACTGCAAAAGACAGGGACAGAAGGAAGCTTTCTGAACAAGATAAAGGGTATATATGAAAAACCCACAGCTAATATCATTTACAATTGTGAAATCCTAAAATCTTTCCCTTTAAGATTGTAAACAAGGCAAGGATCCCCACTATCACCGCTCTTATTTAACATTGTGTTGGGAGTACTTGCTTGAGCACTGAGGCAAGAAAAAGATTAAAAGAACTCAAAATTGGAAAGGAAGAAGTTGAAATTTCACTATTTGTGGATGACATGATCTTATACATAGAAAATCTTGAAAAATCTAAAACAAACATTTTGGAAATTATAAATGAGTTCAGTAAAGTCACAGATTATAAGATCAATGTGCAAAAATCAGTAGCATTTCTGTACACCAATAATGAGCAATCTGAGGAGGAAATTTTAAAAATACCATTTACAAAAGTAACTAAAGAAATCAAATACTTAAAAATCAGTTTAACTAAAGATTGATGTATACACAGATAAATAAATGATGGATACACAGAAGACTACACAACACTGTTAAAGGACTCAAAGAAGACTCAAATAAATGGAAGCATATTCCCTGTTTGTGGATAAGAAGACTAAACATCATTAAGATGTCTATCCTACCCAAACTAATCTACAGATTTAATGCAATCCCCAAAACAATCAATACAGCATTTTTTACTGAATTGGAAAAAACTAACTATGAAATTTATTTGGAAGAGCAAGAGGCCCTGAATAGCCAAAGACATATTGAAAAAGAAAAATTAAATTGGAGGAATCACACTAACTGACTTTAAAGCATACTACAAAGCTACATTGTTCAATACTGCACGGTATTGGCACAAGGACAAACATACTGACCAATGGAACTGAATTGAGAGTTCTGATATAAATCCCTGAATATAGAGTCATCTGATATTTCACAAGGTCACCAAGCCCTCTCAACTGGAGTGAATGGCCTCTTCAACAAATGGTGCTTGGAGAATTGGATATCCATGTCCAAAAGAATGAAAGAGGAACACCATCTCACACCTTATACAAAAATCAACTCAAGATGGATCAAAGATCTAAATATAGGAGGCAAGACCATTAAGACCTTGGAAGATAATGTAGGGAAGCATCTACAGGACCTTGTAATAGGAAATGGCTTCATAAGCTTCACACTCAAAGCATGAGAAGCAAAAGAAAAAATAGATAAATGGGACTTCCTCAAAATTAAAACCTTTTGCACCTCAAAAGAGTTTGTCAAGTAAATGAAAAGACAGCCTACCCAAGGAGAGAAAATATTTAGTATCCATATATGTGATAGGCACCTAATATCCAGCATATGTAAAGAAATCTTATATCTTGAAAATAAAAAGACAACCCACTTTAAAAAAAAGGCAAGTGATTTGAACAAACACTTTCCAAGAAGAAATACAAATGAGTAAAAACCACATGAAAAGATTCTCAAAATCACTAGCTATTAGGGAAATGCAAATCAAAACTACAATGAGATACCATCTTACACCCATTAGACTGGCAGCTATTAAAAATACAGAGGATTACAAGTGTTGGAGAGGATGTGGAGGAATGGGAACCCTCATCCACTGCTGTTGGGAATGTAGAATGGTGCAGCCATTGGGAGGACAGTTTGGCAATTCCTCAAAAGCAACTATATTTCTGCCATACGACCCAACGGAATTACTGGGTCTATCCTCAGAAGAATTGAAAACAAGAACACGAACAGATACATGCATACCAATGTTCAAGCAGCAATTATTCACTATTGCCAAAAGTTGGAATCAATCCTAATGTCCATCAACAGATGAATGGATATACAAAATGTGGTATATACAATCAATGGAATATTACTCAGCTGTAAGAAGGAATACAGTACTAACACATGGGGTAACATGGATGAATCTTGAGAACCTTATGTTGCATGAAGCTGGCCAGGAATTGAAGAACAAATATTGAATGACCTCTCTTATGTGAATTAAGCAAACTGAGCCAACTCAGTGAGCTGGAGTCTGGAAGATAGGTTTACAGAATATAGAAAGGGAGAAGGTTGTGAGCCAATGCCTATACTATAAAAATCTATGATAAGCTGGTAGGGAGTAGTTGTGCGGTAAAGGGATATGACAGGGGTGTAGGGATACTATTGGACTGGGCAGTGCAAGCTTGACAGCAGGGTAGGGTGGGGAGAATGGTTTGGACAGTCCATGGAACTGGGGGGAGATTTGGGGAAGGAGCAGGTGAACACTGGGAATTGTTGAGTACATGGTTGAAACTATGCTTTTGGCAATATGATGCGGAAGGGTTACCAGTTTCGGGTGTTGGATGGGGGGTCATTTGGGACAGGGCACACATGGGGCAGTCTTCTAAATAATGTGCAAGTAATCATTTTGTGATAGTGTGTTGTATCATTGGGGGGACACACACATAAGGAGTGGGAAGGAATTGGACTCCCATACTGGGAGTTCTCAAACAGACCCTATAGTGTCTCTTGAGAGCCTAAGCGGTTCCTAGTAGGGGAGGACAGACTAGTGGGTCGACCCTTCAGCATTGTTACAAGGATCTATGAATCTTGTCCATCAAGGACAGAAGCCTGGGGAGGTGGAAGGAGGAAGAGAATATATGGAATAGGGGGTTTTGAGGGGCCAATGGAAGTGCTCTTCATCATCTTGCAATGACAGACACAGGCCATGTTAAATTTAATCAAACATTTACAAAAGTGTATGGTCTAAAGTATAAACCATTGACCATAGTTAGTAGCTATGCTTCAATATTTGTACATCAGTTGTAAAAAATGTACCATGCACATGTAAAAAGGTTATTAATAGGGAAAGGGAAAAAGGGAAGAATGTTGGGTCTATTGGAGTTCCTTATATTCTATAAGTGACTTTACTGTGACCTAAAACTTCTTTGAAGATAAAATAAATAAAATAAGACACTGGGGAAGAAATAGAAGAAAATCCACTGTACTTACAAACAACAGATATTACAGTGATGAAATGCAAAACATCAAAAAAATTTGAATATTTTTAATTTTTTAATACCTCAATATTTTTACTTCATTTTAGTTTTAGTTTTTCTAAATTATGTATTCTATTCCTTATGTATAAACTTAGCATTATTATTTCATTTTCCTAGTAATTGAATTTGGCAGTATTTAAAAAAAGTAATATTTCCAGCTGCATGATTCATGAATATATGTGTGTGTGTGTATATATATATATTATGTGTGTGTGTATATATATAATATATGTATATATGTATATATAAATAAAAATAAAGGTAGGGTTTAGAGTAATGTCTCTCACATAGTAAGTATTCAATAGAGTCTTGATATTTTTGTCACAATCATTAAAGACATATAAGGGAAAAGCAAAAACTCCAAACCGCAATTGTGGGACAAGGCACAGGACTCAAAAGAAACAAATATCCACTTAGCTACAATAAAATAGAAGGCAAAATTGAGAATTGAATAAAGGAAAATTTAATGCTGAGTCACTGATCTTTTAACCTAGAGTTTCTTACATTAAATCTTTTATTGGCAAGATGAGTTCCAGAATGTGAAATGGATTTGAAACCTAAATGTGAATTTTGGTTGACTCTAATTGTGAGAAGGAAGAAAAGCAGTTCATTGTAAATTTTCAGGACAATGGTAAGACTAACATTTATCAAGCACCTGATACATGCTGGTGGGTTAAAAGTGTTCTATGTGCATTAGAGCACTTAATTCCCGCAAACATTATATGAATTATTTATATGTAGAATATGCCTACATACATATATATACATACAAATACATAAAGACTTTACAGAGTCAGGGTAAGACTGTAGGCTGATTATTGGGTATAATATCATAATCCTCCAGAGATCTGTCATTGAATGTGAGATAACCTGAAAGGGGGTATACATGTTGATAATATGGTAATAATTACAATTGGTGAGGTTTGAATTCAAACATAGGCTTATCTCATTTCAAAGCCTGTGCTGTTGCATATTGCATCACGTGCATTTACATATCATTGCTGGGAGTTTCATGTCACTGAAAAGGGAGGACATATGTAATAAATAATGAGAACTAAGAAAGAAAAGCTAAAAGTTAAAAAATTACTTCAGACAAAGGCATATAAAGACATAAAACCATTTTTTAATAAAGACATATTCAAAAAGATAAGATAATAAGGCTTGCATATTTTTCATTCACTGTTATCATTCATTGTTGGAAAACTACATAGTATTTAAATGCATATCTTTAATTTCCTCACTGGAAAGAAATGATGGGCAAATTGCTCTGGCTTATGTTTCTACCTACAGAATGCTGGATCTCAGCTCCCTATGAAATCTTCTCCAGGCATGTCTGACACTACATGGAGGGTCTTTCACATGAATTCCTATAAGTGTCCCAACTGAGTGGGCTTTGACAGTCGCTAATATTACTCTTTTCCTGCTGAGTGTGATGGCTTCTCTGTGGGGAAAAAAAAAGAAAAGGAAAAAAACCAAGAAGCCTGTGACTCTTCTTCACTGGATCCTCAGTATGCCAGACTCTGCCAGGCTCGCCAGGGACGCCCTTCCTCCTCCACTCTTGCCTCTGATCTGCATGATCACAGCTTCTTCTCTTCCTTTCACCACAGTTCCCATGCAGGCTGCTGCTGGCACTCCATTAAAGGCCCATGTAAGGGGATGCAGTGATAGCCTCTTTACCATTGGCTTGGGCGCTGTTAGAGGATTCCCAAAGTATGGCAACAAGTGCCCCAGTTCTTCACAGACTTCTTACAGCACTTGAAAACCCAAGGACCCACATGGATGTCCAAGGTCCTGATCCGGGAAATAACTTGTATGATAGACAATGTTCTTCAAGACAAATTGCTACTTTCAATAATGAATAAGGGTTAATTTAATCCCATTATGCCTGGATCCTTTCCTTAGAAGGATGTCTACCCTCAGTCTTATGCAAAAGACCCTGGGCCTGAAGTCTCCTACATTTAATAAGATATGTGTCTTAATCTCAATGTCCGATATGTCTGTGCATAGTCAAATATATTTTAATATAATTTTTATTAGACAAGTTGTAGGTTTACAGAAAAATCATGCAGACAATACAGAGTTGCCAAATACCCCTCTATTTATTAATACCTTGAGTTAGTGTGGTAGCTTTGTTACAATTAATAAAAAAATATTATAATTGTACTATTGCTATAACCCATAGCTTACATTAGGACTCACTGTGTTGTACAGATGATTTTATTGTGTCAGGTTTTAAAATTTTTATTGTAATAGCATATATAAAACCAAAAAGCTCACCTTTCAGTCAAAGCCATTTAAATTCTCCTAAATTCTGAAAAGAGATTTCAATTAGCGGTTCATTTTGAGTAATGACCTTCATAATATCATAGTCACAGACATGTTGTCAGAATGTGGTGATTTGATTGGAGTCATCCATTGCCTTGCTCCTTCCATACCATGCAGAGCAATTGAGCTCCTTAAATAACCATCCCCTACTGCTGAAAGTAACAGTGTGCCATGCAAAGTAAATCAATGTGAAATTCATTTCCTTATTTCAACAAACTCTTAAATTGCTTCTTCATAAGAAATTTCTAATATATATTAATTGAGATTGCATAAAAAGAACATTTGATCTACCTTATGATAAGAACTTACTCAAAGAAGTCTTCATAAATGCCATATGTGCTGGCATCATAAAGTAGAAGTGCTAATTGAATTTTTATAAAAGCTTGATTTATAATTCATTTTTAAAAAGTAAACTTCGATCAGCCTCTAATTTGTAAGGGTTTCCTATGGAAGTAAGTAAACTTCAATCAGCCTCTAATTTATAAGGGTTTTCTATGGAAGTAAGTCAGTTAATATTTTATTTCCTTAGCCTTGACAGGGAAGCTTTAAATAGCTATCGTAAGGTTTAAGGTATTGGGATTTACCCATACTTCTTGTGTTCATGTATGAATGTTCAGATTTAAGAGGCTGGCTGTTAATTTATTATCCACTCAAACATGAAGACATCAGTTAAACTTTTAAATTGCATATTTTATTTTAGCCTTCATTTCTTCATATCACAAATCAACTTTATTTGATGAATTTATCATTCTTACATGGAAAGTAGCATAATAGCAATGCCTATTGGTCTATACTAAGACACTCTTGAACAATTTATTAGGTTAAACTATAATATGGGTACAATATTGTAAATAACTTTATTTATTAAATGGATTTCAAATGAAAGAATTGTGCAAAACTAATATGTATATTATATTCTTCAATAAGATAAAATATTTAGTCTCCCTTTTATACAGAGTCTGAACAGATTAAAAACTATAAGAAGGACACCACATATTCAATATTATTTGTGCCAAATTCCAGTTTAGATGAAGCAGCAGTTCTCAATATCAATAGTTTTAGAATCAGATGACTAATTGCATTCTTTGTATAATCATTGTCACATTTTCTTAACAAGAAAAATGTAACACCTAGAGTTGTTGTGCTAAGTATTTTTTAGTGCATGCAAATTCTCAATTCAGTGACTAGCTCATGGCAACATTTAGTTTTTATTGACTGCTTGGTGGTGATGTATCACATGATGATGATGGTGATGGCAAATAATCATCATCAAAACACTTGATACATGGTTGTTCTTAAAGCCCCTGGTGGATTAATAAATGAAGAACTACTGAACCTAACAGAGTAAATAACCAGTTCAAATATAATGTATTACACAAATAGGAAAGCAAGATCTAGATCACCTTCTATGCAAGGTGTCTCAAGTTAAAAATAAAAGTTATCTTACAACATCAATATCAAACATGAGTATACAAGGCAACTCTCTTAAGCAGTTCCTGTAATTGTTCTCCATGGTTATGTAAACTGCCAGCTTTATCAGTCTAATGTTCTTTAATTTCATTTTTTTTTCATTTGTTTCCTGCCTCATTCCAAACACATGGCTTATTACACCAACATTTCAAGTTGAAATGATGTGAATTGGAAGAACAAGAAGGCATAGAAAAATAAGGTTGAGTGAGCTTTGTATATATCAGGCATGCACTGAGGGTTCAAAATTTTGCTAGAAGAGGTTCACTTACTGTCACAGCTATCTAGCAGCCAGGAGGTGATCAAATGTATGTAATTCAGTAATTCACAAAATAGAACACAAACTAGGAATTTTTAGAAAACCTTGAAAAGCCTCATGAAACCTAACAACTTTTAGCCTAGAAAATTATTAGCAATGTAAGAACATATATTGCACATGCTTTTACATTATTTTCATCCTAGCAATAAGTTATGGAATAAAAGATTGTTAATATTATCCTCTATATAAGATGCTCACACCGCAGCAAAGCACAGTTGTGTAAAATCTTCTGTAGGGGCCAACGCAATGAAACTCAAGTGATTCCCTTTGATTTTATAAATGTTAAGCACATTTGAATATCTCCTTATGTCATCAAAATTTTCCTTATGCATCGCCTGTTAGAGATTTGATCAAATTCAAAAACTTTATTTTCAAACAATAGCTTCTTTTTATTAAGAATGACTATTTCTTATCTTCATAGAATACTAACTGATTTATACTTTTGACAAACACAAATCCTTATTTACATGGTTATGTTGCATTTTTCTTGAAGGAATTGTTCTAAGGAAACAATTGTTCATCTTGTCTGTGATAAAATACACCAAAGATGTCTGTAACTTTAAAAAATGACATTAATCTTCTAAACGTTATATGACTATATGAAAATTTATCCTAAAATTTGTTTAGGAAATAGATTTAATTAAAAAAATACTGTATGAGACTAAGTAAGCTATACAGGCAAGTGGTAACAAAAAATGGGATGACTGAGCTCTTTATTACTAACCTTCTACGTTATTTTATTCTGTGGTATATGAATCAACAATTAACATGATCGGTGAGAGAAGAACTAGTAAAAGTGCTACTAAGGAAATATTTTTCACAATGCCTCTCTTCTTTGGTGTGTACAATAATAATTTATTCTTCTTTCATGAAAACTTTGTCAATTCAATTGTCCATTTCTTACTCTTGAATAATTCTGACAGAAAAATTACCTTCCTCGATTAATTAGGACTCAGTCATATCTCCAACTCTGTCATACTTGGGAGCACAAACTCCAGAGCAGGGCCCACTGGCAAGGCACCAAACTCTGGAAAATTTTGCCATTACAATAGGACTTGGGTGTCTCTGGAGCCCCACTATTTGGGGTAGTATCTACTTTGGCTGTCTGTAATATACTACTAAGATGTGCAAGAGCTTTACCTCTCTGATATACTCCTGACTCACCTCAAAGTCTCTTAACCATATAAACTCATTTGTCTTTACCTTTTCCCTCTTTTATTCAAGGTCTTTTTCCAATTGCATCACCAGTCAGTGCTTGGTAGCAATCCCTTGGTGCCATGTGACTTACTGGTATTCTACTATAGACTTATTGGTATTCTAGCAATGGAAGAAATCATAGCACTTTTTTTTACTGGTAGATACCTCTATATACGCCCAATTGATTTTTTAAAAATTTTAAAAAACGTTTGAAGTAAATCATTCATACATAAACATACACAAAAATAAATGTATGATAATCATTGTGAACTTACAAAACAAATATATATATATAACATCATACAGGACTCTCATTAATATGTAGATAGTGGCCACAGGAGGTGCTGAAGTCAGGAAGAAGGAAAAAGGGGTATAATAAAGGGGCATTTTTGGGACTTGGAGTTGTCCTGGATGACATTGCAATGACAGATACAGGACACTATATATCCTGCCATAACCTACAGAATTGAGTGGGAGAGAGTGTAAACTACAACGAAGACTATAATCCATGCTTAGTGGCCTTCGTGGCAATGCTCCAAATGTGTTCATCAATTTCAATGAATGTACTACACTAATGAAGAAGTTGTTAATGTGGGGAAGGGTGGGAGGTGTGAGCAGTGGGGCATATGGAAATCCCTTATATTTTTTGTATGTAACATTTTGTGTAATCTAAGTATCTTTTAAAAAATAAAAAATATATTCAAAAAAAGGTATTCATAAAATACATGTAGTTCTACAGCTCACTTTCTTATTTTTTTAAATTTTATAGCATGTTTTGGTAATCTTTTTCTAGTCGTATATTTGGAATACCTTTGAAGATGCTAATTTTGAATATACATAATTATTTAATCATAATAGATTTAAACATTTTGATAATATAGGATGTTTTTATTGTTTCTGCTGCTTTGCTTTTCTAAACAATAATACCTTTTCTTTAGCCTTAAAGAAATATATTTCTTCATGAGTATATATGTTTCAGTAGACTAGTTTCTGCAAAATATTTATTTACAAAGGTTATACCAATACATAATTCAACGAAAATTTAAAAACATCCCTTCTCACTGACATTGAATTTCTGTCAATTTTGTCATTTTTGTCACTGAAAAATAACCACATTTTGTTATGGTAATATATAATTCCCTGTTTACTAAAGGAGTTGAATATTTCACATATTTATTGGTCTTATCAACAGTTCTTCTATTTTCTTTATTCATATTCTTTGCTCAGTTTTCTTTTGAGTGTTCTCTCTTCCTGTTGATTTGCAAACTGCTTCATTATTACACTTAATAGTCTTTGCTCATTTATTAGTTGCAACACTTTATCCTCATCTGTTCTGATGATGGTATTTATTATTTTTTGAAATTTAAATTTTATGAGTTCATAAAGTTAAATTTGTTATATCGTTGAATCAAAGACTCAGGTTTAATATGGGCTATGGTTTCTAGTGAATATAGGAGTTTCTAGAAAAACTAAGCCTTTGGCTTTTCTAATGCAAAATATGGAGCTTCCTAGGTAGGCCAAGGAGAAAGACAGAGAGGGAGAATGGTAGAGATGGAAGTTTCTAAACTTGAAGATCAAGGAGGATCAAAATGGGAGCAAACATCACCTGCATTCCCACTGGGTTGTTATATTTTTCTCTGTTTCATAACTCTGTTACTTTGTTAAGTATCCTTTACTTTTCTTCCTGCATATGGTTTCTTCAACAACCTTACTAAATTCATTTCACACACCATTACACATCAGGAAGGTGGACAATTACAGTGTACACAAAATAAAAATCACCTAGATAATTCCACAGGAGAGGAGTATCAAGAGGGGGTAGGAGAGCTGTATTTAGAAACAACTATTGCTTTAGATTAAAAAATCTCAAAATATATTTATAACAGTATATTGAATTTATTTTAATTGTTATAAGCAATAATCTTCATGATTAGCATTTGTTTTCGTTTCCTGGGCTGCTTAAAGCAGATACCATGAAATGGTCTGGCTTGAACAATGGGAATTTAACATTTCAATTTATAAATTTCATCAAATATAATTAAATTGACAAGCTAATACACACATGAACACACATATATATAGTCTCCAACTGAATTTGAATTTAAACATTTTAATATTCCATTTTGAAGAATAGTTTTTTAGATTAAAATTCTAAAGATTATAATCTTTAGATTTACAAGATTACATAATAATAATAAGCTAAACCAGGTTTAGGATATGTCTTCTAGTTTCTAATCCATTTAGATTTCCTAATAATGTATTTTCTAAGAAATGCTGGAGCCATAGACATATCCATGCCCTCTTAGTTTCTGGTAGGTCTGAAAATGAAACTATCTTAATTATTATAATTAATATAATTACAATTTAGTAAAAAATTGATATAATATTTTAATTTGGCTGAAATTTGTCTAAGAGTTTTACCTTCCTATTCAAAACACAATATAATTTACTTTACAAATTAGTAGTTTAATAAAAATTTCTCCAACGTTACCATATATTGCATATTTAGAAACTTTAATTCCTTTACAGTAAATATGTTTGTCCTGAGGTTTTGTACATTTAGGAACTTTGAGTAGAAGTAATCAATAACAATTTTAGTATTTGTGACATAACTTAGAAAAAATGTAGTACCATGAAAATTATTTCAGTTTCATTTCAAGACTAAAAGATATTGGGTATTGTTAAAGATTTTTCAAATAACATTCAATTTCAGATTGTGCTCACATAAATTCTTGTAGAAGCATGTTGATTTGACAATGATGATAATATTACAAGGATATTGAGAAGATAGAAGAAACCTAGTTCTAGAAAATGTAATTCAAAAAAGCTTCATGTACAATTCATTGAACACTAGTGTTTAAATTCTATTTTGATGTATTTTAAACTAGTTTTATACTAAAAGGATATTACATGCCTGCAGCAATGTTTAATGTTTATGCAAATGGTGAATTAAAATGTGTGTTGGAGAAATAACTTTTTTTTTTTAATTTTAGAGAATCATTCCACAAAGAATGTTTTTAAAGACAGAATAAGGGGCAGTGAAGTAATGGTTATTGGAATTGTTTGATAAAAAGTTTTTCTATTTTAGAGTTTTTTATATCTATTCATTTTCACATGTTTTTATGCAATAACTGTTATAATATTAGTTTATATTGATTGAGCACTTATCACTTGTGAGGCTTTTTATGAAGTACTGTTTATGTATTTTTTATATTTTTAAAAGAAAGCCATAAAACACATATGGTTAAAGTCACACAGTTTTGTAAATTTTTAAGCTGCATAATAATGTCTTATAACTACCACTAATATCAAGATATGAGATGTGCACCATTCTAAAAATTTTTCCAGTGTCCTTTTGTAGTCACGCCCTTTGCCTGCCCTCAGATCTTATTCCTGTAATACAATTTAGCCTTTGAAAGAATGTTACATAAAAGGAATAATTCTTCATGTAGCCATTTTAGTGTGGATCATTTCCCCAAACAAAATGCGTTTTGAATGCTCCTACATTGCTACATGTATCAGTAGTCTATTCCATTTTGTGGAATAATAGTATTCCATTGTTTATATTTAGATGTTTTATTTTGTTTATCCATTTCACAGTAGAGAGACATGTTATTGTCCCCAGTTTTTAGTAAGTATTAGTAAACCCCCTGAATTGAAACTATAATGGTTCAAATAGGCAGATTAAGAGTAAAAAGTACTTTTGTAAGCAAAAGCAAGCCTATGTTCTTAAGTACTACACTATTCTGTGTTAATCTACAGCAAATTATTAATCTACACTCCTCAAAATGTATCCAATCCAAAGGTATAATTGTTTTAGTCTTATCTATAGTGATATTAAACAAGGCACACATTGGGAAGCAGACTTGGCCCAGTGGATAGGGCATTTGTTTACCACATGGGAGGTCCACGGTACAAACCTCGGGCCTCCTTGACCTGTGTGGAGCTGGCCCACGCACAGTGCTGATGCGCGCAAGGAGTGCCGTGCCACGCAGGGGTGTCCCACGCTCAAGGAATGCACCCCGTAAGAAGATCCGTCCCGCAGGAAAGAAAGTGAAGTCTGCCCAGGAATGGTGCCGCACACACAGAGAGCTGACACAACAGGATGACGCAGCAAAAAGAAACACAGATTCCAGTGCCACTGACAACAGAAGTGGACAAAGAAGAACACACAGCAAAATGGACACAGAGAACAGATAACTGGGGCAGGGGGAAGGAATAAATTTTAAAAATTTTAAAAATAAAAACAAGGCACATGATGTAAATTAACCACTTATTTTATGTAACTCCTCAAATATAAATGTCCTATTTAAAAAATTTTTCTCTTAAAAAAACATTTTAATTTCTAATGTGCCTCTTAGAAATACCATGTGAGCATGAACATAGCCATTGTATCTTTGTTTTTCCTCAATCTTATTTAGCGCTGCAATAATTTTTGAAAATGGATTCAGAAAAACAACAAATAACTTTTGAAAGCAAAATAGCACAAATCCTTCAACACTATGCTGCCATGAAGACCTATGTTTTTTCAAAGTTTTTATACTACTATTTTAGAAAAATATCTTACTCCTCTTCTAGGAAATACTTTCAATTATTTTTCCAGAATCTGAAAAAATAGTATTAATTGGTAAACTAATTTGTAATATGTTAATAGGCTTCATAATAAAGAGATGATATGAATTTCTTGAAAAATTTCCCAACATTGAAAAGAACAATCAAGAAAAAGCCATGATACAATATCTATGTAAAATCATACAGAACTTTCCAATACATTTATGCTTACTTGCAAATTATAGTCATACACTTCTAAGGGCTCTTTTTTTTTTTTTTTTTTCCATAAAGGAACTAGAGAGCAACCTGAATGAAAATATCTAATTCATCTCTCTTGTTTATCTCATAAAATTAACATGTTGATTTTCTGTTTTTGCACTCTATGTTGTTTTCCTGCTTTGTTCTTTTGATTTGCTAATTTTACCAATTACTATATTATTGGTATTTTTCTCCATTCCTTTTGTTTTCATATATGTTCTAATCCATTATATGATGATATGATAATAGCTATTCACTATTACATGTAATATATCTTGGGGAACAACAACAAAAAAAAAACTTTTTCTTTTTGAAGTGTCACCAATATTTATCTTTTTTTGAATTGTTTTAACCTACTAGAGAGCCTACTATTTCCAGACATTATAATGCTTGTGTTAACCTCTCATTTTTTTCTACATTCTAAAATGTGATAAAATTAAAAATGCACCCAGATATATACCATGCATTAAAATAAGACTGTGCAAACCTCATATCTGAATATAAAAGAAAAGAAAAAGAGAGTGGCAGGGCTTTATTTCAGATTCACCTTGCATGCTTTCTTTAAAAAATTGACCATTTCACTTTTTAACATAATTATAATTTTATACTTTGAACAACTTGGCCTATTGTATTTTACACTCAATATGTTACTATGAACTTCCAAAAGATTTAGATTTAAATCATATGATCATTATGATTGTCTAGAAAAGTAAAAATAAAACAAAAATAGCTTGCAATTCCTTTTTTAAAAAATCCAAATGAAGTAAACAACAACTGAACTCACAGTGAATAATGGGAAATTCGAAAGTCTGTAAAACTGGACATATACTTCCTTTTGGAAGTTGTGGAGACATATATGTGTGTATATATATGTACATATATATAAAATGATAGACTGCTAACAGTGGAAAATCCTTATCTTTTTGAATATGATAGTAAGAGCTTAAAGTGATTTACAAGATACTTCATAATTTTTTCCTCTTTCATAGCAGCCTTCTCTTAAGCGTATCCTCCAACTATCTATGCTCAAGGATTCAGCTTCCACTTCTGGCAGGCTAAAAGGAACTCTTCTGTTATGTTTTTTAAATTATTTAAAACCTTTAACATATGCACATATAAAGAATATTTCAAATTTAGTTTTACCACTAAAATATAATTAGAAGTTAAAACTATTTTTTTAATTTATTCACTAATTTATTTTACTGATGGCTAGCTATTTTTAAAAAGTTTTGTTGATAAGGAGTTCTTTTCCAAGCTTGATTCTTTCTGTCTCAATCTGAAATTCACTGCTTCTCTGACACTTACTCCACCCTTTAAAAAGACAAGGTGTATGCTGTATGCGTTAGAGCACCTGCACATTTACTATCTTTTCCTTTCTATAATTGTTTGTAAGATTTCAATGGAACACAGAGATAATCTATGGACAAAAGATTTTAAAATAATAATAAATTCTGGCTTACTAACTAGACTGCAAGCCATTTATCCATGTGTTAAATCTTCTATTACTCTGTGTCAAAAAAATTTGGACCTACTTTGGACCCTATAGTTACTCAATGAATGTTACTAGCTGACTGTCATTGTCAAAAAGATGTCCAGGTGAAATTTAAACAGCCTTTAGTCTTTTGTGTTTTTATTACACAATTCTCTCCCCCAAGATTTACACCTCAGGTAGGAAAGAACATAATAGACCAGAGTATCTCCACTACCTGTATAACTAAATGACATATTTAAGTACTAAATGTTCTATTAAAATAAAACAAAAGAATTCTTTGTGAGTATGGGTATGGTATAGTGAATAAATATCCAGATGTCATTTTTCTGAGGCTTTTATTCATCTGTAAGTAATTGTATATGGTCGTCTATTCAAAATTATGGCCTTGGTCAATTTGTTTCCCAAAAAGGTAACAAAATCTAAATTTTTGCAGATAGTTTCTTTGTCAGTGAAGTAAAATTCACGGATTTTTAAATTTAATGAAAATTGATCTTTCATATTTACTGAAATGTATTTAAATTAAAATACACTTACTTATTACTGTGACTATTATATAAATATCAAGTTGAATTCAGTAGGAATTTTCTACCTGGAAACAGTTCCTATTACTGATAAACATATCGAAGTTTAAAGATATGAGAACTATAGTAATATTTAATGTAAGTAATTGGATAAATTGGTCAAAATTATTGCAAATTTTAAATAACACATTAAATAACACACTAAAATATAAATAAGCAGTAGTATATAAGTGAACATTGACCCAAAGTTAAATTCTGTGTAATTACAATCTTGAAGATACTCAAAAGACTGTTAAATCTATGTATACATCTATGTATACAGAATTGATGACTGAAAATATTATAGTCTGGATATTTTTAGAAAATATCCATTGTTTTCTTATTTCATATATTAAAACATAGGAACATACTAAAAATAAGTGATTTATATGAAGCCCAAAAAATTGAAAAAAGCATTTTAGTAATTTTTTGATAGTACATATAGAGCTTCCATTTGCCCTGTATGGGAAAATTTTTGGCAAATACATGTTATATTCAGTGATATATGAAGGGAACATGAATAAAAATATTAACAGTTGTGGGTTAATTAGAACTATTTTACATTTGTGTTTGAAAAGTTGTATGATTTTTTTCTTATTGATTTAATTGAATGGTTTACTGCTTTGAGTAAAATAAATATCATTTTGTATTTATCTGGCAAATGATTTTATGGAAGTATCCAAATAACTAAAATGTCATTTCCTTTCTTTCAAAATATCTGTTACTCTCTACACACTTACATATCCGTTTTATTATTTAAATTTATATAACACCTCAGATATTAGGATGTCAGTGGAGTACACTGATAGTTTTATAAATGTCATCTCCTGAGTATTACATGTGAAAGAGCAGCAGCCCAATAAAACATTCAACTGGCCTTTTGGCAGTCACTGGAGTATTACATTTTAAAGGTCAGAAGTACATGATTATTTTACCTGAGCCACCTTCTTTGGAAGAGAGGTGCTGAGCCATCATATCTTGTTCAAATTTTACTTGATGATTCAAAACTTAAAAGAAATAAATCTGGAAATATGAAGTAAAATTGCAAACATCAAAAATGTAAAATAAATAATCACAAAACTACTTTATATGCATGAGTACTTGCTGATAAAAACTTGGGATAATATGAATAATCATGTTTAAGTAGAGGATTAAGTTGATGTGGCTTATAGATTTTGTATATTTATCCTAAATAACCAGTTATGAAAAATAGTGACATAAATTCTTATGCTATATCTTATTCTATGTCTATATATTGTATGCATATTTTAAATTTCATTTTCTATTCTTACTTGGCATACGAAGCTGTGTGCTCAATTTCAAAATTTCCTCTGTATTAGCCCATCCAAATTCTCCCTCAAAAAATTCCTGAATGCGCATTTTGATATATATTCATCTATGCAAATATTAATGTGTTCAGATACTCATAAGTAATTGATAGATAAGGCACTGAGTATATATTTTAAGACACAGTATTATGACTTATTATTGTTGCATAATACAATATCATTATGTAAGTATTATGTAAAAATAATGATATTATTATTTATGAATGTTTTGCACTTTAAATGCTTTGTAGCACAACTACATGACTGTAAGCAATAATAGGCAGGGCCCAGAAAAGGCAAATAAGTGGTGGCATGACTGGGTACTTACAATGATGATCGTGGATAGGACTAAATTTTTCTGAAATCTGTTAGGAAGTCCACATTGCACTACGAATTTACATAATTTTATTCAAGTACTTGTTTCAAAAATATAGAAGTCTAAACTGAAATCAAAAATACAATATCTTGAGAAAATTTAACAAAATTGAGACAGCTAGTTCAGGCTATGATACATTTTGTCAAAACCTATAAGTTTGTGTGGTACAAAGTATAAACTATAATGTAAATTGCAGAACATGGTTAGTACAATGCTTCAATATGTGTTCAATTGTAACAAATGTACCACACTAATGAAAGATGTTTTTAATGGGGAATGTCTGGGGGTGGGGTGAGGTACGTGGGAATCCTCTATATTTCTGAGGTAACATTTATGTAATGTAAATCTTCTTTAAAAATATAAAAATTAAAAATTAAAAAATAAAAGTATGAAAACACAATACCTATAGAATAATTATTAAACATTCTATATCTCTCTTCAATGATATATTGATATATTCAACTTCCATTCCACCATCATCTCTAAATCAATATATATCTGGATCCACACCTATCTTCAATACATAAGTGGAAAGTAGATTAAAGGCTAATTTTAAAATAATCTAATAAGGGTCTAGAATCTAGAGATAGGTGGAGTCTGAAATCACCAATGTCCTTTAAAAGTGAAGATTTCCTATAAAACACTTAGTTTTCAAAATAACATCTGCATGCGGAAATAAATAGCACTGGTGAAAGTAAAGATATAGATAAGTATTTTTAAAAACATAAATGCTTTTTAAAATACTTTTTTCCTTCTATCTTATTTCAAAAGGAACTGCATAAAGAAATTGTTCTGAATCTGTGTTGATGGAATTACAACTTATAAAAAAAGCAATTTGTATGAAAATATTAGCACAAGAGAGGGAAGAGAGAACAGTGTTATATTAGAGAAAAAATTTATATACTATTGAAATCAAATTGATATGAATCCAAACTACATTGGTTTAAGTGAAGAAGTTAATTGCAAAAACAACTAACAAAAACTTAAAAAATATATTACAACTAATAAGGAAATCAAAGTAGTATATAAGAAAATGATTATTTTACAAAAAGAAGTCAGCAATACAGGAGTGGAGGAACAAAAAAGAAATATCTTATAGAAAATAAATAGCATAAATGAATATGTAAATCCTAAATTCACAACAATTACATTAAATGTGAATTGATTAAACACTCCAAACAAAAGGCACAGATTCACAGAATGGATTAAAAAACAAAAAACAAAAACAACCACCAATGAGCATACTATATGCTGTCTGAAAGACACATATTATAAATTAAGAGACAAAACAGGTTGAAAGTTAAAAACGGAAAATGATATAATATGAAAAACCATAAGTGAGCATGAGTTGGCTATACTAAGATCTGAAAAGATAGACTATAGACAAAAAATTATTACTAGAGACAAAGGACATGTTATAATGATTAAAGGATTAAACCATCAGGAAGACATAAGTTTAAAAAATATGTATCTAACCACAAAGTCCCAACCTAGGTAAAGCAAAAATTGGTAGAACTGGAGCAAAAAAGAGACAAGACAATGATGATTTTTGGAGAATTCATTATCCCACCTTAAATAATGATAGAACTGGACATAAAACCAACAAGGAAACAGAAAATTTGAACAATACTTTAAACCAACTATACCTAACAGTAATTTGTAGAATATTCCACCCAACAAAAGGGAAGAATATAAATTCTTCACAAGTGCAAATGGAAAAATTATCCATGATAGATTATATGCCAGGCCATATAACAAACTAATAAATTTAAAGGGATTAAAATCCTACAAATTATGTTCCCTTACTACAATGGAATTCAATTAGAAACCAATAATAAAAGAAATTTAATAAATTCATAGATGTATGGAAATTACACAATATAATCCTACATAACCTATGAGTCAAAGAAGAAATAAGAAGGAAAACATTTTCGGATAAAAGAGCACACATACAGGCTCAATATTTATAGGATGCATTAACAATAATATTTGAAGGGTAAGTTATAGCTGTAAATGCCTATATTAAAAAAGAACGATCTCAAATCATTAACCTATTCTCCTTCCTTAGGAATCTAAAAAAAAAAAAAAAAAAAAAAGAACAAATTATACCCAAGGCAAGTATAAGAAAGGAAGCAATAAAGATTAGAGCAGAAATTATAAATGAAATAGAGAACAGGAAAAAAAAATAGAGAAAATCAAAAGTTGGCTTTTTGAAAAGGTCAGAAAAATTGGAAAACCTTTAACTAGACTGACCAAGAAAAAGAAGGAATACTCAAGTTACTAAAATAAGGAATGAAACAAGGGTCATTACTAACAACCTCACCTCATATAAATGAAAAGGATTGTAAGAGAACAGTATGGACAATTACATGAAAATAAATGATAAAGTCTACATAAAATAGACAAATTCTTAGAAAGACGTAAATAACAAACTCACTCAAGAAGTAAAAGAAAATGCGAATAGTCCAAAAGTAAACAGATTTAATTAGCCATCAACAACTTTCCCATAAAGAAAGGTACAGGTCTAGATAACTTTCTGGTACATTCTAACACTTATGTACAGAAGAATTAACACCAATATTTCAGCAACTCTTCTAAAACATGTAACTCTTTCAAACTTATTCTGTAATACTAGAATTACCCAGCTGCCAAAAGCAAAGACATCACAAGCAACGTAAACTAATATCCCCTATGCAAAAATCCTCAACAAAATGCTAGAACAATAAATCCAACAACATATTAGAAGAATTATGCACAATGACCACCTGGGATTTATCCCTGGAATGCAAGAGTAGTTCAATACAGGAAAAGCCATCATTGTAATACACCATTTCAATGGAAAAGGGGCAAAAACATCATAATCATCTCAATAGATGCCAAATAAAAGCATTTGACACAATCAACTCACGTTCATGTCAAAAATCTCAAACTGATAAAGAATATCTATGAGAACCCCCTGTGTACATCATACTTAATAGTGGAAGATTGAATGCTTTCTGCTCAATACATGTAACAAGACAAGGACATCTGTTCTCCCTACTATCATTAACATTTTCCTTGAATTTCTGTCCATGTCAATTAGGCAATAAAATTAATCAAAAAGGATCTAGGTTGCAAAGGGAGACCAAAAACTATATCTATTTGCAGATGAAATGGTCTGGTATATAGAAAATCCCAAGGAATACCCCTCCCCCCCAAAGTATGAGAGCTAAAAAATGAATTCAGCAAGTTAACAGGATGTAAGACAATTATACAAAAATCAATTGTATTTATATACTGTAGCAATGAAAAATCTGAAAGTGAAATTAAGAGAGCAATTCAATTCCGTTACAATACCATAAAAAGGAATGCTTAGGAATTAATTTACCAGAAAAGTGAGAGTTGTGCACTGAAGACTAAAAATATTATTCAGAGTAACTAAAGAAGCCCTCATCGATGGAAGTCATCCAATGTTAACGGTTGAGAAGATTTAATTATGCTAAGATAGCAATTCTCCCCAGATTGATCACCACATTCAAAGATAATATTTTTTTACATGCTAATAAAAGGATTTTTTTTTTTTTTTGTATAGCTCTGGGAGGAAGTAAAATCTATTTAACTAAAAACCTGGACAGTAAAACGAATAACCAATTCTCAACAAAAACAATGTATCAATATAAAAGATATAACACAAGGTGTCAAAAACTTCAAAATCAACAAAGAAAGAAAAATTGCTTAATCATTTTAAGGAGCTCCATACTACTGATATTCATGCCCTTCCTGCCCAAGTGTTTTCAATTGCTTCTACCTTACTGGGAATTACAGTTAAGAGGAGAAAGATAAGGAAGACTGCAAACAAAAGCAGCACTACGTTTCATACATAAACATTGTTGTTTATGCAGTTATAGTTGGCCTAGACACTGATAATTTATACAATACTCCTTTCTCAACTACAACCACTACTTTCCTATGCAGTATTTGATTTCCAAGAAGATAACGGAAGTAAAGGGAGGCATTTCTTTTGCAGGGGAAACATTTTTTTTAAAAAGTGGAGTGAAGGAGAATGAAAAGGATGGTATATCATCCATTCACCATCATTCCAGTTAACTAACCTTCTTCTATGGTTCAAGACTCTGACACTCCAGGAATTGAAAATTGTTTGAATATTTGTAGTCCATGTGCTTGGCAAAATCATTGGAAACCTCATGTCTTACTAATTACAATGGTCAGAAGCATTATAAAACATCTTTTGAATTTCAACCAAATTCTGGAATTCTCAAAATATGGAACATTCAAAGGACAACAAAACAAAATCACAGACTTATATAATGCTAACATTTGGACAGATCATTATGTTCCTTTAAATTAAAAGTTTGTACATAAAAACTGTCACATGAAAGGTTGAAACCCTGTTCCTTAACCTTTTTGAATTACTATTATAATGCCATATATTTATAGATATATATGTAAATTGTAAGTGGAATTTATATAACTGTGTTCATTTATATATGATTGAGGAAATATATATAAATGAATACTCATCAAATAAAACAACTAACGGGAAAATTGGGGTTAGGGAAAACCATCAGAGCATGAACAAAAATTAATAATAATACTATAATATTAACATATGTACAGAAACATATTAAATTCCTAACACAGAAATGTTATAGGATTTAGAGAAGGCATATGCTGTAGCCTATCATCCTGAATTTGGTGTATTTTTTTCTATGTTAGGAGTTGTTTGGCTGGAAATATCAGAAAATGCAGTTAACAATTTATAAACTAATAGGTGTTATTTTCCTTATAAAGCACAACGCCTAAGAGAAGTTCCACCTAGGTTTGTTTCAGCTGCTCAGAGGCTCAGACTCTTTTAATCTTTCAGACTAGTTCTGACTAGTATAGAGTCAATCGGTAATTATTTATATATATGCTAATAAAATATGTATATTGGTTCAGAATTCTATGACTTTTTAACTGATATTGTTCAAATCCTCCATATCTTGCTGATTATTTATCTGCCCTTCCATTCCTTTGTGAGAATTAGGAATCACAGCAAAACTCACTTTTCAATTATGCATTATTTTATCCAATTTTACTAATTTGGGGGTTTTGTTCTTACCTATAATTACTCTTACATTGAGCATTAATCTTGTAATGAGGACTTTGTATTATTTTTATTTGTTTTATTGAAACTGAGACTATCTTAATGAACAAATTTAATCGATTTTTTCTCTACTACTTTATTTTCATTGATTTCTAAAATTCTATTTGTATTTCTTTTTACTCCTTCAAGGTTTTCTTGGTTTTTCTTCTTCCTTTCCCTTACTCTTTTTGAATAATTCCATTTACTTCATTTCTTTAGAGAACTTGTGGGTTTACAGAAAAATTGTGCATAAAATACAGGATTGTCATACCACTCTATTATTAACATGTTGCATTGGTTTGGAACATTTGCTACAACTGATGATAACACATTTTTATAATTGTACAATAAAGAGTTGTACATTTATGGTTTAACTTAAGGTTCACAGTTTTTTTGTGTAGTTACAAGGATTTTTTTAAAAATTTATTTTCCATATATTTAATCCAGAAATTCACCTTTTAATTACATTCAGATATATATTTCAGTGCTGTTAGTTATGTTAATAGTATTGTGTTGCCATCACCACCATCCACAAACAAAATATTTCCATCATTTCAAATAAGAAACCTGTCCATTTTAAGCCTTAACTTTCCATTCCCTATCCCCACCCCATACCACGGTAAACTGTATTCTAGATTCTGACTTTTTGGGTTTGCTTATTCTAATTATTTTAAATCAGTGAGTCAAACAGTATTTAAACTTTTGTGTCTGACTTATTTCATTCAACATGATGTCTTCAAGGTTCATCTATATTGTCACATGTAACAAGACTTCATTCATTTTTATGGCTGAATAATATTCCATTGCATTCACATACCACGTTTTATTATGCATTGATCAGTTGAAGGACACTTGGGTTCCTTACAACTTTTGTCAGTTGTGAATAATGCTGCTATGAGCATTGGTATGCAAATATCTGCTCACATCTCTGCTTTCAGTTCTTTTGGGTATATATGTAGCAGTGGGAGTACTGGGTCTTACAGTCATTCTATATTTAGCTTACTCAGGCACTGCCAAACTGTCATTCACAGCATCTGCACCATTTCGCATTGCCACCAGCAATGAATGAGTATTTCTGTTTCTTTGTATCCTCCGCAATACTTAGTATTTTCTATTTTTCAATAGCAGTTATTTGAATAGGAGTGAAATGGTATCTCATTATGGTGTTAATTTGCATTTCCCTAAGGATTAATGATGTTGAGTATTTTTTTCAAGTGTTTTCTGGCCATTTGAATATCTTTTCTGGAGAGATGACTATAGAATTTTTTTAAACCATTTTTTTAATCAGGCTATTTGTCTTTTTGTTGCTAAGGTGAAAGATTTCTCTTTGTGTTCTAGATAGCAAAGCTTTATAGGAGCTGTAGTTTCCAAATATTTTCTCCCATTGTGTAGGTTAGTGTTTACTTTCATGGTTACATCCTTTGAGGCAAAAATATTTTTTTTTGGTTTTGATAAGTTTCCATTTATCTATTTTTAATTTGGGGCATAAAGTATAAAAAGCCATTGCTTAACACAATATCCTGATGATGTTTTCCTGTTTCATCTTTCTAGGAGTTTGATAATTCTGGCTCTCATATTTAGGTCTTTGATATATTTTGAGTAGATTTTTGTACTTGGTGTGAAGTAACGTTCCTCCTTTTTAATTTTTTTTTTCAAATGGGCATTCAGTTTCCCAGTATCATTTGTTGAAGAGACTATTCTTCCCCATTTGAGTGGTCTTTGCCCCCTTGTCAATATCAGTTGGCCATAATGTGAGGGTTGATTTCTGAGTTCTCAGTTTGAGTCCAAGAGTTCATATGCTTGTCCTTGTGCCAGTTCCATGCTGTTTTGATTATTGTGGCTTTGTAATAAGTTTTAAAGTTAAGAAACATCGGTTGTCCAACTTCATTTTGTTTTTCAAAATGGCTTTAGCTGCTCAGGGCCCCTTAGCTTTATATATGTATCTGATGATTGGCTTTTCCATTTCTGCAAAGATTTTGGTGGAATTTTGATTGGGATTGTGATTAATCTATACAATCCTTTTGGTAAGATTGACATCATAACATTAAGTAGTCTTCCAATTCCTAACATGGAGTTTTTTTCCACTTATTTAGATCTTCTTTGCTTTCTTTATAAAATGTTTTGAAGTTGTCAATCAATATTGATATTCTCTTAGAAAACAATGCAATTACATTTAGCTCCAAATAGAGGTTCACTGTGTTTCAGATAGATACAAAATAATACTTTCTTAAACATAACTTTCCAGAAATATATGATCATGATTAAAATATTGCCCTGCCATACATATTCTCCTGCTTTACAGACTTGCAGCCAAAAGTGCATGAGTACCAGCAGTAAAAGGAGCTTTCTGAGTCTACCTCCTGATATTGGATTAATCTGAGGGATTTCTGTGATTTATAACAATGAGAGCAGAAACAAATATATATGTGTATGCATACATATACTCACACATAAATGAACATAAATATATATATATATATATATATATATATATCATGATAAATACATGTTGGGTTAAAGTGAGGTTACTGAGTAAGATTTCAGGAGGGATCTCCCAGTTTCACAAATTCTTTGCTTACCGTCTCATAATTTTGTTCTTCCTGCACTCATTTGCTTCTGTGCATGCTCTCTTGATTTCACTCCATATCACCTGAACTCAAGCCTGATTGTTTGGTATTAATTTTCATATACACAAAAATACATCACACCTAATAATTCAATGCATTAGTAACTATCCTGAAGATTTTGAAATCTATTTAGTCATAAATTATTCCCATTGTATAATATTTGCTGAGAATAAAAAACAGATCATTGAGCTAATTTCACATTATCATAATTGCTTAGCAATTTTGCTTCTGTTTTAGATGATCCGTCCAAGCACCATGACTTGATATGTCTTATTTTGTATTATGTAAAATTTTAATTTCAGTATGTATTCTAAAAATCGTTGACTACTTTTACAACTCCACATAACTGTAGGTTCAGAGCATTGTATTTGAAATAGATTTAAGTACACTACAATGATTCACATTTCATATTAAGTTTTCCATTATTTTTCACACCATTTTTCTGAAATTTCTGAACAAAGATAGTCTTGTGCTAAGGTGTGTGGGAAACAAAGGCATGCTGTTTCCATGGTAGCAAGTTACTTTCTGACCACTGGGTCATGCCGTCCCTAGAGATACAAGTCCAGGTGGCTAATCTCTCTGGGAAACATAACATTCCAGCAGAACCCAGCTTGATATCTCAAGTAACCTGGGCAACAAGATTTATGAGTATATTTGTTTCAATAACATTATAGAATATCTTGGGCTTTAGTTACTATCTTATCCACTGTGCACTGTGTTTTCATTAATGAAGTCATGAGAATAGTTAGCTAGGATAGTTGCTGGTTCTCACGATTGCTTGGGGTATATAAAGAAGCCCCTGATATTAATAAATTTGTCTGATAAGCTTGAGGCTTCAGTGCTCTCAGATCCCCTGATCCCAATCTCTTTTTGTCTTTCATTCCCGATATCCTTCGGGTCCGTCGACTCCAACAAAGGTGATATTTTAAGTTTGCACCACTTTAAATTCTATCTGCAATTGGAAATTAACCCCTAAGAATAGAAAAATGCATTATACAGAGAATCTTAAACTTGTGAATTATTATGTGTTTCAATTAATTTAATCACTCCACTTGACATTGTCAACTGTAATTCCTTACCAAGAAATAAAAATAAAAATAATCTAGGAAAGAAGTAGCTTTAGTAGATCTTGACCCTGTGAAGTAATAATATGATTCTGAGATTTTGCTTAATCATATTTTGAATCTGAATCCAATTCTTTTGTGTTGGCAAAAGACCCAGTCTTCAGGATATTCAGGGTGGGAGTTAATGATACAAAAATATACTCTGAAGGCTAAAACATAAATGAAGCCCCATAGCATTTATAAATGTACAGTTATTAAATACATTAAAATACTTCTTTTTCCCACTAAAACTTTACAGTCCTTATACATTAATAAAAGTCCTTTGGGCTATATATTATAGCTACATGAACACATTAGTAATGTAAACATTATAAAACTGTAATGGGAATAAGTTCACTAATCAAGCATATTTTTAAATTTTCACAACTTAGAGGACATTTTCAGAGCAACAAGTAGAGATTGGCTGGAATAATAATGACCAACAATTGATGAAGAAAAGAAAAATCTATGCAAATTTTGGATTAAGTCATATGTATTCAAGAATTGGTAACCTGCATTGGTTAAATTTCACCAAAACATCCTGCTTATTTTTTGAGGAAACTAATAAACAAATCTTTACTTTGACATCTTATCATAAATCTGAGAATTGATTAACTACAAGTAAATCCAGTTTGTAGAAGTAGTTGGCTAAAATAAGGCTTATTATGTGCTTCCAGATAATAATATTTAGAAATTTGCTTTACCGTAGTGAGGAATAAAACCCATATTGGATTTCCACAAACTTGGTCATTTAAACTGCCAAGAGATTATTTTCTTAAATAAGAATCTGATCACTTTAACTACTCAACCTAAAATCTTTAATTGTCTCTCCATCAACCAATAGGATAAAACAAAAATGCATTAAGATGGTCTATGAGGCTCTTCATGATTTGACCCTACATCATGCCCAGTCTCAACCCCTGTCATTCCCATAACAAAGCCTCTGTTTCAGTCACATTGAATAGTTTTCCAAGCCCACCATGAGTGCCCTGCCTCAAATACTTGACATATTCTGTCCTATCTAATTAGATTGCTTTTCCAACTCTCATTTATATGCCTTGAAAATATTTAGTCAGTTCTCATATTTCAGTTCAATCACTTATATCTCCAGGCATCTTCCTTGTATCATCTTAAAGAGTTCCTTGGGTTTTTCTACTGCTGTATACATATTTTGTGATAACAATATTAGCCAAATGCATTACTGAGTTTTAAAATTGTTAGTTTACTGTGGTAATAATTTTACACACATTATCTCAAGTAATGATTACAAAAATTCCAATTTATGAATGATAAAATATGGGATTAGAGAAAATAGTTCCAATTTACAAGTTTAGTACATGATATAATCAGTGATTGAATCCATATATTTCTGGAGTCAAATCTACTGAGACACACCAACTTGCTACCACCCAGCACATTTCACACTATACACACTTAATGTAAATGTTTACATGTTTGTATGATTTTCACATTACATTCCTTTAAGGAAGAGTTTTGTTTTTTTTTAATGTTTGTTTTCACAAACTAGTCTGGTAAATAATATATACTTAGATAAGACATGTGTGTTAGATAGCTTTGCATCATTGTTTCCCTCTAAACAAAATATATTAACTATTTACAGATAATTATGCTGTATTTTCTTCACAGAGTAAATAGTGTTAAGACTACCTACCCAGTTATGAATATGTGAACCACGATAAAAAATAAATATTAGGACTTCTAGGATGAATGCTATTGAAATTAGTATTTTTCAGTTTGCTTACTGGAAAATATTCTAAATCAGCAAAGAAAATGATAAAAAATTATGATACACACTTCATTTTCAGGGAAGTTAAGAGAAATACATGAGCCTAAGACTCAAAAATATATCCATACTTACCAAGTACAATACAAAGTAAAGCATGCAGATAGGTAGAAGTGGAGATAAAGCATACAGTACAAGTTTTCATTGATGAAAAACTCAAAAACTGCAAAATTAAATATTTGCCAATAATAATGCAAAGCTCTTTCTGACTGTGATTTCCAAAACTATATCAGATAATCAACACATCGAGAACAAAGGCTGGAGAAAACACACACACACAAAACAAAAACATCTCTTTGAAAGCAATGGAGAATTACCCAGTAAGCTAGTACCTGATTCACCAAGAAACTGAAGAGAAATTAAACACATTTTAATGAACCCTACATTCTGTTAAGATTTTCCTCTGGAGGGATTTTCTGATTCAAAGGCAGCTGCCTACAAGCTGAAAAGCCAAGCTGAAAATAGTGGCTAAAAGCCTGGAAGCTGAACAGAGTCTTCAATAGTTTATAGAGCTAGAACAATGTAAATTGGGGTTGAGAGATCTCAAGGCATCTAGAACTTGAAATGCCAAAACTGTAGGAAGAAAAGACACACAGAGGAGTGATGCTGACATTTAGAACAGCTTTTCCACAAGAGGTATTTGCTTATTTGTTAGTGGCTGATAAATGGCTGATAAGGCATTGCAGAGTTTTTGACTCTTTCATGATTATGGATGGCAGACTATGGGCTTTAAGGTACAGGAAGGTGAGTGTCAGTGGCTCTAGTAATACTCAGACTTTCAGTTGAGTTTCCTGAAGTACTACACAGGAGTAATGGTCAATTGACACTAAGCTTTAAAAAAGATTGAAAAGACCAACAATGAGCCCTTGATACTAATGACTATGCTTCTGAGCCTGTGCACCTGAAATAAGAACAAGGCCTAGAGCTGCAGTGTACCTAAGAGTTACCTCCTGAGAGACTCCATGTTGCTCAAATGTGGCCAGTCTCGAAGCCAAACTCAGCATGTAAATGCAATGCCTTCCCCCCAGCATGGGACATGACTCCCGGGGATGAGCCTCCCTGGCACCAAGAGATTACTACCAAAGTACCAGCTGATGATGTAACTAGAAAAGGACTTTGAATAAAAGTTTCAACTCAGACCAACAGAATATCTCAGTCCACATATAATACCAGGAGTTAAAAATGGTTTTTGACCTGAATCAAGGGGGAAATGGAAAGGACAAATGAGTGCAATGGCTGAGTCTCCAAAAAAGAGCTGGGAGGTTATCAGAGGGGTCACCCTTATGCACACCTCTGCAGAGTCCCAGAGACAGATAAACTAGATACAACCCCGGGTATTTGTTCTTCTGAGGGCTACAGAGACCCACAGGTTCTATGGTCATGGCAGATGGAGTTCAGTGCCATGTCAGTTGGCCCTTCTTTGGAGTTTGTGTTTCTGTGTGATGGAGCTGGACTCAGATGTGATCTTTTTTTCACAAGCCTTTCCTGTTACTTTACCAGAATTGTAGTTGGTGCTGGGGTTTAAGATATACCCAGGGGACCTGAATCTCTGGACTGACCATATGATTGCTAGGCCCTCAGCCTCAACAGACTTCAGCTCTGGTTTATTGGACTTACCCCACTCAGCTAACATTGAGTTGAAGAAGGTTAACCACTATACCATGGAGCCAAGAGTGCCTACAACTGAAAGCAGGAGGATTGCATTCAGCATCCATGTGGAATCTAAGCCCCCCCTTGATATAGATGTGGAGTGGACACAACCAATCCAAGGTCCACAGGGTGGAGGCATAGACTATGGATTAGAGTGGACTTACTGATATTCTATTCATGAACTATTGTGATTAGTAATCGAAGAAAATGTGGCATTGGTGTGGAGAAAGTGGCCATAGTGGCTGCTGGGTGTAGGGAATGGGAGGAAGAGATGAGATGTGGAGGCATTTTTGGGGCTTGGAGTTGTCCTGGGTGGTGCTGCAGGGACAATTACCGGACATTGTATGTCCTCCCATGACCCACTGGATGGAACATGGGAGAGTGTGGGCTATGATGTGGACCATTGACCATGAGATGCAATGATGCTCAGAGATGTATTCACCAAATGCAATGAATGTCTCATGATGATGGAGGAGAATGTTGCTATGGGGGGAGGAGTGGGGTGAGGGGGGCGGGGGGTATATGGGGACCTCATATTTTTTGAATGTAATATTAAAAAAATGAATAAAGACAAAAAAATAAAAATAAAATTTAAAAAAAAATGGAAACTTAACATCAAATGAGCTCAAATCTCATACTAGATTTTTTTGTCTGTTTCTAACTGTGTGCTGTAACACAGGGTAGAGGAAAACTTCAAACAGCGCCTATACAATTTTAATGCAGAATATCTAAAAGGCAATAATAAAATATAAGGTGTATGTGAGGGCAAGAACAAGAGACACAAATATAATAAAACTGCAGATAATGTAGGTAACGGGGTTTTCAGATATGCTCGAGATAATGCTCAAGATAATGCCTGACAAGTTTTAATATTTCATCTGATAACAGAAATTTAAAATATCATATGGAAATTAAAGAATTAAGTAAGTAAAATACCTCAAAATAAAAATAATTCAATAAATGGGTTTAATAACAATTTATTCTCAGAATAGGAAAAGGGTAATATATTGAAATATAGGTCACTAGAAGTTATCAAGATTGAAACAAGAAAAGAAAAAAGAATTTAAAAAAAGAAATTGAAAAGTTATGAGGCAGAATTTTAAGTAGTCATAAGGACAAAATGGAACACTCAGATGAATAGAGAAGTGAAAACAGGAGAATAATCATCTCCTATAGTGACAAAACCAAAGGTGTTTAATTAATGAAAGTTAGACATCAAGATACAGATTTAAGAATTGCTACAAATAACAGTATGGACAAAAAAAAAAAAAGAAAATCACACCTACAAATGGCATAAGTATGGTAACCAAAAATTCATTACAAACATGTAAACTAACCCCGAGAATAAATACACAAAGGAAAACAATCTGATGAAAGATGACTGATTACATAAGGGAATATAATCTTTAATGGGCTGAAAGAATATAACAGCCAATTTTGAAGTCTATACCTTTTGAAAATACAATTTAAAATTAAAGGTGAGATTTCATAAATCTACAGATTTAATGCAATTCCAATAAAAATCAACACAGCATTTTTTAATGAACTAGGGAACTAACTATGAAATTTATTTGGAAAGGAAAGAGGCCCAAATAGCAAAGACATATTGAAAAAGAAAAATGAAATTGGAGGAATCACACTACGTGACTTTAAAACATACTACAAAGCTACAGTGGTCAAAGCAGCATGATATCGGCACAAGGATAGACATACTGACCAATGGAACCAATCTGAGAGTTCTGATATAGATTCTCACATATACAGTCAACTGGTATTCAACAAGGCCACCAAGTCCACTCAACTGGAGAGAATGGCCTCTTCAACAAATGGTGCTTGGAGAACTGTATATCCATACTCAAAAGAATGAAAGAGGATCACCATCTCACAGCTTATACAAAAATCAACTCAAGATGGATCAAATATAAATATAAGAGCCAAGACCATAAAGACCTTGAAAAACAATGTAGGGAAACATCTACAGGAACTCATAATAGGAAATGGCCTCATAAACTTTATACCCAAATCACAAGCAGCAAAAGAACAAATAGATAAATGGGACTTTCTCAAAATTAAAGCCTTTTGCACCTCAAAGGAGTTTGTCAAGAAAGTGAAAAGACAGCCTATCCAATGGGAGAAAATATTTGGTAACCATATATCTGATAGGAGACTAATATCCTGCATATACTAAGAAATTCTATATCTCGAAAATAAAAAGGACAAACAACCCATTTAAAAAATGAGCAAGAGATTTGAACAGATGCTTCTTTAAAAAAGAAAAGCAAATGGCTAAAAAGTACATGAAAAGATGGTCAATATCACTAACTACTAGGGAAATGCAAATCAAAACCACAATGAGATACCATCTTACTCCTATTAGACTGACAGCTATTAAAAAAACAGAAGACTACAAGTGTTGGAGAGGATGTGGAGAAATGGGAACCCTCATCCACTGCTGATGGGAATGCAGAAGGACCCTGCCATTCTGGAGGACAGTTTGGTAATTCCTCAAAAAATTAGCTCTAGTTTTGCCATATGACCCAGCAATTCCATTGCTGGGTATATGCCCAGAAGTACTGAAAACAAGGACACAAACTGATATATGCATACCAATGTTCATAGCGTCATTATTCACTATTGCCAAAAGTTGAAATCAACACAAATGCCCATCAGCAGATGAATGGATAAACAAAATGTGGTATATAAACACAATGGGATACTACTCAGCTGTTAGAAGGAATACAGTACTAACACATGGAATAACATGGATGAATCTTGAGGACCTTATGTTGACTGAAGCAAGCCAGGCATTGAAAACAAATACTACATGACCTCTCTGATATGAAATAAGCCAAACAAGCTGTCTCAGAGATCTAGAAAAGGGATGATAGGCTTGCAGGAAATTGGGGGGAAAAGGAAGGTTGTGAGCTGACACCTACATGGGCGAAATCTGTGACAAAGTGTAGGTAAGTAGTTGTGCAGGGAAGGGATAAGATGGGGGCATAGGGATAATATTGGGTGGAGTTTTTCAGGCTTGAGCAGGGCTAGGGTTGGGAGGATGGGTCAGATGACCCAAGTAATTAGGGGAATTAGGGGAATGCTTGGGGGGAGCACATGAACATGGGAGATTGTCAGATATGTGGTTGAAAGCATAATGTTGAGAAAACTCTTTAGAAAATATAATAAGGAAAGGTTATTTGTTTAAGGTGCTTAATGGGGAGCATCTGGTACAGGGGCAAGATTCTAGGGAGTGTGTGAGTTCTCATTTTAATTTCAATAATTTTTTTAAAAAAATGAAGGTGGAATAAAGAGGTTTGTACTTAAAACTGACTGATGTAGTTTATTGCCAAAAGACTAGCCCGTAAATAAAAATAAAAGAAGTTCTTCAGGCAGAAGAAAAATTAAAAGGAAAATGCGGTGTTAATGGATAACATAACAAAGTATAACTGGTTAATAGAAATCAAAATCCACTGTGCAAACAATAACTTAATGTATGTGAAGCTTAAACTGTAATTAGAAAATCCTTGACAGGATTAACACAAATGGAGGAGAGTAAAGGAAGGTTTAACATTCTAAGTTTCTAGTAGTATAAAGGAAGTTGTCAAAGTATTAAGTTGTACTAAATTGTAATATGTTTAGGTTGTCCTTGAGATCTCCAAGGTAACCAGTAAAGAGATTAATAGATTGTATGACTAAGAAATAAATAAATGGATAATGAATGAAATATTAATAATATTCTAAAAAAGTCTGTAGAGAAACAAAAAAAGTTGAACATAAACCCTAAATACGTGTAAAATACAAAGATTTCTAAATTTAAAAAAACTGTATACTCACAACTATTTCTATACCCCATAGCATATTCAAAGAAAAATTACAAGAGTGAATAAGGAAAAATCCAAAAATTCTTGAGAAGATTTTTAACAAGTTTTTCTCAATAGATGATAGAAAAAGAAAAAAATTCAGTAAGGATAGAGAAGTTCTGTTAGCACGATGACTAATATGAATTCCTTTTCTAAGCTTAAATTGACCTTGCATATATGTTGTAAATTCTAAGCAGTTTTTAACACAGATCGTTTTTTCATATTGTTTGAGTTATTTCTGTCTAAAATGATTTAAGACTTTTCTTGATGAAGACATGTACACCAAGGTTTTTAAAAATAGATATCCAAATAATCAGATTTTCAATTTTTCTCTCATTTCTAACTTTGTTACCTGTCATTTTTAATTATCTTTCTATTCCATTCAAAATGTTTAGTTTATTTGCAAAGAGGTCTTAAATACCACTTGTTACATTTTTTAATATCTATAGTAACTGTAATGATATATACCTTTTTAATCTTTGAAATTGATAATTAATTCTTTCTTTATTCTTTTTCCTGATAAATATCGTTAGGTATTTACAATTTAGTTAATATTTTGTCTTTATGAATTTTCTCTAAGGTGCATTTGTTTTCTATTTCAATTTTTCTGCATTTCTCATTATTAATACTTTTTTTAAAACTTTCTTTGGGTTTAATTTGCTAATTTTATCTAGCATCATTAGAAGGATAATTAAAACAAAGATTTTAGCTTTTCTACTCTTCTAATATATGATTCATGTTTATGCTTTTCCCTCTATCTCTCGCTATACCAGCATCCCACAGATTTTGAGATGTACTTTCTATACTTTCATTCAGTTAACTATATTTTATAATTTACATTGTAATGTCTTCTTTGAAACATGGATTATTTATAACTATTGTTACCATACAGTTAAGGATTTTTCTATGTTGAATTCTAGCTTAATTTCACTGGGGTCAGAGAATATTCTCTGAATAATAGCAATATAATTAAATTCATATATATATATATATATATAAAATGAACCAGTATATTGTTAATTTAGTAATATTCCAAGGGCATTTGAAAATAATGTTAATTCTGTTGTTGGATGCATTATTTCCTATATTATATTTGAAATGAATCTTTTTATTTCTGATTTTGTTGTTCATATCTTCTATGTCTTTACTGATACTTTTTGTCTACTTACTAGGCAAAAATTATTGAGCCACCTATCAACTAAGCTTGGATTCTTCCCCCTTCATCAAAAACTTGTCATAGGAGACAATCTTGGGAAGCATTGGATGGGGCATCCGCCTACCACATGGGAGGTCTGCAGTTCAAACCCCAGGTCTCCTTGACCCATGTGGAGCTGGCCCATGCATAGTGCTGATGCACGCAAGGAGTGCTGTGCCACACAGGGGTCTTCCCCGCTTAGGGGAGCCCCACACACAAGGGGTGTGCTCCGTAAGGAAAGCCACCCAGTGCAGGGGAAGGTGCAGCCTGCCCAAGAATGGTGCCACACACACGGAGAGCTGACACAACAAGATGATGCAACAAAAAGAAACACAGATTCTCGGTGCGCTGGTAGGGGATGGAGGCGGTCACAGAAGAACACACAACAAGATGGACACAGCAGACAATCGTGGGGGGGGCAGGGAAGGAGAGAGAAATAAAATAAAAAATAAAAAAAAGAGATAATCTTTGTAACTATATGCATACCTGAAGGAAAGGGCCTATGCAAAATTAATGGATGGCATAGAGATATGTTTCATCAATTCACTTAGTTTAATTGTGGATATGGTGCTAATGAAGGCATTCAGGAGCTCAACAACAGGGACTTCCTTTTATCAAGGTTCACTTTGCTACTGCTGATGTTTAGTGACTATTCTGTCAACTGCTGAGATTAACAACACTCTGATACGAAACCCCAATCTGTTTCTGGTCTATAAATTTAGCTCCCAGATGAAAGTGCCCCATTGAAGAACTTAACTAAACTTGGAACTTGTAAATCAGGATTGAAGATGCAGTTATGTTGGAAAGACTTGTGGAAAGTTTTACTGTCTGATGGCTGGACCCTTGCTTCTTGCATGCTAAACCAACAGACTTTTTGAGAGAGCTGTATGATCAAAACCACTGTCAGCCTGGAAAAAAGGGGACATGGAAAGGAGAGGCTGAAGGAGAAACAGCTTTAAGAGGAAAACCATGGAAGCTGAGATCTGGAATTAAGTCATCAACTTGGGCCAAGAGAGGAACCTCACCCATGTGTACATGGGGCGGGGGAGCAGGGATGTACCAGCACCTGAAGAGGGTGGATGCTCCCACCAGATGTTCTGGGAGAGTTTTGCTGCCCCAAGATACAGAAAGGGTGGAGCACATTCCCCAAGGATTAGGGCAGTTAAGGTCAGCACCCCACTTGTCTGAGAGGGGTGGACCTGTCTCCCAAAAGTTAGGGAAGGCCAGGGGGTCAATTCGTTGCTCTGAGAGGGTTGAGCCTGTATGCCAAAAGTTAGGGGGAATGTTGTCTTCACATCACTGTACTAACGGGGTTAAGACTCTAACCCAAAGATTGGGTAAGGTGTGGCAATCACCATAACACTCTTTAAGGGAGAGGTCTGGAGCTTGGTCAACACCCAGATGCTTGAAGAACGTGGAACCAAGAAAATAGCCATTGGGCAAGCCAGTGGAAAGGGTGGGTCCCCATATAGCCCCAAGGAGAAGGAGAAGAAACTATCTTCTTAAGAATGACTCCCATTCTTGAAATTGAACAGAGAATTCCCTGCAGGCCCACTGAAATGTAGAGAAACCCTGACTCATATTTCCCTCCCAATTTCTCCTAATTGTATGAGCATGTTTATCCTTTGTCTGCCCATTTGTGTATTGGAAGAGATGAAATGTTTTATAAGTTTCAGAGGTCTATAGCAGACAGAACTTTGCCCTGGACAAACTATATTTCTTTAAATTGATTGTGATATGATTTAGTACTTGCATTGTGCATTGTAACTGATTTAAGGTTTTTTTTTTAATATTGTAATTTTTTTGGAATTCAGAAGGTGAAGTGTAGCAGTTTGATATTTTGATATTATTGATGAATTCTGAAAAAAATATTGGATTATGTTTGTAAACTGATCTTTTCCTATGGGCATATTAGATTATATTGGATTCAGATGTTTGCTTGTTTAAGTAATCAGGTAAACCTCTTGTGCCAGTAGATTGTTGAGCCCCCACCCTTAGTGGGTGGAGACTCATAGATAAAAGGCATTGCAAAGGACAGAGTTGGAGATTTTTTGATGTTGGAGTTCGTTGTTAAGCCTTAAGCTGGAGCCCCAGAAAGGAAGCTCACAGAGGAAACAGAAGCAAGCCCCAGGAAGAGAGGAATGCTGAGCCCAAGAAAAAGAAGCCTGAAGAAGGGATGACTGCAGGTAGCCAGAACCCTCGCAGACATCGGGAGCCATCCTGCTCCAACATGTGAAAATAGTCTTTGGTGAGGGAAGAAACTTATGCTTTATGACCTGGTATCTGTAATTTCCTAGCTCAAATAAATACCCTTTATAAAAACCAACTGATTTCTGGTACTTTGCACAAAGAAAACAGATACTGATTCTGGAAATTCCAAGCCTCTGGAAATCGAGCAATTGCCACTAAGTTTCTCACTGCTGTTGGTGGCCTCCTCACTAGCACATTCCTTTCCTGTTAAGTAGGAAGTTCTCTGGGCCATCCTATGGTATATTTTATGTTGATGTATTCTAGTTTTGAGTAGTATAGTCATGCTGCCATTCCTAATTTTTTAAGTCTTTTGATTCCTACCTCAATTCTCTGCTATTGCAGTTTTGGCCTGTCTACCTAATTTAGTGTGGGTCATCTTTTTTTTTTTCATTTCCTGCCCACCTCCCTTCCTTCTCTTTTTCCTTTCTTTTTTCTTCTCCCTCATCCTCCTCCTCTTCCTTCTTAATTTAGTGTGGACCATCAATTTTCCAATCTTCCTAAGTCATCCTAGTCATATATTAACACTGTTTTCTGAATACCTTGCTAGGATATTAAATCATGTGTGACGAGGGAGTATTTCCATACTAATAAATTCTCTTATCCAACTTTATTCCATCCCTCTTGATTTTGCACCCTTAGGGTTTAGGCCAAAGCATACTCTTTGTCATATGCCAGAAAATGATGGCTGGTCCACTGGTACTTCAAAACATATAGTTCATTTCTTCCCTTAGCAAGCCAAGAAAATCCACAGTTATGCTATGTTATGTCTTGACTTTAGGTAGAGGTTTTGTGACCCAGAGTGGAAGTTGGAATAGATTCTTAGAGGTGCACACGTTAAATTGCAAGGATGACACTTCATCATCTTCAAGAATAGAGGCATGATTAGCCCATAAAAAGGAGGTATAGGACTGATTAGCTCATATAAAGGAGGTATAGGACATTATGCAGGTTCAAAGGGTTCAGAGATATCTGGGTTTGCAAAGTTAATAAGTGCATTTTTTCACATTTCTGGATCCATGTCTTAGGGTCTCACTCTTCACAAGCATGGTCCAGACCTTACTCAAACATTAAAGAAAATTTGCTAGAGTTGAAAATACAGTCTTCTCTCATGCTTTGTTCCATTTTTAATTAAGTCTGGGGCCTGATCAACAGCATTTATTTCCCTCTGACTGCAGAGAAGACTTATTTATATGCTGCTAAGGAAGTCCTCTACCTCTTAAACCTTTTCTTAAATTGGCGATTAATAACCCTCAGCCTTTCATTGTTTTTTCCAATGTACTGGCAATGCCCAGCATCAGCCACCAAATTTAAAAATCCTTTTATTTGCTTCCAAAATACCTAAAAAAAGAATGAGAAATAGACCCACTAGTGCATTTCTATTCATTAATAACTTATCCCAGTTCACCACCAGTAAAAACTGTAGTAATTATAACACTATAACTTTCCTCATGCCATCTTATTCTTCCAGCACCAGTAAGAATACGATCTGATTCTTACTGACATATAGCCAAAAGCCTCCAAAATCCTATATTTACTAAGTTTCCTAGAGCTATATGTAGTACCAAGTAGCAATAGGTTTGGATCTGTGAGAAATAGACTCTGAGATAAAGATTTGCATTTGGTTGTTTATTCAGCAGTGATCTTGGAGACAAATGCAAGTGAAACGGGAGTCAGGATTGGTCAGAGGGAGAAATTGAACTGGGAAGCAATTGAAACACAGGCCTTATTCAATTCCATGGGGAACATTAGAGCCAGAATATGTCCTTAGGTTATCCTCAACTTAAGGTAATAAAGCTAAGTGTTTGCATACCCCATATTACACAGTCATTGGTATGGGCTTCCCCTGGAGAAATGGTACTTCATTAAAAAGGGTATTAAAATTAAACATGAAAAGGTGTACAGGGTTATTAGTAAATGCAATTAAACTTACAATGAGATACCAGTGCACATCACAAGAATAGCTAAAATTAAAAAAGGTTGACACACCAAGTGTTGCCAATAGTGTGAAGCAATTAGAAATCATATACACAACCTTTGTGAATAAATTTGTAGAGCTACTTTGAAATATTATTTTATATTAACTGCTAAAGTTGGATGAATGCATATTGACAGATTCAAAAGCTCTATTTCAAGATACATATCCAATAGAAGTGTGTTCATATTTACCAAAAGACATATAAAATAGAATATGTCCAGTGGTACTATTTATAACACCAAATTTCTAAGTACTCCCAAATCCTACATGAGTTGAGTGAATAAATAGATGTGGTAAATTCACATAAATATCTGTTTTAGATCAAAGAGAATCAGTGATACACAACAATGCAAAAGAATGTAGATTATTCTCACAAAAATAGTCCTAAACAAAATGAACCATACATAATGCATGCATAATATATGATTCAACTTATATGAAATAAAAACAAATTTACAGTTAGACTTCAGAAATATAAAAATAAATGCCTTTTAAAGATGTATAACCTCAATAGTAACAGTATAAGTGGCAGTAAAATGACATGACAATTCTATTTTTCACATATCGGCTTGGTAAAAAATACCAAAGTTTGATAATAATATATTGCATTCTGTGGGGAAGCACAGCTGAAAAAAATATAAATTGGTAGCAACTTTAAAGAGGGAGAATTGCCCATCATATTAGATAATGCTCCTTTTAGGCCAGCATGTATAAGTATCACCTGCAAAGTTTGTTGAATTAGGATTCTTGAGTTTCACCTCTGTAAACTTTGATTCCATAGGTCTGTGGTGGTGGTAATTTGCATTTCTAATTATCTCCCAGATGTTGCTGATGTGCCTCTTGGCAAATTACAATTTCACTTCTAAAAATTTATCCTCTAGATACATAATTGTGAATGATGCTTGTATCAGGGAAAAATTACCAAAATTAAAGAAATCATGATTTTAAAGTGTTTATTGTTTGAATCAGAAATAGACTCACAAGAAGCATGTTTGTTGGGTTTTTGGGTTTTTTTTAATGAGAATTATGCAAGTCTCTGGAGTAAAAAGTTCCCTTCTACTGGTCTCTAACAACATCTCAGCCCCAAATCCCTCTGGCTCCATCTCTGCCTGTACCTCAGCAAAGTAAGTGGCCATAGTTGCTAGTTTCTTTTGCCTCCTTTCACAGACTTTTTTTTTTAATAAAAGAAAATACAGATATATTTTTATGCAAATAGAAGGAAGTTTCATAGATTGGTTACCTACTTTTTTTAAACCTTAGGATAGTATTTTCTATCGAAAAATAGAATATCAATAATGTATGATTAGTCTAACTTTGGACATTATTCCCTGATACTTCAAAATGTGACATAACATTTTCAAACAAGGCAAATCTTTTATTCAGTTGCCGGATAGTATTTGTTGATATTTGGTATTATCTACTGCAGAGATATAAGTTACTGAAATTAATTACTCAGATATCTTTGCTAGTAGCATTCTTGTTATTTTTAATCAATGAGAGGTATTCATTCACCCAAGCAGCTGAGGCAAAGCCTGGGTTTCAGGACTTAACTCATGAGAGATAGTACCCAGAATTTTTAAAAGTTCTTTAAGAATGTTTTGGAACTACAGGGTCTGTGACCAGTGGCAGCCTCCATGCAAATCTTGCTTTACTTGATCATAGTTTCCACAGTGTTTTAAGTGACATTAAGTCTTTAATTCCCTATATTCACTCTCCTAATATAAGTAGCTATAGTAACTTCTGTTGAATGACTGAAACCTGACTTATACCTGGGATACCAAAACCTAATCTTTCCCTCGTCTACAAAATTAGAGGAAATTTTAAACTTCCACTCCAATGTTTTCCATCATTTGTCTCCCTACATTATATCGATTTTCTTCTAAACCATAGTGTGTATGTATGGAGAAGGGGTTAAATGTTGAATGAAATACTGCATTACCAGAAGTCATGCAAGAGTAAGTCACAAAAGCTAAAGGATTTTTCCCTGATCTCACTAATCATGTAGGATAAAGGTGAAGACTTTATGCACTGGGTTTTATCAAGACCTGGACTTGTCATATTATTCAAATCAGACAATAACAAGAATTACTAATGGATTTTATGGAAGAATAGAATTTTTAAGAACAATTAAATTTTAACAAGACAGTTTCTCCCTTCTAATGAATTACACAATAGCATCATTGCATGTGATAGAACTAAGCTTTCATAGAGAATTGAGAAAACATGGTACCTGGAGAAATGACATATTATTATCTTCAAATACAAATGTTATTATTCATATCATTATGACATTTATGTTACCACTGAGCCTCTCCAGATGTATAAGATAAACTTGGATTTGAAAAATAAAGAAAAGCATTAGACACTCATTTTTAGAATATTAATTTATTACTATTTTACCACAAATATACATTTTTTCAGTCTTATTAATGTCAATGGGAACATAACCCATGGTTATTAACTAACCCTGCAAAGCAGACAGTATTTCATCCAGCACAGAGCAAATGAATATAGCTATCTTTTGAGAATAAATTTAGTATTTAAAAGGGAAATATTAAAAGTAATATTTTCCTCATTGGTTTAAATCTTAACCTTTTGTTGGAGCACTTATTACCCGAGTCCTTCAAAATACTGTGGCAACCTTTTCATTAATATTTCAATAAATCTTCAACCATTTTAGAACATTTTGGTAATAAAAGAGCACAATCCTAACCCTACCCTAAATTAGAAGGGTACTTAAAGATTGTTTCTCTGTGACGTATTCTGCTCTATGTCCTGCTTCCACAGAATTCCACATCTCTGTTTTGGTCATCCCTCTTACAAATGCATCATCTTCCCAAACAGTTTTATATTACTTTTCTCTTTCTCTACTTCCTTCTCCTTTTTCTTTATTTAATCAGTACATTGACTTTTTCTTAATTATTGCTGTTTGGAGAAACTCCAGAGAGTTAAAGCATCACATAATATAGACTTCAGCTTAAACTTAAAGTAGAATATTATATATCCTTGTCTTAAAAGTTCTCTCTGCGAAGACCTTCTAACTGGCAATGTATGGCTTCCTTCTGTATCAGTCTGACTCTTTCTTTATTCTTGTATCTTACTTCTCTCTCCACTCCCCCACACATGACTCAAGAGGTCTCTCCCTTTTCCCTGCATATGCAATAAATCTTGAACCCTCATTAATTTCATGTCTATTAGAGTTTCAGTTTCTACTCTAACCCCAAACTACCTTATGGACTACCTAAGCATTTCAAAACCTTTAAGAAACTTTCCTACATAGGAAAATCTACTCAGGACTTTTTTTTCCTTAATCATTAAGAGATTTTGATTTGCTCTATCCCTAAATGAACTATGAAGCAGGGTCTCAACCACTCACTTACCAGAACAAATTCTTAAGCTATGTGGAAATGTTTTGCCTCATGAATGTAGGACTGAACTAAAATAAGATTATTTAGAGTAATAAATTCTATTGCAATGGTCTTAAATGCTAACTTATCACAAATGGCTTCACAATTGTCCTTTCATTGTGGGGCTCAAAAATTTTATGACTGCTATTTCTCCTGAAGGCACTGGACAAAACCCAAAATGTTCCTTATGAGAGTTTGTACCTAAACCATGATAACTGTTTCTAAACTAAAACACTCTAAGACCCTATCAGGAAGGAAAAATGAAGGGGATGCTGCCATACTCTAACTTGCATTGCTTCTGTTTATATATACTTATGCAGATCATCTGGAGAAGAAAACATGATTGTGAAACTATACACACAGTCACCAAAATGTACTTTAACCAGAGCATATTTCATCTGAGGATGGCAGGAAAAACAAAGAGCCAAGAGGAAAGCACATCCATCTGTGACTCCACACTTCTCTAGACTTGCTAAGAGAGTGTTGTATGGTGTTATATGTGTATATGTGTGTTTTACTAAATGTATTCTCCTTGTTTTAGCTTATAGGAAGAATGTCTTGATTAGTTCAGCCATGCAAGAAAGGAGAACCAGAAACACAAGCAGATTTTCAGTGAACCAAATTTGGAGTGGGATTTTTCTAAGATTTTTAATACACCAATTCTCAACTTTACTTTTGCCTGAAGCCCACACAAGATATGGCATGCATATATGTGGCACATTCCCCAGGTATGTAGGTGGAGTTTTCTTCATTGAAGGGAATTTCTCAGTTGTATAGCTTGAACTCCAATTTATAATGTATAACAATGTGAGTCAGGCAATTATAGTTATTACAAACACCTACACATTACCAAAATACATGTATATAACTACATAATACACTTATACACTTGAATCATTTCTAATTTATGAAAAATGTGTGATTTACAAATATTGGTGAAAAATTGGCATGCTACAATACAAAAACTGAGAATATATATTTAAAGATATGCCCTAGGCATGTTTGATACATAGTCTTGAAAATCCCTGCCTGGTATGTAAGTCCTAGTGTAATTCTATTCCCTTAATAGTATATTGAGCTTACTGACTCATCTCTTCTGAACTGAACATACACAAAAAAGAACAGATGTTACTTCCAAGATTGGTAATAAAAATCACAGTAGCAGCCACCAGTTTCCACTATGGCATGTAAATAGCTTGGAAGTTGTCACTCCCATCCTCACAACAAGAAAAAAACTGAAAGATTAATAATCAAATCAACAACTTTTAGCTCCATTAGACAATTGAAATCACAGGGCACTTCTCCCCACTCCTCCACCAAAAACTGGATAGAGACACAGCTACAGAAAGCTCACGAGAAACAGAAGTCACAGTAAACTTGTAGGAACACTTTACATATCTGGAAGCCACCGGGACCTGGAAGGAACACTGAAATGAGAACTGACTAATTGCTGGAAACAGAGGTGGACTAGCTTGAGAGTTAAAACAAACGAACAAACAAACACCTTCCAGGGACCTAGTCTACAGGAGTCCCTAACACATTGGTAAGTTTTATCTTCAGGAACCCCACCAGGTTTTCATGGTGAAGATCTGAGGAAAAGCCTCTCATGCTTCTGGCCGGGGTAAGGGAAAAGTAACTAACCTGAAATAAGCCCAAACTCTTATTAACAAAGGCCTTTGCTGAAAGGATACTGCTTTACCAGAGCCTTATCTGGTAGACAACTCAGGGCCTTCTAGTCTTCCTGTCTCACATAAGGGAATGGGAAGAAGAAGAAAAAAGCTAAGATACTGTTCTGAAGGTCACAGTCCAGGGACTCAGACCACTAAAAGACTGAGATTAATCATAGTATTACAGACTATTCCATCTCCAGTATATTACCACCACATCAAAAATCTCCATAGTAACAGTGGGTTAGAATTGAGAGAGCTACAAGACACAGACTCTATTTATGAAAATTTATGGAGAATTCCAAAGAAAACAGAGAAGATAAAATCAAGGGCACTGGGGGAAATCGATGCCTCTGACACCTATAGCTACAGCAAACATTAAACACAACTTAACTTCCAGCCAAATAAACACAATAAGCTTACATACCTTAGTTATTATTACCTGATACATCATGTATGGCTTCCAACAAAATTTATAAGAAATGCTAAAAGACAAAAGAGAAACAATACCAAATAGTAATAATAATCTGAAGAGATAAAGCAAGTACCAGAACCAAACTTGATATGATAAAGATAGTAATGGTAAAGTAGATAATATACAAAAATGGATAATATATGCATAGAGGTAGAAAATCTAGGAATCAATCTAAAGGAAATACTAGAAATCAAAAACACTGTAACAAATAAAAAAGACCCTAAATGGATTCATCAGAAAACTGGAATTAACCAAGGAAAGACTCAGTAAGTTTGGAGATTTGTGCTATATAAATGAAGCAAAGATGGCCCTGTGCATTGCTTACTTCTTCAGAGCAGTCCATGGGTCTGCTCTGCCAAACTCAAATTTTTATGCTTTCATTTGTTTTGAAATAGACTGTGTAAGGTATTGTTAGCTATTTGGAACCAACCTGCATTACACACCCCAACAATATGTAAGATAAAACCCTGTAGTAATAAGGCCCACATTGCTTCAGCTCCTTGGAGCTCTCTGACCCAGAAGCTCCTTGTTGTGGTAACTCTGTAACATTATCTAAACAAAAGTCTACCTCTCACTGTACTCTCCCTGGAGAGTTTTCCCTTGCCCTATATTATAGTTTCCTGGATGCTAAAACGAATATGCAATGGGTTGACTTAACACAGGAATTTATTGGCTCACAGTTTCAGAGACTAGAAGACTTTTTCCCTCCTGGATCTATACCTTCTGGTTGGCCAGCAATCTTTGGGTTTCCTGGACTTTTCCCTTTGTCCTATGGCAATGTACATGGGGATGTCCTTCTCCTTTATCCTATGGGTTCCATTGACTCCTGGCTTCTGGCTGAACCAGTGGCTTCTCCCTTTGGCTGAATTTCACTCTGCTTATAAAGGACTCCTGAATTCTAGGTTAAAACCCAACCTGAGGGGAGAAGAAGGAAGAATAGGTTCAATATGGGGACATTTTGGGGGCATTGGAATTGTCATACATGACATTGCAATGATGGATACAAGACCATTGTACATTTAGTCAAAACCTAAAAGTGTGTGGGGCAAAGTGTAAACTATAAAGTAACCTATAGTCCTTGGCTAGTACAATGCTTCAATATGTGTCCATCAGTTGTAACAAATGTACCACACTAATGAGAGATATTGTTAATGTGTGGGAAGGGGAAGAGTGGGGTATATGGGAATCCCGTATAGTTTTGGTGTAACATTTATGTAATCTAAAGCTTCTTTAAAAAAAAAAAAATAGATAAAAACAAAAAACAAAATAAAGCACCCATCCTGATTCACATGAACCACACATTAAATGAAGTAACATCTAAAAGACAGATTTTTATGTAATGATTTAATACCAACCAAAACGCAGACCAAGACCAAGAAATGGGGCACTCAAATCAATCTACCACACTCTGCTTCCTTTTTGCTGGCCTACTTATGCCTTAGCCTCTGGAAGTCTTCCTACTTGGGGTAAATACTTTATTCTCCCTGCAAAACATTCAGTCACCCTAATAAATAGCTTTTGAGTTGCTTACATCTAGCAGTCATTCTTTTTCTTGCTTAATTCTGAAATACACTTTGGAAATACTGCAGTTGAACTGATAGGCAGAAATGTTTGAACCATCACATGAACTATTCCTTAACCCATTTCAATCCTGATGCATATCAGTAATATTAATCAATAAATTCCATTATTTGAAAAGGTAGTTGTATCAGGTTTTCAGTTACTAGTGTACAAATCAATCACAAATGGTTGACGTATGAAAGAACAGTGTTATATGACTGACAGGGGGCAGAATCATAAATTGGTGTAAGAGAAAAGCAAGAAAGAGTAGCATAAAAACATTTAGGAGTGGAAGTGGAAACACTGGAAGATGGTAGCTAAAGAAATAACAGACATAATTCTATCTGGATTGCAGATTTTTTTAGACTAATACTATGAGATTATATATATCATAAATCATAAATATCTGTTTGGGATTTAAGATGCATTTTTCCTATCATTCAATAAGTTAGTATGCTAATTCAATTAGTTCAATTATATGTGGTGACTCTCACTATTTTTTAAAAGAAAAAGCAATATTCCTTTGAATTAATAATGCTAAAAATCACAGTAAAGATAAAACTTCCTTTCTGAAAAGTTATACCTATAAGAGTTTTTGAATAAATTGAATAAATTAGGATGATATATTGTTGTTGTTGGTAATACACAGAAAATATAAATTAATTAACTCTTTTTCCTAGTCCCTGTTTTGTATTCACAAACTTTAGGACATTTTGACTATAGGTAACAGAGAACTTGGTTTAAATTATTTTCTATTATCTCACAAGAAAGGAAATCCAAGGTAAGCTCAAGACATGAGATGAAAACAATTTGGCATAAAAGCTCCATCATTCCTCTGGCTGTTATTTTCTAGCTATTTTCCCCAGACGTTTTTTCTCATGGCAGGATTGTGATTGCCAGCAGCTCTTAGACAACCTATGCCCTTAAAAACATCTACCCAGAAAAAAAGAGAGCTATCACTCAATCATGTTTTAAAAGTCTTTACAATTAAATCTGACTATGCCAATGGAAGTCTAGTGTTCACCTTTGTCCAATAGCTTCACAGAGTTGAATGCTTAAGGCTAGGACTATGAATCATGGGAAAAGTAGTTAGGAATTTCATGGTTAGTTCAGATCTGTGTTACTCAAATGTGGTCCATGGACAGTGCTCCTTGGTGAACTGTTAATGATCTGCCACAAAACGAAACATTTGAACCAAAATGCAAACAGATTCATCACTCCCTAAGCTGACAAATATTTGCTATGGAATATAAGTAACTAAATTAAACAATGTAGTTAGGGGCATAGCTAATTCCCATCTGGCAAAAGCTCCTTAACATATTGAACACCAGTATTAATGTTTGTGGACCTGGCTTTCTGAGTGTCATTGATCTAATTAGGATCAGCTTCCAGCACGAGCAATAGGATTCTCCTTTCCTGAGTGCATGGCTACATGCCTGAATAAAGCTATGTTTCTCCTGGGAAGTAGAATTATTCATGGATGTGTGGAAGGCAATCAACAGAGTCAATATAGTCTGTATTTTTCTCTTGTTCAAATCACTGCTGAAATTTTTCATTTAAGAGTACTTTCAAAAATGTTCACTTCCACATGAAACTTATTAATTCCATTCTTTAAGAGAAGATAATTAAATATCACAAATAATTATACATACAACTTCCTATCCATGGCATTTGAATGATTTGGCATTGTCTCTGAAAAAAACAGCATGCAGATCTTCAAGGTCGGTAACATTCAGCTAAAAGTCATTATCTATCTGGGGAAGTTACAGAAAAATTCTTAAAAAACTTCCAAAGGGACAGGAGATATGGGGAACAACAAAAAATGGTCTATCAAAGTCCTGCTGAAAGAAATTCGTTGTATTACCTGTGGAGTGCATTCTCTGGTTATCTAATAAGATAACCTCCAGTTCCATCATGTTGGCTATTTTCCATTATTCTCCGTTGCTCCATTAAAGACAGAGCTTAGGGAATATTCTGTTGTTTTTGAGAATATACACATGTAAAAGTCACTATGTCTTCACAATAAGTAAAATTGTTCACTGTAATAAGTAGAGAATTTTTAACAGTGGAAATTTGATAAAAGTCCGGAGATCAGTTTTATCTTTTGTCTCAATGTTATCTCCTAAGAATTCAATCTCCTGCTAATATCTCCAAATTGAGACACACAATTCATATTTCACAGTCTTTCAAGGATCCCAATTATCAGGCTTCATCAACTCTGAACATAGACCATATGCAGAACCACACTGAAGAAAAAGTCCTTTTCCTCTGTTTTTTTATTTATATTTCATGTTAGGCTACAAGAAGTAGCCAAGATACTTCAACTTTCTAACAGTTTTCTAAAATGTTCACAATTGCTTCATCCTCAGTGCATTAGGAAGATTCAAAATATATATGTGATTTTTAAAAGAATGATTTTGATTTTGATTAATTGATTGATCATTTAGAAGAATGTAGAAAATATACCCTTTCATTATAGTCATGAAGATTATAATTACTACACATTTTGCTTTTTTGTTTAAACATTTTAGAACACATTGAAAATATTTTTAAAAAACAAAGATCAGGAAGTAGTTTAAAAAACATATGTAATATGTAAGTAATAGTCTTAAAAGGCATTTTTCCTCTTTCAAGCTATTTTTTATGGTATATTTTAGTAGGAGATAATTTTTAACTGAAATTTGTCATTTATGTTTCTGTGATTTTGTTTTCCACTTTCTTCCTACTTTCACACATCCATTTTCTGATGATCTATTTAGCTCTGTTGTTAGTTTTGTTTCTCTAGGTCTATGAAATATGTTCTACTTTTGCTTCTTTTTGAGTCACTTTTGGTTTATTGTTCCCCATTTGAAATCACTTTCTTTTTTTCCATTTAAATGATTAATTGCAAACATTTCTGTTTCTTCCCAATGGACTATATTTTATATTTGAACATTTTAAACTAGTTTCTATAAATGATTTCAGCACTTGGTATTGAAATTTATTACTTGGGCCCTCAAAGGAATATATTATAAATTATTCCAGGAACAAACAATGAAAGTTGCTTTTTCTTTGTTACTTATATACACTAGCTATACTAAGTCCAAGTAAGTAAAGTTTAGCTGCATTCAAACTACCCACATTTTTTTAAATCACTGAGTTGACCTAGGGTATAGTTAATCAGATTTTCTATATTTTTGAGTTTATTAGTATTTCTTGCCAGCAGTAAAAAAAAAAAAAAAAGAAGAAGAAGAAAAGAAAAAAAAACAATAAGATAATTCATAGGGATACTTATTGAATATAATTTGAAGAGCGATAGCAACAAATTTCTGTTGAAGAATAATGCACTATCTCACTCCATCTTTAGAAAAGTCATGTATCTTTCTTTTATCATGGGTATCTGTGAATTATAGAGGCTTTCCTTCTGATTTATTTATTTTTCAGTTATTTATTATTAAAACAATTTTTCATATTTCCAAATTTCATATTTCCAAAACATTTTTGCCTGTCTTTCCATGGTTTCTACTTTCCTTTGATAGGTTCTAATTTCCTATTTTTTGGTGTGTGGGGGGGTAGTTCATATCTTTCCCCTTATGTGGGCTATACTCAGTATAGAACATGCTTCTGTGATTTGATTTAGCTATTTTTGAGCTTAGTGTTTTGTACAAGTTAATTACACCACTTTCAAAGTATAATTGTCAAAGGAGATGAAAAATCATGACTCTCATACAAATAAATAATGAAAAGGTGCCAAAGATTTCTTAACTCATTAGTGAAAACCGCTGTTATGATAAAACTGATTCAGTAAGCATTCAAGAAATTAAGTGTTTTCAGTGCTGATAAAGAATGTTGGAGTAAGATTTCCAGGTTACGTACAAAACAGGTTAATATCAATCAAACCTTAAACATTGAAGTTATATTTTTTACTGGATAAGTTAGCATCTAATACAAGTTAGCATCTAATACTATGGAAACTGGATCCTAAAAAATAATAATTAGCAATTAAAACAGTTTTATATCATACTTAAAATTTCTTTGAGTAGGCTAAAAAGAATGTTCCAGTATGATAATCAAAGATACACAACCCCCCTTTGGCTGTATTTCAGAGTTTTGAAAAATAATAATTTAACTTAATATTTTATTCCTTTCTAAATTATCAACCCATTGAGGAGTTTCAGGAATATGAAACAAGTAAACTAGTTATATCATTTGAAGCCAGTAACAATTCTTATTTTCTTTTCCCCCATCACCCCAAAATACTGAAATTCAAAAGAATTGGACAGCTGTAGATTTTGCCCAAAAGAGTAGGCCTACCATGGTGGTTTTAGGGCAGGAGACAAATACTAGGGACTTGAGAATGGTCTCACAGAAGGCTTGGTTACAGGTGAGCAGTGATCCTTAATACATCTGCTCAGCACCCCCAGGGAGGGCAAAATTTCCCGTTCCTAATTTACTGATTCTTTAATAGAGAGGACTGGGTAAAGAGAGTGGAGAGATGGGGAAAAACTTTGAAGAGGAGAGAACTTTGTGAGTTATAGGTAAAAACATGATCAATGGCACGGTTATTGTTTTTAGTGAACAAAAGTCTATCTCTATTGTGTTTGGCTCCTAATAATTAGTAAATAGCAACTAAAACAGATATAAGTCCTCTAAAGAATAAATATTTTTTTGACTGCCCTTAGAGGTCACTTTATGCTTCTTGCTTCTTTCATTTACTGACATTCATGGGTCCCTTAAGGTTTCTTGTCTCCATACTTAAAGGAATCTACCTGTCTTACCAGGTAGCTCCTAGACCTTATGCAACGTTAAGACCAGATCCCAATTCTCAGGCACTTTTGCTACAAGTTAGATTCATTTTTTAAAAAATTCATTCTGTTTTTCTCTTTCTTACTTGGTCCTAATTCCATCACTCCTTACTATTTAGGCAAGGGAAGAATCAAATACACTTTTTGAAACAGTACCATTCTCTCCAAGATAGTTTCCATTTATTTTTACTTTCAATCCTAACAAAATCCAAATAGCAAGATTAAAAGAAAGTTGTTTCCTGAAGTTCAAGAACCTAGAAAAGGCCCATTTTAAATTTCACTCTTTACATCTTACTTATATGAAGCATGATGATGCAAGAATTGCCCATGAGTATATGAAATGCTGAACATAAGACACAGCAATTGGGAGCTGGAAGATGGGGACAACCCAGTGTGTGTAAGTCAACAGTCAGTGCGCAGGCAGCTGGAAACAGATGAATAAGATGTATTCATGGGATTGTGAAGGCAAATCAGAAAAGATCAAACTCTGAAATGCAAAATAAAATGAAATCCAAATAAGTCAGGGTAGGCATCTGTTGAATTAGTCTACAGGAGAAATGTGTTTGTAAATATGATCTTGACGAACCTAGTGTCATGATTGATGAAGTTACAGTCACATGGAAAATTCAGGTAACATTTTCACAATCTTATAAAAATGACATCAAATTAAAACACATAGTATTGTAAACAAACTCTAACAATGCATTAATTGGAAAGGCCTAAGGATTATAGAAAAAAGAGAGATTATAACTAATAATTAAAAATTGCATATTGTCTACCATATAAAATGTTATACCTGATATAGTACTTTCGTTATTTCATTTAATAATAAAATATTTGTCACTGTGCTTCAAACATTACCCAGGGAAAGACAATGCTGTTATTCTATATGCATAATCCTTTTTCATTAGATAAGACTATTCCTGGAAAGTACAGGCAAATCATCAACTAAATTAATATGTTGGGAAAAAGTGTCAGAAGGACTTTTCTAATTGCCATTATTCAAATTAAATAAATTTCTCTCACTTGGATACTCTGAAAGTAATTTCTTGCCCATGTGATAAAACAAAGTTTTTGACCAGATGTAGAACCAATTAAAAAAGAAAACACCTGGGGGAAGCCAAATGGTTGCAGAGTAAGGAGCTCCTGGAGTCAGCTCATGATACAGGGCAGTAGGTGGGATCACCCAGAGGTACATAAAACACCTGTTTGGAGGACCCAGGATACAAGAGGAATATGCTGCAATATCCTTGAGAGTGTAGATGGAGGACACTGCCCAGCTGCAGAGAGGATTCGTGAGTAGAACCCTCCATGATGCAGAAGTCCGTGCCCATGGTGCAAGCAGTCTCAGGAGCTATTCTGTGGTTGGAGATTAGGAGAGGAGCTGGGTATCCTTGGCCTCTCTAGGCAATGGCAGGAGTTTTCAGCCCACATAAACTGGTTTCTTGAGTACCTTTGAGCCCATTTCCACCTCTATCCCCCATAGGATAAGAGGACGCTGGTGTTCCCTCAGCCTCCCAGGGCAACTTCAGGCACTGCTGGCCTGCAAAAGCCTGATTGTTGGGCACTGTGGCTCCACCTCCATCTCCAATAGGACAAGAGAAGGACTGTTTGCCCAGCCTTTCTGGGTAACTGCAGGTGCTTTTGGCCCCCACAGCCTGGATTGCTGGATACTTGTGGACCCAGCCTCACCCCCAATAGGAAAGAAGGAGGCTGGTGTTTCCACAGTCTTTCTGGGTAATTGCAGACCTTTGGCCTACATGGACTGGACTATTGGATTCCTATGAATCCACCCCCACTCCCAATAGGATAGAAGTGGCCTAATGTCTCCACAGCCTCTCTGGAAAACAGCGGTTACTTTCAGGCAAAAGGGACTGAACTGTTTAGTGCCTATGGATCCAACTCTATGTCTTAATAAGATAGGAGGGGGCTGGTGTTTCCTCAGTCTCTCTGGGAAAAAGCAGTTACTTTCGGCCTACAGGGACTGAACTGTTAAGCATTGGTGTTTCCATTCCCACCCACTAAAGAACAGAAGGGACAGTACTCCCTCAGCCTCTCAGGGCAACTGTAGACATATTTGGTCCACAGAGATTAGATTGCTGGACACTCCAGAGGGTACATTCCTATCCCTGGCAGGGAGAGGGCCTGGTGCTACATCCGTTTACCTGAGCAACTGTGTCATTTTGGACCCATTCAGCATAGATTGCTGCCCACAACTATAGCTCCATCCCTGGCCAAGGTAGGGGAGGAAGGGGTGTGAAGTTTCATCAGTCTCCAGGTGACTACAGACAGTCTTGTTGTGCCCAAATTGAATTATTATACATGGCTGCAGCTCTGTCCCTACCCCAGACAGAGGAGAAAGTTGGGAGAAGCTTCATCAATTCCTGGGGCAACATGGGCAGGTTCAGTCTCCATAGCTTAAAGCACCAACTACATCCTTGGCTCTAACTAGACAACCAGCAAGGGAGAAAAGACAAGAAATCCTTAGACTAAAGGGAGAAACTGCACCAAGAATAAATACATCTAGCAAGCCAGATGCAGAAACCCTAACAGAAAATTACAATCCATACCAAGAATCAGGAAGACATGGCCCAGTTAAAGGAACAAGATAAACCTTCAGATGACATAAAGGAGTTGAGACAACTAATACAGATGTTCAAACAAATCTCCTTAATAAATTCAATGAGATGGCTACAGAGATTAAGGAAATTAAGAAAACATTGAATGAGCACAAAGAAAAATGTAAATCATACATAAAAAAATAGCAGATTTTATGTAATGAAAGGTGAAATAAATGAAATTAAAAATACACTGGAGGCATATAATAGCAGATTTGAGGAAGCAGAAGAAAGGATCAGTGAGCTTGAAGACATGGCAGCTGAAAGAGAACATACAAAAGAAGAGATAAAAAAAGAATGGAAAAAATTCAACAGGGTCTTAGGGAATTAAATGACAGCAAGAGGCATGCAAACATATGTGTCATGGGTGTCCCAGAAGGAGAAGAGAAAGGAAAAGGGGCAGAAAGAATATTTGAAGAAATAATAGTGGAAAATTTCCCAATGCTGTTGAAGAACATAAATATCTGTGTCCAAGAGGTACAATGTACTCCCATCAAAAATATCAAAATAGACCAATACAGAGACAAATACTAATCAGAATCTCAAATGCCAAAGACAAAGAGAGAACTCTGAGAGCAGCAAGAGAAAATCAATGCATAACATATAAGGGATACCCAATAAGATTAATTGCTGATTTCTCATTAGAAACCATGGAGGCAAGAAGGCAGTGGTATGATATATTTAAGATACTGCAGGAGAAAAACTGCCAGCCAAGAATTTTATACCCAGCAAGATTATCTTTTAAAAATGAGTGTGAAATTCACAGATAAACAGAAACTGAGAGAGTTTATAACAAAAAGAACAACTTTGCAGGAAATACTAAAGGGAGTGTTACAATCAGAAAAGAAAAGACAGGAAAGAGAGGCCTGGAAGAAAATCTAGAAATAATGACTGTATCAGTAACAGTAACTAAAAGTGTCAAGAATAAAAAGACAGATAAAACACAAAGATCAAAATGGATGAAATAAGAACTACCTTTATGGTAATAACATTGAATGTTAATGGATTAAACTCCCCAATCAAAAGATACAGACTGGCAGAATGGATAAGAAAATATAAGTCATCTATATGTTGTCTGCAAGAGACCCACCTAAGACCCAAGGATACAAATAGATTAAAAGTGAAAGGTTGGAAAAAGATATTCCATGAGTGCAGTAACCAAAAAAAAGCTGGGGCAGCTATACTTATATCAGGTGATATAGACTTTAAAAGCAAAACTGTTGTTAGAGATAAGGAAGGATATCACATATTAATAAAGGGATGATTCACCAGGAAGAAATAACAATCATAAATATATATGCATCTAACAAGGATATCCCAAGATACATGAGGCAAACACTGGCAAAACTGAAGGGAGAAATAGACATCTCTACAATAACAGCTGGAGACTTCCACTCTCAGCACCACTCAGTACACAACTCTAGGCATTGGATAGAACATCTGGGCAGAGGATCAATAAGGAAAGAGAGAGCTTAAATAATATGATAAATAGACTAAACCTAAAAAACATATACAGAACGTTGCACCCCAAAATAGCTGGTTATACATTCTTTTCAAATGCTCAAGAATCTTTCTCCAGGATGGATCATATGTTGGGTCACAAAGCAGATCTCAATAAACTCAACAAAATCAAAATTATACACAGCACTTTCTCTGATCATAATGGAATAAAGTTGTAAATCAACAAGCGGCAAGAAAAGGGAAAATTCACATACATAAGGAAATGAAACAACACACTCTTAAATAATCAGTGGGTCAAAGAAGAAATTTAAAGATAAATCAATAAATATCTCAAGACAAATGACAATGAGAATACAATATATCAGAACCTACGGGATGCCACAAAGGCAGTATGAGAGGAAAATTTATAGATCTCAATACTTACATTTAAAAAGAAGAGCACAAATCAATGATCTAACCACACACGTGGAGGAACTAGATAAAGAACAGCAAACTAACTCCAAAGCAAGTAGAAGGAATGAAATAACAAAGATCAGAGCACAAATAAATGATATTGAAAATACAAAAACAATAAAGAGAATTAACAAAACCAAAAGTTGGTTCTACAAGAAGATTAACAAAATTGACAAACCCTTAGGTAGACTAAGAAAAAAGAGAGAAGATGCAAATAAATGAAATAAAAAATGAAAAGGAGAACCATACTACTGACCCTACAGAAATAAGAGAGATCATAAGAGAATACTATGAGCAACTTTATGCCAAAAAACTAGACAATGTAGATGAAATGGATACATTCCTAGGAATGTACAAACAACCTACACTGACCCTGGAAAAAATAGAAGACCTCAACAAACCAATCACAAGTAAAAAAGATTGAAACAGTCATCAAATGGCTCCCCAAAATGAAAAACCAAGAACCAGATAGTTCCAAAAACCAGAACCAGGTGAGTTCTACCAAGCATTCAAAGAAGATTTAATACCAATCTTACTCAAGCTCTTCCAAAAAAGTGAACAAGAGGAATGCTACCAAAATCACTCTATGAAGCCAATATCACCCTAATACTAAAGCCAAATAAAGATACTATCTAAAAAGAAAACTACAGACCCATTTCTCTAATGAATATAGATACAAAAATCCTCAACAAAATACTTGCTAATCGAATCCAACAACACATTAAAATAATTATCCATCATGATCAAGTGGGTTTTATACCAGGCATGCAAGGCAGGTTCAGCAAAAGAAAATCAATAAGCATAATACACTGCATTAATTATCATGGAAGAAAAAAATCACATGATCTTGTCAATTGACATAGAAAAGGCATTTGACAAAATACAGCATCCTTTCTTGAAAAAAATATTACAAAGAATAGGAGTTGAAGGAAACTTTCTCAACATGATAAAGGCCATATATGAAAAACAACCCACAGCTAACAGTGTACTCAATTGTGAAAGACTGAAAGCTTTCCCGCTGTGGTCAGGGACAAGATAAGAATGCCCATTGTCATCACTGTTGTTCAATACAGTGCTAGAGGTTCTAGCTAGAACCATCAGGCAAGAAAAGGAAATAAAATGATCAAATTGTAATTAAAACTTTCACTATTCACAGATGATATGATCATGTATCTAGAAAGTCCTGAAAAACTACAACAAAGCTGCTGGAGAAAGAAATTATTTCAGTAGAGTGTCCAGATACAAGATCAATATACAAAATTCAGTGGTGTTTCTATACACTAGTAATGGGCAATCTGAGGAAGAAGTCAGTTAAAAAAATCCATTTACAATAGCAATGAAAAGAATCAAATATTTAGGAATAAACTTAACCAAGGATGCAAATTGCTTGTATTCAGAAAACTATAATGCATTGCTAAAAGAAATTTTAAAAGTCCTAAGTATTTGAAACAACGTTCTATGCTATGGATTAGAAAAACTAAATATCATTAAGATGTCAATTCTACCCAAATTGATATACAGATTCAATGAGATTCCAATTAAAATTCCACCAGCATTTTTTAAGCAAGTGGAAAACACAATTATCAAATTTGTCTGGAAGACTAAGAGGCCCTGAATAGCTAGAAACATCTTAAAAGGGAAAAGAGAAGTTGGAGGACTCTCACTTCCAGACTTTAAATCATATTACCTAGCTACAGTGGTAAAAACAGCATGATATTGGCATAAGGATAGACACATAGACCAGTGGAACTGAACTGGTGGTTCAGAAACAGCCCTTCATGTCTAGTGCCAAGTGATTTTTGACAAGCTTGTCAAACCCACCAAATTGGGACACAACAGTTTATTCTACAAATGGTGTTGGGAGAACTGGATATCCACAGCCAAAAGGATGTGAAAGAATACACTTGTCTCACACCTTATACAAAAATTAACTCATGATGTATCGTAGATTTAAATATAAAAGGATGTACAATAAAGCTTCTATAAGAAAATGTAGGGAAACATCTTCAAGATCCAGTGGTAGGTGGTAGATTGTTAAACCTTACACCAAAAGCACAAGCAATAAAAGTAAACATGGATAAATGGGACCTCCTCAAATGTAAACAATTCTGTGATTCAAAGGACTTTATCAGGGAGGTGAAAAGGCAGCCCGCTCAGTGGCAGAAAATATTTGGAAACTACTTATGTGATAAGGATTTAACTTCCATTCTACATAAAGAGATCATACAACTAGACAGTTAACAGAGGAAGCAGTCCAATTAAAAAATGGGCAAAATAATTAAATAGACATTTCTCCAAAGAGGAAATAGAAAAGGCCAAAAAGCACATGAGAAAACTATTCCATATCACTAGCTATTAGGGAAATGCAAATTAAAGGAACCATGAGATATCACCTAACACCACATAGAATGGCCTTTATTTAAAAAAACAGACAACAATAAGTGCTGGAAAGGATGTGGAGAAATAGGAACCCTCCTTCACTGTTGGTGGGAGTGTAAAATGGTGCAACCTCTGGGGAAGACAGTTTGGCAGTTCCTCAGGAAGCTAAATGTAGAACTGCAATTCCAGCAATTCCTCTTCTAGGACTATATCCAAAAGAACTAAAAACTATGACATGAACAGACATCTTCACACCAATGTTCCTAACAGTGTTATTCACAATTGCCAAAAGATGTAAACAACCCAAGTGTCCATCCACCAATGAATGACTTTTAAAAATGTGGTATATACATACAATAGAATACTATGCTGCAGTAAGAAGAAATGAAATTGGGACACATGTGATAACATCAATGAATCTTGAAGACATTATACTAAGCGAAGTAAGCCAGACAAAAGGACAAATATTGCATGGTCTCATTAATATGAACTAAATATGAAGAATAAACATGTGGAATTAAAACCTAGAGTATAGATTATTAGGAGATAAGAGGAGGGTTGAGAAGGACTACTGATGCTTAATGTATGTAGAAGTTTTAATTAACTTGACTGTAAAAGTGTGGAAATGGATAGAGTTGATGGTCACACTTTATCATGAGTAGCAACTGGTTTATAAGTGGGATTATGGCTGAAAAAGGTAGTCTGGGGAAGTAAATGTTAATAGAAAGAAAGCTAAAGAATAATCTGGAGACTGAATAACAGTGAACCCAGAGGTGGATGACGATGTGGTTGAGTGTACAAATATAAGAGAGTCCTCCTGTGAGCTAGAGCAGATGTATATTCTATTGCAGAGTGATGGGAATATGGAAAAGCATGAGAAAACTCTAATTGTTGTGACCTATAGACTGTGGTTAATAGCAATACTATAATATTCTTGCATCAGTGCCAAAGCTGTACTGTGTTCATAACAAAGGCATATGGAAAAAGTGTACCAAATGCACACTATGGATCATAGTTGGTGGTAATGGTCTAATGATGTTGTCTCATAATTTGTAAAAAAATGTTCCACTATGGTATGGTGAGTTGGTGAAGGGGTGTTGTATGTGAAATCTAAACATCTGTACAATTGTTTTGCATTTTTACAACCTCTGTAACAAAATATATCTTTTTGAAAAATAATGTGGGTGTGGGGGAAAATACACCAAATGTAAGATAAGGACTATGCTTGGTAGTAATATTTTGATGATGCTCCTGCATAGTTTGTAACAAATGTTTCACAACAGTGCAAAATGGTGGAGGGGTGATGTATGAGACCCCTGTATGATGTTAAATATGTTCATTTTGTAAGTTCACAATCTTTACTATACACTTATTGTTTATGCATGTTAATATATGAATGATATATATAAAAGAAAACACCTGAACTCTGATTCAATCACATTTATTTTTCCAAACATGTTAAGGCTAACAAGGTGCTTATGATCTGATAAATATATATAAACAGACTACATAACGTGTTTCTTAAACATGCAAAGCTTGAGATTTTTTACCTTGTATGGAGTTACTCAGTGAAGTAAAACCCAGCAAATACATTCTGTTAATAACTGGAACTCAGCTACAGCAGAAAATATTTCCAATTTACAAATTGTGTGTTTTGCACTTTGTTGTGCATAAGTTGTATATGCAGCTTAATATTGCCGTGGCTGATTTTCAGGTTCTTGATTATGTCATAAGAAATAATTCAGAGACACACCACAGTTACAAGAAAGTTAGAAAAAAGTTTAATAAAAAGAAAGTACACACTCAGACATGAGTGTTGGAATGCTAAAGGTAGAGACACGCCTCTTCTCTAGAGGTTTCTGGTTTTATTGGCTAACATTGGGGGTTAGGGTTTACACTGATTGGAGTATTTAGGACAAAATAGGGAAAATTCAATTGGGTGGTTTGGTTTTTAAGGATTGCTGTCCATTGATAACTGACTTCTGGCTGCTGTCCTTGAGCCCTGAGCTGGTGTGAGTTGATTTAGTATGCAGGGAGTGATGGTGGGGCCCTTTCTGTTTGTTTGTTGTTGGTTTGTTCCTTTCTGGCATTTGAGAATTGTTCCAAGTTACATTCTGATAACACAGCTGCTGGGTGGGAGCTGCTACCTGCCTTCTGATGCCTTGTTTGGTTAACTTGTTTGTGCTTCAGGATTTCCTTCCAGGTGGTGAAGGTGGTGTTTCTGTACCGGCTCTGCCTTCCTTAAGTCCCAATTCTATCCTGCCTCATTAGTAGTTAAATAACAGCAATATCTGAAATGACATCTAATACAATATAATGATATTTATCATATTGTATATCAACACAAGTATATATACACACAATTTCTACACATGTGAAGTATACATTTACAAAAACTACCAGTATGGATTCATATATTATAGCTATCGTAATGTTTTTCTTACTATGTACAATCCCAAAACAATGGAAATCTAAAATGTAAGGAAGTCATTTGGATATTTAGCTATATATATGTGTGTGTGTATGTGTGGGTATGTGTATCATATTAAAAATCTCTGTGAAGCAGAAAAAATATTAAAAAGAAAACAGTTTTGAGGGCAATACACTTGGGTAAAACCTATGATTTAGTGGATAAATCAACTTCATGGCAAGGCTTAAAAGGCAGAATCCTAGAGGAGGTTTAGAAAGTGAAGTTTTCTGGTCTCCGAGGTGTAGATATATTGGTTATATATCAAAGTTTAATTTTGGAGACATTATTTTAAACAATAATCTACCCACAAGATCATTTTATTTCCCACTTTGAAGAAATTTTGATACCATCCAGTAGATACACAGTTATCTTCTGAGGTTAATAAATGGTACAATAAAAGCATAAATGTCATGTGTCTTACAGTAAACTGGGGTTGAGAAGGAAGAAAAGGAGCATCTGGTGAATGTAAATTAGAAAATTGCTTAGATATGGCCCCAGGAAAATTTTTGCTCACACAATATTTTGAATTAAAAATAGATGAATTGATGAATTAAGAAAACATTAATTATTTTAAAATACCCTGCCACTATTTGCAAAATAAAAATTAAATTGCAAACAATTTCATGTTTTTAAACTCATTTTTTATCAAAATCGTAATCTCTTCATTTAATTTGATAAAATTGATTAAAATCTTGAATACCTGTTAAAATTGAAATTTTTTATGTAAAAAGTTAGCGGAATAATTATTATGGAGGATATTATATCTTATGGATATTTATATTTTCAGTTCATTATCTGTCACAGTGATTCATATTTTAAATTGTATTTCCATGTTCTGATTTAGTTGACTGAATGTGTGATCAAATTTTCTTTTGCTATAAATGAAAAAATTTAAACTAAAGCATAATGAAATAACTAAAGTAAAAAAGACTTTTATATATGTGGACTATGCTGATTAATAAACAGGTAGCACTGCATCAGAGTACAAAACACAAGCCTCCATTTCAGTGCTAGAATTATATTGTATAAAACAAAATTAACTTGTTTTTTGAAAAACTGCTTTTTTTTTGAAACTTCATCCATTAAAAGTGGTATGATTCTGTAAACTCATGGAATTAATAATTAAGTATAGGATCCCAGAAAATAGAATAAGGGTAAAGAATGGAAAGCTGAGAATTAATTTATGCAGAACTGGTAAAAAGGTCGTAAATCTTTGGAAATGAATAGAAATGGTGAAAGCACATCATAGTGTTTACAACTAGCAGTACTATTATTATACAGGAACACAGTGGTTGAAAGGGAAAGTCTAAGGTCATATATATTACTAGAAGGAAAGCTAAAAAATGTAACATGGGACTGTATAAATAGCGAAACCTCATGTAGAACATGTATATGGCTGATATATTGCATGTATAAGACTATTTCTATAAAATATAAATACAAATAAACTAAAGTCTTGGAAACTGAATAACAGCTATGTACAGCTGAGGAAGCACAGAGACATTGAAAGGCAATGAGTTTGTGTGTGTGTGTGCGTGTAGTATTATTATTGGAATAATGAAAATGTTCTAAAAATGATACCAATGTTTGTACACTTTGGATAGATCCATTCTTTATTAATATGTATAAGCAAAATTGATTTGTTAAAAAAGTGGCATTAAAGGGTACTTGAAGAATTTTTATTCTAATTATAAATCATATTAATAAAGTGGAAAAGTTTGATAATGCTTTGTTATCTTACTAAATAAGCATACTACTTAGTTCAATATTTTTTCCTGCTAAATATTGAAATTGTTTCATTCCTCTGTATTTATTATAAGTGAAAGCACTTACCTATATCAATCATATGACCTAACTTAGTCATCAAATTTTAAATTACTTTATTACATAATGCTACATGAAGAGTTTTCTCAAATATGTCATTAATTTTTTCAACAGATATTTATTGAAAGTCAACTCTATGCCAGGAAATGTTCTTGTCATACTAGGTATTATACATTGATGAACAAGGCAGTCTTGATTATCATTTCGAAGCAACTAATAAACTAATGAACACGATTTATAACATAAGATGGTTACCTTGAGAGAAACTTAAATTTCTCAATTATAAAAATTAACAACGGTAGCATAGTAATTAGGAAACTCCTCCATTTAAGCAGAAACATGAAGTATGAGAAGGTATGAGAAGAAGCCAGCCATATGCATATCAAGGGGGAAAGCATGCCTGGTAGACAGGGCTTCATGTGAAAAGTCATGAAAAGTAACTTTAATTTTGTCATGAATCTGAATGGAGGTCAGTGTGAATGGTTCAAGGTAGATGAGAGGGAAAAGGCAAGAAGAGGAAGACAGGAGCTTCATTGCTTGAATTTCATCTGGAGAAAAGTTAAAATGAACTTTAAAAGGAGAGTGTATCTTATTTTTGTTTATAAACATCATCATGGCTGCTGTGTAGAGAATGACTGGATAGCACATATTGAAAGCCGAGCAATATATCAGGAATATATATTAGTGGACCAGGTAAGAGATAGTAGTATATTGGATTTATTTAGTGAGAATATTGCTGGAGAGATGATGTAGGAGTCATGATATGAGTTGGATTTGATGTGAGTGAGAAAGTGGAGGAGAAATTAAGAAAGATGCTCAGGTATCTAGATTTGTCCCTGGATTGTTGGATGGTGGATTTTTTTATATATAGGGGAGAGAAAATTTTAACTTTGAACTTATGGAATGTGGATATGGGTGATTTCTATATTTGATATATGAAATCTGGAATGAAATAGGAGAGGGAGAATAATCAAAGGAACAAAGTCATTGAGAAAGTAAGAGAACAGGGTCCAAGAGGGATTAGTTTGGATAAGGGTAACATTTGATTCATCATGAGAGTAGGAAGGAGTTAGAATATTGATTCAGATGCAGGTAGATTAATATTTTGGGAGTAGGAAGTGAGGGGAGTCAGTCAGATAGTTTCTATTTTGAAAAGGAATTATAACTCAAGTCATATGGAAAGTGTTTTGGAACTGTTGGGTGTGATAGAATAAAATGGATGGAAGGTATAGAGAGTTGAATGACAAAGGGAAATATACCTATGATAGAAAGAAATGATCTTTAGTTAAAATAATTAAATGTATAAGCCTGAGATCCAATTCAAATTTTTAGATCATGCATTTCAACTGAGGGAAACCCATACTCTTTTGTGATTTAATTTAAGGATGTTCAGTTCTTTAGATTTTATCATTAGGAAAACAATGCTTATATTAACTGAGAATTGAGATTATTATTTTCTAGGTAAATATGATGGCTAAGGAGATGACCATAATGATTTTTGGCTATTTGCAAGGAAGAAATTGTAATTACAGATCTGGTGGTCAAGAATGGAAATGAAAACTAAGAAATGATAATGAAGAGCTATAAAGTGGTTTGGGAGTTTGGTAGTACACTAAATGAGGTTGAAAATACGTTCAAGTGAATGTACCTGACCAAGGGGCCTGTGATGATAAGAAGTTTTGGTTTGAGATGAAAATTTTTGAATTAAAAAATTACTATCATAGTAATTGTATATCACAGTATATTGGTATTAACTCTCAAGAATTATGTAGGCCCTGAGATATTATCCTACTTGCAAGTTTACAAGTTAGCACATTACTGTTTCATGAATGCTGACAGCTGACACAAGATTTCAAGGTCAATTTATTACTCACAACATTAGCAGTAACGACTGTATCATATTTCCTCCAGGTCCTATTCACACAGGGCAATGAAGAGTACTCTGAGCTTTAGAGAACTCAAAAAGTTTTGTTAATGTTCAATACTCTGGAGCCTTTTGCTCCAAAGGGAGAGACTATGTGCATATTCAAGGTTATGAACCCACCTGACCTTTTCTCAAGAAGGTAACACCGTCTCTTCTTCCAAGGGAGTTCACCATACAAACATCTTGAAAAGGATAGTATGGACAAAGGCAGCTCTGCTTGCAAGATGTGCAGAAATGGAGAGATTTGTCACAACAATATCCACCCCTCTTTCCTGCATCATATTGGTTTCTAGTGTATTTTTTCAAGAATATGTCAACCCTTTGGTCACACTGATATATCTGACCAACAAGACCTGCCAGGACCAACCCTCAGTAATGACATCAGCTATGTTTCTAAGAGGCCCACTTCCAGCAAGCTGAAAAAAATTTCATAAACCATCAAGTTCTACATTAGCCAAGTGGCTTTCTCGTCTAGTTTTTATTTGACATTTTCATTGTTTGGAGACCTTAATCCAGGAAGTTTCATCAGGTTGGAACTATTTTCATGAAAATAGAAATACATACTTTACCATTTCATAGTCAGTATCTTAAAAATATAGAGTGCAAATTTTCTGAAGCTACATGGTATAGTATTGCAATAGACAGAACCCAGAAGCAGATATCAAAATCCATATATCTTCTATTTAACCAGATATTAAAGAGATATGAAAAATGTAAAAAAAAGTATGAATCTTCTCAAAATTTGTTTGGAAAGTCTAGTCATCTTTATGTTATGTTTTCTGTTAAATGTTTTCTTATTAATATTTTATATAAATTAATAAATGCATTATAAATGGAAATGTTATGTAAATAAATGTTTTTATAAAATTTATCAGTATCGATTTCCAAAACAGCAAATATGGAGAGGAAAAGTCAAATAAACAAAAAGTTTTTTTGACAATCAATTGTTTTTAAGAGCGTGACAGGGTCCTGAGACTAAGAACCAATGGCTTAAGGTATGGAAGTAGATTTGTAAAACAAACAGGAGAAAGCTGCTCCATATTGCTCTTGGTAATATGTCAGAAAACACAGCTATGTCAGCTCTATAATCCCCGGCATTGCAGTCCAGCTTGGAGCAGAAGAGAAAAGATAAACTTGACTCCAGGGTCATGCCTTCCTAAAAAAGCAAAAAAGGAAAGGGCTGTGGAAAGTGTCTTCTTAGTTCTGACAAGGGAAGAACATCAGATGGCTTCAGATCATCCTTTAATACATAACATTAAAAAATTTAAATGAGAGCCTTTCAGATTGCATTTTCAGATAAATGATTGATAAACATTAGAAATTCAAGTGGCAGCTTTGGATAGCTCTCAGTATGAGAAGAGCTTCTTGTAGAAACAAATGATCCTCTATATTAGGCAAATACTATACACCTCACACTAAAAATAGGATACTGGAGAAAAAAAATCTAACTTAATCCTGCATTTAGTCTGACACACTCAAAATAAAAGGAAGGAATATTCCTTTGAAAATGGTATACTGTAAAAAACACAATAAATTTAAAAGACCTTTATTTTTGTGTCTTCAGTAAAATTCTAGAAAATGCATACTAAAGGAATCAAGAAATTAAAGCTTAGAGAATGAGAAAAGACCATTTTTTAAAACTGACAGAAGCAGAAAGAGCTAAAACAAATATATACTATCAAAATGAAAAGTTAGATTAATATTAAATATTGTAGTGTGCATACTCCAAAAGGAAAGAAGACAAAATGATGTAGAAGGAAAGTTAAAAAGTGTTCTGAAAAGGAGAAAGAAAAAGGAATATGAATATAAGGTAATAGAATAAAATAAAGTATTAGAAATAAAACGAAAATGCAGTGGTGAAAATGATGCAAAATGAGTGCACTCAACAAATATTAGGCAAAATTTTGAAAATAACAAATATCAGACCTATATATACTGGGAAAATATCTGAATTTTAAGGAATAGATCCTATAAGTGTATATCGGAAATAAAAAAAAATTTATCTAGGAGCTTTCAAAGTAACAAAATTCATGCTGATTATCATTTCTTTACTACTACAAATAATGTCAGAAAATAGTAGAGAAATATCTATAAAATTCTGAGTAAAAGAGTACAAAAATAGTTTTAGATGTTTACAATTCAGCTAGATAAAGCCAATTTATATGAAAACAATTACATACCTCAGCAGATCAAAAATAAATCATATAAAGAAGTTGAGGGCAATTGTGCCTATGAGGAGCAGACTTGAGCATACACTAAATAATATTTAAAAATTCTAATTAAATTATTTTTGCTTAATTAAGCTAGTAATTAAAAGAAATATACGAACACAAGAAATACAGTCATTTAAGCAAACATTATTTAGTGCCAATAAATTATCGTATTCTGCTCCCTAGAATAATTTTAAAAATGAATTTTAAGATGAATTGATAGGATAAATTATATTTTCTAAGATTAAATTAAGGACAACTAACATAGAATGTGTTAATAAAAGGGAAGGATAAATAGCATAGCAGATTTCTTCATGTAAATATGCCCTAATAACTTACGCCATACAAGAAAAAAAGTGGATTTAACATTCTATTTGAATATTCATCATATGTCCAGATATAAATATTGGATGGGTGTTCTTACTCATAAATTTGACATTAAATTAATTTCTTATGCAAAAATCATATTAATACTATATTTCATGTTAAAAGCCTGATGAGAAACTATGGGAACCACTAAATTTGCCTCATGATTTGACAGTTTATAATTTTAGGAATCATGTTGCCATCTGATATAAACATGGATTATAATTATTTATGTTTTTAATAAATAAATCTCAGCAAAATATTATGTATTACAGTAAAGAAAGTAAAAAGCTGAGAATGTGCCCAGTATTTATTCCAACCTTGATGACTTTTAGCTGAACCTTCCTAAGTAAGCAGATTAACATTGTTGATCTTGATTTTCTGTTTCTTAAAGTGAAAAGGTTTAAGTCATTTTTAAATGTCTGTTGCTGCATTAAAATATGGTGATGTTAAATAATTTCCTTGAGCCTCAAATACATTCAGTTCTTATGCTCTATGTTATTGTTTGATAAATCCACAGCTTGTGACCAAATCTGGCAATGAGGTCACATCATTTGTGAAGAAACAAAGATTTTTCAGTCCCAGATACTGTAATACAGAAAGAGAACCAAATATTCCAGGCATTTTTCTCTGATTAATTGATGGATAAATGCCTGAAATTGAAACTTCATAAATTATTTCTAATTACAGATTAGGATAGTGGTGTTCTTAGACCTAGACCTTTAGATTGAAAATGACTGAAACACATAGTCTATTTTTAAGTTAATAAAAATGATGAGAAAGAAAATATTGAATTGGACAAAAATGATCTCCATAAAAACAAACACTAAACAAACACTGCAGATCTGGTTAAACTTGTATGACATAAATTCTTGAATAAAATATGATGTGCCTCCATTAACATAGTGTTTTAAATACAAATTAATATTTTATAAATTTGTAACAATATTATTATATTCAATCTTGTTACTGAAAATTTAGAGCCAAAATATTTTGAAATGTTAGTTTGTTTTTATATTTATAAATTTCTCAGAGTCTTTCTTTCTTTTATCTTAGTTTATGTGACAGATTAAATTTGGTGAATCCCCCCAAAAAGATTATGTTTTTGAATTAATCCATTGCTGTTGGTGTGGGGTTCTTTGAGAACATTAAATTCAGTTAAGGGGTCTTTGATTAGGTCACTTGATTAGCTCCATTTTGAATGGACTACATCTATGAGGCAAGATTCGGTTTGGGTCTTCTCCTTCTTACTGGAGCCCTATATAAATGGAGGAACAGAGGAAAAAAGCCACCATTTTTGACCTCCCATGTGAAAGAGGATTCCAGGTTTGCCCAGAAATGCAGAAAGACAGAGAAGCCCTGAAAGGTTGACAGAGGTTCTGGAGTCTGGATTCAGCAGAGCACAGAGGGATAGAAAGAGTCCACCAATGGGCTAGGCCTACAAAGCCACTCAGTGGTGAAGAGAAGAGCTCTGCCACATGCCTCATCACCCAGAGCTGAACCTTAGGAGAAAGCAGAGCAGACTGAGGCTGAGAGAGAAGGCCTGGAAAAGACAAACCTGACTGCACAGGTCTGAGATATCACCATCTTGCCTAGCCACATGGCAGGATGCCAGATCACCAGTAGCTGACTTTGGTGAGAAAACATCTCAAATGGTGCCTTGATTTGGACATTTTCTGGCCTCAGAATTGTAAATTTTCCTCTAATAAGATTCCCATTATAAAAGTCAACCCATTTCTGGTACTTTGCATCAGCAGCCTTTGGCAAACTAAAACAGTAGAGAAATAATTTGAGTTCTCATCCTACTACTTTCTTTTTCATGACTCCTTTTTTGATTGAAATGTGGTTTATAAAAAAAGTAAAATTAAATCTGCTTGGTCCACAATTCCTATGAATTTTGACAAACACATGCAGTCTTGGAATCACAATCAAGACAGAGATGAATTCAAGGATCACAAAAAATTCCTTTTCTCCCCTTTGTAGCCATTCTCTCTCCCTACTCCAAATCACTGGCAACTACTTTGTTATCTCTCACAAAAATATCATCTAAATGGGATAATTAACTTTGTAGACTTTTGAGTCTGGCTTCCTTCATTTAGCAAAATGCACTTTGAGATTCATCCATATTGTTTCATATATCAGTAGTTAGTTCTTTTATTGCTAAATATTGTTCCACCATATGGTATACCATGGTTGAAGAAAGCTGGGTTTCCTTTTCTTTTTAAGTTTTTGGCAATTGCAAATAAACTTTTGTATATAGGTTTTTATGTGAGCATAAGTTTTAATTTTTCTTGGATAAATACTTAGGAGAAAGATCAATAGGTCATATGGTAAATATATGTTTAATTTTATAAGAAATGATTGCCTATCACATTCCAAAATGACTGTACTATACTGTATTCCCATAAGCAATGTTTGAAAATTCAAGTTGCTCATAACAACATTTGGCATTTTTCTTTAACACTGTAATATGTGTGTTTTAAAAATTGTTGTTATTTTAATTTTGTATTTCCTTAATGTCCAGTCATGGGGATCATCTTTACAAAGCAAAATTGTTATCTGCATTTCTTCTTTGGTAGAATTCTGTTTGGATGTTTTGACTTTTTATAATTGGGTTGCTTGTTTTCTTATTGATATTTGTGCATTCTTTCTATATTCTAGACATAAGATCCTTATCAGATATATGATTTACAAATAATTTCCCCTAGTTTATGGCTTAGCATTACGTTCTGTCTGTTTTTTAAAGGGCATTTCTTAATTGTGAAGAAATCCAATTTATTTTACTTTCTTTCTTTTTAGGATAGTGTTTTCAGTGTTATAGCTAAGAAACCATTCCATATTCTGAGATCACAAAATTTTCTCTTGGATTTTCTAGAAGTTTTATACTTTTAACTCCTTTATTTAGGCCTCTGTTCCACCGCAAATTATTTTTTTCATAAGTGTTTGATATGGGTCAAGATCTTATTATTTTTAAATTTATTTACATTTAGTTACCCAATTGTCCTTTCTTCATTGAATTGACTTTGAACTTTTCTCAAAAATCAATACCATATTTGTGTGGGTCTATTTCTGAATTTTCTATTTTGTTCCATTTATCCATTTTTTATCCTTTTACCCATATCACACCAGTGATTTTTTGTACTCATTATTAGGTAGCCACATAATTTATTGTCAAACTTCTGGGAGTTAAAGTGTTACTTATAATTACACAGGACAACAGCACAAAACATGATTGGCCTAGGCAAAGTAAAAAAATATAATCGTGTTAAACATTGGTCGAGGTTGCTTCATGAAGGGATTTGGTTTCTATTGCTTGACTCTATGATGGTGACTCATAAAGTCATATTCTATAGCTAGAAGTGTGACAGTTCATTCAAATATGAAAGTGGAAGAGGGACTTGGCATAGATGGGGCTTAAAATGGAGAGTATGATGTCCATGCAAAGGACTTCAACTCCAACACCCAGCTTTAGGAGCTTTGCATGGACATCAGCAAAGGACATGGCAACACCGTTCAGGAGGGAGGCAGTACATGTGGAAAGAATCAGGTGATGAATGGAACCTGAGAAATCCACAAGGTATATATATTATATGTATTAAATATATGTGTGTATGTGTGTATATATATATATAAAAACTATATACATTACATAGTGTGTTGCTGCAAGGCATAATCAATGTATTTACTTATTCTCATAAAGCTTTAGGAAGTGGAAATTATTTTTATTAACATTTTATGATTAAAAAAGGAAGGAAGGATGGAAGGAAAGGAGGAAGGGAAGAGGGTAGGAAGGGAGAGAGGGAGGAAGAGAGAAAGGAAAGTAGAAAAGAAAGAGAGAGGAAAGGAAGGAAGAAAGAAACAGATAAAATCAAAATCAGGATTTAAACTTAGAGATTTGGCTACCAGAATGTTTTTTAATCATGATGTTATAGAACACTTGCTGTGTGTTAACATAGGTAAAGTTTTTTTATCAATTATATTACATAAATATTAATACCTAGCATAATAATGACTGTGAACCCAGAGACCTTTTTTTTATTATATTTTTTAAAATTCTAGGAGGAGTTCCAGGGAGGATGATGAAGAGGGGATCTCCATGACTTAGTTACATCCACCAAAGTAACAGGAAGGAGCTGTTTGAAACAAGTATTTGGAAACTCCAGAGGACAGAAAAAACTCTATACAGCATCCAGGGAAAAATGGGAGGAAAAGTCTAATAAATTATGGTAAAGAACAGTAAATTGATCTTTCCATAGCAGCTATATCCCCCACTCTCACAGCAGGCCACTGTGGGGCCCAGTTACTGGCTATCTGCTGGTGACAGAAAAGCCTATAAAAATACTCTTCTCCAAGAACAGGGGAGGGCATAGTCAATCACTAAACATGTTTTTAGGTTACTGAAAATATTCCAGCTCTCAGGGTAGCTCTTCTTTCAACATATACTGGACAAACAATGGGAAAGCCATTGTTTCAACCCTCCCTAGAAAAGGGCAGTGACACAGCACTTCCTTTGGGCTCTGGGCAAAATTTATCTGAAGGACTCCTTTTCATGGCAGGTCAGGAAATCTCAGCTATGGGGAGCTGTTTGAGAAGCTCTTGGCAGATTTCCTGATCTGCACAGGACACTTTGGAGCTGGTCACCATGGGTCCCTGGCTCTATATTGGCTTGGAAATAGTGAAATGGGTAAGTCATCTCTGGGTTAATCCTCCTTCCAGAATTTTCTATCCAGGTAAAACCAGCAGGAGACAATGAAAAATTATAGATGTGGACAGTTTGGGACAAAGGACTGTCAGCTTCAAATACCCAAAAGAGGGAGGTCTGTCTCTTGGGAAACGGGGGCGGGGGCAACCAAAGTCCAGTAAAAGGGAATCTCAAAACAACTAACAATCAAGACAGCACAAGACAGAGGCCCAGAAAGACAGAACAAAACCAGTACACTTCATTTCCCTTGGGCAGACCTTCCCGATAGGAGGACTGAAGCTTAAGAAAATATATGTCTTACCAACAGGTGGTTGAAATACCAAGTAGCAGACATCTTAGTGAGTAAATCCCAGAGTTTACTATTTAAAATATTAAAATGTAAAGTATGTATCAAAAGAGTATAAAACGAAGAAATAGGAAATAATGGCTCATCAAAAGAAAAAGAAGGTAAAATTACAGAAAACAGTGAACACCATCAAAGAAGAAGATAATGTTGGCATTTAGAACAAAACCTTTGAAAAAATGATCTTAAAAATGCTCAAGGAGATTAAAAGAAAGCACAGAGAAAGAACTAAAGGATGTCAATTAAACAATGAATAAACATTATGAGCGTCTAAGTAAAGAGATAAAAGTTTTATAAAGGAGCCAAACGAACTACTGGAGTTGAAGAGCACAAACTAAAATGAACCATGCCCAGAAGTGTTTCAAGAGCAGATCGGAGCCAGCAGAAAAAGGAATCAGTGAATTTGAAGACAAGACACTTGAAATGAATCAGGTTGAGGAGACGAAAAAAGAAAGAAATATTAAAAGTGAAAACAACCTATGACAACTAAGGGTAATATCAAGCACAGCAATATACACATTATGGGGGGCCCAGAAGGAAAAGAAAGATGACGGGAACAGAAGGAATAATCAAAGAATTAATGTCAGAGAACGTACCGAATTTAGCAAAAGACATGAATATGCACATTAAAGAAGTTTAGAGACCACCTGAGGATAAACATGAAGAAAAATACTTCCTATCATATATTGATTACACTATCAAATACAACAGACAAGGAGAGAATTCTGAAAGCTGCAATAGAAAAGCAACATGTTACATATAAGGGAGTACCAATTACATTGAGTGTCAATTTCTCATCAGAAAACATGGAAGCAAGAAAACAGCAGGTTAATACTTAAAGTATGGAAGGAAAACAAATGCCAGAAAAAAATTTTTATATCCCATGAGACTCTGTTTGCAAAATGCAGGAGAGATTATTACATTCTCGGATAAACAAAAGCTGGTGGAGCTCATCACCACCAAACCCACTACTGAAGTTAAATTGATATCAAATCAAATATGATTAGTATACATTTAGGATGTTAAGTTTTAACTCCACAGTAACCACAAGGAATTTAGATGTAAAAATATCCACATAAAAATTAGAAAGCACTCAATATGATACAAGGCAAAAAAGCAAATGCATATAAAAGTGCAAAATGAAAGGGAAAAGGTATAAGATGTACAAAGACCAAGTAGTGAAATGGCAGAAAAAAGCCCTATATAATCAGTAATAATGTTACATGTAAATGGATTAAACTCTCCAGTCAAAACACAGAGATTGCAAAACGGATAAAAAAGCATAACCCAACTATATGCTGTCTGCAATACATGCACATTGAAGTTAAATATACAAGTACGCTAACAGTGAAAGCAAGTAAAAAATATATGCCATGCAAGTAGTAATCAGAAGAGAGGAGTTTGGCTAAACAAATATTGGAAAAAATAGACTTTATGTAAAAATAAGTTACAAGGGACAGAGATGGTCATTATATACTATTAAAGGGGACAACTCAAAAGGATGATATAACTTTTATAAATACATATGTACTTAACAGAAGAGCCCCAAATTATATGAATTAAATAATGACAGATCTGAAGTGAGAAATCGACAGTTCTACCTAAATAGTAGGAAACTTTAATACACCACTCTCAGTAATGGGATAAATATCTAGTCAGAAGATCAGTAAGGAAGTACAGGACTTAAAAGGTACACTAAACCAACTAGACATAACAGACATATAGAACACTGCACCCAACAAAACCAAAATGCACATTCCTCTCAAGTGCAAATGGATCATTCTCTAGGACATACCACATCTTTGGTCACAAAGCAAGTTTCAAGAAATTAAAAAATATTGCAATCATATAATTAAGCTAGAAATCAATAAAACGGAAAAATGGAAAATCCACAAATATGGGGAAGTTAAACAACATACTCTTAAAAAACTAATGGGTTAAAGAGGAAGTAAGAATCAAATTAGGAAATATATTGGAAGTGAAAATACAGCATACCAAAACTTACAGGGTGCAGTGAAATTAGTGCTGAGAGGAATTTTTATAGTTCTAAATGCTTACATTAAAAAAGAAGAAAGATTTCAAATCAGAGCGCAAACCTCAGAGCTCGAAGAATTAAAAAGGAACCACAAACTAAACCCAAACTGAATAGAAAGAAGGAAACAACAAAGATTAAAGCAGAGATAAATGAAATAGAGAAAAAAATACAATAGAGAGTAACAACCAAACCAAAAACTACCTCTTTGAAAAGTTCGATAAAATTAACAAACCTTTAGCTATACTGACAAAGAAAAAAAGAGAGAAGATACAAGTAACTAAAATCAGAAACGAAAAGGGGGTCATTACAGACATTACTACATACCCTGCTTAAATAAAGGGGACTATAAAAGGCTACGAAAAACTGTATATCAATAAAATAGATAACTTAGATGAAATGAACAAATTCCATTTCACACAAACTGCCTACATTGACTCAAGAAGAAATAAAAGATCTCAACATACCAATTAGTATTAAAGGGATTGAATCAGTAATTAAAAACCTCCTGACAAAGAAATACTCAGGAATATATGGTTTCATAGAGTGGGATTCTGTTAAATATTCCAAGAAGAGTTTATTCGAATTCTGCGTAAACACTCCAAAAATTTGAAGAGAAGGGAACACAACCTAATTCACTCTACAAGACCAACATCATCCTCATACTGCAAAGATACCACAAAGTTGGATAAAGAAAACTACAGACCTATATTTCTTAAGAATATAAATGCAAAAATACTCAACAAAACACTATCATACCAAATTCAACAGCATATGGAATTAATTATACACCGTGATCAAGCGGGATTTACCACTGGTGTGCAGGTTTGGTTGAACATAAGAAAGTCAATTACTACAACACAATAATAGAATGAAGAAAATAAAAAGCATGTGTGCATCTTAACTGATGAAGAAAATGTGCTGACAAAATCCAGCACTCTTTCTTGATAGAAACACTTAGAATGCTATGAATAAAAGGAATCTTCTTCATTTTGATAAAGAGTATATACAAAAAGCACACGACTAACATCCTACTTAATGGTGAAGCCTGAAAGCATTTCTTCTAAGATCAGAAACAAGACAAGGATGCCCACTATCACCACTCTATACTGGATGTTCTTGCCAGAGCAATTAGGCAAGAAAAGGAAATGAAATGCACGAGGACTTGAAAGGAAGAAGTAAAACTTTCCCTATTTTCAGATAATATGATCCTATATTCAGAATATACTGAAAAATCCATAAATACACTACTAGAGCTAAAACACCAAAACATCAATGGTGTTTCTATACACAAGCAAGTAAAATTGGAACAGAATATCAAGAAAAAAATTCCTGTCAGCATAGCAACTAAAAGCATTAAATATCTAGGAATAAATCTAACCAAGGATGTAAAGGACTTGTACAGAGAAAACTACAAAACATTGCTAAAAGAAATTAAAGACCTAAATAAATGGAAGGAAAATCTGTGTTCAGAAATTAGAAGAATAAATACCATTAAGATGCCAATACTGCCAAAGGCATTTTAAAGAGTTAATGCAATCCCAACTAAAATTCAAGCAATGTTGTTTTGTAGAAATGGAAATGCCAATCATTAAATTTATTTGGAAGGTTAAACAGCTTAAGTGGTCTTGAAAAAGAAGAATGAGTTTGAGAGCTCATTTTAAATTTTTTTACAAAGCAATGGTGATGAAAACAGCTTGGGGAAAACGGACTTGACCCAGTGGTTAGGGCATCCGCCTACCACATGGGAGGTCCGCGGTTCAAACTCTGGGCCTCCTTGACCCATGTGGAGCTGGTCCATGCGCAGTGCTGATGTGCGCAAGGAGTGCCCTGTCACGAAGGGGTGTCCCCTGCGTAGGGGAGCCCCACGCACAAGGAGTGCGCCTGTAAGGAGAGCCGCCCAGCGCGAAAGAAAGTGCAGCCTGCCCAGGAATGGCGCCGCCCACACTTCCCGTGCCGCTGACGACAACAGAAGTGGACAAAGACAAGACACAGCAAATAGACACAAAGAACAGACAACCGGGGGAGGGGGAGAATTAAATAAATAAATAAATCTTTAAAAAAAAAGAAAAAGAAAAAGAAAACAGCTTGGTACTGGCACAAGGATAAATGTATAGACCAATGAGAAAGAATAGATAGCTCAGAAATCAACCCTCTTATTTATGGCCAACTGATTTTTGACGAGGTAACAAAGACAACTCACTTTCTTCAACAAATTGTTCTTGGAGAACAGGATCCCCATTTGCAAAAATAAGAGGTACCCCTACCTCACATCATAAATAATAATCAACTCAAAATGGATGAAAGACATTAAAGCAAAAGCTTGATCTATCTAACTTGGAGAAGAAAACATAGGGAAGCATCTTCAGGACCTTTTGTTAAGCAAAGGTTTCATAAATTTCACACCCAAATCACAACCAACAAAAGAGAAAATAGATTAAAGGGACCTCACAACATTAAAAACCTTTGTTCCTCAAAAGAATCTATCATGAAAGTAAAATAATAACCTACAATGGGAGAAAATATTTGAAAACCTCATATTCAATAAAGGATTAATAAAGAAATCCTTTAACTTAACAATGAAAAGATAAACAACTCAATTAAAAATTGGTAAAAGACTTGAACAGGTACCTCTTCAAAGAAGATACACAAATAGCAAGAAAGCACATGGAAAGGTGCGCAACATCATTAGCCATCGGGGAAATGAAAATTAAAGCCACAATGAGGTACCATATCACACCCATTAGAATGACAGCTCTTTAAAAAAAAATGGAATATTGCAAGTGTTGGTGGGGATGCAGAGAAATAGGAACACTTATCCATTAGAGTTGGCAATATAAAATGGTGCAGCTGCTGTGTAAGTCTGTTTGGCAGTTCCTCAGAAAGTTATGTATAAAATTACAATATGACCCGGCAATCTCACTACCAGGTATATGTCCAGAGAAATTGAAAGCAGTGATTTGAACAGATATTTTCACACTAATGTTCATAGTGGCATTATTCACAATTGCCTAAAGATGGAAGAAACCCATATGTGCATCAACCAGATTGGATAAAGAAAATGTGGTATAAATGTATAATGGGATATTCTACCATAAAAAGTATGAATTCATGATACATGCGACAATTTGGATGCACCTTGAAGACATTATAGTGAGTGAAATAAGCCAGACAAAAGGACAGATATTTTATAATTTCACTGATTTGAGCTAATTAGAATAAACAAACCGATAGTATTGACAGAATATCGGTTACCAGGGGATAGGCAATGGGAAGTTAAGGCTTTAAATGTATAGGCTTCCTATTTGACATAATAGAAATGTTTTGGTGGTGATGGCAGCACAGTGCAATTAATAGCACTGAAATATATTTCATATGATAAAAAGGGAAAATATTAGATTATCTATATGGAAACAAAATAAAAAGTTTTAAAAAATAGAATTACACTACATAAACAGTCCTGAATTAAACCATGGACTTTAATAGTAGAGTTGTAAAAATGTGCTATCATAAATTGTAACAAATGTTCCACACGAAAGTAAAGCATTGGTGGTGGGGTGATAAATAGGAATCTTGTATTATATCCATATTGTTATATAAACCCATAGCTTCTCTAATGAAGGGTGAAAGAAAGACTGCCCACCCCCCTGAAACTAAAAAGTTCTCAAAAATAGGCTATATATTTGTGTAAATCTATTACTATGAAGTCCAGGTCTTAGCAAATTCCATAACTTCTTAGTAATCCCAGTTTTTAATGTTTCAGTTAGTTGTAAATGAAATATTTTAATCATAGTAACTGTTAAATGTAACAAGCCCATTTTGGTCCTTAATTAAATCGTATTGCCATTGTTATTTTGTTATGTCCCTTTGTAACTATTAACAAAAATAAGCCAATATTAATTTGGCTAAGAATAAGATGAAAAAAATAGTTGTCCAAGTTTAGGATTAATCATATTTTTAATTAAGGGATTAGATAATAACAACTCAAACAATACGAATATCCTTTAAATAATCAAATGAAATTAAATCTTCAGCATATATTTTTTGATTCATCTAAACTATTTCTTTCTGTTTTATCAGCTTTTCCATAGGCACAATATTGATTTTAAGGTTTTCATTGATCTAAGAACCCAGGAAACATTAAACAAAAAATGAAATAGCTGCCATAGAGTATAATGTTTTAATGTAGATTTTAACTGAACTATACAAGATTTATAAGAATGCCTTCATTGACTTAGTAGAGATAACTTCAGAAATGTAAATGTTAACTTATTATGGATTATAAACTATATCTGGAAAATAATGAGTTTTGCCTAATTTCTTCTTTAAGATGTGAAGAAATAGTAAAATTATCTAAAATAGCTTATGCTGAGATATCTTAAAGGGAATTTGATTCATTACAGACAATTCCTCACTTCCTTTCATTCTTTACATTTTGATAACGTTTTAATACTTCTGATAACTGGGATGGTTTTCACTTTCTTATGATTCCTGCCCTTCCGTAATACATGTGCAATAACTCACTATAAAAAATCAGCTCAAAGTATTTCTCCATTATAATTTGGATAGTTTCCGACCCTTTTCATTTTCTACTCCAGACAAAAATCTTTGGTGGTGGTTTGTTTATTATTTATAGTTTACTTTCTATAATTCAGAGAAGAATATTATATCAATAATATAACTTGGATATTTCTCACTAATATATTTTAACGGCTTTAACATAACTCCAAAGAAGTGGCCTTAGGCACAGAAACTAATAAAAAAAGAGCAGAGAATGAGAGGAAGGAAGAGAGGGAGGGTGAGGAGGGAATACAGACAGACAAGAATAAAAAAGGAAAAAGAAATTAAAAATATATGAATGGGATTATAAACTCAAGTGAAGTCTGTCTTATAAAATTGTCAAATATATACCAACAGTTCTAGAAGGTAGATGGACAGACAGGAGGAAATCTTCTTGGAAAACCTTGACACTGGTCCATTTGGAGTAGGTACTTTGAAACTTTTATCAATTCTATTGTTTGTATCTGATGCATAGGGTATTTACAGGCAGATATTTTAGATATTTCAAGAATAGTTTTCTGCTGTTCTGTTTTTTCCATGTGCCTCACTGGGTTATTCCACTAACAAATAAATTTTGAAATATCCTTCTTGACATATGAACCTTATTAATAGGTCTAGAGAAAAACATCAGAGTCTTATCAAGTATCAAGCACAATTATCATCACCATCTTAAATACAGGAAAGTCAAAACATAAAAATATGAAGTAAAAAACCTATGGTCACAAGGCTAATTATAAGAATCAGATGTAAAATTCAAATCCAGATAGTCTGTCTTCAACATATTCTTTAATTTCAGAGTAATGCCAGAATAATTCCTTTCTACATTCATTAGGCAGATTGGAGATATGAATGCTTATTTTACACTTTGCCTAATACAAATAATTTCCTACTTTGTAGTTCTCATATAAAAATCCATAATCACAGTATCAATATCAATTCTAAAGTAAACTTTTGGTCATTGCACTACATTGAGATATTGAATGTTTCAAACACATTCTTGTTGTAGAAAGTAAAAATAAAACTATTTTAGAACATTTTCATATAACATAAAAGCTATTACTGTCCTCAATGTTTTCTAGATTTTAGTTTTGAACAAAAATTCAGTCTTATCTATCAACAAAACTAATAAAACTCAGGATTATTAGGCTAATAGCTTTTATTGGCAATAAGGTTAAAGAGTGTCTGTATATTAAGTAAATTTTGGAAAATCCAAGCAAACAACTAGAATTTTAAAAACAGGACATCAAATGTCTTTATGAACCTACTTTACCATTATTTGTTGCATTTTGAGAGTTCAATTAGAGAATTTATTCAAAACACTGCTTTGTAAACATTACAACATAAAAAAGCAGCAATCTATTATTACTTCCTTATTTCCATCTGGCTCCTTTATCACGTTCTTATATTCTTGCAATTTTGATTAAGTCAAATGATAAATATCCCAAGCCACATCCCTATACATAATGGTATTTTTTATAAGTCTCACCCTGAGCTGTGTAAATGTCTGCTGTTATAAAGTAGTATATTTTCAGAATATAAATTTCCCTAGAATGTAACAGGCAGTACTTGCAAAACAGTACCTGTGAGTAATGAGGAACAAGGCATGTATTTTGCCTGGGAGGTTGCAGGTCCAAACCAAAGCTGGCTCATGTATTGGCTCAAGTGCTGAGGTGATACCATCAGTTTGTCTAAGCCATCTGTTGTGGGAATAGAAGGGAGGCAAATTATGAGTTGGGTCATAGTATTAATAGTACCTGGTAATCTGACTTTGCATAATGAGTAAGGAAGAGAAAGATTATTTGTCAGCCTCTGAATGAATTAAGAGTTTGATGTCCTGAGAAAAGATGAGGACTAGTCACAATACAGTCTAGCAGTGATACCAAGTTTCAAGGGTGAGAACTTTTTCTTACTAGGAAGTGTGAGGGAGAAGATGGTCGGTGGTGCAGAAACCTCTGCTCCTCCAGCTTTTGGGTTGAAGTTGACCAGATTTAGAGCAATGTCACTATAAATAAATGAACATTATTCAGAAGGCAGAAAATACTGAAATATTTTCTGACAGTTTTTGAACAGCACAGATAATGGCCAGAAGAAGAAATCATACAATGAATTAGACTACGTTTCTGAGTAGCCTTGTAAGTGAAAAGTATTGGTTACAATACAAGGAAAATCATAAGGATGGAAGTCTTAGGAATTCATAGAAAATTTGGAGTACCTTGAGTACACTGGCCACAAAATTAGAGATCTGTGACTATACTTTCTAGGTCTCATGAAATGATAGGCCAAAAGAGCTGTAATAGTTACATACAAACAGAACCCAATATGCTAAATTATGTTGGGACAGAAAATGAATTTATTTATTCTCCTTGATCCTTATTTTGTAATCTTCTTACAATATTTCAAATGGAGTGTAGTCATAAAATACACATTCCACGGAACAATGCGGAACACAGTTCATTATTACTCATCCCTAGTATCACTGTACTAATTTTATAACACTATGTGGTCAAGGGCTTGTTGAACACTGCTTTTTTTTTCTCTTCAGTCTTCTGATAGTTTAAATAATAGATTATGAATTGACTATGGAGAAAGTCAAACTATTCTCCTTTGACAATATTCAGACTTTTTCACAGGGAAGTGAAAATAACACTTCAATTCTTTTGGTTAATTCACAGTTTAGATATTAGAATGCAGATGTTTTTGGACAAATAAGTGGTAAGATTGCAGATAACTAGTATACTAAAGCCTGATACTTCTAAAAGACAAAAATTTCTTTTTCACAATTGGTTTACAGAAGTGACATTCATTCTATATAAAAGAATCTGATGCTTGAACTTGAATAGTAACAGAAACCCCATAAGACTAGCAAACCTACTTTCCAAACCTTGAAAAGAGAAAGAATACTTTGAGCTCAATTGCTAGAGAATTAATGAGTGATCCATCCTACTCAAGAGCTACTGCAGCCCAGTCTTTAAGATATAATCTTTGACTTAGTAGAAAATAAAATTATTTTAGTATTTATATACATGATTTGTTTTTTGTGTCCATGATTAGTTAACCAGCTAGCCAAGACAGGGATGGAAGATATCAACTATGTGCTGAGATGATTAAAGTTGTTCTGTAGAGTTTTAATTAACTGATCTGGCATTTAAATCAGGCTTATCAACTTATATTTTGCATTGATTCCCAGAGCACATGCATTTGGAATGCAAAACCAATTCAATTTTAAGGAATGATTTGAAATCGTTATGAGTATTTGAATAATAAAATTGATTTCTTAAAGCTGCATTTATGTATTGAAATAGCATAATAATGGGAGTGCAGGCTAAGTGCTCTACTTGCTTAGTTATTTACAATTATATATATTAATCTCATATGTCTTTTGCTCCTTGTACATTTTTGCATTGTTTGGGAAGAAACTACACCAGTACCATGAATGTCAACCAAATTAATTCTCAGAATAATACTTATTATTTATATATTGTTACTGACAAATTACAAATATTAAAGTGTGCTTTAGTTATTTTAGAGATGCCATGGCATTATTTTTTGAGGAGCAAGATGATATTTAATAAATCTTAGACTATCATTGTTACTGAGTTTAGATTTGTCTATCGGCTCATTGGAGTGGGATGTTTTCTAAACCACACACCCCTAAATCTATTCCTTTCTTCTATGACAAAATTCTCATCCCTTGAGAAATTATTGCAGAGGCGAGCATTCTTGGATGCAAAATAGAGGAAAACACCTGGAAGAGTCAGGCTTTGCAATTCTTTCTTTCAGACCAATGATTCTTAACTTATGTTTTAAGCATATATCCCCCATCCTGGAAACTTCTGCAACCCCAAAATTCTGGTACATTGTCCCTAAGCAGTATAAACTCCATCCACTTCCAACCCTATGATATGAATTACTGAGCTACAACGGTGGCCTCTGAAGTCACCACAAGGGATGAACAATGTACTCCAAAGAGGGTGGAAAGAAAATATTAGAACTTCTTTTTAGCATAATTTTTGCAGCTATTCAATTTTATACTTTATACCATCTCTAATAGATTATAGTAAATAAGTGTATGTGAATATAAACTTCTTCAAATAGAGCTGTTAATGTTAAATGTATTTCTAGTAAAAGTGCAGACTTCAGAGAAGATGGAATTGCAGTAAATAGACAGGGCTTAAAACCCTAAAAAAAGAAAGGTTTATTTGATTTGATATGGAATGTATGGGAAGCATTGTCAAATCAAAGATGCTTAACCTTCCCTAAGTAAAAGAATAAAACATTATTTATATAAATATTTCAGAAATTATATGAAGTGGCTAGAGATTTGCTAATGTCTTCACTGCACATATGTGCTGATACTCTACTGACTGATATCAGGCAACAACAATATAGAGTTATTGCTCATAATTTCAGTAATTTTTTGTTTCATATCACAGCAACAGCCAAATTTTCCTTCTTTTCAATTGTATTATTTTCGTAGTGAACTCATCACATATTTTACTTTTGTAACTCAACATCCTTCACTTTCATAAAACATTAATAAGTTAAACACAATTATTGTAACCCTTTTGTCATCCAGATAGCTTTTTGTATTACTCTGATGCTTCCCTGAAAACATTTGCCATCAGCTACAGGCCAGATTGCCTTGTCAACATAAAAGAATTGTTTTCATAGATGCATGGAAAGGACTGTGCCAGGTACTCTGGGGCACAGGTTTCTAACATTATACACTTTGAGACCATACTGTGGGACTGAGTTGGGATTTTCAGAACACCAGTGGAAGCTGATCGGCTCATGAGAATTCTTTTAAGGCAAGATCAAATAGAACAAAACTTAATTACATAGGACTGAATGAATTTATGAAGAATGACTATAGGTTTTGTTTGGAATATTGCTAATATTTTATTGTTCTGTTTTCTATATATGAGGAATCTCTTTCTCTTTCCCCCTAAAGTATGTATAACATAAACCATTTATCATTTTCCCTACCTTGGCCCTTCAAAATACAAAAACTCATTGAATATTCTTATTACATGGACACATAATTATTTGCCTACATTCTACAAGAATCTGTCCTCCTTGTTAAAAGGACATTGGTTTTGTAACAAAGGCTTTGACTAGAATGTCATTTTGAAGAATGATGTTTACTTAGTCAGATATGATTAGATATTTGTAAAGAACAAAGGTAGAGTATATTAGCCAAAGTTTACAAAGTCTTCTTGGAAAAACTGTCCTGATATCTGGCTTACTAGGTTTCCAGGCTTACAAGTAAATAAGGAAGATTACTTCATGTCATACAAAGGAACCAAATGATTCTTTGGGGACTTTGAGAAAGAGGAATTCACCCATATTCATAGGTACTGCAGGTGCAATCTTGTGCTGACTTCTTGGCTGGCTTTGTAGCCTCAAGAAGGTTTTAAAAATCCAATTTGAGGAACTTCCAGGAAGATGACATTGGAGTAGGTAGGCAGGGCTCAAGTCTCTCACAAACACATTGGAAGAAGGGCAAAAACCTGTCTAAGGGGGCTGCTTTGGGGATCTGCAGACCAGGAGATTGCTGCACATTCTCCAGGAGGAAGGAAGACAGAGAAACAAAGAAGCCTAAATGAAAACCATGGATTACTAACCCCTGTACTGGGAGTGGCACCCAGCCCTCAATCGCAAATCAAACAGACTGGACAAAACCCATTGCTCACTGCATCCAACTAAGGGGAAACACATGTCTTCTCTCTAGGAAGAAGGAGGGTGTAATGGAGGAAAGAAAGTGGTTTCAGTGAGTTTGGCCAGTAAAGCCCATTTTGAATCCCAGCTCTGGCCAGATGAGAATCACAGGCAAATAGAGGTTGAAATAGACAATGAGAAAAAACATTGAGCAAAAAACAATGAACAAGAAAACAAGCAAATAACCAGACAATGGGCAAAAACAAATGAGCAGGGAGTAGATGTGGCTCAAGCAGCTGAGCACCCATCTCCTACATGGGAGGTTCCAGGTTCAGTTCCTGGTGCTGCCTAAAGGAAAAAACAAACAAACAAACAGGCAATGAGCAAAAACAATAAGCAAATGAACAACAACAACAAAGGAAAACTAGCAAAAAACAATGAGCAAACAGCAAAGGAACCATCTTGGGGGTGGAAGGAAAGAAACAGACACCTCCATGGAAATATTTGCCAGCAAGTGCCATCTGCAAGCTAGCTAGGAAGCTGCAAGGACAAAAAATACTCTAGAAATCTCTTGTACCAGACCCCTTTGAGCAGATTTGCACCCCATTAGGGAATCCCTGTTCCTATTTTGATCACTTAAGCAGGGCAGTTTTAAAGACTCCGAATAAGTTGAACCAAAAGTCAAAGAAGAACCAAAAATCTAAACCATTAGGCAAAAAAAAGAAATTGTCCATCAGAGTAAATTCACCAACATATTCAGAGGTCTAGACATCAGCAAAAAATTACAAGCCATACTAAGAAACAGGAAGAGATGATCAAACCAAAAGAACAAATTAAAAATCCTCATGAGACACAAGATTTAAAACAATTAATCAGTGATAACCACACAAATCTCCTAAATCAATTCAATGAATTGAAGGAAAATATGACACAGATAAAGAATATTAAGACAACACTAGGTGAGATTAAAGAACAATTTGAAATCCAGCAAATAAAATAACAGAGCTTATGGGAATGAAAGACACAATGAATTGGATTAAAAATACATTAGTGTCATATAACAGCAGATTTGAATTGATGGAAGACAGAATTAGTGATTTGGAGGATTGAGCATCTGAACTTGAAAAGACAGGAGAACAGAAAGAGAAAAGAAAAAGTGGAACAGGGTCTCAGGTAATTGAATTACAATGAAAAGTGCACAAACATATACATTATTAGTGTCCTAGAAGAAGAGAATGGAAAAGGGGCAGAAAGAATATTTTAAGAAATAATTACCAAAAACTTCCCAACCCTTATGAAAAACATAAATATCAATATCCTAGAAGGACAACACATCCCAAACAGAATAAATCCAAACAGACCTATTCTGAGACACATACTATAAAGAATGACAAATACAAGAGACAGAGAGAGGATGCCGAAAGCAGCAAATGAAAAGTAATGCATCACATACCAGGTAGCTCAATAAATCAAAGTACCAATCTCACATCAGAAACCATGAAGGTGAGAAGAAAGTGGCATGATATATTTAAGGTGCAGAAAGAGAAAAACTGCCAGCCAAGAACAGGTTATGCAGACAAATGAAAATGAAATTGCAAAAATATCAAAGCCCATGGGATACTGCAAAGGCAGTGCTGAGAGGGAAATTTGTAGCCCTCAATGCTTACATTAAAAATGAGGAAAGCACTAAAATCAAAGACCTAACTCCACATGTGTAGGAATTAGAAAAAGAACAGCAAACTTACCCCAAACCAAGCCAAAGGAAAGAAAACTTAAAGATCAGAGCAGAAATAAATGAACTTGAGAACAAAGAAATAATAGAAAGAATAAACGAAACCAAAATTGGTTCTTTGACAAGATCTACAAATATTTAGCTAGACTTACAAAGAAAAACAGAGAGAAGATGTAAATAAATAAATTCAGAATTGGGGGTAGGTCATTATCACTGACTCCACAGAAATTAGAAAGATTATAAAAGGATATTATGAACCAATATATGATAACAAACCAGACAACAGACAAAATGGACAAATTCCTAGAAACACACTACATTGACCCAACAAGAAATAGAAAACCTCAGCAAACCAATAACAAGTAAACAGAATGAAATAATCTTCAAAAACCTCCCAAAGATGAAATTCGTAGGATCAGATGGCTTCACAGGTGAATTCTATCAATCATTCAAACATGATCTAATATAAATCTTGCTCAAGCTCTCCCAAAAAACTGAACAGGAAGGAACAATACCAAATTTATTCTATGAAGTCAACATCACCCTAATACCAAAATGAGATAGATACCATGAATAAAGAAAATTACAGACCACTTTCTCTAATGAATATAGGTGCAAATATCTTGAACAAAATACTTGCAAACCAAATTCAAAAGCACATTAAAAGAGTTTTACAATGTGATCAAGAAGGTTTTATCGCAGGTATCCAAGGGGTGGTTCAACATAATAAAATCAATTAGTGTAATAAACCACATTGATAAATTGAAGAAGAAAAGTCACATGATCCTCTCTATTGACACAGCAAAAGTACTTGACAAAATACAGCATCTTTTTTTGATAAAAATACTTTAAAAGATAGGATAAAAGGAAGCTTTCTCAGTGTGGTAAAGCGCATGGAAAACCCACATTGTACTAAATGGTGAAAGACTGAAAGTCTTATGCCTAAGATCAGGAACAAGACAAGGATGTCCACTGTCACCATTGTTATTCAATATTGGGCAAGAAGTTCAGGCTAGGCAATTAGACAAGGAAAAGAAATAAAGGCACCCAAATAAGATAGGAAGAAGTAAAATTTTTGCTATTTGCTGATGATATGATCTTATATCTAGAAAATCCAGAAAAATCCACAATAAACCTCCTAGAGTTTCTAGACAATTTCAGGAAAGTGACAGAATACCAGATTAATGTGCAAAAACTATTGATGAGCAATCTGACAAGAAAGAAAAAAAATCCATTTATAATAGTGATTAAAAGAACCAATTATTTAGGAATAAACTTAGCCAAGGACATCAAGGACCTCTATTCAGAAAATTCCAAAACAGTGCTGAAAGAAACCAAACATCTAAATAATTAAAAGGACATTCCTTGTTCATGAATTGGAAGACTGAAAATCACTAAGATATCATTTCTACCCAAACTGATTTACAGATTCAACACAATCCCAATAAAAATCCCAACAGCCTTTTTTTTGCAGAAATGGGAAAGCCAATTATCAAATTTATTTGGAAGGGCAATGGGCCCCAAATAACCAAAAATGTCTTAAGAAAGAAGAATGAAGTTGGAGGACTCTTACTTCCTGATGTTAAAGCATATTGCTTAGCTACAGTGGTCAAAAAAGCATGGTACTGGCATAAAGATAGACAGATTGACCAATGGAGCTGAACCAAGAACTCAGAAATATACCCTCACATCTATGTCCAAGTGATTTCTGACAAGGATATGAAGTCCATCAAGCTAAGCCAAAACAGTCTATTCAGCAAATGGTGCTGGGATAACTAGATATCCATATCTAAAAGAAAGAAAGAAAGGACCACTTCCTCACACTTTATGCAAAAATTAACTGAAAATGCAACAAGGGCCTAAATATAAAAGCACAAAAATAAGACTCCTAGAACAAAATGCAGTGAAACATCTTCAAGATCTTGTGGTAGGCAGTAGTTTCTTAAACCTTACATGCAAAGCAAAAGCAACAAAAGGAAAAACAGATAAATGAGACTGCCTCAAAAGTAAACCTTTTGTTCTTCAAGAGACTTTGTTAAGAAATTAAAAAGGCAGTCTACTCATTGGGAGAAAATATTTGGAAACCACATATCTAATCAGGGTTTGATATCCATTTATAAAAAGAGATCATGCAACTCAATAATAAAAAGACAACTAAATTAAAAATGGGCAAAAGACTTGAATAGAAAGTTTTCCTAAAATGAAATACAAATGATCAAAAAGTCCATGAAAAAAAAAAAAGTTCAACAGCATTAGCTATTAGCAAAAAGCAGATGAAAACTATGGCATAGCATTTCACACTTTACAGAATGGTCATTTTTTAAGAATCAGAAAACTACAAGTGATAGAGAAAGAAAAACAATCCTTCACTGTTGGTGGAAATGTATACTAGTGCAGCTTCTATGGAAGACAGGTCGGTGATACCTCAAACTGCCATTTGATCCAACAATCCCATTACTAAGAATGTAAAGCAAGGACACAATGTAACATTTTACAAAGTAACAATTGCTAAAATATGGAAATATCCCAAGTGTCTGTCAACAGATGAATGGATAAACTAATGTGGTATATATTTAAAATGGAATACTATTCAGCTGGAAGAAGAAATAAAATCTGGATTCATATGACAACATGGATGAAGCTTGAGGATATTAAGTTGAGTGAAATAACCCAGACACAAAAGGACAAATATTGTATGGTCTCACTAATATGAGCTGTAAACTCACAGAGGTAAACTCTAGACTATTGATTACTAGGAGACAGAATGTGGTTTGAAAATGGGAGCTGATGCTTAATGTATGTAGAATGTTTAATAAGGTATATTTTAAAAGTGTGGAAATGAATAGAGTTGGTGGTAGCATATTATAGTGAGTATAGCTAACACTCCTGATTCATAACTATGATTGTAGCTGACAGGGGTAGTCTGTGGGTATAAATGTCAATTGAAAGGAAGCTAAAGAATAATCTAGGGAAAGAAATAGTGAGTTCGGTGGTGGATGAAGATTGTGGTTAATAGTATAAATATAAGAATGTTCTTCTTACAAAGTGTTAAGAACATAGTGATACACAGGAAGTTATAACTAATGTAACTTATGGATGATAGTTTACAGTAATAATGTAACATTTTTGCAGCAATGGAAAAGAAGATACATCAATTCTAAAGGACAAAAATAGTGGGGGTGGACAAGGGAATGGGATTTTTCTTTCGTAGTAATATAAATGTTCTAAACTTGACTGAGGTGTTGACAGCACAACTATGTCATAGAAATGAAAGCCACTCATTGTCCAAGCTTAATGCTTGTACTAATCATGGTACTATACCATACAGAAAATCCAGGGGTAGAAGATGGACTGTGGTAAACAGTACAAATATGAAAACATTTTCTAATGAACTGTAACAAATATGTAAAACTACTACAGCGTGTTAAAAATAGCATGGGTTAGGGACAAAATACACCAAATATAAAATATGGGCTATGGTTTGTAGGAATAGTTTGATGATGCTCTTTCAAGTTTGTAACAATGTTTTGCAACAATGCAAGATTTGGTGGTGAGGTGATGTATAGGAGTCCTGTATGATGGTATACACATCTTTAAGTTCACAACTCTTACTTCATACTTATTATTTATGAATGTTTATGTTTGAATGACATACTGCCGTAAAAATTTCTTAAAGTGCTTTTAAATATGGCTACTACCCATGGGCATGCATTTGATGTAAAATGCATTTAGTTAGGTACATGACTCTTAAAGTAGTTTTAACTGAAAAATGCAAAATTGCCTTACAAAATTTCTCACAAGTACTTTGCTGATACTGTGGAAGTGTCAGTAGAGAATGGTGAGAAAGTTATTCAAATTCATGCATATCCCTTTACTCACTTTCAATTTATGTCAATGTTGACAAGCAATTGGTGAAATGAAGATATATTTGCATTCCGATTTTATAGCTGGTTATAGCTGGTTATACATTTATAGATATGCCCATAAGCAGAAAACACTCATCCAAGCCAAAAGCAATTCTTACATACAACTACACGTCACAAGGACCTTATGTCAGATATAAAACCTATAGAGAAAAATTAATTTGGACAGGTATAATAACCTGATAGGAATCGATATTTTTAAAAGTCAATGAAAAAAAAAACACTGAAAATATGTTTTAAATGTTGTTTTGATATTTTGTAATAATCTTAAATATTATTCATTTTGTTTAGTGTTCTTTTAAAAATAATATTTTACTAATCTAAAAGTTGAAATTTAGCTTTTCTGAAACTTGTCAGATATTTTCAATCTCCATATTTATAAAATCTAAAGCTGAAGAAATGTTTGTAATTAATGTTAATGTTATTGTTTGTAATCAGGTGTCATATTTTAACATGTATTTTGTTATTACCATGCAAATTAACTTAACTTATATGAGATGGCTTTATCAATACCCAAGAATTTTGAAATAAATTATTTCCATCATTACTCCCCTTACAGACCAGCACTGCCAAATCCAATCACACCACTGCACCACTCTCTGCCCTGTCCACTGCCCAACCACGACTTTCACCTTATCATAGATTTTTCCCCTTATGGGCAACAGCTCACCACTCTCTACTCCCTTTCTGTCTTCTGTTAGCCTATCTTCCAGTGCTAGATCTGTGAGTCTGGTTAATTTGCTTAAGTCATATCAGTGAGGTCATGTAAGGAGGAGTAAGGGGGGGGCTGGGTTGGATTAAAAAAATAGAAAAAAATTTTCCCAACATTAATTGTAATTATAAGAAAATGCCTAATATGCCTTATTACAGTTGGCATTTTCTATAATTTCATCTTCCTTTTATCCCTTGACCTGTCCTATGATATGAATTTACTGACATTTGATTGCCATACCTTCATTCAGAAATATAGAAATATATTTCCCTCTCTATATATATTTTCCTGTCTTTTTAATTTCTTTTGCTGTAGACAGCCAACCAAAGAACTAAAAGTTTTGTACCTAGTCCAGTGTTTTGAAGCATGGTAGGCACATAATGAATGCAGGTCTTGAAGTGACAAACTATGTGTAAATGCAATGAAAAGGAATGGCAGTAATCTAGGAAAATTCTATTATTACTACACTCTTCTAATTCTTTATACTTAATTGTGTTAAATATTTTCTTAATCTACTTATAATTTTTCTTAAATTTACTTTTCTTTGCTATATTTGAAAATCTATAAAACAGTTAAAATGTTTAATATTTATTTTCTATTTTCACAAAGATACACAAAAGTAATTGAATATTTTTATGTTTTTTTTATTTCAATGTTTATTCTGGTAACAAATAATGAGGTCACTGAATTTTTTGTGTATACTAGATCACTTTTATTTAACTGATAATGTGCTTAAATGGACAGTCAAGAAGAGAGGAGAAGGTTAATTTGGGCGAGAAAATACTTTTAAATATAAACTGCCCATACTAGCATTTCTTAGTAAACAAAATATTCATATCACCTATGTTACCCTCTCTCTAGCCTTAAACACATAACAGTGGAATTCTTAGAAACAAAACTGTAACGTTCAGGTAGACTAGTTCTCTCTACGAAGCAATGAGATGAAAGGAGATATAAGAAATCTCTTATCAGCCAGCACTGTTCAAAACTTTTCTATGCTAATGTTGCCACCCTAATGACAGTGATATCATTAAATATTCTCTTTCTTCCTCCAATATGTGATATTAAATTTGTTAATAAATTTTTCCTTAATTTTAAATTTCATTTCTTCTTTGGATTAATTTTGATTCTAAATACTTCCGGAAGTACATAAGAGGTGGCTCTTATGTAACATTTTCATACTTGAAATTTCCTGGAAGAGGATTAGTTTGTTTATAGTTTCCATATCAACCTCTAATTGTTTTACTTTCTCCTATTTGAGATAACTTTCTTTATGAAGTCTTCATAGAAATAGAGTTTATTTTGGATTGTTCATTTGGGTTTGAATGTCTTTTTTCTCCTTACTGTGGCTTCAACTTTCAAATTTGCTATAAAATGGTTATTGCCAATATCTCAACTTCCTTTTCTAAAATTAATTTATTGAAGTTTATCACTCATGCATAAACATACATAAACAATAAGTGTATAATAATAGTTGTGAGCTTATGAAACAAACACATATAACATCATACAGGACCCTCATAACTCACCTTACCACCAATAACTTGCACTGTTGTTAAACCTTTTTAACTAATGATTAAAGAGCATTGTCAAAATATTACTATTAACTACAGTATTTTTCCCCAACCAATCCTATTATTATTATCTTTATATCATTTATATATAAGCATATATAAACAATTAAGTGTAAAGTAAAAGTGTGAATTTACAAAGCAAACATGCATAACATAATACAGGGGTCCCATACATGAACCATCCACCAATACCTTGCATTGTTGTTATAAATTATGAAGGCATATTATCAAAACCTTACTACTAATCACAGTCCTTATCTTACATTTCATGTGTTTCCCCCCAACCCACCCTATTATTATTTTTAAATACATTTTTTTATGACAGAAGTTGTAAACTTATAAAACAATCATGCACATGTGCAGAATTCCCAAACAACTCCCCTCCATTAACACACCACACTGTGGTGGAATATTTGCTACAGATAAGATAATATCATCTGATTGTTACCATGTCCATAGTGTACATTTGGCTCACATTTTCCACACTGCCTCATTATCAACACAGTACATCTTTCACATAGATGCAAGAATATTATATTATTACTGCTAACCACAGTCCATAGGTCACTCCAGCTGTATTTTTCCCATGCTTCTCCACATTCCCAACACCCTGCAGTAGTGATGAGCATTTGCTCTAGTCACAAAGGACACTATTGCATCTATACTATCAACCACAATTCTCATCCAGCTATGCTTTACTGTGCTGTTCAATTTCTAGTTTATTCTCTAGCATTCTGTCATTTGGCACTTACATACCTAGACTATTATTGTCAGCCACATCCCCATTTATAAACTAGCTGTTACTCACTGTGTGTTACCATCCACTCTATACATTTCCACACTTTTACAGTAAAGCTAATTAAAACTTCTACGTATATTAAACATCAGTAGTCCATCTCAGTCCTCCTCTTATCTCCTTTAAGAATCCACCACCGACCACCAGGTCTTGAAGATATTCTCCTACAATTTCTTCTAGAAGTTTTATGGCTCTTGATTTTATTTTTAAGTTTTAGGTCCATTTCAAGTTAATTTTTGGATAAGGTCTGAGATAGAAGTCCTCTTTCCTTCTTTCAGCTATGAATATCCAATTCTTTCAGCACCATTTGTTGAATGGAGTGTTCTGCCAGAGCTGTGTGGGTTTGACAAGACAGTCAAAATACACTTGACAATACATGTAAGGGTCTGTTTTTGAACCATCAATTTGGTTCCATTGGTCTATGTGTCTGTCTTTAATTCCAGTACCATGCTGTTTTTACCACTATAGTTAGGTAATATGATTTTAAGTCTGAAAATGAGTGTTCACTTTTCCTTCTTATGATGTTCTGGCTATTCAGGACCCCTTACCCTTCCAAATAAATTTGATGATTGTGTTTTCATTTTTTTTTTAATGCTGGTGGAATTTTTATCAGGATTGCATTGAATCTGTATCTCAATTTGAGTAGAATTGACATCTTAATGATATTTATTCTTCCAATCCATGAGCAAGGAATATTTTCCCAGTTATTTAGGACTTTTTTGATTTCTTTTAACTTTGAATTGCAGTTTTCTGAATACAAGTGCTTTACATCTTTGGTTAAGTTTATTCCTGACTATTTGAGTTTTATCTGTCATATTTTACTTTCACCACTCTTTTGACACTTTTAGTTAGTGCTATTGATATAATCTTCATTTCTAGACTCTCTTTCAGGCCTCTCTCTCCTGCCTTTCCTTTTCAGGCTTTAGAACAACCTTTAGTATTTCCTAAAAATCTAGTCTCTTGCTTAGAAATTCCCGCAGTTTCTGTATTTTTTTTATTCTTATCTCACCCTCATTTTTGAAAGACAGTCTTGCTGGATATAAGATTCTTGGCTGCAAGTTTTTCTCTTGTAGTATCTAAAATATATCAGACCACTGTCTTCTTGCCTCCATGGTTTCTGGTGAGAAATCAGCACTTAATCTTATTGAATATCCCTTATATGTTATGCATTACTTTTCTCTTGCTGTTCTCAGAATTCTCTCTTTGTCTTTGGCATTTGACATTCTGATGAGTATGTGTCTCAGAGTTGATTTATTCATATTTTTTCAGATGGGGAGTACGTTGTGCTTCTTGGACAAGGATAACTATGTCTTTCAATAGGGTTGGGAAATTTTCTACCATTATATCTTCAAATATTCCTTCTGCCCCTTTTCCCTTCTCTTCTCCTCCTGGGACACCCATGACATATATGTTTGCATGTCTTTTTCTGTCATTTAGTTCCCTGAGACCTTGTTCAATTTTTTCCCTTCTTTTCTTCTTCTGTTGTTTTGTATGTTCACTTTCAGAGGCCATTTCTTCAAGCTCACCAGTCCTTTCCTCTGCCTCCTCAAATCTGCTAGTAAATGATTCCAATGTTTTTTAAATTTCATTTATTGCACCTTTAATTCTCATAAGATCTGCTATTTTTCTATGTATGCTTTCAAATTCTTCTTTGTGCTCATCCAATGTCTTCTTAATATCCTTAATCTCTTTAGCCATCTCATTGAATTTATTAAGGAGATTTGTTTGAACATCAATGATGAGTTGTCTCAACTCCTTTGTGTCATCTAGAGGCTTATCTTGTTCCTTTAACTGGGCCATAGCTTCCTGTTTCTTGGTGTGGATTGTAATTTTTTGTTGGTGTCTTGGCATCTGGATAACTAGAGTATTTATTCTGGGTGCAGTTGTTCTCTTTAGTTTAGGGCTTCCTATCCTTTCTCCCTTGCTGGTTGTGCAGAAGGAGCCAAGGTTGTAATTAGTACTATAAGCTATGGAGGCTCGAGCTGCCCTCATTGCACCAGGGACCAATGAATCTTCTCCCAACTTTCTCATTTGGCAAGGGTAGGGACAGAGTCACAGCTGTGTGGAATAATCCAAGTCATGCAGGCCTAGACTGTAGTTGCCCAGAAAGGCTGATGAAGCTTCATGGCCCTTTCTCCCCTGCCTTGGGTGGGGATGGAACTGCAGGTGTGGGCAGCAATCTATGCAGTGTGGGTCCAAGATGACTGCAGTTGCCCCAGTAGACTTCTGATATTCAGTCTGTGCCAGCCAAAGTTTACCTGGATAGGATGTTGCAGGGCCTGCCAGCCTCCTCCCTGCCAGAAGCGGGGCTGAAATAGAGTCTAGAGATATATATGATCTGGATAAAGAAACCTGTTCCTACTGTCACTGTGATTTTCAGTCAGCTGGGCTTCCCCTCTGGGTGGGAATGGGGTCAAAATGGTGGCCACCGGCCTCTTTCCAACTTGGGCAGATTCACACCCCAGCTGTTCCCAGGTTTATATCTTTTTTTTTTTAAAAGATTTATTTATTTATTTATTTCTCCCCCTTCCCCCCCCCCACCCTGTTGTCTGTTCTCTGTGTCTATTTGCTGCGTCTTCTTCTTTGTCCACTTCTGTTGTTGTCAGCGGCATGGGAATCTGTGTTTCTTTTTTGTTGTGTCATCTTGCTGCGTCAGCTCTCCGTGTGTGTGGCACCATTCCTGGGCAGGCTGCACTTTCTTTAGCGCTGGGTGGCTCTCCTTATGGGGTGCACTCCTTGTGTGTGGGGCTCCCCTATGCAGAGGACACCCCTGCGTGGCAGGGCACTCCTTGCACGCATTAGCGCTGCACATGGGCCAGCTGCACATGGGTCAAGGAGGCCTGGGTTTGAACCGCAGACCTCCCATGTGGTAGATGGATGCCCTAACCACTGGGCCAAGTCTGCTGCCCAGGTTTATATCTTAATCAGCCAAGCCTTCCAATCAGTAGCCAAAATCAGCAGCCAACCATCTCCTCATCTCCTAATTTTGGGAAATGGAGCCCCAATTCCAGCCACAGGATGGTTTCTGGGGCCACTTGTGCTATCAGAGTGGGATAATCACCAGCCTCCAAGGCTGGGCTGGTAATTTCCTGGAGAGGCTGGCACAGGTCCCTGCAGCTTCGTTCTGCTGGAGATGGCACTGGGGCTAAGCAAGAGCTGCAAAATGATATGGATGGAAAGAAGCCAGTCCCCACCAGCACCAGCACATTTCAGTCTGCCCTGCTTCCCCTCATGCCAGGCATGGAGATAAGATCATGGCTATCGGCCTCTTTCTGACTTGGACAGTTTCAAACGTTAGCTGTTCTCAGGATTATACTTCAGCCCACTGAATTTACTCATCAGTAGGTGAAGTTGGTTCCCAACCATATCTTCCTCCCCTGTTTTTGTAAAGTGGAGCTTTCAATTCTAGCCGTGGAATAGCTCCCAAGGCAGCTTGTGCCTCCAGTGAAGGATAGACACCAGCCTCTGTGGTGTGTAGCACTCTACTTATGAGTTTTCTCTGCAGATGGGCAGTCTCCTCCTTCCACTCCCCCAAGGACATTGCAGGATGCTCTTCTCATGTCTGGAACTCCCAAACAGGTGCTTCAGCTAGCTCCAGAGAGCTCTGGGTGTTTACTAACTGCCCTGGAGCAAGAGCTGACTCTAAGAGCTCCTTATTCCATCACCATCTTGCTGGTTCTCTCCACTTCATTTTGATGATATCTTCCCCCCCAGTATTGCATCATTTTCTAAATGTTTATAATGTTTATACTTGTTGATTTGAATCCTCAAGAACAGACACATACTATGCCACTCTAAGTATAATTTCCATCACATTTGTAACTGTATAAAACATAGATCATGTTAACAATGGTTTATGGTTTAATACACAACTCCTGCTTGACATATATTGCTCTAGAAATATCAAATAAGAATTTATAGAAACTCTTTCTGAATAATTTATATTTGCTTTGTATTTATCTTTAGCAAAAAAAATTTACGTGTAAGAATGGCCTTTAGAATCATTTAGTCCAAGCACATCTGAGCAATGTGAAGTCAAAGGACTCAAGTGACTAACCTGTCTCATTTTACGTAAGGTTAAAACTAGAAAAAATTGTTTTCAATGCTCAGCGTGGTCCAACATCTTTCCTATAAAGATACCATATCTTTAAAGCATTTTAAACTGAGAACTTCCACTTGCAGGTAAAATCGATGTGGTTGAATAGATTCAACTATGATATATAATCATGTCTTATATGGGGTGGGCAAACTACAGCATACTGGCCAAATCTACCCCCCTGTACTTCTGGGCTAAGATTATTTTTACATTTTTAAATGGTTGAAAAGAAAACCAAAAGAAGATTATTTTGTGAGATGATGATTACATAAAACTCAAATTCCAGTGTTTGTGAATAAAATGCTATTGAAATATAGCTATGCTTACATTTTCCTGTTTTATCATGAGAGCTTTTCCATGACAATGACACCGCTGAATAGTTGTGTCAGAAACTGTTTGTCCTGAAAAGTCTAAAATATTTATTATTTGGCCCATTATTTTAAAAATGTCTGATGGCCCTGACCTAACAGGCCTACCCAAATATCATTTATTTCTCTGTAGAATATAGCTTTCTTTGATTTAATATTTACTCTTGATTAGAGGCTGGTCTCTTGGAATTATAGGCTAATGTAGATATTTGTCAGTGAAGATGCAAATGACTTCTGCTGAGTAGAGAAGATAATCCTAGTGTTATCATTATATTTCCCTTGAGTGTATTAAGCAATTTGTGTTCCACCTTTGGAAACTTATTTCAGCATGTCTTTCTTGGCTAATTATAAAAATTTTTGTTCCTCACTTGATAATTTAAAGAGTCTCCCACCTTGCAAATTTCCTCTTTAATGAGTTAAATAAAGCTTTGAAATACTTGCTATATATTTGTACAAGAGGCATATTTTTAAAATTTTGAAGTTTTTTCTTTGGCATACAAAATTATTTTTTCTATAATTCTAACAGATACACTGTCAAAGTATATGTTAGAGTTTTTCTTCTGAATAATATATTTTCTGAAGAATACATTATTATTTCAGTCAATTTTTATTATTAAAACCTTAATCCTATTTATTTTAACATTTCACGTTCATATTTGATTCAAAGTTCCATTTGCATGACCTCCCAAAAAATGCTTCCCACATTCTTTCACTCTTCACTTGACCTTGTATGCTTCTGGCATTAGAGAAGGAAAAAGAAAAAGGGGGAGAGCTAATTTTAATTATATATGCCTCAGGTGAGTTGGTGGTACTGGTTTTATATAAGTTGGAATATATGGGTCATCAACAACTGAGAATGTGTGGTTCAAGTGAATATAATCTTACACATATCCTCAACACTTACCAGGTAACCTCACCTCTGTGAAACTCTAATTTGCATGTCTCTTTTTTCCCTCTAACACTTTACTGTAGTCCCTTTTTCCCTTTAGTGCCTTACTACTGTCCACTTCAATCTAGAGCATTGAATTCCTTGTGCACTTGAACCCCATCAGAAGGGATATGTCCCATATAGCTATCTCACACATCTCTTTAGAACCAAGAACATGAGGAAGTCAGTATTATCTGGTTATCTCTCTGCATCAGTTCTCCCTAGAATTCTTGCTACACCAGCCAGATAGCAAATCTGATGGTTAAACAATAAATAATCTAGGAACAGAACAACAGTCTTCTTTTCTTATAGTTAACCACACATTTTACCAGAATTCTCTTATCCCTCCTCCTTTAGCTACGGCTTCAGGGAAAAGAACCAGTCTAAGGTCCCTGTCTCTTGACCAGGAGGAGATTGGAGAAAGCATAGTGTCTTACTATAAATGTTGAAGTGCTACTGCCCAAAAAATGTTCTTTTTTGTACCTCCCCTCATCTCTCCTCAACAAAATTTTCAACCAGTCCAGACTCTATATATAGTACATGGGTGTGTTGGAGTGTGGTACACCACAAGCCAGGCCCTCTTTAATTTAGCCTTAGAGTTTTTAATGACAGTATTAGTCAAGTTTCTCCAGAGAAACAGAACCAACAGCTTATGTGTATGTGTGAATGTGAGATTTGTTATAAAATATTTGCTTACAGGACTAAAAGAGCTGACAAGTCTGAGCTTCATAGTGCAGGCCGCAAGCTGGAAATTGCGATAAAGGTAGGGCCAAATTCCCCAGGGAAGGCTAGCTGGCTAGAAATTCTGGCAAGAACCAGCCCTGAAGTTGAGTTTGATTTCTTCTGATCTCTGAAATCCTCAGCTCTGGCTTTTAAGACCTCTAATGGATTGGATGAAAAGACTCCCCACATTGCTGAGGATAATCTCTTTTGTTGATTATAGAAGCAATCACCAGATTATAGATAGCAAACCCCATCCCAAAATGTCCTCACATTAACAAGCAGGTCAGTGCTTGACCAAACATTCAGACTTTATAACCTAGCCAAATTGACACAAGAAACCAGTCATAACAATGATAGTCCCAGTAACATGCACTATTCATACCTAAAATCTCAGTTAGTACTTTGCCTGCCCTTTTTACTAAAGATAGTGCTGTTTTGTGTGTGGGCATTATTGTTATCTTAGGTCAGATAAGGAATTGTTACCTTTTATTGGGAGGCTCATTGAAGTAGAATGGTACCAACATTTCTCAAAGCAAAATGTATTAAGGCTTTGTAAGAAAATGGGCTGAAAGATATATGTCTCTAATGTTTTCTGAGCTTTGTTTCATACTTTAAGCATAGAGACTGTTCGGAAAGGATTTTTGTTCTTCTAGGTAAGGGAAAATAGGAAAAGTTAACCATGTAGGAAGAATTAAATATGAATGGATAATTTTACATCCGTAGAATGCTATTTAGTCAAAACAAAAGCTGTGTATTTAGAGAATGCTCTGGAAGTTTATGTGGTGAGCTCTTCTCTTTGAGATAAACAGAAATGAGAAATGTAACTGCACTGACAATCCATGACATTATTGAATAATATGGTGTTTGTAAAGATACGTTTTTCATAACAATTATGTTTATAAACATATATTTTCATAATGCTTTTCATAGTTTTTGTTAACACCCAGTCGTCCCAAATATACTTAGAAAGTTATCTGCCTATTTAACTTAACCAGCAAACATAACCACTGCCAATATACCAGACTCTTATCAAGGTAAAAAAGTAGTTCAGGGAAGCCGCTATGGCTCAATCAGTTGGGCTCCCATTTACCATTTGGGAGGCCCCGGGTTCACATCCTGGGGCTACCTTGTGAAGGCAGGCTTGCCCACACTCTGTGGAGAGCTGCCAGCCCAGGCGCCATGGAGTGCCATTGGCCCGCAAGTGCCACGGAGTGCCAACTCAGCAAGGTGATGCAACAAAAAAAGGGAGACAAGCAAAACGCGTGCAGTGAATGGACATAAAGAGCAGACAGCAAGCAAGCCACAAGTGGGGGGGGAGGGAGTAAATAAATAAAAATAAATACAGACATAGAAGAACGCACAATGGACCCAGAAAGCAGAAGGCAAGCCAAAAAAAACCCACAGGGGGTATATAAAAAAAGTAGTTCATATGCATGATTCTTTTTTAAACTCACTTCTTTCATTAAAAAGACAAATAAAACAAAACAAAAGTGCAGAAAGCAGAAAAATTATTTTATATTTAATAGCACATATTTAGAAAATTCAAACCTTTGTAAATGATCACAAATATCACATGCGTATATCAATACATAAATTTGCATTTACAGATTGCAACTGTAATCTTTTCAGGCAGAGTTTAACTAAAAGGTAGTACTGGAATAAAATTTAAATAATCCAAATCTACTTAAGAAATACTGAGTGCTTAATATATGCCAAAAATGGTTACATATTTAATATTTTGCTTTCACACTCAGTACATGAGATACAACATTAAGCATTAATTTTGAACATAAATGTAATACTTAAGTAGGAAATTTTAATCGGGAAAAAATTTTTTAAAAAGATTTCTACTAAATGATTTATTTTCCCAAAGATAATGTCCTTGGTATGGTGGTATGTCATTTGCCATCTAGTATATTATATAATGAAATTATGATGAAAGGATAATTTCAAAGTTGGGGTTCATATTGACTTCTAAAGGTTCTCTCAAATACAATGGTTAGGTTAGCTATGAGGCAATTGAATTAAAATAGTTTTGATTAAAATGTATTATTGAATTAAATAATATATCAGTGAAGCTTCTTTCCAGCACTGAAGCAGCCTCTACTTATTTATGGTTTTCTTTCTTAAATCTATGGTATAACATTAAATTATAGTCAAATATAACACATATACCAGCTTCCAATGCATAGTATACATTTATGCTTTTCTAGGAACTTTGGCTACAGTGAATTATTGATTATTTTTAATTGATCTTATACATTCGAATTGCCATTCAGAAAACTTTTACCTTTGATACATGAAGAATTTTTAAATTAGCTTGAGGAAATGCAGCTTAACAACATAATTCAAATAGGCATTATCCTTTTGTATCCCCATTGGAAGTAGTGAAAGGTCTTACTTTGAACCAGTTTATTGATTTCTAGAAATTAATTGCAACAAGAAAGTAAAGATACTTCTGTCCTAAAGACAGAATTTTAAACTGGAGAGAAAGCAAGCAGTTCCTCACAGTCTAATTTTCACAAGGTTAATATAGGAAAAGCTCAAGGCTTAGCTGTTTGGGGGGATAAGAAAAAATTTTATATAATTAATACATTTTTGAAAACACACACTCCTTATAAAGATACTTTCAAAAACATATTTTAATGAGGATTATTCTCTAGTGTTTTAGTATTTTTACCTGGAAGATCAGTGAAAATTGTCTCTCAGAGGCCTCAATTAAAATGATGTTATCTCTTCGGAGGTAGTACATCCATGCAAGTCTTTTCCCTAACTCCCTTACATCAGTCACATTGATTTTTAAAGTTCTTTTCCAAATATTTCTCTTTGTCCTTTTTAAAGCCCTTTTCTTATTAAAATCTTCATACATTTATATGACTTTGGTACATAGAACAATAAAGACGTGATGGTGTTATACCAGAATAAATTTTTAAATGAAAGCTTACCCAGACCAGTTTGCAATCATGTAAATCGCAGTGTCTTGCTAGTTTGTGAAAAGGGTTCTTTTGAGAGTTGTGTGTGTGTGATGGTGGTTTTTTGAAAGGTGGAAATGGCAGATGCCACTCCAGCTAAGAAATTTCTTCAAATTACCTGGTAATGGATAGTAGTAATATTAAACCTATTAGAATTTAAACAATGAGTGGGTGTCAAAATGAGAAGGGCGTGCAATACACATAAATATGCCAAAAGACAAAATCAAGGACAAGCATTTTCTAATGACAAAGGATTTTGAAACTTACCTGCATATTCCCAAAACAGTAAAAACCACAGCTTGTGCCTAATTTGAAGTACATCTTCTCAGTATCCCTAAGTCCTCACTGAGATGCACATCAGTTGTGAAGTGGAACACATGGAGTGAAATTATGCCATAAAATTTTTTTAAAATCTCTTTTCTCACTCTTTGGGTTCTCACATTTATGCCCTCCTGGTTCCTTCTGATTGTTCTGGAATCCTTGTCAATATAATCTGTCCTGTTTTCTATATGTAAATTGTTTATAGAGTCCTGAGTATTTAATGAGAGGTATCAAGAACTTTCAGACAATTTCCAAGGATTCCTTACATTTTTACTATTACTTAGTGGAACCTAGCCTCAGTCCTGCTAGAAGCCAAATAAAACTTTAAAACAACATTGACATATTTTGATCTACTAGATGGGGTCCTTCGATGTGGAACATAAAAATATTGTTTAGTTGAAAATAACATTTTTTAAACTGAATTTGGAAAAATCAAGAATAATATGTGTACATTAATTGAAATTATCTCACACAAAAGCTACCTCCCATAAAACTTGTTCATGTGTTATTTTTCCTATACTGCTGCAAGCACTTATGAGTGTATCTTTTGTGCATAAACTTTGTTAACCCTGAGGAAGACGTGAACTGAAAGTTACACAAAGGAGGGAGTTGGTCACTGTGTGCTTTCAAGTGGACTTTGATAGTTTTTTGCCCTTCATCTCTCTACTTAATTAAGATAATGAATGCCACAGTTATCCAGGCAAGACTATGGGTTGTGGGGTGCAAGTGGGGTTTGTGTCTATGTTCCAAACCTGCTTGAGCAGTTGACTTGAGAAATATGAACACTGCCTCTTCAAAATCTGATCCACATTCCTAAAATTACACAAATTAGAGCTTTGTCTTTGCAAACGAGCAGGCATGGGAAAGATGAAAAATGGTGAGGGAGAATAAACACAGACTGAAATTGCAATCAGGTGGCATTTGAAAGGAGGAAGGCAACTGACACAGAATGTGAGAGTAGCTTAGGGCATATGCATTAACCTGAATTATAAGACAAAGGTAAATCCATAAAAGCCCAGCTCTCAGGGAGGTGTCATACAAAGCTTTAAATCTGTTTCAAAGATCTACTTGTTTGTTTAATTTCAAACATTAATGCTAAACTGCAAAATGGAATCTCAGCAGAGCCAGGAATGGAAAACGTGAGTCATAAACTTTGAATCTTAATATTAAAATTCACTGAACATTTGGATGGAACATCAGACACATACCAAAAAGGCCCTACAATGAAACAAAATGTATTCCCATAAATCTTTTAAAAATATGATGGAAATAGGTGCTGAAATTCTTCTCTAAAATAAAGCAGGATACACAGAAATTATCTATAGTGTAATTACAATTACCAATTTGAGAAGAGAAAAATTTCATTAAATTTCACGTGGCATTTGTGGGATTGTGTTGAAGGCCAGAAATCTTAGATCTGTCATCGTTTCACTTCTCCCTTGGTTATACAAACCCTGTGTTTCAAGTAACATCTCCAGTATAGCCATTGTGATTTCTTCTAACACAATAGGTGGAGGAGCCATTGCTGAACTAAGACATAGCATTTGGGAAAACATCTCCCAAAGTGAACCTACTGAAACCTAGATCATTTTAGAAGATGGGTGTTATGGTTAAATTCATGGATTAACAGGTCTAGATTACAGTGACCAGTTGTTTGATCTAGCAAGCACTGGTCTGATTTGTTGATGGAAGGATATTTCATAGATTTAAGTGATTAGTCGGTTGATTGCATCTATGATAGATTGCATCTACACTCAACAAAGGAGATTACCTTCAGCAATGAGAGGTCTCATTCAATCAGGCGAAAGTCTTAAAGGGAGAAGTGATGATTTCAGCAGCCAGAAGGAAAAGAGTTTCTATATTTCAGCCAGCCAGCTTCTCCCATGGAAACCTTCACTGGACTTCCAAGCTTGAAGGCTGCCCTGCAGTATTAGGACTTGCCAGTCCTCACTGTCATGTGAGCCAATTCCTACAATTCTTTTCAGGTTCCTACAAGAACACTGTTTCACTAGAAAACAGCAGGGGAAGAAAGTTTCAGGTGTAAGCCTTGATTTTCTCTTTGGGAGAAAGAACTGGGAAACTAGGTTCAAAGAGTAGTATAGGGAGAGAATTTTATCCTCTGGGGATGGGAGCCCAGGTAGAAAATAAAGGGGAAGGGAAGGCTGGCAGTCTACAGAGGACATATTTGGATTTTTTTCTTTAGCTAAGGCTATCTCTGACATTAGGGAATGTATATGACCATTTTTTCATTATTTTATCTATTTTTTAAAACTTTATTTCAACTTCAAGAAATAAAGTAACAGACAACAGGGCAGCTCAGTAAATTATGGAAGCATTACTTTAAAAAATCGTATCCATGCACATTTATCTTACTTAATCCTAAAAGGAAACTCAATTATTTTTCCAGTATTCCTCAAAATAAAATAAAGGAGCACAGCTAGGTTAAATGACTTGACTAATTTCATGAGAAGTGATTATGATCAAACTTTTTTTTTTCATTTTCTTCATTAGCAAGGAGATCTTATTCATGTCATTATTTTATCTTAACAAAAGTTTCAAATTTATACTTCCTTTTAGAATTCTCATTGAGGTAAAGCCTGTAGAAAATGTCATTAGTGCATAGGTAAGCAGATTTCCTTTAGTTTAGCTCTGCTTCTGCAGCAGTGCTATGTGTGTCAGTGGAAATACACATCCTGAGCAAGGTTAATTTTTACAAACACACTAGTACAAAAATACAAGTAAAAGTATATTAGATGTGAAGTAAGCTAGGAAAGGAAGAGTAAAAGAACATGGAATGTGATGAAACCTCATATCCCAATGTGAAACACTCTGGAATTGAGAATCTTAAGCCCCTTCAATGAAAAAACACTATGGAAAACTTTCTATATATATATACACTTTCTTTTTTTTTTACACTTTTGGCCTCAGTGTTCTCACCTGTATATATACACTTTCTATATATATAAACACTTTTTATATGTAGAGAGAGAGAAAGGAAAAAAAGAGAGATAAGAAAAACACCCAGAATATCTTTGGAACAAAAACTTTTCTTTCAAGTATAAAGGCCAAAATTTCATAAAAGTTATACTTCACAAAATTTAAATACAACAACAGCTATTAGTTTTTAAAGAAACTTCATATTATCCAAAAATTGTTACAATAGGCAAAATAAGTTTGATGACTACCAGCATGTAGGCTTAACAATAATAAAATTATTTTTCCTGAAGGCATATTAAACAAAACATTTTATTGTTATGTATATGCAACTATAAACTATAAACTCCTCTGTGAAAATACAGATTTGGTTTACGTGTAGTTTGGGGTAAGATAAGGAGAATTTTTTCCTATTCTTAAACTCAGAATTAGCCCAGCACTTCTAAAGAAACTCACTGTCTTTATTCTGTAGTATTTTGATGAACAGAGCCCAAGGCTATCCAAAGTAATGAGCAGAGTTGCAGCACAATTTTTATTTTTCCTATAACTTTTACTCTGTGCAAGTCATAGTCATATTATAATCAATAGTTTCATATCAAATATAAATTGTATTCTGTAATTAAATGGCTTATTCCATTACAGCAATTTTCCATAATGAAAAAAGATACTGTTTCATACATAAAATTGATGATACAGTATGCAGTCTTATACTGTCTTCACCAGAATCTAGCATACCCCAAGTCCCTGATTTTCCTGCCTCTCTCAGATCACTCTGTGAGCAGAAAATGTAAGTGCAGGAGCTATACCACCATTTGATGGTGTACCATTAAGACAAGGTAATGTACAAGAATAGAAAATATTTATATATATTTTTCTTTTCTTAAAATGGAAAAAGACATTCCAAAAGTATTCATGGATTAGTATGGGAGAACTTGATGACTGTATAACACTCTGCACCAGATACTTTCTATGAAATTAATAGAAAATATGGAATTTATGATAAGAAGGGTAAAGATGGAAAATTGTATTTGCCTTGTGTGCCACTTGATTTGGATTGGTTTACTGAATACCTCTGCCATATGAGATGTGGAGACTGTACCTGAATTCCATAAAAAAAAAATCACAACAAATAAGCAATGTCTGCTATGGGTAAGATGGACATTTTGCTTAGTAGGCACTTTCCAACATGAGCAGAGGGTAGACCTGTATAGTGGAGAACTATGGAATTGACTCCTTTAGCAACAGCAATTTTCTAGAAGCAGCTATGCTCATCTCATATCTAAACATATATTTTCTCTAATGAGTATTTTCTAGGTTTTTAAAATTTTTATACAACATGATTACCTGGCCACACATGATTACACTAAGCAAAAGTGAATATTATTTATTTTCTTGGGAATTTGAAAGGGAAAGAGAGAAAAAGAGATGGTTCAAAATCTCCAGATACCTGAGCTTGTAATATGCAAAATTGGAGCTGTTGATGTGCATAGTTTCCAAAATATAAGAGGGAGAAGAGAAAGAATCAAGAATCAAGATTAAAGGACAAAAAGAGAAGAATAAAGCAGAGAAAACTGAGCTCAGAAGGGAGAAGAGCTTTCTAGGTGCCCTTTTTCATGTTTTGTGTTTTTTATTTTTGACATATACTTTTATCTTCATAACAAATATTACCCTTTTTGTAAGTTAGTTTCAGTGTTCATCTTTTGCAACTAAAAGTCCTACACAATATTGAAAATGAAGAGACTGGAAGAAAGTGTGGGTAAGTTTAATTTCCAACCCTGAAAAGAAAAGGAAAACAGGCTTTATTAGATTATTTTAAAATATAAATGCAAATTACATACTAAAATCAGTGTTTGGCTATCAGGATCAGTAAGGTTGTATTTGACCCATTATTTTATGTCTTAAAGGAGACAAGAGCATCAATCTTCAGACATTTTATCATTTGTGTCTACCCTCAACACCTTGGAAAATATGACCATCAGCAGCATGTCAGATTTGCATGTTGTGTGTTCAGTAATGTGGAGAGAGGATGCTCTTCCCCTCTGAGTTCCTATTCCAGTTTCCCAGAAAAGGGAATCATAGTGGCCTTCACTGAAGCAATCAAGTTCCCTGAACTGTAGTCAGATCTTTGCCTTTCTTTGGAAAGTTCCACATAATCCAGTGAAAGTCAGACTATGGAGAGTCAGGTAGAGAGAAGAGACCCACAGAACTGTTTATGTCAGTCCACCTGAACTCTCTCTTTCCCAATGGATTCAAGGTAATATCTTTGGAGGTCAGTTTTGCCTTTATAAAAAAGCACTAAGTGATACTAAACATGATCTCTGGTTTTGGGGGAAAAGTTATTGAGAAATTTAAAGGTTCAATAACACATGTTAGACCAGGAGGAATCATTTACAATTCATTTAATAATGGTTAGTCACTGTGTAGATATGTGTTCTCTAACTTAGAATCGAATACTTCATTCATTTTTTCCCTTCCAGTTTTAGATTATTATGTTGTAGTATATTTCAAAACAAAAGAGTCAAAGAATCCTAAATAAAGGAGATACTTATATTTCTGAAAAATGTAGACCATTTCCTCTTTTACCAAAATCCCCTCTGAATTTTGCACAGGATGTTTCAATATCATTAAATGAAATAACTACTTTTACCAAGAAATATAAATGGGAAGCAATCTATAGGTGTTTGCTTTGTGTAAATTAATGATTTTTTGATAAAACTGCTCGCAAAAGTTATCATAAATTCATCCCTAACCAAATCTCTCTAAGAAATAATAAATAATTTTGAATGAATCATAATTTGCCCAGAGTCCTACACACACACACACACACACAAAATACATATCCAGTTTAACTACCACAAACTAAAACTTGTTTGTACTTATTGAGTTTTTCCTTGACGCTTAATAAAGCCTTATTTTATTTGCTAATACAAGAGTGAAATCATCTATGGCAAATATAATGCAAGAGAATATCAAAAGAGGATGATAACATACAGTTATAGGTCAAATTCACGGTTGAGAACTAAGGGAGCAACTCTATCTCATGGTAATCAGTGACATCTTCTAAACACGTAAGATTCTCAAATATGTATTTTCAATCCAAATGTTTGTCTCAAATTCTAGACCTATTTATTCTGAAACCTAATAAACATCTCCAAATGGTTGGCTGTTCTACATCAAGTAATTTTCCAACCTCACCAAAACTTGAGCTTCACTTCCTGTTTCTATACCTAGGAAAAATACTCTAGAATGGATCCAAATAATCAAAGCTAGAAATCAAAATCCATCCTAAGTTCCTACTTCTGTCTATACTCTGTACCCAATCAACAATGACCTCCTATGGTTTGACTTTTTAACCATCTCCTAGACTGATTTTCCTGCTTTCCTACCACCATAATTGAGTTGATATCCTATTCATTTTTCATCTGAACCACAAAAATAGAGAAGTTTCTTTATCAGTATCCTGCCTCTGAGTTTGTCTTTTATGTCGTTTTTCCACATTGATACAGTGTAATCATCTCAAATAAAAATATACTCATAGAGTGACCTATGCAAATTACTTGTACCACAGAGATAATAAAATATCATTTGTGAACCATACAAAAGTTTAAAAAAGATTGTCCCCACCTATTTGTCCAGGCACATTTAATGTAGTTTAGTGCCTGGCACATCAGACTCATTAAAAAAATTGAATGAATGAGTAAATCATTTGCAATATTTGAGTTTTCTTTGTGTTCTGATAAATACATTGTCACAAATTGTTATGTAAGATGACAGAGCTATGAAGACAATGTGCCTGAACCAATCAATCTAATAGTATAATTATAAATACCAATGGAAAAATGTGACTCTCATCTAAAACTGGAATAAGAATATGAAAATGAAGGTATATTGTTTTCTGGCAATGTGAGAGGAGTAATTGTCAATACCAGCAGTGTTTACAAAACAAGAATGGAAGAGTTAAAAACTACAAAAGCTAGAAGTTAAAAATGAGGTGATCTTATTCTAAGTCCAATACTGAGTAATCCTGACTAGATTTTTTAAAAAGGACTTTTGAGTACCAACTATTAGCAATACAAATATTTTAGAATTAACATTTTCTGTCCTACTAAGGTATGTGAAATATGCTAAATTGAATTATACACACACACACAATTGCATTCACTCTTGGATTTCACAGTATATCAGATGTGAAGTATGCCAAAATGTTTTATATTCTGCTATTTTTATTGCTAAAATATGAAATTATATAAGATTTTACTCAGACTTATTATATGACAGTATTTGAGCATTGAATTTGGTAGAATTGCAGTTAGTAAAATCAAATTTGAAAAAAGCACTCGAACACATTGAATTATTTAAAAAATATTATGTTCCATTTTTAAAGACCAAGGTCTATTCCAAAATTCATAAAAGTTTACATATATCCTAAGCCAAACTAATCTGTCAGTATTGTCAACAAAATCGAACGATTATGTAAAAGTTTAAAAATTATAATTTACAATTTTTCTGTATTGAGGTAAAAGTCACATAACTTGAAATAAGTCATTTTAAAGGGAACAGCCCGGTGGCCTTTAGTGTATTCACAATGTTGTGCAACCACTTTCTCTACTTAGTTCTAAAACATTTTTATCACCTAAAAAAACAAACAAACCCTATACTCATTAAGTCATTGCATCCAATCCCCACCCCTATTCTCTGGCAACTACTAATCTCTATTTTGTCTCTGTGGATATACCTATTCTGAAGGCTATGATATTTGACCTTTTGTGTCTGGCTTCTTTAACTTAACATAATGTTTTTGGGGTTCATCCACATGACAACTTATATCAGTACTTAATTTTTATGGCTGCATAATACACCATTGTATTTATATACAAAAACCTGAGCTCCTTTTTAGATTTTTCCTTGCCTAATTCCTCTGGCTAAAACTTCTAGTACAATGTTGAACAGAGATGGCAAAAGTGTATATCTATTTTTGTACCCAGTCTTAGGAGGAAAGATTTCAGTCTTTCATCATTGAATATGATGTTAGCTGTAGATTTTTTTGTTGTAGATTTTTAATAAATGTTCTCTACTGTGCTGAAAATGCTCCTTTCTATTCCTAGTTTCCTGAGTTGTTGTTTTTTTAAACCGAGAAAGGTATTAAATTTTGCCAAATGATTTTTCTGCATCAATTGAGATATCATGTGTCTTCTTTTCTCCTTCATTCTATAATTGTGATGCATTACATAATTGATTTTTGTATCTTGAACTATCTTTCCATTCTCAGGATAAATCCCACTCAACATAGTCATGGTTTATAAATTTTTTTATTACATATTTCTTTTGGAGACAGTTTTCCAGTATTTCGTTTAGGAGTTTTGGGTCCATTGTTATTATGGATATTGTTCTGTGTTTTTGTTTGTTTTTTTCTTATGGTACCTTTGGCTTTAGTGTCAGGAAAATTGTGGTTTCATAGAATGAGTTAGGAAGTGTTCTCTCCTCTTCTATTTTTTGAAAGAAGTTTTCAGTCATTATTTCTTCAAATATTCTTTCTACCCCTTTCTTTCCCTCTTCTCCTCCCAGGATTCTCATTATTTGTATGCTGGTATGCTTGATGATGTTTCACATGTCACTTAGATTCTGTTTACTTTTTCTTCATTCATTTTTCTCTCTGCTCCTGAGACTAGATAATTTCAATTTTCTATATTCAAGTACATTGATTCTTTATTCTGTCTGCTCAGATCTGCTGTTGAAACTCCCTATTTAGCTTTTTGTTTCTGTTACTGTACTTTCACCTCCAGAATTCCTATTTAATTTCTATTTATAATTTCTACATTTTATTGATATTATTATTTTGTTCTTATTCTTTCCCTGGTTTCCTTTGTTCTTTGTCTCCTTGGTTTCCTTTAGCTTTTTTGAGCATATTTAAGACAATTGACTTAATGTTTTTGTTTAGAAAATTTAGTGTCAAGACTTTCTCAGGGATGATTTTCATCAATTCATTTTTTTTCTTTTGAATTACCATATTTTTCTTTTACAAGGTACTATCTCTGGAAATCAGTTTTCCCCCATTCCCGTGGTTTGCCGTTGTTGATTCATGAGAGCTACAGTTACCATTTGTTTAGTAAATTTTCTAAACTGCTTTTGCAAAGATTGCATTCCTTGTGATATGGTCACTGAAGTCTATGTTCCATTTTCTAAGTAGTCAACCAATGACCCAAGAGAGTTTCCCTTGAATATTTGAAGCTAAAATGAGAAAAAAAATATGATGACTGCCCAGATCTCTGATGCTTGGTTCTGAGCTGTGGCACTCTTTCAGATCTAAGCCAGGCCATCTACTGCTCTGCTTTTGCCTTTTCTTCTTGCTTTGCTGACCTCCACAGATTTCCAAGAGATGCAAGTCCAGGGTAGTTTTAGGTCTTTTTTCCAGAGGTCCAATAAATTTCCATCAATCTTTGCTAGCTTATAGTTGCTTCAGTGAACTAAACAAATCTTTGCGCACATTATTTGCCATTTTCTGTGATTTCATTCCTCTATATTTGTTTTAAAAATAAAATGGTGACTGCATATATCACTTACATATTTTATGTAAATTTAATTTTGGAGTAAAATATTTAATATTGATTTTCATATAAAAATAATAATATATACAAAAGTATCTTTAAATACATCATGTAACATGATAATTCATATCAATTCAAAGTAAAACCATGAAAGAATATGAACATTTTCAGTGTTTTTTTCAGCATGACTGAAAATAGTAATAATTTTTGCTAAATTTTGTTACATTAAACTTAAAAATGTTCCATCTGTAAAATGTGAATATGAAATTCCAAACATCAGACGGCCAAATATGCAGATAATATTACCAGTATGTAAACTACATGGGCTATTTTTGTCTTTTCTGTCCATCTATTTTATAACTTATTACATTTTCACAACTAGAATCAGACTTGATACATGGTACATACCTTATTTTTTTTAATGAATATTTGAATTAATGAACTTTCATATTAAATAGCAAAAATAATTTACTTTAATATCTGTTCAACTTTTAGAGTACAAACACCAAAGAAATTAAAATCATATTTAAACTTTTATTAACTTGGAATTGCTAGAAAGACAATTTAATGTAAATTTTAGCAAAATGACAGAGTTGACATCAAGGACAAACCCTTTGTTACCCAAACCTTAAAGTGATGATTATAATATAACCTCTTTGTAACTGAATAAACGATTTCATAATAAAATAAAGGTTATCCTAGGGATTCAGATACAAGGAGGCAGAAAAACAGAGAAGATAGCTAAAGAAGTACAGATAATCTCAGGGCATTAGTGCATCCCTATAACACACTATAAAAATCATGTTACTCTTTAAATTATGTGCATGTATAACTTGGATAAATAAATGAAAATTAATGTTTTTAGAGTCAATAATTATTAGAAAGAAAGGGGTTTGCAACATTAAAGAAAAGGTTAGTAAGAAAAAATGTAAAGAAGACATTTCTCTGTTTTATGATTTTCAGCTGTGGAAGATGGCATTATTCCCAATGAACAAAAGTTAGAATCCTTTTAACCATATGTTACTGCATGCTACAATCTTTCCTAGAGCCACAAATGTGCATTGGCAGTCTCAAATGGATTTATAGAATGGTCTCAGAGAAATCCCCAGGCCTTTCACCACATTATTATTATTTCGACCAGAAGTATTTTTTCCTAATTTAGCCCATCCAATCAGATGGTACTGTGTGCCTATCAGGTCATATGCCTTCTGCTAGGATCTGCAAGGCATACGATGATAAAGTATATTCTCTGCTATTAAATTGCCACTCTAGAGAAGAAAGAGGTAAATAAGCAAATTAATATGATAAAATATAAAAAATAAGATTTGATTAAATTAGGAAAAAATAATATTTCAGGGTCAAAATGTAAAGGAGGTTCTATAAAATAGATGTACAGGAAGTACTGCATGGAGAGAACATCAGAGCTAAATATTGAACTGAAAAAAGAAAGAGGTGAGGTAAGTCAGTATTTAGAAAAAAGTCTGTTACCACATTTTGGTCTGTGGTGAGCTGCCTACAAAGATTATAGATCAGGACTGCCTACAGCATGGCCAAAGGGAAGCTTGTTATGGGCTAATAACCTACAGATCCACTGGATATAAAATTGTGTGGGAGAGCACGTAGGTGGAGAGTAAGTTTAGAAACAGACTTTAGAAGAGAATGAGCACCAGTACATTGCAATAATCAGAGAGGCAGAAAACCACCAGTACAGTGTGGTGATACAAAATCCAAAGAACAGTTTCACAAATAAAATGGGCTGGTTAGGAGCAGCAAAGGCTTCTGAAGATCACTGAGAAAAGATTAAAGTAAGGTCTTGGAATTATGTTATCAAGAGCTGGTTGATTAGGTTTAGAGAGCAGTGTCAGTATGGCCCAGAATTAAAATTTCAAAGAACTAATTAATGAGTAATCCTATTGCTAACTCTTTTTCTGTGTGTATGCAAGGTGATAGGAACTATTATAAGCATATTGCACATGTTAACTCATTTGATTCTCCCAAGAACACTATGAAGTAGTTTATATTAGCTTCTCTATTTTCTTAGATGAGGACACTAAGGCCCTGAAAGATGAACAAAATTTAGAAGCTAATTGGTGAAGAAAAGGAGATAATAAAGAGGGTCACCTTTCTTAATGTAGTCATTCATTCTTTCAGCATTACAATTTACCTGACATTGGTCCCTGCCTCAGAAGTAGTGTGGGGCATGGGAATTTGACATTTAATAAAATATATCATAAGAAAATATTTTGTAAAATAAGTCCCAATTTCAAGACTGTCTCTGGGCCTGAGTAGTTACATTTTTGAAAATTTTTTTCTGATTTGGCAGTGTCTGTCAATGAATAAATATTTTAAGTACCACCTGAAATTGTCTTTCAGATTAGAAGAGAAGAGAATCCTTTCCTGGCTTCCTTCATGTCAAATTATGTGTGTTAGAAATAAGTGCATGCTCATTATTTCTATCTCTAGACCTTTCCATATGATCTTGGGATTCCCTAAGATCATCTCCATAACTTAATAGAACAAACACTTAGAGGAGGCTGGAATTGATGGGTTTTTGAGACATAGTTAGTGTTAGCAATATGAAGCAAAATTCATTCTCAGAGTTCAGAGAAAAAAGTGTGAGCATGAAAGTGCAGGGGGAGAGTCACACAGGACTGATGTTTCTTCAGGTAGAGGAGATGCAACTCAGTAGACCTGAAGAAAAAATATTTGTGTAGGCAATAAAATAGCAAAAGTGGGGATAAGAGGACTATCCTATTCCTAGAGAAGTCAGCCAGTCTGATGATGGGTACTGAGCATTGTATTGGAGAAGAAATGGGCATTATCAGAACAATTGACAATGTTTACAACTAGAAGAATAACTGGGCAGAATATATTGAGGCAAATGGCTTAAAATCACCCTTGAAAGCATTAGAAACCATTGCACCTGGTACTTAAGATTAGCAAGGGAGAAGTTCAGAGAACTCACAAAAATAAGACTTAATTTTGCTGATTTTCTGTTGAAGAAGGGCATGAGCTAAAATAGCAGTGCTAGGTGTGAAACATGAAATATGAAATATGTTTGTTACAATCATTGTAGAAAATAAGACAGGGACTAAACAGTTATAAAATGAAACCTGCTAATTTAGGTAATAAGATATTTAAACCAAAACTATAATAAAGATATTATGAAACCTAAGATGGTTAGGTAGGTGGAGATAGACTCAAATTAGAACATTTCTCCAAATGCAGAATAAAATTTTGATTTTCCAAACCAAAATAGACAGTGAAGGCCACTAAGTGCAGCATTTGGAAGATTCCAAGTATAGGAGGAAATAGAGATGAGAAAATCAAGAGTGATGAGTCCACTGTTGTGACCAACTATGGATATTTTCCTGGGTAAAGTCTAACTGGGAGCACCAGTGAGATGCAGGACCACTAATGTCTGCCATAGTCAGTTTAATAAATGTCACCATGAGTAAAATCAATGGAAATGTACGTGATAGAAGACTTAAGTATGTAATGAGAAAAATAATTTAGCAATTGAACATATAGGAAGAGGTTTCTGAATAGAGATACATTTTTATGTTAGTTGTGGGTTTCCTAAGGTTCTGTGAGGACTATTGTAATTATGAAAGTCAAGGAACCGCAAGACCAGAATTTTAAAAGGGCTTTCAATGTACATTTTTACAACTGAGAAAATTACGGTAGAAAATGAATTGAATGAGAAAATTGTGGTCCATGAGCTAAAATCAGTGAAGGAAGTGGATGAATGTCCTGAAGTTTACAAGAGGGCTTCCATGAAAAAGATGCTAAGAGTGGTATCAGGATGCAAATCACTTGAAAAAGGCTTTTTGGAAGACAAAAAACTTACTCTAGTGGAAGAGGGAGCAGTACACATTTGTTTCCTTTTTCCTAAGTGATGAGTATCAAAGGGAGATTGGACAAAGAGTTGTTCATTTTAGAGAGCATCTCAAAAGACATGATGGAGTAAAAAAGATGACAATTAATGAGAAATGCATATTGGAGAGAAAAGCCAAAAAAATGGAGTTGACTCACATTCAGGGTGTTATCAGTGAGTGATTCCAAAACTTAAATGGAAAAGAACCAAAATATATATATAAATTATATTTATACTTTGTTTAATATATCAAAGGAAAAGCCATTAAAATTTAGCAACTTTCTGTGCATTACAACATGTATTTAATTTTCCACTCAGAGATAATATGAGAATAGTGTTCTACCATGATTTTTTATGTGCCTATCAATTACTTGAACTTTGCCACTGGCACAGTAAAATATCAAACACACACAAATATAGCCAAGGGTCCACAAAAAATAATATATGATATTGCTAGTAAGGTTTGTGGATTAAACCTGTCTGGACTACAATGATCTAAATCTTGTTCTTATGAGATATTTACATTCAACACCATGTAAGTCATTAACGGAAGTAATCATTTGATGTACTGTTACATAAACTTCAAATGCCATTCACTTGAAACTTATGGTTTACTGACTATCAAAATGACAAAAATAAAGTATTGGTGTAATTATAATGAATGAATCATAACATAATTCTCTAAGTTAGAAAATAGGTTTAATTACAAATGGCATTTGCATATTTCATTCTGGAAGTATTCATTATTTTTTATAAAGTTAACAAGAGAAAACTGTTAGAACCTTAATTGCTTTTATTACTTAGTTATGAGAACTAATAAAGCTATCATAAATGGTACATAATCAAATTTTATTGAAAATGTAAATACATTAATTATCTATATTTAAATATCTACAAATTAAATTATTGTTTCTATAAATTGTATAAATTCTTCAGCTTAATTCATTCAGTCCACCTTTTACTTAATTATTCAACATATATTTGAGTGCTGATCCTATGCTAAGTGCCAGAAATATAAAGACAAACAAGAAATAGTAAAGATGGCTTATTATAGGTTATAAACATCTCTAATTCTTTGATATTAAATGCAATTGCCAATATTGGTATCTTTAGAAAGTTTTAAGTATATGACTAATTTGTTTGAGTAGGATTATTTGATTTTTCTTTGTCATTGTGTGTTATACCATAAATATACTATCCTAACTACAAGTATGTTATTTCTGACTAGCATAATGTTGCATAATGAAGAAACAAAAAACCTCAGAGGTGTATAACCATACATAAGCTTTTATGTACACACATGGCTCTGTGGTTTAGCAGTAATGACTCTGCTACCAAACAAAGACCTCATTTTAGGCTACCAATACAAACCCTTTGCATAAGCTGAAATTTGTGCTTTATAGTGAACCCCAATATTTAATAAATATTTCTTATACAAGCATACACACCACACAATTTTTATAAATAATTCAAATTAACACACTAGTAACAATAACTAAACAAAAGTAATCATGGAAATAATATTAAAAAACATGCAGTGTCTCTAAAGTCCTAGGCTGGGAAGTGGCATTCCGTCATGTCTGCCCACACTACATCAGCCAAAATTAATCACATGTCCATTCCAAACACCAGCAGGGAAGGGGCATTTCTACTACCTCTTCTGGAAGAAATTGAGAATTCACCAGAAAAATAGTATTGATACAAGAGGGGGTGAAGAAATGGGAAAGATCAAGTTATCGCCTACATTCTACTGATATACTTTGCTTTACCTAAATGCATTTTCTGAAGCAGTCTAATTTAAAGAGAGAGAGAGAAAGGAAAAGAGAGAGTACAATTTAACAATAAATGATCATGGAAAAGATACTTTACATGTAATTTAGATATTTGTAAAATATTACTAACAAGCTAGTGGAGACTTAAGTATAGTCCTAACCTTTATACAATATCAATAAAGTTTCTACAGAAGAATCTTAGTTTTCCTGAGATGCTATCACAAATACCATACAAAGGTTTGGCTTAAACAATGGGAATGTACTGGTTCATGATTTTTAAAATGTAGAAGTCCAAAATTAAAGTATCAGCAAGGTGATACTTTATCCCCAAAATCAGTAACATTCTGGTGCTTGGGGTACCTTGGCTCATATCCCAGCCTCACGTCACATGGGGATGACCTCCCATTTCTTTTCTAGTTCTATTGATTTTCAGCTCCTCACTGTGGCTTTCTCTGATTATGTCTGAAATTATTCTGCTTATAAAGAACTGACTCCAGAAATCTAGAATAAACCCAACATCATTCGGGTGGACCACATCTTAACTTAAACCAAAATCCTCAAGAGGTGCTATTTACGGTAGGTGCATACAAAGAGGAATATGGGTTAAAATTAAGAAAATGTCCAATTTGGGTTACATAATACAACCTACCACAAATAGTAAATTCCAAATTTTGTTGTGTGTCAGAATGACCTGTGGTCTATGTTAAAAATATTTGTGCCCAAGGAGCAATAATTACCAGAGTGATGTGAGTAGAACTTAAACAAACATAATTGTCATTATGGCCTGCTCCCATGGGAAGACAACATGTATGGTATGGCAAACCTGGAGTTTAGAGCTATTAACTACAGCTCAAAAAGTAACTTGTGCATTAACTAGTATGAAGTAATGTACCTATATGCCTGATGAATGTGATAATATCTCTTCTATTCTAGATCATATGCAGAGGGATATCAAACATATTAAAAGCTTTGGTAAACTTAATTTATTTAAGTAATTAATAAATGTGCCTATAAGATAAAAGAATGACTCTCTTAAGTACTATCTTTATTTTGCTTGCCATATGCTTGTCTTGTTGTCACTGATACTGTCTTTGTGAGTTTATGTCTAGGGCAGTGCCTCTCCTCATACTTCTTGCTGTCTAGGCTGAACCACTGCAGTGGGATCTGGGGTTGGCAGTTCATACCAAACCCAGAAGGTCTACCACAATCTCTCAACAGCATAAAATAACTCAGGGAAGAATGCTATTTCCCATCACCTTTGGGAGGATGCAGCTCTGAAGGCACCTGATCTTTCTCACTTTCATGGTTCAGTATGTCATGATTGGTCCCCTTTAGGGGCCTGCTTACCATCTTTTTTATCCTTTTAATAGAATCATGTATCTTAAATTCTAACAAAGTTTATTTCTTCCAGAATCAATGTCCTCCAGAACAAGATATTAGTCACATGGGCATTTCATCCAGCTCCAACCATGGTGCCAAACCTATCTTCTCTCAACCTCAAAAGAATAGCCAGAGGATTTTACATTCTGTCAGGCAGGACCTACTCCCTCTAACTAGCAGGAGGCAGCTCCAGAAAAATGACCATTGCCCTTCAGCTTGCCATTAAGAATAATGGTGTAAACTCTCTGAGGGGTTAATCGAGGCAGATTAGTATAGGGAAAAAGCAAGGTGTCTGGCATTTGGCCGAGAACATGGCCTTGAGAAGCCATCTGGAAACCCCCTCAGGGAAAACCTGCTACTAAGGACAAACCCAGAAAGACCCCACCTAGGCCCTGCCCATGAGGTCCCATTTGGAATTTTTTCTAGGGTCAAGGTAAAGCCCTAGATAACTCCAAACAACAGGCCTCCCCACTAGTCCCTTGAGAGCTAACAGGCAGGAATCATAAAGCAATCAGAACAACAAGCAACCACTGGTCCTTCTCCAACATAAGAATGGGGAGGAGGAAAATCTTAAAAGACCTAACTCAGGACCCGATGTGGAGACTCTCCTGTGCCACACCTGCAGTCCATGTCTCAGATTGCATATTGTTTTTCTTTTCTTGTTTCTTAATAAACTCTTCACTACCTTGCCTAAAAAAATTGGTGCCCAAGCCTTTCCCTTTTATATTCTATTTAACATAAAATTTAACATTTTACAGGGTCTTAGGTCAGACTCCTGTATTTGCACTTTTAAGAGAGTCCTCAGGTGATTCAGTTACATGATCATATTTGAAAACTATTGATCTACAATACTCTTTAGTGATGTCATCCTGAAAGTATATTAAATTCAACTATTTGTCAAATAATTGTAAGGAGAGTTTCCATGCACTCTTTTCATGAAAAGTGGTAACTTAATAATGGTTTTAAATAATCATTTTATAGAAAAACATTGTAATTCACATCGACTAGTAAAAAAGAAAAAAAACATGCTCAACATAAAACTTTAAATGTTGTTTAAAATGTGTTAAAACAATAAAAATTGGTATTGTTTTAAATCAGTCATATGCTGTATATCATTGTTATCTTAGACATGGTTAGTAAAACTTTAACCATGTCCTTAGTTTCATATAAAAAGAAGATTTAGACCATGCAAATACTTTGTAAAGATCATAATCACACTCCAAAAATGACATGCCAATTTGTATATTCCACATTAAGAATACTGAGTAAATCACATATGTAATTTAAGGGTAAAGGGGGTGATTGTTACATAATTATTGACATTATGATTGCTTTTAAATATCATGATAAAAATGTATTTTTTTTCCAAAGAACATAGTAATCCATCACCTAATTATTTTACAGTCACTGGAGGGTTGGCCCTAAGAAGATATTCACAAAGATAGCAAATTGTAAAAAATGGAAAGCAGTGAATTTAGATGATTTTTAAGAAGATTTTGCAGTTGACTGAAATGAGATAAATATAAAGATAGAAATCTTAGTGCATTTAGGGATATATCATGTACCTGGCATTTTGCTCGACTCTATTGACACATTGTTGTAAAAGAAAGACATTGTCCTAACCTTTGCAAATCTTATAGTCTAATGGAAGTGAAAATGTCTTTTTGAGGATGCAATTTTAAAGGACAAAGCCTCAAAAGCAAAGTATCCTGGATCTCAATTCTGCAAGTATTGAAGACTGCCTATCCCTAGGTACCCAGAATCTAGAAATTGGGCTAATGATAATGTTATCTAGTCTGATTATCCCTATTGAATCTGGTCTTTTCTTTTTGGCCCTTGGAAAAATGAAAGATCCTACTTAACATAAGAACATGTTGGCAATTTGAATAATAGAGACATCTGTGTTTAAATGATGCAGACAAAATAAATACAATCAACTAGTTCTTATTCTATGGAGAATAAAGAAAATCAGATAACTTACTTGGAACTGTGAACAAAACTATTTCAATTTTCAGGTATTTATTCACAGACTTTGTCAAAGACAATATGGATTTCTTAAGATAGTTATTATTTTGGCTATATTCAAACACCCTCTTGGGAAACCTTAGATTTTACATGAACTACAAAATGAAATGGCTTTTCCTCTACAATTAAAATGATGTTTTCTGAACTTACATACAATCTTGTTTTCAGTGAAATGACATATTAATCTTAATATCCCAAATCAATTAAATGTTCATTATAGCAATTTATACTGTTTTAGCACTGATAATAAGAGATATCTACAAAAAACTCTACACTTTATAGGTAATTTCTCTATTTCTCAGAATAATTCTGCAATTTACAGATGAGGAAACTGAGGTTCAGAGAGGTTAATTAAATTGTGTAAGATCGGGAGTCAAACTTATGCCTGTCTGCCACTAAAGCTATGCTCTTTCCACTCTGCCATGATGTTTTAGCAACTTTAAGGCACAATTTTCAATTGTTTACATGTGACTGTGGCAGTCATAGCTTAAAAATTAAGCATTCAGGTTTGAGAGTAAAATAGCTCTCAGGTGACCCAGAGAAAGAAACTTATTGTTTTCCCATTTTTTTCATTTGAAAAATAGGAATAAAGGTAGTACCTTTGGTGAGTTAAAAATAAGGTTATATATTCAAAAGCAATTAGAAAACTAAAGACAGGCACATAACTGACAAAATTCATTCAGCATTTATTATAACCTCATAGTCTTTTGGGAGAATTAAGTGAGTAAACACAAATAAAGTCAAACTGTCTGAAACACAAGAGTTAATAAACCTAATTTTACATTTAGTCTCAAAAGAGCTCAAATGAACTTTTTTCAATATTGCCTGAAAACTAAGCATATTCTAAATTAAGCAACTATTATGGTGGTAAATTGAACTATGTGCCCAAACAAATGTTTTTCATCCAAATCTGCACCCCAATGGGTGTAAACCCTTTTTAAATAGGCCTTTTTTTTTTCTCTTCCCTTCCCCTCACTGCCCCAGTGGTCTGCTCTTTGTGTCCATTCTCAGGTCTTAAAAGCAAAAAGAATAACTATAAAGAAAATAAAATCACAGAAGACATTGCATCTGGATCTTCACATTCACATGCCATTAATACCCATATTTTTCCCTTTACATGTTTATATCCACTTATATAATAGAAATGACTATTTAAGGACATACATAAAGATGTGTGCCATATTGCCACCACCATCTCCTCTATATATGTACTCCGAGACCTGAGGTAAGTGCCTATTCTCCCAAACACATTTCAAAATGTCACTGTATGCTGAGAGCTGTTAGGACAAGTTAGTGCTGGAATGAACTATGAAGATACCAGTAATAGGTAAGAGTTATGGAGCATGAAAACTCTGGGAATTCATATTTACATGGCATCATTGCTACCTACAGATGGGGCTTACTTATTTGCATCATAAAGATTTATTTACATTTTCTTAAAGGTCTCTCTATGTTTATGCCTACTAATTTTAATAGAATATATTATTTCATTACAATATTGTAGGGAATTTTGAAGATTGGAAATAATCTATATAAAGTTCCCAGAACAGTGTTTGGATCAGAGTTCACCGTTTATTAGTAGTAGTAGTAGCATATCATTATTATTGCTTTTATTCATTTTTGGTACATAACCGATATTTCATTATGTAGGGAGGTCTATTATTTATTTCCATTTACTTTGAATACCTGGATTTGATTCATGTATTGAGATAATATAAATGTATTTTTAACTGAATGGTGAAGAACTATGTAAATATAAGAACCTCTGTTTTTTAAAGATCACCAGTATATCTTTATTTTTATTTGAAATCTATACCTTTGTATAAAAAAGGACAATAGAGCATGGAGGAACTTGTATTTATAGAAAGTGTCAAAGAACAGTTTTTCTTCTTTTGTGTCATTACTTTATGATCACAGAAAAAAAAAAGAATTATTGAGAAGGAAAAAGGACAAAAAACCTCTCTCTGGAGGAATGTGAGCCACATGCTTGGCAGGAGACTTACAGATGTATACACAAAGGCTAATAAAATTGTAAAAGAAAATAATTTAGAAAAGAGCTATTTTAACATAAGAAGAATAACCATAATACAAACAATAAAATATAATACAAATTTTTGAAGGAACAACCACAGGAGATGTAAAGGGTAATTCTTTTGCCCTCATATAGCTATAGACCAAAAGCCAGGCTTAAATAACATACCAAGTAACATGGATATTTTAACAAAAGAAGGTAAATATAATTTTATATATAATGATAAGTATGATATGATGGGATTTACAATTGGAACATCCTTTGGTAAAAAAACATATTATAACAACAAGTAGCCTTGATAGAGTGGAGTGTAGCTTGTCCAGAAGGTTTGCTTTTATGAGAAGACATGTATCTGACCCTGCAATTCTGAACAATTCTAATGGGAAATCTCCCTTTCCAGTCTCCTCTGTGGCATTTTCTCCACACAGATGCCAGAGGGCTAGGTCTGATTATGCTATAGGGTTTCATAACTCCAAACATTGTTTTTATATTTCCTTCTAGAATGCCCTTATAGTCAATAACTATCTGGAAAATGTCCAGTTTTCTTTTACATCAAGTGCTAATGCTCTGAAGATTTTCTAATGCCCTCTCCTCCTCCAAAAAAATTAGTTTCGATAGCATGTTATGTAGATCTTATTCTAACCTCTGACACATCCATGAGACTGCCTCTCCCTCTCCAGCTGAATGGAGCTCCTTAGAGGCAATATTACATTCATTACCCCCATAGATATTATGTATCAGACACTATGCTAGGCACTGAGAATGCAGGAACGGGAAATATCTTGGTACATGAAAGAAAGAAAGAGCCATTAAGCCTGGGCTAAGATGAAATGTAAATTGGGGCCAGAAAACCCCAGAAGGCCATGTTAAAAGTTGAAAATTTTATCCTAAATGAATGAAAATTAACTGAAATATTTTAAGATTTGAAAGGATACAATCACATTTTCATTACAAAATGAAAACTATAAATGCTAAGGGGCAAACTTGAACACGGAAATATTAATTAAAAAGACTCTTATGGTAATCCAGACCTGAACCAGGGTTGTAACTCAATCAGTGGGAAGAGGCGGTAGATTCAAGAGTATTGTAGACATGGTTAAAAGTTTTCTCACTTTTTTTTCATGCTGCTCCCTCTGGTTGCACGTACATTTTCCCTTGACTTTTTGACCACCTAGTTATTTTCAAGACTAACCTTTAGCAGCATGTACTAGACTCAGTTTATTTATCATGCCGAGGCAGCACACCTGCTTCATGGCTTGCTGAGCCACCCTAACAAAAACTTGTGTGATTCCCATTGTCCTGTGACTGAGTTACTGCTGCTGTCACAGCTAATGCTCCCAGCTGAGGGGCCACTGAAGCTATTGCTTTAGTTCCCTCTCCCTGCTTGCATGTGCACCTGTGCCTGACTTCACCCCATGCATATGCTCCTGCTGCTTCTTGCTTCCAGACCAGATACATCCCTCTTACTGCTCATTCTTAGAAGTAGCAAGACACCACATGCACACCCGGAAGTGATAGAGAATTCTTACTCATGGTGGCAAATTTTGATCAATGGTATATTAGAGTTAATAGAAAAAGTTATCTCCCGTCCTCCTCCTGTCCCCTGGGCCATTAACAGGAACCCACTGAAGATAACCTATTAGAAAGAGCAAATCTCTTGTCAGGAAGTTCTGTCCAAGTTTGTAACACTCTATTTTATTTGTTCTATATGAAGTAGTTCAACCTCCTTTCACCTCAGTGGCTCCTTCCCAAGGACTGCATTCCCCAGTAAAGTTTTATCAATAAGCTTCTGCTTCAGGATTTGTTTCCTATGGGACCAGATATGAACCCCCAGTTTTTCTTCAATGAGGTGCTACATTATCTCACTCCAAGATGCACTGAACACTTTTTTTCTTGCATCTATAGTTTCCCAGATAGATGTCTAGACTATACCAATAAAATCATATTTTGCCATTTTCTGATTAATTTACCCAGGTACTTCTGCTAAAGAGCAAGCTCCTTAGGAATGTTTATGTTTCTGACATCTATCACTGTGCATGTAATAAAATAATATACTCAGTCAATATTTACCAAAAGAAGGAATGGATGCAGGAAGTAATGCAGTCATAGAATATATTGCTCTGAAAGTTTGTGGTCTTAGAATGTTGATCTTCACTGAAGAATTGTGTTATTCTTCTTAATACCAGAAGCAAAAACTGTAAATTAATCATTCTTTCCTTTTAGCTTTCACTTTTTTAACTTTTATATACCTCTCTTAAACACACATCTAGATGATTTACCCCTTTAAATTTCTGAGCTTTCTCCAAAATTAACAGCACTCTTGGTTTCATCTTTTTCCTTATTTGCCATTCTTATTGTCTTCAACCTTTTTCCCATGTAGGGAGAGTATGAATTATTAATATTTTAAAAAGAAACATTGGCAAGCTCAATAGTCTCCAGGGAGCATTGAATGTTGAAAAAGATCTATAAAATAGGTAACATAAATGACTGTCAAAAACTAAAGATTTTCCCCAGCAATTGCAAGAGATGATACTGTGATTTTTTGAAGAGAAATAAAGTCCCACCTACACCCCATCTCTGTGTTTTCCTAAAGGAGGGGGTCAGTAAGAAATCAGAGAGGAAAACTGGGGGGAAAAGAAGCACTCCAGGAGCCAAAAAACTATGGTAAATATTAGTTTACTGTTCAAATAACAGAAAACTTAATATAAATAACAATTTTCAGCTATTAAATGTACCAAAGAAGATATTAAACACAGTGCTGATTTATATAAAGCCATCATAGACAATATGGAATCATTTATCATTCCCTTTATAACATTGGTATTATTTTTCTACTTTATGATAATTTTGGTAATAGAGAATTTTCCGTGACAACCAGACCAAAAAAAAAAAAAAAAGAACCTGAAGTTCTTAAATAACTGCAATTGCAATTGTTTAATTTGTTTTTTTTATAAAGAGCTATAAAAAGAGCTTCAATCTTAACTATGCATTTAATTTATATTTCATACATTCAGTATTTTTCTTATCCTAATATGATATTGTAAAACTATGAGATTATGGACATTTTAAGTAGAGTTAGTTATAGTCTCATAGACCTCTATCATAGAATTTATTATTATCATAATTAAATTTGATGGGTTTGACTTATACATAGTAATAGGTCTTTAATGACACATTCTAAAATGAGAGAATTACATAAAAATTATTTCCAATATTTCAAGAAAAACCAGGCAAATATATCTTTGCCATTCTGTTGCCCTAATCATGAGAGGTCACCACATAATTCAAATAATGGTTAGAATTTACCATTATCTTAGCTGATAATTCATAATTAAGACTGAGTCAGGAGCTTCTTTGCTAGTTTCCTTATTTCAGGAATAAATATGGTTATTATAATCTAACACCTTGGAATTACCATAAGAATTGCTGAAAATTATATTCGTTCATGTAATGGTTGTCCCTGTGGTTCCACAGAAATCACATCATAAGCAAGAGTTTTTAAGCTGGTATAAATGGCTCTACATTTTCTGACATTCCTCATCTCCACCACCAAAAAACAGAAATTTTCCATTTACTTATTACAAAATAAGATAGATAAACACAAAGCCAGGAATAGAAAAACTACTGACACAGTTAAGTTTTTTATTAAACATTAACTGACTTTATTTTCCCAAATTTGACTTTTTAGGACAACTATAGGTTTTCTTCCCCATGGACCTGATTTGTTTGTTAAATTCTTGACCTATGAGTGGTAATAAGAACACAGGTGTCTGCTCTGAAATGTTCACATGGTAATAGGCATTGGTGGATAGAGGTGAGCAATTCACCTAGTAGTTTGCAGCTGACCCTGTGAAGAAACCAGTGTAGCTGAGTCCAGAAAGAAATGAGCCTATAGCTGAGATTGGAAGAAGCTGGAACCATGGAACTTTAACTGGAAGAAAGAAAGCTGAACCCTCGCACATATCATTCACCATTTTGCTTCAACACGTGGCAAATGACTTTGGGTGAGAAAGTACCTCTTATGGTACCTTAAGCTGGATGCTTTCAGGTTTTGTGAATATAAGCTCCTACCCCAAATAAATACCCTTTATAAAAGCCAACAGATTTCTGGTATTTTGCACCAGCACACTTTTGGCTGTCTAACACACTGTGTAATACTATATTGTACTCAAACATTTGATCTATAACTTATTTAACTAAGCTCCTGTTAGGGAACATTTACATTATTTCAACCGTTAGCTATTTAAAAAGTGCTATAATGAGTAGAAAATATATAAAAATTCCTAGAATTTCAGATCAAAAGTGTATAGTTATAATCTGAATTGGTTTTCCAAAATACATTCTTAAAAAATTACATTAACTGATACTTTCATCAATAATATTTGAGGGTGAGTTTTCCCTCAAAAAAATCGTCAAAAAAGAGTGTTTTCAGTTTTCTTGATCTTCAGCTATCTGATGTTAAGAAAATAATATCATAATAAGATTGATTTGCATTTTTCTAAATTGAAGTGATATTTAGTACCATTATCAAATATTTAGGCAACACTTAAAGATTATTTTGCCTGTGAATTCTTTTTTTTTTTTTAAAGATTTATTTTTTATTTATTTAATTCCCCTCCCCTCCACCGGTTGTCTGTTTTCTGTGTCTTTTTGCTGCGTCTTGTTTCTTTGTCTGCTTCTGTTGTCATCAGCGGCACGGGAAGTGTGGGCGGCGCCATTCCTCGGCAGGCTGCTCCCTCCTTCGCGCTGGGCGGCTCTCCTTATGGGTGCACTCCCTGCACGTGGGGCTCCCCTACGCGGGGGACACCCCTGTGTGGCACGGAACTCCTTGCGCGCATCAGCACTGCGCATGGGCCAGCTCCACGCGGGTCAAGGAGGCCCGGGGCTTGAACCGCGGGCCTCCCATTTGGTAGACGGACGCCCTAACCACTGGGCCAAAGTCCGTTTCCCTGTGAATTCTTTATTCATATTATTTGATGCTTTTGTATTTGGTGATTAGTTTTTTGTTTTTTTTTTATCTTTCTTGATTCACAGAAAAGTTTTAAGGACTGGGAAAACTAACATTTACTATGATATAAATTGTAATTTTTTTTCTTAAATTATCCTTCATCTTTGCTTGCAATAGTTTTTACTTTGGAGAATGTGCATATTTGTGTAGTTTAAGATATTAATATTTTATGTCTTTAGGAATGTATTTCCCCACTACAATATTTAAAATGTTTAAAAATAATTTTCCCACATGTATGCTTAGTGCTATTGTGGTTTTATTTTTCACATTTAAATATTTAAGCAATATGGAATGTATCCCAATGTTTGGTGAGAGACATGGGCCTAACCACATTTATTTTGCCAAAATGCTACCTAGTTGTCACAAAGCTGTAAGAAAAAGTAGCAATATGGTTATTTATAAAATTAACTAATGGGCAATAACTGTTACATGTTGAAAATGGTATATTTGAAAGAAAAGATCCCATTAAAATAGTAACTCAAATAATAAACTATCTTAATATTAACAAAAATAAATGAATTCTATATGGAAATAATTATATACTCCTACATGTGTAAGATTACATGATGCAAATGAATGGAAAGATTTGCCATGTTTTTTGATACATGATTAACCATTAAAACATTGAAATTTTCCCTTATAGTAAAGGAAAGAAATTAGCATAAGTTCAAGAAAATTAACAAGACATTTCTACAACTACATATGTGTTCATGGAAAACTAAGCAAGAAAATAAAGCTATAAAACATCTGAAATAGTGATAAAAAATAATCATGATATCAAAACATGATATGTAGCTGAAATAAAACAGAGTGATATAGTCATATAACTCAATAGGCCAATGGAACAAGCAATAATTGTCCCATAGCCCTTAGAGGATTTTAAAATATGAGAAAGGGTACATCTTGTTTCAAGAGGAAAAACATGGATTATTTAAAAAGTGAGATTCTATTTCAGATACATAGCATTTCTGGATATTTATATTAATATCTTTCTGATTTATGGCTTTATTTTTACTCAATACTATAAAATATCTCATATTGATTCTTGACACTATAATCAAATGAATGAGAAGAGGCCTTGCGCTGTGCAGAGGGAAGCAGCAGGGGGAAGCAGGGGCAAGAGAAAGAAACTGACAATCAGAGTAAATATACCAAGATAATCAGATGCCTAGATATTATTAACATTTACAAGTCATACAACTAAGAAAAGGAAAGAATGGCCCAGTCAAAGGAAAAAACAAACAAACAAACATGTCCAAACAAATCTCCTAAGTCAATTCAAGGGAGATTAGCAAAGAGATAAAGGATATTAAGAAGGCAATGTGGGAGCATAAAGAATTTGTAAACATCCAAAGGAAAATAACATTTTATGGTAATGAAAGTCACAATAGAAGGTATTAAAAATACAGTAGAATTTGAATAGAAGAAAGGAATAGTGAATTAGAAGATATGACACACAATCATGCAGATAGAAAAACAGAGAAAAAGCGGGGAAAAAAATGAGCAGGGTCAGGGACATGAATAGAAGCATGGAGCCCACAAACATACTTGTCCCAGAGGGAGAAAGAAGAGTAAAGGGGCTGAAGGAGTCTGAGTAAATGACCAAAAATTGCCCAATTCTTACGAAGGGCAAGGATATATACGTCCAGTAAGTGAAGTGTATGACAAACAGAATAAATACTTACAGAATTACTGAGACATATACTAATCAGATTGTCAAATGCCGAAGATAAAGAGATAATCCTGAAAGTACCAGAGGAAGGTGATCCATCACATACAAGTGATGCTGAATAAGATTACGTACTGATTTATCATAAGAAACTGCCCAAGCTGGCGGGGGCCAGTCCAGGGACCTGTGGGAAGAAGCGGGCTGGGGCAGGAGTCGAGAGAAGAATGGAGGCAAGACAAGGTTCTGATCAAGCCTCGTTTATTGAGGGTAGAACATGGGAATTTATACTGAGGGAAGGGAGCATATCCATAGGTGGTAGGCTGGTTTTGCGGGTGGCAGACGTCCAAGGAGGGGATTGGCTGAAAGTTCGTGCCGGGTCTGCAGAGTTTCGCATCTTGCGCATGTGTGCCTGCTGTGGTCACCAGAGTTGTGGCGGGAAGGGGAGAACAAAGAAACAAGGAAGAAGAAGGAAGTGGCGGGGCAGGGCTGTAGTAAAAATGAGATTCGCCATGCTGTAGGAGGTTGTAAACAGACCTCACAGAGGGTGGGCTCCCCACAAGAAACATGGCAGCAAGAAGGCAGTAGTATGACATATTTAAAGTAGTGAAAGGGAAAAATTGCCCATCAAAAATTCTGTATCCTGCAACGCTGACCTTCACAAATGAGAGAAGGATTAAAATATCCACAGATAAACAGAAACTGAGGGAATTCATGAAAATGAGACCTGTCCTACAAGAAACACTAAAGGAAGTTCTGCAGGCAGGAAGAAAAAAAGAGGAGAGATATTTGGAGGAGTGTGTATAAAATGAAGATGATTAGTGAGTGTAACTAAAAGCATAAAAAGTGAGATAAAAATAAGATTTGATATATAAAAGCCTAAGGATAAAATGCTTGAAGTAAATACTACCATTACAGTATAATAGTATATACAGTTATTACAGTATAATAACATTGAAGAGTAATGGATAAAACTCCCCAAATCAAGAGATATAGATTGACAGAATGGATAATAAAAAATGTGATCCTTTTATTGGCTGTTTATAAGAGACTCACCTTAGACCCAAGGACACAAGAAGGTTGGAAGTGCAAGGTTGGAAAATGGTATTCCACAAAAATAGTAACCAAAAAAGAACTGTGGTAACAATACAAATATCAGACAAAATAGACTTTATATGCAAAATTGTCATAGAGACAAAGAAGGACAGTATATATGAATAATAAGAACAGCCTTCCAAGAAGAAAAAACAATTACAAATATTTATGCACCCAGCCAGGGTACCCCAAAATACATGAGACAAACACAAAACTGAGAGGGAAAATAGACATCTCTACAATAGTAACTGGAGACTTCAATACTCTGCTGTCAGCAATAGATCAAACATGCAAACAGAAAATCAGTGAGGAAACAGAGAACTTGAATAATAGGATAAATGAAGTAGAAATAACAGACATATACAGAACATTGCATGCCAGAACTGCAGGATATACATTCGTCTCAAGTACTGATGGATATTCTCTGGAAGACACTATATGTTAGGTCAAAGAACAAGTCTCAGTACATTCAGAAAGATTGAAATTATAGAAAAGACATTTGCTCTCCACAACAGAATGAAGCTGGAAAACATTAATGGATGGAGTAATGAAAAATTCACAAATATAATTAAGCAACACACTCTAAAACAATCGGTGAATCAAAGGAGAATTGCAAGAGAGATCAGTAACTATCTTGAGAAAATGAAAATGAGAATACTATATAAAAACCTGTATGTAGTAAAGACAGTGTTAAGGGGGAAATTTATAACCCTAAAAGTCTACATGAAAAAAAAAAAAAGAGTAAAAATCAAATGCCTAACTGCACACCTGGAGGAACTAGTTAAAGAACAGCAAACTAATACCAAAGCAAGAAGGGAAGAAACAATAAAGATTAGAGCAGAAATAAAATTGAGAGTAAGAAAATAAAGAAAAAAACAACAACAAAGCTGTTATTTTGAGACCTTTAGTAAAATGGACAAACCATTAGCTAGGCTGACAAAAAAAAAAAAAAGTGGGGAGAAGAAGCAAACTTAAAAATCTAAAATGAGAGCAGGAATATTACACTGAAACCACAGAAATAAGAAGGATCACAATTAAGAAGATTCAATCAGTCATCAAAACTTACCAAAAAAGAAAAGCACAGGACCAGATGGCTTCAGAGGTGAATTCTTCAAATCATTCCAAGAAGAATTAATGAAAATCCTGCTAAAAATCTTCCCCCCAAAAATCAAAAAGGTGAGAAAATTACCTAACTCATTCTAAAAAGCCAACATTACCCTAAATATCAAAACCAGATAAAGATATTAACAAAAAAAAAAAAAAGACCAATATTTCTAATGGATTGAGACGCAAAAATACTCAACTATATACTTGCAAATTGAACAACACATTAAAATAATTACATACTATGAGCAAGTGGGTTTATCACAGGTATGTATGGGTGGTTCATCATAAGAAAATAAATTCATGTAATATATCACATTAACAAATTGAAGAGAAAAAAATCACATGGTCATCTCTATCAATAAGAAAAGGCATTTAACAAAATCCCACATCCTTTCTTGGTAAAAACACTTAGAAAAATCGGAATAGAAGGAAATTTCCTTGACACAATAAAAGACATATAGGAAAAACCACAACTAACATCATACTCAATGGTGAAAGACAGAAAAGCTTCCCTCTAAGACTATGCACAAGACAAGGATGCCCGCTGTCACCACTCTTATTCAACATTGTGTTAGAAGTTCCTGCCAGAGTAACTAGGCAAGAAAAAGAGGTAAAAGGCATTCAAATTGGAAGGGAAGAAGTAATACTTTCATTATTAACAGATGAAATGATCTTATATATAGAAAGTCCCAGAAAATCTACAACAAAACTCCTAGAGCTATAAACAAGGTGAGCAAAATCAACATGCAAATATCAGTTGTGTTTTTTATAGTAGTAGTGATCAATCTGAGGAAGTGGTAAAAAAAAAAAATCCATTTACAATAGTAACTAAAAGAATCAAATATCTAAGAACATATTGAACTAAGGATGTAAATGGCTTGTCCACAGAGAACTAAACACATTGCTAAAAGGAACCAAAGAAGACCTAAAATAATGGAAGTATATTCCATGTTCATGGATTGGAAGAGTAAATATCATTAGGATGTCAATTCCACCCAAGTTGATTCAATGCAATACCTGTAAAAATTCCAAGAACCTTTTTTAATAGAAATGGAAAGTCTATTACCAAATTTATTTGGAAGGTTAATGGGCCCCAAATACCCAAAAATATCTTGAAAAAGAAATTCAAAGATGGAAGATATACACTATCTGACTTTAAAGCATATTACAAAGATACAGTGGTCAAAACAACATGGTATTGGCATAAGGATAGAAATATTGACCAACAGAACCAAATAGAGTTCAGAAATAGACCTTCACATCTACAGCCAACTGATATTTGGCAAGGCCACGAAATCCACCCAACTGGGAGAGAATAATCTCTTCAACAAATGGTACTGGGAAAACTGGATATTGATATCCAAAAGAATGAAAAAGGACTCCTATCTCACATTATATACAAAAATAACTCAAGATGGATCAAAGACTGAAATCTAAGAGCCAGGACCATAAATTTCCTAGGAGAAAATGTAGGGATGCATTTTTGATATCTTGTGGTAGGAACAGTATCACAAACTTTATACCAAAGCATGAGCAACAGATGGAAAAGTAGATAAATACAATTTTCTCAAAATTTAAAACATTTATGCTTCAAACAAGTTTGTCAAGAAAGTGAAAAGGCAGCATACTCAATAGGAAAAAACCTTGGAAACCACATACCCAATAGCAATCTAATATCCAGCGTATATAGGGAGAGAAATCCTTCAACTCAAAAATAAAAAAAACCAAACAATTCAATTTTGTAATATGCTTTCTCAGATCATAATAGAATGAAGCTGGAAATCAATAATGAACAGAAAAAGAGAAAATTCATAAGTATATGGAGATTAGACAACACACACTTAAACAATCAGTGAGTCAAAGAAGAAACTGGAAGAAGATTCAGCAAATATCTTGAGATGAATTAAAATGAGAACCCAATAACAAAACCTATGGACATGGCAAAGGCAGTGCTTAGATGGAAATTTATAGACATCAATGCTTACATTAAAAAAGAAGAATGAACTAAAATTGATGATCTTCCCACACCTGGAAAAACTAGAAAAAGAGGAGCAACTAATTCCAAACCAAGCCAAAGGAAAGAAATAGTAAATATCAGAGTAGAAATCAATGAAATTGAGAACAAAACCAAACAAACAACCTAGAGAATCAACAAAACCAAAAGTTGATTCTTTGAGATCAACCAAATCGACAAACACTTAGCTATAATGACAAAGAAAAAAAAAGAAAGACACAAATAGATAAAATCAGAAATGAGAGGAGGGCATTACCAATGATGCCATAGAAATAAGAGAGATCATAAGAGTATACTACGAACAACTGTATGTCAAGAAACTAGAAAGGGTAAATGAGATGGACAAATTCTTGGAAACACGTAAACCACCTAAACTGACTTTAGAAAAAATAGAATACCTCAACAAACCAATCACAAGTGAAGAGATTGAAACAGTCATCAAAAACCTCCCAAAAATGAAAGGCCTGGGACTAAATGGCTTCACAGGTCAATTCTACCAACCATTCAAAGGTTAATTAATACCAAATTTGCTCAAGCTCTTGCAAAAAGATTAACAGGAAAGAATGCTGCCAAACTCATTCTATGAAACCAACATCACCCTAATACCAACCCAGATAAAGATCCTATAAAGAAAAGAAAATTACCAACCAATATCTCTAATGAATATAGATGCAAAAATCTTCAATAAAATTCTTGCAAACAGAACCCAAAAACACATTAAATGAATTTTAGACCACAATCAAGCAGGTTTTATACCACATAGGCAAGGGTGGTTCAACATAAGAAAATCAATTAGTGTAATAAGCCACATTGGTAAACTGAGGAAGGAAAATAACATGAGCCTCTCAATTGATACAGAAAAGGCATTTGACAAAATACAGCACCCTTTATTGATAAAAAACATTCCAAAAGATAGGAATAGAAAGAAGTTTTCTCAATATTGTGAAATGCATATATGAAAACCTACGGTAGCATTGTACTCAATGGTGAAAAATTGAAAGCTTTCCCACTAAAATCAGGACCAAGACACAGATGCTCACTGTCATCATTATTATTCAGTATTGTGCTAGAAGTTCTAGCTAAAGCAATAAGGCTAGATAAAGAAATAAAAGTCACCCAATTAGGAAAGGAAGAAGTAAAATTTTCACTATTCATTGCTGGCATGATCCTATATCTAGAAAATCCTGAAAAATCCACAACAAAGCTACTAGAATTAGTGGACAAGTACATAAAGTGGCAAGATACAAAATTAGTATACAAAAATCAATAACATTTCTATACCCTACAGATGTGCAATCTGAGGAGGAAATCAGAAAAAGTATTCTATTTATGATAGTTGCTTAAACAAGCAAATATTTAGGAATAAATTTAAACAAAGACATAAAAGACCTATATTGAAAAAACTATAAAACACTGCTAAAAGAAACTGAAGAAGACTAAACAAATGGAAGGAAATTCCATATTCATGAATTGGAAGGCTAAATATCATTAGTATGTCAATTCTACCCACACTGATTTATAGATTCAATGCAATCTCAATAAAAATCCCAACAACCTTTTTTGCAGAAATCAAAAAGCCAATAATAAAATTTATTTAGAAGGGTTAGGGGCCCTGAATAGCAAAAAAAAAAAAATCTTAAAAAAAGAAGAATGAAGATGGAAGACTCTCACTTCCTGACTTTAAGGCTTATTACTTAGCTACACTTGTAAAAAACAAACAGCATGGTACCAGCATAAGGACAGACAGATTGTCTGATGAAACCAAATCGAGAACTCAGAAATTGATCCTCACATCTACAGTCAAGCAATTTTTGACAAGGGCTGTTAAGCTCACCCAGCTATGCCTAAACAGCCTATTCAACAAAAGGTGCTGAGAGAACTGCATAGCCATATCCAAAAAAAAAGAAAGAAGACCCTTATCTCATAATACCTTATCCAAAAATTAACTCAAAATGGATCAAGGAATTAAATATAAAAACATATGTATTTATTTAAAACAACACCATAAAACTCCTAAAAGAAAATGTAGGAAAACATCTTCAAGATTTTGTGGCAGGTAGTAGTCTCTTAAACCTTATGCCCAAATCACAAGCAACAAAAGAAAAAATAGATAAATGGGACCTCCTCAAACTTCAATACTTTTACACCACAAAGGACTTTTCAAAAGGGTAAAAAGGCAGCCAACTCAATGGGAGAAAATATTTAGCATTCACTTATCTAATAAGGGTTTACTATCCATGATATATAAGGATCATACAACTCAACAATAAAAAGAAAGGTATCTGATTTAAAAATGGGCAAAAGACTTGAAAAAACAACTGTCCAAAGAAGAAATACAAGTGGCAAAGAAACAAATGGAAAAAATGTCCAACATCACTAGCGATTAGGGAAATCCAAATCAAAACTACAACGATATACCATTTACAGCAATTGCACTGGCCACTATTAAAAAGTCAGAAAACTAAATGTCGGAGAGGATATGAAGAAAGAGAAACACTTATTTACAGTGGAGGACTGTTTGACATTTCCTAATGAAGTTGAATATAGACTTGCCATGGGGTCTGGCAATACCTAGGTATATACCCAGAAGAACTGGGAGCAGTGACACAAACAAATATCTGCACACTGATGGTCATAGCAGTATTATTCACAATATCCAAAGTTGGAAACAACCCAGATGTCTATCAACAGATGAATGAATAAATAAAATGTAGTATATACATATGATGAAATTTTACTCAGCTGAAAGAAGGAAAGAAGGTCTGATGCATATAACAACATGGATGAACCTCAAGGACCTTATGTGGATTGAAATAAGCCAGAACAAAAAAAGAACAAATATTTCATGACCTCATTACTGTGAACTAATTATAATATGCAAACTAATAACCATAGAATCTAGAAGATAGGTTACCAGGAGATAGAATGGATGTAGAGAATGGGGAGCTGATGCTTAAACTGTGCAGAATTTATAATTAGTTAGATTGTAATTGGTTGGAACTGGGCAGAGGTGACAGTAGCACATTATCAAGTACTAATAAATAATGCTGAATTAAGTGTAGTGAACATGATTGAAAGTGGGTGTTTTGGGTTATATATATTACTAGAAGGAAAACTAGAGCATAAAACATGGATTTGTATAACACGGTGAGCCACATGGTGGATGAGAATTGTGGTTAAAAATACAAATAAGAATGTTCTTTCAGAATCTGTAACAAAAATATGTCACAAATACAAGGTGTTAATAATAGGGTAGTATATGGGGAAATATACACCTAAAGGAAAATATGGACTATAATTAAACATAATATTTTAACATTTTTGCATCATTTGTAACAAAGATACCAGAACAATGTTAAGTGTCAACAATAGGGGGGACATGGGAATGTTGTAATTTTTATTCTGAGAAAAATTTTGTATGTCACAGAAGCAAACAAATTTCCTTATCATTTATACTGTTTTACTTTGAGGCTTCTTTGAAAGTACTTACAGCCAGCTTCAGTTCAAAAGTTCTTCTTCAGAAGAAGAAGGGGGAGGAGGAGGAGGAAAGGAGGAAGAGGAGAATAACAACAACTTTACATGAGAAACAAGACAAGTATATGAATTATGTTCTACCTGTCAATTATCATAACCTGATAAGAAGGTAAAATTGGCACATGGTCAAGTGTCTCACAGACAGGACCTTTTGAATATCTTTAAAGCTATATAGTTACATAATTATATGGGATATAAAAGTGTCCTTTTTGCTATAGGTATGTTTCCTGGATCAATAGAGGCCCACAGAATAGCTAACAAAATACTAAACTTCCCCTCTTGGAGAAGTCCTGCTATGTTCTCAAATAAGATGGCCAAAATCTCTGGAATATGTATGTCTTGCCTAATAAAAGAAAACAGGCTAATAAGCCAAGTGCTTGACCTTAATGCTTGTACCTATTAACCTAATTCTGGTAATAATGAAACTAAGCATAATTATAATGAATTCCTAAGAGTTATCTCCTGAAACCCTCCTTGTTGTTCAAATGTGGTCTCTATCTAAGTCAAACTCTGTATAAATGTCTAACTTTCCCCCAATGTGGGACATTACTCCCAGGGATGAATCAAAGGATTCCACGCATTAACCAGCAATGTGTTTGGAAAAAGACCTTGATCAAAAGGGAAACATATCAAATAAAATAGAGTTTTTATGGCTAGGGATTTCAAATTGAGTCAGGAGTTCATTTCAGAGGTAATACTTATGCAGGTCTCAGCCAGAATTCAGACTGCCACAGTAAACAATGCCTCAAACAAAAGTGTTCCTAAGGGCCCTACAGACATCCAGACACCACAGGCAAGACCATGCTGCACATGAAATCGACACCCATTTGCTTGACGCTATTTTGGAACGTACATAAAACTGTTCCCCCATTATAGTTATACTCACTTATAAATCCCCTAATCATGATTCTTCTACTTCTTTTATTTGAACCTATAATTTTCAGTTCGCCTGTTGAGTATATTCTCAGTGACTTAAAGCTTTCGGATTGTTCCTATGCTGGCTAAACTCTGAAACCCAGCAGATATATGGCCAACTCTTACTCTCCAGTTCTTAAGACCTGCCCTAAACAAGTAACAAAATGATGATGGTGGACCAACCCCACAACTAAAGCAAGGACTATCTTCAATTGCAAGCAAAACAGTACCATTCCTCTGTCCCATACAATTCATATCCCTTAGTCTGAAGGGATCAGAGTGGATGTCATCCCAAATCCCTCAAGATTGAGGAATGAACAAAAAGAAAGGGGTGCAATGTAACTACTTTCTAAAGCAAATTTATGGTTCCAGTTATTATTCTGTGTTAACAGAGTAGCTTGTAACATTGACATTAAAAATTTTTTTAATATTAAAAAAAATCAATCAAAAATTTGTTACAAACCATGAAAGAGCAACTAATAACTATGCCTAATATCTTAGATTCTTTGTATTCTTCTCCCAACCCACTCAATTATTAACAACCTATATTGTATTATATACTTGTCATAATTCATGATAGAACATTCTCATATTTGCAAGGTGTTGGTGGGTGATGTATGGAAACCCTGTGTGATGGTATGCATGTTTGTTTTGTAAGTTCACAACTTTTACTATTAACTTATTGTTTATGTACATTCATGTATGAATGATAAACTTCAATTAAAAAGTTTAAAGAAATCAATTATTTTTATGCTATGATAGTTCACTTTAAATAGTATTTGCCTGGTAAATATTTTCCATTCAATTAATTTTAACTTTTCTATGTTACTATGTTTTTCGTGTTTCTCTTATAAGCAATACTGAAATAGCTTTTTTCCCCTATATTTTTAGTTTTAATTTTTTACAGCCAATATACTAAACCCCTCTCTTTTTCAGGGATTTTTTTTTCTTTTTTTTTTTGGTGTGGAAAGTTTACACTTTATTTCTACTTTCATTATCTACCTTTAGACCTCCATGCATTACTTATCCAATATTTATTGTGTTCATAGGATATGTTGGCACAGGTATATGTGCTGAATATACAGCAGGAAATAAAAGAGAAAAAAATCTAAATACAATTTCTTTGAACAAAACATACAAAAATCATTTAGTGTGATAATGATAGCTGCTAAGTCTAGAAACGTAAGGCAGAAAATAGTGGCAGAAAATGTATGTGGTCTTTGTGTGTCTGAAATTGATCCAGGGATGTAGGAGTGCATATGGTAAGAAATAATTGAATTTTGGATATACTTTTGATAGTAGGGCAGAGAGAAGTTCATTTATTGAAAGCAGGTTGTAAGAAAAGAGAAAAGTAAATGGTATTTTTTAAGATTCTGAGCTAAATCTTATGAAATTGTCATTCATTGAGATGGAAAAGAATCTTAAATTTGAGATGTCAGGTAGGCTAGTTTGAGATGTCAATGGGTAAGTCAAGTTGATATGTGGCTATACAGTCCTGGGATTCAGGAGAAAAGTTTAGACTAAAGATATGTATTTAAGAATATAAGTACATCTACATGTACACAATTATTTAGATCCATCATACTTGACAAGTTAATGGGAATGAATATAGATAGGAAAGAGTAGAGGTTGAGAAACTGAATCTTCAGTTCTGCATTGTTTAGATCAGGGGTTCTTAAACTTTTTTGTTCCATGGATTCCTTTGCCAGCTAGTTGAAAATCATGGACCCCTTACTAAGTCTACACTACACAATGTATAATTTAATAAATATATTACACCCACACCAACATATCCCCACAAGAATATTTTTTTGAATTTCAGTTCAAGCTCATGGACCACTTGTTAAGAACCCCTGGTTTAGATGTTGAGAGATAAGGAAAGGCATGAAAATGAAACTAAAAATATATTGCAAATAGAATGAAAACAAATTAGTTTGGAATTCTGATAGATGGGTAAAGAGGAAAGAGTGGTCAACAGAGTCAAATGTTTCTGATACATAGAGTATGATGACTGAGATTTGAACATTTGATTAAGCAAGGTGGGAGTAATTGTTGACTTTAATGAGAGAGGTTTCACAGAAGAGATGGGGTCTAATATATGAGTATGATGAGTATAACAAAGAATTAGAAAGGGTAAATTAGGGATAATGGTTATAGACACTTATTTTGATCAATTGGTCATTTTCTTCATTACTCTATTTCATTATCTCTATATGCTGGATTCAAAGTAATTATTTAACTTCTTTATGTTTTATTTCTCTTCAAGATTTTAAATTTTTTAAATTTTATTTGGAACTTCTTTTTTCAAAATTTTCAGCATTTTGCAGGGATTCTTATTCTTTTGTTGCAGTTTTCTCCCACTTTTAACCTCATTCATTTCTTCTATATTTATGTTATGGTATCTGTACTGGCTAAAGTACACTTTAAGCTTTAAGCTGCTATTAAAAACAGACTCACAGATCCATCCATCTGCTGCATGGGATCTGTGGCAGTTTGATATTATTTGTGTAATCTAAAGAGATACAGATTATGTTTTAAACTGGTCTGTTCCTCTGGGTGTGATAACCCTTTGATTACATTAGATTCAGCTGAGAAGTCTAATTAAAATATGTTAAGATTAGGGCTTTGATTCAACCACTCATTAGAGAGAGACTAAGCATTGAGTCCCAGTCCCCTTGCTGGGCTGATAAAACAGATTATCACATGGAAGTAGATACAAAGAGAAGATACACAGAGGATCCTGTAGCCTGGGAAGAGAGATGAAGCTGATATTTTACAGCTGACCTTGTGAAAAGAAGGGAGCAGCTGAGGCCAGAAAGAAATGAGCTCTGGGAAGGGAGACAAGCCTTATGCCAATCTACAGCTGAGACTGGAAGAAGCTGGGACTATGCAGTCTTAAGATGAAGAAGGGGGTGGCAAACTTGGCCCAGTGGTTAGGGCATCCATCTACCACATGGGAGGTCCATGGTTCAAACCCCGGGCCTCCTTGACCCATGTGGAACTGGCCCATGCATGGTGTTGATGTGCGCAAAGAGTGTTGTGCTACGCAGGGGTGTCCCCCGCATAGAGGAGCCCCACACACAAGGAGTTCGCCCTGTAAGGAGAGCTGCCCAGCGTGAAAGAAAGTGCAGCCTGCCCAGGAATGGCACCGCACACATGGAGAGATGACGCAGCAAGATGACGCAACAAAAAGAAACACAGATTCCCATGCCGCTGACAACAACAGAAGTAGACAAAGAACATGCGGCAAATAGACACAGAGAACAGACAACTGGGGTGGGGGGGGGGAAGGGGAGAGAAATAAATTTTTAAAAATTTAAAAAATAAAAAAAATTTTTTAATTAAAAAAAATAAAAATATGAGGGCTGAAACCTTGCAGACATTTCCCGCCATCTTGTTTCAACACATGACAAATGACTTTGAGTAAGAAAATACCTATTATAGTACCTTAAGTTGGACTCTTTAGGGCCTTGTAACTGTAAGTTCCTACCCCAAATAAATATCCTTTATAAAAGCCAACGGATTTCTGGTACTTTGCGTCAGTGCTGCTTTGGCTGACTAATATAGGCTCTAAGACCCTCTCAATCAGGAACAGAGTGGGCATCACCATCCCCAAATCCTCAATAGTGAGGAATAAATAAACAAGATGGGGGAATGTAAGTATGGATTAAAGTAGACTTGTTGTTGTTCTAGTAGTGGAAGAACTTGTATCTTTGATATAAAGGCATTGGCCACCAAAGGGTCTGAGGGGAGGGATAGAGAAGAATAGATAAAACATGGGGCATTTTTTGAACACTGAAATTCTCCTGCATGACATTGCATTGACAGATACAGGCCATTACACATTTTGTCAAAGCCTATAAAATTGTGCTCTGCAAAGTGTAACTGTAATGATTAGTAGCAAAACTTCAATATACGTTCAATTGTAACAAATATATCATACTAATAAAAGATTTTGTTAATGGGGGAAATTGTGGGAAGGGGAGAGGGTGGAGAATATGGGAATCCCCTATGTTTTTAATGTAATGTTGATGTAATCTAAATCTTCTTTTAAAATAAAAAAAATAAATTAGAAAAAGACTCAAATTATAATTTTTCAAATAACGTACAATTGTATGGCTCACATGATAGGTTAGGCAGGGAGAGTTTAAGCTCTATTGACAAGATTTATTAGAAGGAAGAGAGGGGAATAAATGGGTGAGAAGTAATTAGCAATCTCTGTCAGAATCTCTGAAGATTCTTCAATTATTTCATGTTCTTAGGTTGTTATTTTATTTTATTCTGGTCAGACTAAGCTCCCTCATGTGTATCAATTCCTTACTGGACAATTATTTTTATTTCATGCTCATCTTTAACAATACATTTTTCCCTTCTGTGGGAGACTTCTGGCACCTTGTTTTAAAGAGTATCTCTGCAGGGTCATGATTTGCTACTACTAAGAGTACCAAAGAAGTATAAATGTCAGTGCAAACCAGCAATCTCAGGTATTGGTTTCTTTTTTTTTTTTTTTAATTGTTTTTATTTTTGAAGATACATAGATCACAAAAAATGTTACATTAAAAAATGTAAGAGGCTTCCATATACCCCACAGCCCACCTCCCCAGATGTGGGGGCATTTTTGGGACTTGGAGGTATTGGTTTCTTGTATGGATTTGTTTCCTTACTTGAGATCAGGAAGAAACAGGGTTACTTGCTGCTTCCCTGGACCAGAGAATACAGCTTTTCTCTCCCCTTATTAAGTGCATATAGATATAACATTGAATAAACAGGGACAACTGTGTTTGGATAATGGTGTAACCTGGGACTTGTCCTGGAAAAATCTGGGTATACGGTCATCTTAGGGTTTTTTTAGTGTCCCATGTCTATAAAATTTCTCACGTCTAGCTCCTTGTTTCACACATGCCAACCACTTCAAAAATGTATTTATATCTATAAATATTTTATTTTGAATAAAGAAATACACTTTAAAACAAAGTCCTGTGATTCTGGATCATTAAAATGCCAAGTATAGAATCTGAATTTAAAATAATTTTAAATACTACAACTTTATTAATTCAAGACACATAGAATAACTTCTTCAAATAAGATAAAACAATGTATGTGATGTCGTCAGTACAGGACCAACAAAATTCCTGAGTAGAAAAGTTCTTTATCACTTATCTCAATGGAAGGTGAGAATAAGAATTAAAATTATTTTGGCAAAATATACAAGAAGGGATCTAATGTATGCTCAGCCCTGATGATCCAAAATCTGCTTAATTATACTTCTGAGCTGTTTTATTCACAGATGCTTTCTGTAATCTGTGTTTGACATGTGGTATATATCTTGTATAACATATTAATCACATTTTTTGAAAATTAGAAAAAAAGGGATTCCTGCTCAGATTTTTAAACTATGAACCAGAAGGGTAGATTTTTATTTTAATTTTAATAAATTTATTAATAATTTGGATTTGAGCAAGCTTTTTTTTTTAAACACATATGGTTTCACTTTAATTAAAGTAGGCTGGTAAAGGATAGTCTGAATCAGTGCCTAACTTTGTTTTATAGCTTATCCAGCAGCCCATGGAGAACTTGTTGAAATATGTGCTTCTTTCTAAATATTTTATTTAAAAGGGAATGTGCTAAATACTACCATATTCCCCAATGGAAAATAATCAAAGACAATATATATATTTTTTTAAAGATTTATTTTTATTTTTATTTAATTCCCCTCCCCTCCCCCGGTTGTCTGTTTTCTGTGTCTTTTTGCTGCCTCTTGTTTCTTTGTCCGCTTCTGTTGTCGTCAGCGGCACGGGAAGTGTGCAGCGCCATTCCTCGGCAGGCTGCTCCCTCCTTCGCACTGGGCGGCTCTCCTTATGGGTGCACTCCTTACGCATGGGGCTCCCCTACGCGGGGGACACCCCTGTGTAGCACGGCACTCCTTGCACGCATCAGCACTGCACATGGGCCAACTCCACACGGGTCAAGGAGGCCCGGGGCTTGAACCGCGGACCTCCCATGTGGTAGACGGACGTCCTAACCACTGGGCCAAAGTCCATTTCCCAGACAATATTATTTTAAAGTTCATCTTCCTGTGAGGAAATAAGTGTTAATTTGTTATGAATTGGAGAGAGCACTTCAAACTTTTACCTGCAAAACAAAATCTTATAATCTCTATTGAGTATTTCTAGAAGTATTTGATACCTTCTTGCCTTTTTAAAAGAAAAGATATATAAAAAATACAAATGGGTATTTTCCGTTCCACTTCCCTTTAGTGCTCAGATGCCATTATCGTGGTGGTACTGTATTCATTCCTTTTCTCCCCAGGGATGTTTGACGGACAAATAGAATTTCCTCCAGCTCTGTTCTTCCCTTCTATGCAACCACGTATCGTATTCCTTATGTTCCCAATACCACTTACAGCTCAAATCACTGACAAAGTTTGAACCTAGAAATAACAGTGGAGCTGAGCAGCACTGGGGACTGGAGTTGGGGGGCGGGGAAGGGAGGAAGGGGCGCATAAGCACAAAGTATCTTTGTATATGTGCATCTTTGTGGCATGGGTTTATATATGTGTGCTGTCATGTAAGAGACTAAGAGCCAATATTGTGTTTCATCTAATGATTGCTTTAGACTATAGAAAGTTAAGAAGAATGCTTCTATGTCATTACTTGGTATCATAGCTGTGCAGTTGAGATGTGGTGAATTGGCAATACTGACTTTTTGCATTGATCATATTTAGCCTTGTTGATTTAGACATTATCCTGAAAATATGTGTAACAGGCAAGTAAGTGAGGATATATGTGTTGTGACAGAGAAGGAAACTGTAGAAGAGAGTAACTGTAAGAGACAGGCTATCTAAAAAGATGACTTGTATATGTGAGACAGTGTGACAAGGAATTGTATGTCAGAGAGGATTAAACCATGGCAGACAAGCTGAATGGGAAAGATGTCAGAAAGGGAGATGTCAGAAAGGGAGTATATATGCATGGCAGCACAGTGGGAAGTGAGCATTAAAGGGAATAAGATAAGAACAGAAAATAGGAATGGTTTAGGGTATAAGGAGACAGAAACTAGAAAGAAAAAGCAATTTTAGAAAATGCTTTTTTATTAACATATCCTTTCAACTAAAACACACAAACTAAAAAATTTTTCAGTGTTGTTTTTTTAGTGATAAGAATAATTGATTTAAGTCATAAAGGAAATTTTCAAGCAACATAATTTTGGAAGTAGGAAACAAAAAGACAGAAGTAATCTACAGTATTTTGCTATTTCTCTTCATTTTCAATCAACCCGAATGATAGGAAGATGTGATGAAAATTAGAAAAGCTGAATTTCCTTTTATTATTTATACATCAAACTTTAACATTTGATTTTGGAAAAACAGAATTCTTTCTTAGCTTACCAATATAAAGAGATTTGATGCATTGTTCCTCTAGCCCAGGAAATCAAATTCAATAACAGCTTGTTGCCCTTCCTCTGGGCTCCTCAAGATTGTTTCCTCCAAATCTATAGAAATAAAGATTATTAGGAAGTGAAAACTAAAGGAAAAAAAAAACAGGCAATAAAATGATACAACAGAGAACCAAGGAACAAAATGGATGAAGTAAACAATGCCTTTACAGTAATAACACTGAATGTCAATGGATTGAAGTCCCCAATCAAAAGACATTGACTCATAGAATGGATAAAAAAATATGACCTGCCAATGTATTGTCTACAAAAGGCCCACCTCAGGCATAAGGACACAACAAGGTTAAAAGTGACAGGTTGGAAAAAGATATTCCATACAAACAGTAACCATAAAGGATCTGGAGAGACAACCAGCAAGATGACAGTGGAATAAGGAGCTCCTAGAGGCAACTCCTGCTACAGAGCAGTTAGTAAACACCAAGAGCTATCTGGCGCAAGCTGAAGCACCTGTTTGGGGAATCCAGGAGACCAGAAGAGCATCCTGCAACATCCTTGAAGGAATGGAAGGAAAAGACTGCGTATCTGCAGAGAAGATTTGTAAGTAGAGCATTCCACACCACAGAGGCCAGTGCCCATCATCCACCAGAGGCACAAGACACCTTAGGAGATGTTCTGTGGCTGGAATTGGAAGCTCCACTTCCCAAAAACAGGGGAGGAAGAGACAGTTGTACACCAACTTCAGCTACTGATGAGTAAATTCAGCAGGCTAAAGTATAATCCTAAGAACAGCTAAAATTTGAAACTGTCCAAGTCAGAAAGAGGCCAGTAGCCACCATCTTAACTCCACCCCTGGAGTGAGGTGAAGCAGGGTGGACTGAAATATGCTGATGCTGGTGATGGGCCAGCTTTTTTCCATCCAGATCAGACTGCAGATCTAGCCTAGGCCCCAGCCCCACCTATGTCAGGAAGGAAGCTGGGAGAACCTGCACCAGGAAACTGACAGCCAAGCCATGGAGGCTGATGATTATCCCACTCTGGCAGTGCAAGCTGCCCTAGAAGCAATTCTGTAAAGCTGGAATTGGAAGCTCTATTTCTCAAAAACAGGGAGGAAGAAGCAGTTGGCCACGGACTTTGGCTACTGATTTTGAGACTCAGCTGGCTAAGATGTACCCTGGAACAGCTGGGGTGTGAATCTGTCCAAGTCAGAGGGAGGCCTGTGGCTGCCATTTTGACTCCACCCCCAGCATGAGGGGAAGACGGGCTGACCAAAAATCACAGTGATGTTAAGAACAGATCAGCCTACAGCCCTAGCATAGGCTTCAGTCCCACTTTCCACAAGGAGGAGGCTGGTAGGCCCTGCACCAGCCTATCCAGGTAACTACAGGTACCTTTGGCTGGCACAGACTGAATAATCAGAAGTCTACTGGGGCAACTGCGGTCATCTTGGACCCACACTGCATAGATTGCTACCCACAACTGCACCTCCATCCCCACCCCAGGCAGGGGAGAAAGGGGCATGAAGCCTCATCAGTCTTGCTGGGCAACTACAGTCTAGGCCTGCATGACTTGAATTATTCCACACAGTTGTGACTCTGTCCCTACCCCTGGCAAAGGAGAAAGTTTGGAGAAGTTTCATCAATCCCTGGGACAATGAGGGGAGCTTGAGCCTCCACAGCTTAGATCACCAACTACATCCTTGGCTTCTACTGCACAACCTGCAGGGAGAAAGGGCAAGGAGCCCTAAACTAAAGAGAACTGCACCCAGAATAAATACTCTAGTTATCCAGATGCCAAGACAATGACAAAAAATTACAATCCACACCAAGAAACAGGAAGATATGGCACAGTTAAAGGAACAAAATAAGCCTCCAGATGATATAAAGGAGTTGAGACAACTAATCATAGATGTTCAAACAAATCTCCTAATAAATTCAATGAAATGGCTGAAGAAATTAAGAATATTAAGAAGACATTGGATGACTGCAGGGAAGAATTTGAAAGTATGCCCAGAAAAATAGCAAATCTTATGGGAATGAAAGATGCAATAAATGAAACAAAATAAAACATTGGAATCATGTAATAGCAGATTTGGTGAACTTGAAGAAATGGCCTCTGAAAGTTACATACAAAAGAACAGATGAAGAAAAGAAGGGAAAAAATTGAACAAGGTATTAGGGAACTAAATGACAGAAAAAGACATGCAAACATATATGTCATGGGTGTCCCAGAAGGCAAAGAGAAGGGAAAAGGGGCAGAAGGAATATTTGAAGAAATAATGGTAGAAAATTTCCCAACCCTGTTGAAAAACATAGATATCCCTGTCCAAGAAGCACAACATACTCCCCATCTGAAAAAAAACCTGAATAGATCAATTCTGAGACACATACTTATCAGAATGTCAAATGCCAAAGACAAAGAGAGAATTCTGAGAACAGCAAAAGAAAAGCAATGCATAACATATAAGGGATACCCAATAAGATTAAGTGCTGATTTCTCACTAGAAACCATGGAGGCAAGAAGATAGTGGTATGATATAGTTAAGATACTACAAGAGAAAAATTTCTACCCAAGAATCTTATATTCAGCAAGACCATCTTTCAAAACTGAGGGTGAGATTAGAATATTCACAGATAAACAGAAACTGAGAGAATTTCTAAGTAAGAGAGCAGATTTTTCTGGAAATACTGAAGGAATTGCTAGAGCCTGAAAAGAAAAGAGCAGGAGAGAGAGGCCTGAAGAGAGTCTAGAAATGAAGATTATATCAATAAAAGTACTAAAGTGGCAAAAAGTGATGAAAATAAAATATGACAGATAAAACTCAAACAGTCAGGAATGAACTTAACCAACGATGTAAAGCCCTTGTATTCAGAAAACTGCAACTCAATGTTAAAAGAAACCAAAAAAGGACTAAGTAATTGGAGGAATATGCCATGGTCATGGATTGGAAGATTAAATATTATTAGGAGATGTCAATTCTACTCAATTTGATATACAATCCCCATAAAAATCCCACTAGCATTTTTAAAAAATTGAAAACACAATTATCAAATTTATTTTGAAGGGTAAGGGGTGCTGAATAGCCAGAAACATCATATAAAGTAAAAGCAAACCATCATATCTAGGCCTGAAATCATATTAACCTAGCCATAGTGGTAAAAACAGCTTGGTACTGGCATAAAGACAGACACATAGACCAATGGAACCACAGTGATGATTCAAAAGCAGGCCCTTGCATGTACGGTCAAGAGATTTTTGCTAAGCCTGTCAAAACCACACAGCTCAGGCAGAACAGTCCATTCAACAAATGATGCTGAAAGAACTGGATATATGTAGCCAAAAGAAGGAAAGAGGACCCCTATCTCACACCTTATCCAAAAATTTACTCAAAATGGATCAAAAACCTAAAAATAAAATCAAGAACCATAAAGCTTCTAGAAGAAATTGTAGGAAAATATCTTCAAGAGCTGGTGGTAGGTGATAGGTTTTTAAATGCCAATTGACAGAATGTTAGAGAATAATCTAGGAACAGAATAGTACAGTATACCATAGGTAGATGAGAACTGTGTTTGCTAGTACAGATGCAAGAGTGTCCTTGTGAGATAGAGCAAGTGTAAATCACAATTGCAGGGTGGTAGGAATGTGGAGAAGCATGGGAAAAACACAATTGGAGTAACCTACGGACTGTGGTTCGCAGTATGAATATAATATTCTTGCATCTATGTCAAAGATGTACTTTGTTGATAATGGGGCAGTATGGAAAATGTGAGCTAAATGTACACTATGGATGTGGTGACAGAGGATATTATCTTATCTGTAAGAAATGTTCCACCACAGTGTGGTATGTTGATAGAGGGTGTTGTTTGGGAATTCTGTACATGTGCATGGTTGTTTTATAAGTTTACAACTTCTGTCATAAAAAAATATATTTAAAAAGTAGTAATAGGGTGGGTTGGGGGAAAAATACACCAAATATAAGATAAGGACTATTATTAGCAATACGATTTTGACAATAATCTTTCATAATTTGTAACAAACGTCTCAAGACAATGCAAGGTGTTGGTGGAGGGTTGATGTATGGGTCTCCTGTATGATGTTATGCATGTTTGCTTTGTAAGTTCACATCTTTTACTATATACTTATTGTTTATGTATGTTCATATATAAATAACATAAAGATAATAAATAATAGGGAGAGTTGGGGGAAAATGCTTTGGTCAGTAGTAATATTTAGACAATGCTATTTAATCATTAGTTAAAAGGTTTAACAATAATGCAAGTTATTGGTGGTTGGGTGAGTTATGAGAGTCCTGCATGATGTTATATATGTTTGTTTTGTAAGTTCACAACTATTACTATACACTTATTTATGTATGTTTGTGTATGAGTTATATACTTCAATAAATTTTAAAAAAAGAGCTGGTGTAGTACAGATAGACATAAATAACAACATTATAGGATGTGCACAATAATTACTTAGTGTAACTGTCAAATTTTCCTGTGATCAGTATTCTGCAATTCTTTTTTCATACAAAATAAACACTTGCTTTTAATTGAGGAGGACTGGAGGAGAGATATATTTTTGGATACTTCATTTTTCTTTAACCCTTTTGTATTCATACTCTTTAATTAAATAATCTATCTGGATCAATGATGACTTAGAATGACTATTGTTGAGCAAGATTTTGAGTTTTCTGCCTCATAAAATTATGAGTTGGTAAATTGTTACCTGCTATAATTCTTTCCAATAAGATATGAAGAATTCTCAAATAAGAATTTTATTATCTAGAAAGAATTATGGCTTATATGGAAATTAAATAACTAAACCAATAATTTATATATTTCATTCTTTGAGATTATGTCCAATAGTTAGAGCTGTAATATAAAAGTTAGAATTATGCTGTAATTCATTTCTATTATATTTGAATTGTTATTTACTTTTATAAAGGTTTGTTGCTATGCTATTTTTTATCATTAATTATGTTAAATCTAACCAGGCCTTGCACCTTCTTTTAAAATTTGTAATTTCTTTCTATTTTTCTATTTATTTTGCAATCTTACAATAAAAGACTTTTTAGCAGCTAAAACTAAAAATGCCATTCATTTTACACTTTGGATAGGTAATATGATATATGAATATGTATCAATAAAGCTGCTTAATAAACAAATAACTGTGCACGAATAGCCAGAAATAGCAGCTATGTACAGAAGGGGAAACAGAGAAATTGAAGGTGAGGAATTTTGTCTGTTTCTCTGTTGTTGTTTTTTTGTTATTACTATTATTGAAATAACAAAAATGCTTTAATAATGATTGAAGTGATGAATGCACAATATGTGATTATACCAAATACCAATGATTGTACACTTTGGATAAATTGTATGCTTCATTAATATGTATTAATAAAATTGATTTGTTAAAAAAAAAAGACTGTTTCCTTATATTCACTATAACTCAGTGTGAGGAATCAATACAGCTTCTCTTTCCCACTAGATCTCCCGTTCCTTGAGATCCAGACCATTACATTCTTGGAACCTAAGAACTGATGAGTGAAATAGGTGGAAATTCCCATGATAGGTCCTGGAACAGAAGGTTATATCCTTAAGTTGTGAGACAGACTTGCCCCAAGAGTGGTGGCTACACATTAGATTTCCTGTATACAAAATGATCCTTCCTCAATGCCTGTTTAAATCTCCTCTTTCACTTGGTGACTTGGGATTGTTTACTCCTGTGGACCTACCACAAGCCCACAGATGAGGAAGGTTTTTCCCATCATAATTTGAGAGATTACATTATAAAAATATTCCATCTATAATGACCTAGGATTTACAAACAAATTGCTTACAATAAAAAATGAATAAACCTGAAAGTGAATCTAATCATATTAGGGAGACATGATTTCCCCATGTTTTATTTTTCCTCATAATTTTTACATTTAAATTAAGAGAAATATATGACAGTGTTTTATTGACTCAGAGTTGCTATGAAATATTATATATTTATTCATTCATACAACAAATATTTTTTCAAGAGCATATTATGTGCCAGGTAATCTAGGTTTAGGCACACAATAGTGTAAAAGGTAAGTTATTCTTCTGTAGATAAGGCAAAACAATAAACACTTTGGCTGAGTATTATATAATTTTTTGTTGAAATTGAGAAATGTTGTTTTGCCATGTCAGACTTTTACATTTATTATTTTTAATATATAGTCAATTTCAGAAAATTTTCCAAATACTGCCAACTACTTTTACTTTTCTGAAAGTAGCATGATAGAATTTTCAGAGAGCAAGGTAATTACTTTAAAAGGCATTGCAAAAAGGTGTAATTCTAAAGATTGGGAGGAACCAGGAGACAGAAAGCTAGGTCACAGTTTCTTTGACCCTAGGAAAGCAAAGAAAATATCACAAAATCTTTTGTTATATATATTTCATGTTAAACTAATGTGAAAACAATTACAGATAACCAAGAAAGGAAAAAGGCAAAAAAAGAAAATAATTCAATTAGAGCTAAACTTGGAAAAGTAATTATCATATTTAAAAGATATTTAAAATATAGTAATCTAAGGCAATACCACTAGAGCAAATCAGTATTAAGAGCATCTTTGGAATTTCAAAATCAAATCTCTGCTCAATTTTAAATTTATATGAATTGCAGAGACTACACAATGTATTTCCTTCTGCTCTGCTGTAACAATTGCCCAGACTGTGCATTAAATAATGCACTAATCAATTTAATATAGATGCCAGTATATCTTTTCTTAATGTTAGTTTCCTGTTTGCTATTACTTCTCTAAGCTTAGCCTAGAATGTAGTCATGGCAGTAATAATAAATAATACAAGGAATTCATTTATTGTTTTTGAAAATGCATGCCATTTTTTAAAAAAGCATATTCTTATGAAAGTATGATTTAATCTTAGGACTTTGTATTTTCCTTTCATCCCCTTTCCTTTGTTGTTCTTCTTTCTTCTTCTCTCTCTCTCTTCTTTCTTTCCTTCTTCTCGTTCCTGGCTTCTCCCCACCTCTCCCCGCCCCCCGCCTTCCTTTCTTTTATTAGGAGCCTTTTAATGATCATAGTAATTGGTCTCCATCACTCTATTCTGATTTTCTTATCTCAACTTATGATTAGGTTTGTTACAATATGCCTCAAAAGATTTTCCGCACTTACATTGTCTATTCCTATATTACATAGGCCTTCTCTATGTGCATACATAATATGTTTTTCTTAACACTAATTGTATATTACGAGAAACAAAGTACCTTCTCCCCTCTTCTCTGCAATAAATGACATACTAGTTCCCAGAGAAATGAACTAGCACATGGAGGTAAAGATTTAGCTTTAAAAACATGCATGTTATTAATATGAAATGAAGTACAGGAGAAGAGAAAATAGGGCAGTGGGGAAAGGAGAGGAAACTCTAGTAAAGAAGTGTTGGAAACTTTCCTGTCACACATTTCCTATCATAGAACAATAAAAAAGCCTTACTGTTCTAACGCTTTTTACCATCCTGGGTTATGGACTGGGGGGGGGGGGGTAGCACCCCTTCCCCAGCCTTTGGACTTCGATTTGAAGATTAACACCATTAAAGAAATAAGTCATTATAGCAGAATGAAAGTGAATGGTAGCCCCCCGACAGGTTTCCTTAGAATGGTCACTAGTAGATGCAACAATTCCAAGCTGGGATGGGTTCCCTATGATTTTGCCATTGTCAGGAAATGAGAACTATTACAAAATGCCCCATAGGTGGAACCCTTACATCAGGGCAGATGTATGGATACACATGGAAGCAGGTCAGTATAACCCTGTGACCTTGAGTGCTGCTTTGAAGGAGCAAGTGGAGAACACAGAGCCTAAAGGATAGGAAACACTCTCAAATGGTGGAAGCATTGTTGGCAACAATAGTGACCACTACAGCCTAAATACTAGTCCTTTCTAGTCTAAAATGCAGAGATTCCATACACCTTGTGGTAGGCAGAATAATATGCCCCACCACCCCCCAAAGGTGTATACATCCCAATCCCTGGAAACTGTGAGTATGTTACCTTCTTAGTAAGGGAAATTGCAGTTGCTGATGAAATTAAGGATGCTAATCAGCTGACCTTAAAAGAAGGAGATTATTCTGGGTTATTCAAGTGGGCCCAAAGTAATTATGAGGATCTTTCTTAAGTGGCACAAGAGGAGGTCAGAATGATGTGACATGAGAAAGACTCAACTTTCCATTGCTGGTTTTGAAGATGAAGGACTGGGATTATGAGCCACGGAATGCAGGCAGCTTCTAGAAGCTGGGAAAGGCAAGTAAATGGATTCTCCCCTACAGCTTCCAGGAAACAATGCAGCCCTGCCAATATTTTTATTTTATATAAGTGAGATGCCTGTCAGACTTCTAACCTACAGAACCATAAGATAATAAATTTGCATTGTCATAAATCACTAAGTTTGTGGTAGCTTTTTAAAAAAATTTCCTTATTATTTTTTATTTTTTAATAAATATTTTTTTATTTTTTTAAGATACATAGATCATACAAAATGTTACATTAAAAAATATAAGAGGATCCCATATGCCCCTACTCCCCACACCCCCACTCATTCTACATCACCAAATTCTTTCATCAGTGTGGCACATTGATTTCATTTGATGAATACATTCTGGTACACTGCTACACACCATGGATAATAGTTTACATTGTAGTTTACCCTCTCTCCCAGTGCATTCAGTGGGTTATGGGAGGATATATGATGTCCTGCATCAGTCCCTGAAATATCATTCAGGACAATTCCAAATCCTGAAAATGCTCCCATATCACACCTCTTCTTCCCACTCCCTGCCTTCAGAAACTCCCGGGCCACCATCTCAACATCGATGATATATTTTCTTCCATTGCTAGAGTCACAATAATTCTATAGTAGAATACTAGTAAGTCCACTCTAGTCCATATTTTATTCCTCCATCTTGAGGACACGGGAATGGAAATGTCCACTCTGCCTCTAACTCAAGAGGGGGCTTAGATCCCACATGGCTGATGGATGGAATTCTCCTGCTTGCAGTTGTAGACTTTCTCGGTTAGCTGGTGTGGTGGTTAACCATCCCCACTTCCCTGTTAGCCGACATGGGCAAATCCAATGAACCAGAGCGTAGGTGCTGCAACTACGCTGAGGTTCAGGGCTCAGCCGGCACAGTCAGTCCAGAGATTCAAGTCTTCCGAGCATACACCAATACCAGCGCCAACCACAGGTTCAGTAAAAGTTGTGGTAGCTTTTTAAAGAAGTAATAAAAAATGGATACAGAAAAGAAAATTTTAAAAGGAATACTTAAAATTAACTGTTAGCTTTCACCACCAAATCTAATTTGGTTCAGGAAAACAAGAAAAAAAGTATATATATTACATGCTGGCAAGTGTTATGAAGCAAACCCAAATCTATTTAATAAATATTTGTGAAAAAAAGTCACTCATGCCTAAAGACCTCAATCAAAACTGAATCATACTAATATACCTCTTTAGGGTAAATTATTTAGATTAAATGTGTGTGAATATCTAACCAAGAGAAAAAATATCCATAGCAAATAAAAGGCATTGTGTATATGTGTCCTGAAAGGCGTTGCATTAGAAAGTTAAACCTCCCGAAGCTGAGGTCACTTATAATGGACTTCTGGGAAGAACTCAGTTTGAGTCAAATCATGAGGTCAGAGTCATGATGACCCCAGTCAAATCTGCAGCAGTCCTCTGGGAGCTGTTTTATTGCTCAACTATCAGCTGCTGAGGGCTGAGCAATATCTTGTAAATACTATATAATGAGGAGATTTTGTTGGAGAGGGTGGCTATTACATGGACAAGAACTACAGAAATCCTGGGTTTATATTGGAAGTCAAATTCTCAGCAAGTAAAGCTTTTAACTACTGCCCTCCCGAGCATAAAAGACACATGAAACACTGCACTTTTCCACAGTCAGTGTTTTTCTTTCTGATTAGTTTTCTGCCTAAAATGCAGCCTAGTGACTGAACTTCAACTATATTCAGGTGTTAATGCTGACAGAAGTTAAAGGTAATAAAGAAGTTGTATCTGGAGCAGAGCTTCTGGGCAGCAGATGGAGACTGATTCCATAGAGATCCTGGCATATGCTCATCTGTCTTATGTACAATATAGCACACCCCATAGGTCTGGGCCAAAAGCAGGAGAAATTCTCAGCTAGATCTCAATATGTTCACCCCTAAACTAAAGCATAAGATTTTTTAAGATCTGGAATAGGAGAAAAGGGTGGGTGCAATATATTTATAACACACTATACAAAATTTCCTCTTATTTCATTTTTATATGAAAACTATTTTAACATTAACTTATCAAAATCTGCTTTATGTTTCACTTTAATCAAACTTGGGGGCTGATAGACTCATACCCTTAAGAGCCTCAAAGGGGCACTTGATGTGATGTCAAGAGGTCTCACTCTGCTGATCTACTTTAGCAAGACACATTTGAACTATTTTCTCAAAAAATAAAGTCCACAGGAATTTTCTGCATTGCTTTGCAATGAGGAAATAGTTTTCCTTTCCCGAGGAAAGCTAATGTTGTTAACTCCCCCCCCCACCCCCCCACATAAAAGAACACAGTTACTTTATTCTTTGAAGAGAATAATAGATAATGGCTTAAGTTTAGGAATTCCATTCCATACCATTTTTGCATCCACGTGGGGCCCTGAAGGCCAATTCAAATTTGCATGTGAGGAAGGTCTAACCCTGCAGGCTTTTGATAACTCAGCAGCCTTTTTAAGTGGTCCCAGGGGTTCACCAGTCTATGCACTCTCCATATCAAAGCTTGTGTCAACAGAACAGTTATTACTCTATACCATGGGGGACAATTACTACTTATTTGAAAATTTTCTTTCAGGTGACTAGGGAATGAAAAATTTGTTGACACATTCAAAGGAACATATATAATAGAAATCACTCAGTATGGGATTGCAATTTAGAGATGTATTATTTAATGAAGAAAGTTTAGCCTTCAACATACAGTGGAACTAAATGCCATTTTTTTACAAGTGCAAATAAATAAACATGAAATCTGTAAAGCTCTGAAAATATCATATGTACCCAGTTATACAGCAAAGCCCAATCCCCATGAATTATTGTGAAAGTGATATACGACATGAAAAAATGTATATCCTTTTCTAGCCGATTGACCTTTAATGACACAAAGACTAGAATATTTTAAATTTTTTTATTACAGAAGTTGTGGGTTTACAGACCAATCATGTATAAAATACAGGATTCCCATAGATCACCTTACCACCAACACTTTGCATTGGTGTGAAAGATTTGTTATAATTGATGGCAGCACTTTTTTGAAATTGTATTTTTTTTAACAGTAGTTACCTTTGTTAACTTGATACAAGATGATTAAAATAGTACTATTAGCTATGGTTCATTGTTTATATTAGGTGTATTTTTCGCATATTAGTGCCATACATTTTTTAATAAATTATGAAAAACCATTCTTTTACTATCAACTGTAGTCCATGATCTAAACAACGTTCATTGTGTTATACAGTCCTATGTCTTATTTGTAATTTGTATTCTAGTAACAAATATGACCTAAATTCTCCCTTTTAACCACATTCACCTACATAATCCAGTGCTTTTAACCACAATAACAATAATGTGCGACCCTCACCACCATCCATTTGCAAACCTTTACAATCAATCTAAATAGAAATTCTGCACAAATTAAGCATCAATGTCCCATTCTCTAATTCCAATTTACCCCCTGGTAACCTATATTATAGATTCTAATTCTATGAGTTTGCTTATTATAATTAGTTCATATGAGCAAGATCATACAATATTTGCGCTTTGGTGTCTGACTTTTTTCACTCAGCATAATGTCCTTAAGGTTGATCCATGTTGCCACATGCATCAGGACTTCATTCCTTTTTACAGTTGAATAATATTACAATGTATGTATATGCTACATTTTGTTTATCCATTTATCTGTTGATAGATGGGTTGCTTCCATCTTTTGGCAATTGTAAATAAAGTAGCTATGAATATCAGTGTGCAAATACCTGTTTGAGTCCCTGATTTCCATTCTTCTTGGTATATAGTAGTAGGATTGTCAGGTCATATGGTAAGTCTATATTTACCTTCTTGATGAACTGGCAAACTGTCTTTCAAAGCAGCTGCACCATTTTAAATTTCCATCAGCAATGAATGAGTGTTTTGATAGAGTTTTGGCCACTCTGTCTTTGTAATATGCTTTAAATTCAGGAAGTGTGAGTCTTCCAACTTCATTCTTCTTTTCCAGGTGTTGTTTTTTTTAAAGATTTATTTATTTTTATTTATTTCTCTCCCCTTCCCCCCCACCCCAGTTTTCTGTTCTTTGTGTCTATTTGCTGCGTCTTTTTCTTTGTCTGCTTCTGTTGTCAGTGGCACGGGAATCTGTGTTTCTTTTTGTTGCGTCATCTTGCTGCGTCAACTCTCTGTGTGTGCCGTGCCATTCCTAGGCAGGCTGCACTTTCTTTCACGCTGGGCGGCTCTCCTTATGGGGTGCACTCCTTGTGCATAGGGCTCCCCTATGCGGGGGACACCCCTGCGTGGCAGGGCACTCCTTGAGTGCATCAGCACTGCGCTTGGGCCAGCTGCACACGGGACAAGGAGGCCCGAGGTTAGAACTGCGGACCTCCCATGTGATAGACGGACACCCTAACCACTAGGCCAAGTCCACCACCTTTCCAGATGTTTTTGGCTATTCAGGACCCCTTACCCTGCCAAATAAAATTGATAATTGACTTTTCCATTTTTACAAAAAAAGGCTATTGGAATTTTGATTGCGATTGTGTTGAATCTATAAATTATTTTGAGAAGAAGTATACCTTAATGTTATTTAGTCTTCCAATCCATGAACATGGAATATGCTTCCATTTATTTAGGTCTTCTTTAATTCCTTTTAGCAATACTTTGTACTTTTCTGCATACAAGCCCTTTACATCATTGGTGATTTTTATTCCTATTTTATACCCAGTCAATTTGTCTCTTGTGGAATTTTCAGGATATATGCACCACCCCATGTAGGATTGTGTCATCTGCAAATAGTGAAAGTTTTACTTCTTCCTTTCCAATTTGGATGACTTTTATTTCTTTTTCTTGCCTTACAGTTCTGGGTAGAACTTCCAGTACAATGTTGAATTAAAAGTAGTGACATTGGGCATACTTGTCTTGTTTCCAATCTTAGAGGGAAAGCTTTCAGATATTCAGCATTACTTATGATGCCATCTGTGGATTTTTTATATATACCCTTTATCATGTTGAGTAATTTTCCTTCTATTCTTATTTTTCTAAGTGTTTTTATCAAGAAAGGATGCTAGATTTTGTCCAATGCCTTTTCTGCATCAATAGAGGTGATCATGTGGCTTTCCCCCTTTGTTTAGTTAACACAGTGTATTATAGTAATCAATTTTCTTACACTGAAACACCCCAACATACCTGAGATAAAACCCACTTGTACAGGGTATATAATTCTTTTAAGTTGCTGTTGGATCCAATTTGCAATTATTTTTGAGGATTTTGCATCTGCATTAATATGAGAAATTGTTCTGTAATATTCTTCACATTTAGTATCTTTATCTGGCTTTGGTATTAAAGTGATGTTGGCCTCATAGAATGTGCTAGGTATTGTTCCTTCCACTTCAATTGTTTAGAAGAGTTTGAGGAGGATTGATATTAAATCTTCTTGATAGAAGAAGATTTGATAGATTGATAGAATTCACCTATCTGGTCCTGTGCTTTCTTTTTTGGTAGGTTTTGATGATTGATTCAATATCTCTACTTGTAACTACTCTGTTGTCTTCTATTTCTTCTAGAGTCAGAGTAGGTTGTTAGTGGGTTTCTAGAAATTTGTCCATTTTACTAGGTTGTCTAATTGGTTGGCATACAGTTGTTCATAGTATCCTCTTATGACCTTTATGGGATCAGTAGTAATGTGCCCCCTCTCATTTCTGATTTTATTTATTTGCTTCTTCTCTCTTTTTTTTTCTTTTTTTTTTTTTTCTTTTTTCTTTTGGTTGTCTGTCTAGGTAAGGGTTTGTCAATTTTATTGATCTTTTCAAAGAACCAACTTTTTGGTTTGATAATTCTATTGTGTTGGCTTTTTTTCTCATTTATTTCTGCTCTAATCTTTGCTATTTCTTTCCTTCAGCTTGTTTTGAATTAGTTTGCTCTTCTTTCTCTTGGTCCTCAAGTGTGCCATTAGTTCTTTGATTTTATTCTTTCTTCTTTTATCTTTATGCATTTAAGGCCATAAATTTCCTGCTCAGAATTCATTTTGGTACATTCTCTAAGTTTCACTTTTTTTTAAAATAGGTACCAGGGATTGAAGCCAGGATGTTGAACATGGGAAGCAGGTGCTCAACCTCTGAGCTACATCTCCTCCTCATGCTTTCAATACATTTTTATGTTTTGTTCTTGTTTTCTTTAGTCTCAAGATACTTATTTCTCTTGCAATTTCTTCCTTGACCCACTAATTATTTAGGAGTATGTTGTTTAACTTCTATATAATTGTGGATTTTCCAGTTCTCTGCTTGTTATTGTCCTGGATATGTGGTACTGTTTTTAAAATTGCACTTTCTGTGTAATTGTTTCACCTCCATAAGCAAACTTCTCTCCCTCTGTTTCTTCTCTAAGAATCTTCATCTGTTCTGTCTTTGTGCAGAATTTTCTCTCTAGCTCCTATTATTTGTTTAAATTCTCTGCCTCACTCAGTGTCCCATTTTCCTTACTCTTTTCAGTTCTGGGACCCTCCTGCCTTACAGAATTTCAACTTAACTCCCACACACACGTGCGCACTTTTATCCCTCTGAGTCCTTTCTGCCTCCAGTTTCTTTCCCATTAGTGATCCCAACCAGAGAAGCCAGATGCGTTCAATTCAGAAAGTTGGGTCTCTCCAGAAAAGTCCATTTTGTGCTTATACAGTCCAGCCATCAGAGACTGGTGTGAGTGAGTGCAGCACTTCCCAACACCAGTTCTATTTTAACCTCTCTCTCTCTCTCTCTCACTCACTCTCACACACACACACACACATACACGTACTTTTTCACCTTCTGGGGTCCTTTTCTATGCGGCAGTCCTCAGCAGCTTGTATTCCCCCCTGGCCTCTGCAGACTTGGGTCCTCATGCCTGGATATGTATGGTATTCCAATTCACTGCTTTAGGTATCTCTAGCGTCTCTGTTCCTTGTGTGGGGTGTAAGCAATCTGGGTCTCTGCCTCTGAGCAACTACCAGGGTGCACAGGACTGAGTGAGGGGAAGGGAGGTGGAACAGTGATCCAAGACAGAAGTTCCTTATTTCTTTTCTTCTTCCTTAGACCCAGCATTTGGGGAGTCCTTTTCCAATCCCTACCATCCTCTAGAGTTCTAAAAAAGTGGAATTTGTCCTTTTATTCACTGGATCTCTGGTGAGATTTTTTTTTTCAGGGGATGTCTTACATTGCCATGTATGGCCATGGCCATTTACTGCCATAATGAAATTATTCCTAGAATCTTTTGCTGCACATGAGTAAACAGTGATTATTTTCAGTATATTTTTCTCCATTATTCAATGTTAATAGGAAAAGTTATTGGATATTGGCTTATATTGTTTAATCTATCTAAATAAGACTTAGTAAATTTGGAACAAGAATAAATAAAGGAGATGGCAAGATGGTGGCAGAGTAAGGCACTCTAAGAGTCAACTCATCCTACAGGGCAGTTAAAAATCACCCAGAACTATCTAAAGCACTTGTTGGTTGGGGGGGTCAGGGGTGGGGAGGCGACCAGTATAGCATCCTAATATATTCTTGAAAGAACAGAAGGAAGAGATTGTCCATCTGCAGTGAAGATTCATTGAATAAAGCACTCCTTGCCATGGAGGTCTGTGCCCATCTTCCACTGACTGCTCAGTGTCCTTGGGAGCTATTCTGTGGCTGGAATTGGAAGATTCATTTCCCAAAAATGTGGGAAGGAGAGATGGTCAGGCACCAACTTTAGCTATTAATTAGTAAATTCAGCTAGCTAAAGTATAATCCTAAGAACAGCTAAAGTTTGAACCTGTCCAAGTCAAAAAGAGGCTCATAGCTGCCATGTTAACTCTGCCCCCAGCATAAGGGGAAGCAGAGGTAATTGAAAGTCAAGGTAATATTAAGGGAAAACTTCTTTCCACTCAGATCAGATTGAAGCTCTAGCCTAGGCTCCAGCCCACCTCCAGCAGAGAGGAAGCTGAAAGGACCTGCACCAACCTCTCCAGGCAACTGTAGACACTTTCAGCTGGCACAGCTGCCTAGTCAGACACCTGGGGATCCATACCTGTACCCAGTAGGACAGAAGTGCAGCTGTATTTTCTTGGTCTCTCCTGGCAACTGCAGGCACTTTTGGCCCACACAGAGTGAATACTGAGACACACACATGACTGCAGCTCTGTCCCTACCCCTGTAGAGTAAAAAGGTGGGCTGTCCCTACCCCTGTAGAGTAAAAAGGTGGGAAAAGATTCATCAGACTCTGGGGCAATGCAGGCAGCATCAGTCTCCACAGCATACAGGACCAACTACATCCTCAGCTCCTACTACACAGCCAAAAAGGAAAAAAGGACAAGAAAACCATAAACTAAAGAGAGAAAATGCACTCAAATAAATACATTTAGTAAGCCAGATGCCAAGACACCAACAAAAAATTGCAATCTATATCAAAAAACAGGAAGATATGGCCCAGTCAAAGGAAAAAGGAAAGCCTCCAGATGACATTAAGGAGTAAAATAATTATAAATGTTCAAACAAATCTCAGTAAATTCAATGAGAGGGCTAAAGAGATTAAGGATATTAAGAAGAAACTGGGTAAGCACAAAGAAGACTTTGAAAGCATACATAGAAAAATAACATCTTATGGGAATGAAAGGCATAATAAATGAAATAAAAAATGCAATGGAGATATATAACAGCAGATTTGAGGAGGCAGAATTAAGAATCAGTGAGCTTGAAGACATGGCCCCTGGAAGCAAACATACAAAAGAACAGATGAAGAAAAGAATGGAAAAAACTTGAACAGGGTCTCAGGGGACTAAATGATGACAAGAGACATGCAAACATACATGTTAGGGTGCCCAGAAGGAGAAGAGTAGAGAAAAGGGGCAGAAGGACTATTTGAAGAAATAATGATTGAAAATTTCCCAACCCTATGAAGGACATAGATATCATGTCCAGGAAGAGAAACATACTCCCATCTGAATAAATCTGAAAAGACCAACTCTGAGACACATACTAATCAGAATGCCAAAGACAAAGAAAGAATTCTGAGAGTAGTAAGAGAGAAGTGTGGCATCACATACAAGGGATACCTGGTAAGATTAAGTAGTGATTATTCATCAGAAATCATGGAGGCAAGAAGGCAGTGGTATGATATATTTAGGATACTGCCAGCCAACAATCTTATATCTGGCAAGACTGTCTTTCAAAAATTCACAGGTGACTTCTACCAAGCACTCAAAGATTTATTACCAATCTTACATAAAATCTCCCAAAAACTGAATAGGAAGGAACACTATCAAAGCCATTCTGAGCCAATATCACCCTAATACAAAAGTCAGAAAAAGATACTATGAAAAAAGAAAATTACAGACCCATTTCCCTAATGAATATGGATGCAAAAATCCTCAACAAAATACTTGCTAATCAACTCCAGCAATGCATTAAAAGAATTATTCATCATGATCAAATGGGTTTTATACCAGTTATGCAAGGGTGGTTCAATGCAAGAAAATCAGTCAGCATAATACACCATATTAATATTATAAATCAAAGAAGAAAATCACATGATCCTATCCCTTGACACAAATACAGCATCCTTTCTTGATAAAAATACTACAAATGATAGGAAGTGAAGGAAACTTTCTCAACATGACATAAGCCATATATGAAAAATCCATAGCTAATATTGTACTAAATGATGAAAGACTGACAGCTTTCCCCTTAAGATTGGGCACAAAACAAGGATGCCCACCCTCACCACTGTTATTCAATATAGTGTTAGAGGTCCTAGCTAGAGCAGTCAGGCAAGAAAAAGAAAGAAAATGCATCCAAATCAGAAAGGAAGAAGTAAAACTTTTGCTCTTCACAGATCTTATGATCGTATACCTAGAAAGTCCAAAAAAATATACAACAAAGCTGCTAGAGGTAATAAATGATTTCAACTAAGGAGCAGGATACAAAATTAATATGCAAAAATCAGTAGCTTTTCTATACACTAGTAATACACAATCTGAGGAGGAAGTCAGGGGAAATTTCAACTTACAACAGCCATGAAAAGAATCAAATATTTAGAAATAAACGTAACCAAGGACATAAAGCACTTAAAATACATGTTTAAAAGAAATAAAAAGAGATCTAAATAAACGGAAGAACATTATGTATTCTTGGGTTGGAAAACTAAATATCATTAAGATGTCAGTTCTACCCAAATTGATAACACAGATTCAATGCAATCCCGATAAAAATTCCACCAGCATTTTTTAAAGATGGAAAACACAATTATCAAATTCATTTGGAAGGGTAAGGGGCTCTGAATAGCCAGCAACATTTTTAAAGTGAAGAGCGAATTTGGAGTACTCTCACATCCAGATTTTAAATCATATTACCTGGCTACAGTGGTAAAAACAGCATGGTACTGGCATAAAGATAGAATCATAGACAATGGAATGAAATTCTGAACCTTACATCTATATATGGTCAAGTGATTTTTGACAAGGCTGTCAAAGCCACCCAGCTGGGGCTTAAATATAGGAGAACAGGGAGCCAGGGCATTTAGAACTATCTGAGGTGTGAAATTCTTCTTAGAGGGGATGATAGATTAGGTCTGGGGCTGAGTGGAGGGGAGCTCTGCAAGGGTCACAGCTGTCAAGAGACAGCTGAGTTCCGGGTCCAGTACAAACATTTATTGGATCATGTTGTCAAACTCACTGAAAGAATTTTAAAGATTTTCTAAGACTCTCATTGAAATAATATTAGCATAATATTAAAATATTAATATTATGGAATGATAACATAAACCACATATTTAAAAGAATCCAAATGAACTGCAGTGAGGAGCAGCTGCATGTAAAATCTACACTACATTCCTGTTTTTCTTCTAACAATAAATTTGTACTTTCTAACAGAATGTTTCTCAAATAAAATAATTCATCTTGTCAGTTAAAATGCATAAAACTTATTTCCCCCTATATCTATTAGGTTTAAATACCTTTTGGTAGGAAAATTTTTTTCCTGTCTGTAGGTATATATAATTCAGGCATTTTGATTTTGATATCTTAAATATTATGTTAGATGCTAGGAGCATTCCTCATTGATATGCATCATCTAGTTGACTTAAATGGAGATACTATAATTCAAGGATTATTAAGAAAAGATGATTCCTGCAAAGACAAATTCTTAGCCAAGTGACAACTAAATTGTTTATTAAGGAACATGTGCTATTTATAGTACAACAGGAGCAGAGTAGGAAGGAGTGGGAGAAGGTGGTCTAATAGTGACCAAACGTTCATAAAAAATGTGAGTTAGAAATTTATTCTTTGAATTATGCTTGAAATATAGTATATATTCTGGTTTAGCTAGCAAACAAAATAGAGATTTATGACATTTTTAATACTCTTCACCAAGGCCGGACTGAGCTTCTGTACATTAAACCAGCACTCTAAATGGATGGGGTCTCCTTGTCTTGCTTAACATCCACCAACATTCTTTAATAATATGAGTTATGAGAGCACTAAAACGACATACCCATATCTGTACACTACGTACATTTTAGAATGAACACCTACAGAATACTTCAGATATCACTTTGATGAATGCAGTAACAAAAAGGCCAATTTCCACAAGATGTGTGGGTGAAGAAGAAAGATGCAATAATGAACTAGGTAAGTATACATCAGCCTGTATTGTCACCTATGGGAGTTATTAGGAAGGAGAAAGGTAAGTCTTGGGTTACAGTCATACAACAAACCAAAGGACTTTTATTCCCAAGTAAAATTTCCTTCCTTTATTTGTTCTTCAGTGCCTTTGTTACCACCATAAGGATAAAGGGGACATCTTCATCAGAAAGGAAGTCACCCTAAGAATTAATAGAAAGAAGAATGAGTATTTAATCCTAATTTAAAGTTAATAAATCTAATTGAGGACCTACTTATTTAATGTATATTTTATTGTTTAACTTTAGTGAACATAAAAAGTTACAAGGGCTTTCATTTGGTCAATAATGATGCTACTCTACTTGCTATTTTTTCTAGTAATGCTTGATACGGTCCCTGCTATTTGGAGATTTTTTTAAAAATCAAATATTGGTTAAGATGGTAAAGTGAGAGGGAGACAGATTACCAGTTACTATAGCATGAATAATCTTAAGGTAAATGGAAATGTTTATTGATAATAACCAGAAAGTTTGTGTGAGGGGTTATTATCATCTTACCATAGGATTTATTAGGGAATATGAGGTGTTTGGGTAGTAAAAGGGGATAAAATTGAGAGAATATTCCCCTTGGAAAATAAATTAATTCAGACAATGAAAAGTCCTGATAATTTCCTTATGTATTGTAAAATGTTACTTACTGGGAAGATGGAAAAAATAACCCTTGAATGTTTTTAAAAAAAGTGTTTCAGGAATGTGGAATACTTATTGAAATATAATTGTAGTGACCACAGGAAGAACTAACATTTTCATATTGCCTTTTTTATGAAAAGAATCAGTTCTAGTTTTGTGGGCATTATCGACACTCAGTCATACACTATGGAAATTGCATGAATGGCTTCAAGAATTCCTGAGTAACTTAGGGAAGTGCCTAAGACCACTTTTTAAATGGACCAAAATAAATATTTCAAAATAAATGTGAACCTGAATCTATTAAAGTGTTCAGGACATAAGTAAAGTGAGACCTATTAGACTCAGCTGGGAAATGTAGCTTGAAATATTTTAGAAAATAACTTCTTGGTGGGGATGTGGGGTGAGCAATAGGGGTAGAAAAATATATGTGTAATGCTTCTACTACTGATGTGGGCTATGGGTGGGAGGCTCTTTGTCTCTTCAGAGATAAACCTAAGCTCTCTGACTTGTGGGTGTGAGGGTAAGAGGCTGCAGTCTTGCCCTTGGTAACAATGACAATGACTTCAGTCCCAGGAAACAGTTTAATAATGCAAGGTCTATAAACTTTAAGTATTTAGGGGAAATGCAAACCAAATATGCTAAAAGCTTATCTAGAATGTCTGAAGTCCATGCTAAAAGCTTACCTTGGACGTGAAAGATGTATATGCTAATTGAAGCCTATTGAGAACTGAAACAAAGGGACCATTTGGCCTTTCCTCTCTGTATAAAAGGGATTCAAAAATCTTGTTTGGGGCTCGGGATTCAAACAGAAAGCTCCCAAATCTGGCCGGCCATTGATAAATCATTTTTCCTTCTCAAAATCATTCCTGAATCCTGGCCTCTCTATACACAAATAATTGAACCTCTCTCAAAATCTACAACATTTTTGGCGACCCAGATGGGACAGCAAATGAAGGCCAGAGATGGTAGCATTTTGCTGCCCCTTCCAAATCCCCGAGGAAGCTGGGAGGACTCTGGTGGACCCCAAATCTGGGTGCCCCTGGATTAAATTTAATCCAGAAAAGATGTGGGCTCCTCCAGAATCTGCCTGACAAAAATTGAGGGCAATGGAAGGTCTGAAGAGAAAGATTTTGGGAACAAAAAGGAACTCCAAACATGGAAGAAGGTAAGACTCACTGGGTGAGCACAGTCTGGAAAACCCTAGCTTTAATTGCTAGGAAGGGGAGGCTGATCACCTCCCAAGAGAACCCTAGTAACCCCAGAAAATTGGGGGGAAGCCATTCTCTCTAGACCTGGGAAAAAGAGAAAAACCAGGGAAAAGCCCTGGTGTTTTACGTTTGTCTAACTGCATGTTAAAAGCTGGTACTGGTCTCACATCCACTGAAGGAGTGGAGTCTTGATTTTAATAGGAAGGGTTGTTTATAGGTTTGAGTCCTAATGTCCTGGAGAAAAACCAGGAAAAAGCCCTGGTGTTTTGGGTTTGTCTAACTGCATGTTAGAATCTGGTACTAGTCTTATATTCACTAAAGGAGTGGAGGCTTGATTTTAATAGGAAGAGCTGTTTATAGGTTCAAGTCCTAATGTCCTGGAAAATTGGTCTGGATTTAGAAAAAAAAACCAACTTGGTTACAGAAAAATGGATCGGCTTTTCTAGTGGAGCTTGGTCTGGGTGTAAAGTTAAACAGTGGAAAAAAGTCAGGCTGAAATCTTTTGTTATGGTGCTACATTGTGAATGAATTCACTTCATACCAAATGTTAAGTGTTCTAAGGGTGTGATGGCTGTGGGGGCAGCCATGCTGAAAATAATATATATAGAACTTATGGGTCAGATTAGTGACCTTTGTGCTTCTGTCTGTGTCAGTTCAATGCTAGTGTTGGAGTTGTGTCATTATGTAAAGTAGAATGCAGTAGTGCTAGAACACTCCCTTGCCATTGGCAAGGGGGTAAAATGATTATGGGACAAAACTGAGGAGTCTGGATGTTTGCGGAGTCTAGATGTTTGTGTATGCTCTGCTGTCTTGTCTCTGGTCTGCCCCTTTGCCAGGGCTTGAAGGCCGTCTGTGTCTGCGCCACACACCCAAGTTTGTTGGGGCTGCCCCAGTCAGGGTGGCTGGGTCCCCGGGAGAGTTGCCGAATTTGAGTAGGTCTGTCTGCCCATTTTGGCCTGAAAGCTGGAAAGGGGGGAGCGGCTTACCCCTTTCCAGTGAGTCCACACCTTCTATTCATAAGCCGCATTCTGTTTTATTGTTGTGCACCCGACTGCCTGGAAGGGGGGGAAGTGAAGGGGGTGAAAAGAAGAATCAGAATAAATGCAGTAAAGTTCCCTCCCTAGGGTGTCAAAGCCAAAATACGTTTGCATTCTGCCCAGGTACTTAGAAGGTTTGTAATAACTTTAAGTAAGAGAATGTGTTCTGTGAAAGTAAAATTTGTCTTAAAGGTATAAATAATTATAAAAGTTTAACAAAGCATTGTTTAAATTAAGGTATTTAAATGGCTAATTGCAGAAAGTCATTATTAAACAAAAACTGAATTGATAATAATAATAAAAAGTAATTTCATAACAAGAAAATCTGTCGGCAGCCAGCCTTCCCTGCCAACTTGCTTCCAAAAAAACTGTTTCTGGTATTACATGCTGCTAAGTATTAAAAGCAAAGAAAAGTTCATTATTTTAACAAGCTTGTTTAATATTAATGGCAATTATATGTTGTAAGAAGTTTGCCTGATAACTTAGTATGTGGGATATATGGAATGTGTTTTTATTGTTAAGGAAACAGAAGATGATTTTGTCCTAAGATAAAATGATTGATTATTAGAAAGAGTAGAGTGTGGGACAAAACCTGAATGAATACTGAAAGTGTAGAAGGTTTGTGGAAGGAAAATTTTTATGATTAAAATTGAGTAAGATCAGTATACAGAGAAAATCTGTTTTATCAAAATAGCTTCTTGTGCTTTAACCTCATCATTTCCTCAGTGTTTGAAAAAGGGTCTTATCTCTTTTAAAAGAACATTATGTTCTAGAAATCAAATCCTGAAAAGTAGCTTTTTATTTCAAACTAACTGCAAGAGATTTATTCTTTTACCTTAAAAGAAAAATTAAAGTAATGGTTAAGTTCATTTAATATAAGTTGAATGAAAGGTGTTTAAAAGTGTTATAAAATTAACAGGTTTTAAAAAATTAATAAAAACTATAACTAAGAGTTAAAATCATTTATAAATGCATTTATATTATAAAACAGTGAAAAGATAATAACTGAAATTATAGCTGAGTGAATTTAGCCTGGAACTATTATTTAAGTGTAAATTCTAAACTAACCTTTCCTTTGTTTATGGTTACTTCAAGCCTAACCTCACCCCTTGCCTTTGCCTATGGTTATTTCATAATAGCTTCTGCCCCTACAGGCCAGAGAAGAGCCGGGACATCACTGTCTCCTGTCCTGGTATTAGTAACCCTTTCTCTCATGAATTCAAGTGTAAACTAAATAAATTGCTGCCTGATAGAATAAGGTTAAATGACCACTGGAGTTTTATCTCCAAAATCAAAAAGGGGGATGGAGGGGAAGAAGTCTCCTGCCTTGACGGTCAGTGTTCCTAAGAGTGGCAATTCATGAGAGAAACCAGTCTGTCTCCCTGAGGCTTCAAATAGCCTCAGTAAATATATATAAAATTAATCTTGTTGCTTATCCAAAATTCTGCTAATTTCAAAGTAAAATATAAAGTTCTAAAACAAAATGGTGCTAAAGCATTGAGAACATTTTAGTTACAATCCATTAATTAAGAAAGAAAATTCTTGTGTAAAACTGCACTGTCATAGTGCAAATTAAGAAAAGTTTCAGGAGTCTGAAATGTTTTGCAGTCACACTTGTTTTGTAAATATTAGAAGTTTAAAGTAACTAAAGTTATGTTTTTGTGTCAAACTATTCATGTCTGCCTATTTGCTCAAATTGTTGAGGTTAAATATGCAGTTATATAAGTAATATATATTTCTGGACCCCTAATTAATTAATTAAGCTAAACAGTATATAAAATAATGCAAATTATAAGTAATATCAATGAGTTGTGTTTCTGTGTCTAACTCTTTGTGTCTGCCCATTTACTCAGTGTATGTCTTCATACATCAGGATAATAATATCAAATTAACAAATGAAAATTCTTAAAAGAGCTCTATTCAAATTGTTAAAAATTAAATATGCAGTTACATATGTAAATATTCTTAAAGCCCAAATTAAACTAAGCAGGATGAAAAAATCATATAGAAATCTGATTATAGAAACAATTGGGAAAGGGCCTCCTCTTTGCAAGAGCTTTAAAGGCAAGATTAGGTGTGGCAGATTAAACCTATCTACTAGGCTAGGGAATTAAGAATCAGTTTGCCTGGTAATTTCCCAGTTTAAACCTTTTGTCAGCCATAAAATGTAAAAAAAACGAAGATTAGGTTAGTTTTCACATTTAAAAAATGTTGACTGATGTAACCTGGAGGCTGCTGCCTCAGTCTCCCACTCCCGGGTTGGACAGCAGTGGAGGAGACCAGCTTAGGCCAGTCCTATGGGCAGTGAAAGGATGCCCAAGAAAGAGCTAGGTCAGTGCCATTTCAGCACTAAATTCTATTCCTTATTTAACAAAGGGGAACAGGTAAAAACTAAAATGGTTAGAATGTGATAGAGAAAGCAGTTAAATCACAAACTTTTGCATGGGAAAGTTAGATCTCAGATAAGCTGTAACTTCTGAAGTATCCAATCTATGGAGAAACAGTGGAAGAGCTTGTGTGCTAGGCTTAGGGGTATAAATTTTGTCATTTTTCTTTGTTTGGGGCACCAGCCATATCTGGCTCTGCGCCCCTTCTTGCAAGATTGAGAATAAATTATTTTCTTCTTCTCCACAATCTGGTGAGCCTCATTTTCTTCCAGAAGATTTCTTTCCAACAAAATAAAGGTAATTAGAGACTCTATTAACAAATTTCAGTAAGTAAAGTCCATAAAAACTATGGAGAGATATTTCCCGGATTATAATTAAACAAATTAAGTAATTGTGTAATGTGTTTTAAAACCTGGTAGTCAGTATGCTTTTAAATTATTCATTTTCATAACTTAAAGAAAAGAAGTTTTTAGCTTCCTGTAAGGGAAAAAGAGAACATTCCTTGCATAAACTATAATGGTTTCAATTTTATTTAACTTGAGTGTAATCTCCCATAGTTAATTTATAAACTAAATTAACATTATATGTACAAAATCTTTAGAGTAATAAAATTATAAGTTCACATTGGTGAAATTAGGCTAAAGAGAAAATTGTAGATATGCTCTCTTAAATAAATAGAGTAAATATCTTTGGTTGGTAATTGTAATTTAATAAGTTTATTTAAGCATAAGGTGTCTAGTCAATGTGGTTATAGTCAATTATAAAGAGTTTGTAAAACATCTTCCAAACTAAAAACATTTAAATAGTTCTAGTTCTAAAAGTCATTGTTAACTAAAACTTAAATTAGTATTGGTTGCAAAAAAAATAACTTCATGATAATAAAACCTGTCTGAAGGCCACCACAAGGTACATATTTAAGTAAATGGTAATAAAAAGTTATCTTGATTCTATTGAAAATATTCTGTTTTCATTTTAACAATGAAAAATAATTTTTTTCCCCTCTATTACTAAAGTAAAGTACCTACTGTTATCTTCATGGTAAAATTGTGTAAGTAAACAGTCATTTGATATATGATGTGTTGTATTAAATTGTTTAAATATATATATAAAAATAAGGAATAAACTTTAACATTGTCAAACTCTTGTGCATTCAAACCAGGCCTTGAATACATTACAGGTGGCCTCTCCATGTGAGTTATTGGCTAGGCTGGTCACTGACCCCTCAATTAAAAATATTTGCTATATCAGCCTCTGGTTCTGCTCCTGAAGTCAATGGAAACTACGTTGCAGTTTCAAGCTCCTGCAGCGCTTGGTACAGCCAAGTGTACAATGGATATCGCCTCCAGACTGGCACTGTTCCATAGTGCCAGAGAGCACTATGCATCAGGCTAGTAGAATACTGGAAACTCTCTCTAAGATCAAGGATGCTGCGACTTGCTCACTGCATTGAAGAACATGCTAAGTGGAGCCATGATACCAGGATACTGTAAGTGAAACTTAAACACAATTGGCATTATGGCCTGCTCTCATGGAGAGATAATATGTAAAGTATTACAAAGGTGAAACTTAAAATTATTAATTGCAACTCTAAATCCTTTGCATTAAGTAATAATACATTAATTAATATTAAGTGCTGTACTCTTATCCTGTGCTAAATGCATGCCTAATAATTATAACGTTATCTTTTCTGTTTTGGACCAAGTGCGAAAGCATATTGGACATGTTAAATTCCTAGTGAATTCATTTTCTAAACAGTTAATAAACATGTCTGTAGAATGGGGTGGCGGTCTCAGCCAGGCTCAGTAAACTTACTATATTCTACTGTACTCTACTGTGTAGCAAGGGTGAGGCTTGCTTGCTGATGGTGAGTCACCTATTGAACAAATCAAAATTGCTAGAAATTGTACAATTAAAACCAAGGTGAAAAAACCTTTATTCTGTAGTTCTGATCATTCCCACAGCTGAAAACTAAGGGAATTTCCAACTTGGTTTTGAATCCTGAATGAAGCCCATTGCCCAGGGAGTGCCAGTTTACCAGGAGCATCTGATGGAGCGAATGAGTGCCAATCATTGAACAGCTTGGAATGTGTCTTCAGACAGCTAAGTGTCTGTTGCAATTTCTCTCTAAAGATAAATAACTTAAAAAAGAATATATATGCTGTTCCCACCAGCTTTTAAGAAGGAGTGCCATCTTTCTAATCACCTGACCTTGTCTGCCTCTGTGGTCCAGTGTCAGCTCTTTTAGAAATGGGTATAGCAAATTTTTTATTAAGTTTGTTTCTTTCAGAATGAACATCTCATTAACCATATGAAGACTTCATCCAACTTCGTACAGAATGCCAGATCCATCTTCCTCTATCTAGTTAAAATAAAATAAGAGTTTTACACCTTATTAGGCAATGACTACAGCCCATGGCCAGCAGGAAGCAGTTACAGAAAAGAGATCATCTCCCTTCAGCACCCCTTTTAAATTAAAGGTGTAAACTCTTCAAGGGTAAAATAAAATTAAATAGATGGATCTGAAACCTGACTGGAAATCCACGTGAGCGCTGGTGGCCACAGGATAACTGCAGGAGGCCCCTGCACCAAGAGTCTGCTGTCCAGAATGAAAAGTTCTAAACTTCTAAAAACAGTCCTGGATGCTACACTAAAGATTGATAAATAATCAATCAAAACAACAAATAGCCATCCACCTCATAGCTCCAACAATAATTATGCCAAAGCTTAGCAAGTTAAACTGTGGCAAGGGGGGGAAATGATGTGGGCTATGGGTGGGAGGCTCTTTGTCTCTTCAGAGATAAACCTAAGCTCTCTGACTTGTGGGTGTGAGGGTAAGAGGCTGCAGTCCTGCCCTTGGTAACAATGGCAATGACTTCAGTCCCAGGAAACAGTTTAACAATGCAAGGTCTATAAACTTTAAGTATTTAGGGGAAATGCAAACAAAATATGCTAAAAGCTTATCTAGAATGTCTGAAGTCCATGCTAAAAGTTTACCTTGGACGTGAAAGATGTATATGCTAATTGAAGCCTATTGAGAACTGAAACAAAGGGATCATTTGGCCTTTCCTCTCTGTATAAAAGGGATTCAAAAATCTTGTTCAGGACTCAGGATTCAAACAGAAAGCTCCTGAGTGTCCGGCCGGCTGTCAATAATCCATTTTTCCTTCTCAAAATCATTCCTGAGTCCTGGCCTCTCTATACGCAAATAATTGAACCTCTCTCAAATTCTACAACACTACACTACTGCTGCTTCTTTTCAAGTAGAGCCTGCAGGGCTTAAAAAGGCACATATATGAGGGACTGTCTACACGGGAGAGGGGATATTTCAGTCAAATTCCAAACAAAGGTACGACCTCAGAAAATGCCAACCACAAGAGATTTGGCAAAGTAATGCCATCTAGGCAGCCATCAGCTAAGAATGGCCATCAGCAGCTCAAGTAACTTCAGGAAGTAGATCACTGGTGCTTGACCATGAACTAATTATACAATTACAGGTTTCCTGCTTTAAATATAGGGAGTAGAATCTTTTCACATATAGGCATCTCAAATGTTAGAGGCTATAAAATACTTGTGCTTTTAAACTTGAATGTACCTGAGTTCTAAATGAACTACAGAACCCTTTAAAAAGTTACTATCAAGACTTGGGAGGCAGCTCTAGATTGGAAGGACCCAAAATCCATTCTCCATTTTAGAGCCATGAGGGATTTTGAGCACCACATACTCAAAAGTCAGAAAAACACATAAAGAATTTAATGGGAAGTTATAAGCCTATAGAGATGTTTTTGATGAATTCAGAATCTTACCAAGATGCCAGGGCAAAGGGTGCTGTCAATGATGGAAGCAGAAAATCTAACAAAGAGTTTGATGAGCTGTCATTGGACAGTGTTTCCCAACTGTATCCTACAAAGTTAAGACATTTATTAAATCATTTCATACACTGTATACTTATATTAAAATATATATTACATATTTGACAGTAGAGAAAATGACAATAAAACTCTGATATTTCCTTAGTTTCTTTGATTTCATAATCTATGTTTTATTTTAGGTACATATGTGGATGTTTTGCCATCTGTAAGGTAAATAGATTTCTTTTAGTTCTCATAAAAGTAATTTTCATAATATTAAATTGTATTATTTAATTACTTTGCACAATACTCCAGTATTCCCTCCAACCTTCTCTCTCTCTCACTTTATCTTACTGTTTTCCTTATTTTTAATATTACATAGCAACATACCATTATCTACTATTATCATGGTTTATAATATTACATTCCCTTGTGTGCAATAGTTCTCACAATTGTACTATTTCCCACTTTTAAATGGCCTGATTCCTTGCTCACAGAAGGTACTCCATGATGTGGTCTCTATGTTCCTGAATTCTTTATTTTTCTACATCTGTTTGTTGGCTATATTTTACCTTCAAGTCATATCTTTCCAAAGGTCATAGATGCCACATTCTAAGAGTTCTTACACTATTTGTAAGGGTCTTCTGCACCTCTGCAGGAATGATGATTTGCTTGAGTTTGACACCCTTTAAGTCACTTAGAATTCAGCTGCCATTAAGGAACAGTGGTTTGGAATGATGGTTGCTATTGAGACATCTGAGCCCAACTTAATATTTCCTCTTCATTAGTTGACTTGCATGTTTTTCTGCCTGAAGTCTTAATGGTCTCTTTCTCTATATTTAAAATTCAGTACCTTCGCCCCTGTCAATGTGCGACTGCTCTGTCCTCCTGGGGTAGAACTGGAAGAGTGGGGGGTGGGTTATAGGGGAATGAAGTGGTACCACAACAACTGTGGCTTTTGTGATGTTCCTTCCTTCAGCACCCTCAACACCTTGCACCCACTATGATCCCAAGATCCTGCAGTCTTTTCAGCAGTGACAGTGTACTACATATCACCTACTGAGTGGATCTGGGCAGCATGATAGTGGCCAAACTTGGGTTAGGCAGCTGCTTCTGGCGTAGCTCCAACCCATGTGATCACAGAAGCAGGTAACCGCACACCACATCGCCAGAGGGCACAACAGCCTGAAAGTCACAGAGAACCAAAGGAGGCTGCAAGTCTCTGAAGCCTACAATTAGTCTCCTTATAGTCTTGCTCACTACACTTCTACCTCCACATCTTAACTGTTCAAGAGCCAGTCCAGGTCACATCTGCATCTTCTAAAAGCAAATCCAAAAGACATCTACAAATCCAGTATTGCAAGATAAAAATAGGTCTTTATCAAAGCTACTAACTCCACTCCTAATATAATTGAACCAGAAAATGTTGAGAACCCCAAATTTGACTGATAAATTAAAGAGTATCTGAAGAATTTCCCTAGATTGTGCATGTCTATATTAAACCTTCTGAAGTTTCATGTGAAAGAGTCACACCACCTAAAAATAAAGGTATGAACTCATTAAATGTGGCTTGAGAAATAGGAACATGTAGACTCTACCTTGAAAATAATATTTAATCTTGACCTAGAGAAGTAGACAGAATGTGGAGTGGAGAGTCACTTTTCATTTTGATCCATTAAAATTTTAAGGCCATAAAACAATTCTGTAATATAAAAAGTTTCCATGATTCTCTTTAGTACATTGGAAATAATATCCAACTGTTACTATAAATTGTCCTCCTATTGTTTGAGCATTACAAATTTAATGCTAATGTATTCTAGAAAAATGTTACATTGTTCACACTGTTCTCCTTCCTCCAGGCTTTGCATTTGACTTTTTTACTTGGGTTTCTATGTAGTAATTGACATGTCGCAGGGCAATGATGGATTGTAATCTATCCCCTATCCAAGCATAATAATTAAATTTTGCTTATGCATATATAAAATCAAATGGCAGGCATTTCCCATCATATATTCTCATCGAACAAGAGTGCCAGATTCTTTTAGTTACCATAAATACCCTGATTCCAAAGATTGCAGTGCCACTTTAAATGCTTTTTATTTCTGAATAGTTCAATAATTTTTACAGATTTAAAAATTATCTGTTTTTGAAAACATTTGACAGACCTTTAAATTAAGAGGTAAATATTTTAAAAAGTCAAAAAATAATGTGAATCAGGTATTTGGGATGCGAAGATTAGAAGCTCACCTGCATTAAATTCACACAAAATTTTCATATTCCTGTAAATACTCTTCTCAACTTTATGAATCAGTATACTCAAACTTGGAACACAGTATGAATCAATATTTTTAGATAGTTAGGACCTGGCCCTATGACTCATCTGGAAAGTAAATCTTTTACAAATCCACAACACACAGCAATCTTTTTAGAAATACACTCCTTGAAGTCTTTGGTTTAAATGGCCATATGCCAAAGGTTAGATATCCTGGTATCCAATGTGGTCACAATAGTCATAATAACAAAGTAAATTGTTGTAATCTGTAGAAACCTCACTGGGCACTGGAAACAAACAGATCCAACATCTCTAAAATTACTGTGTTTATGAATGAACATTCCCTTTTTCTTCAGATCTGAATCCTGATCTGTTTTGGATTGGGCATTGTGTATTGGTATATATGCTTTGATTCATAGTAACTTCTCGTATTATGGAATTGATTTGCATTGAGTTCATACTGAGAAAGAGCAAAAAATAGAAAATAAAAAAAGAGAAAAAAGCCTGACCAAAATGTGTCTCTGTGTGTACCCTTCTGCAAAATTATATTTTGGAACATGGTATACCTCTGCTATGCAGATTCATGTCTTATTTACTTAAAGTTTTCTTTTATTATATATTTAATAGATTTCTCTTCCACTTTTGTTACTTTTTTCCTGAACAACTATGCATATTCTGAATCGCCTTTGTTTGACTTCCATATATATAATACATTTGTTTCCTTGTGTGATTTTCATAAGCCTGGATACATGTTCAACATCATTCCTTCTATTTTTCACTGTTTTAAATTTACATCGAATTTTTGCAAGGGTTCAATTTTTTCTGTTTTTTTTCCCTCAGCTTTGCTTGTCTTTTCATCTTGCCTTATTGACTCATAGGCAATAGAGGTAAATGACTAATCATGGAATTAGGAGTCACATTTCCTGGAATCCAATCCTACCTCTACTATGTGACCTTTGTCTAATTACTTTACTTCTCTTTAACTCAGTTTTTTGGTGTTTTTTTTAAATCCATAACATGGGAATATTAATACTACTTACCTCATTGGGCGATTGTGAGAATTATATAAGCATTTGGAAGAGTACTTGACAGGAGATGATTAAAGTGCTTAGTAGAGTATCTAGCACTCAGTAAGAAGGATGCAAGCATTAACTATTATCTCTTTGAATATTCACTGTACTTTTTGAATCTTATGTAAGAAGTTTCTTTTGGGTTTATTTCTTTGAAAGAACAAAATATTATATGGGCCTACTCTTAATATAAGAAAATCATGGTTTGGTATTAGCTAAGGCAACCAGCAGATAAAACATCCTAGAATGATATCCTAAAAGTCAACTGAATGCTGTCCCATTTCTGGTTAATTAATCAGTGAAAGCATGGAGATAGAGTTGCTCAAAGATCTTTTTTTGATGCCTTATATATTTCTAAAATGTAGTTGACACAGCATCCTTGCATTTCATTTGTTTTCTTTCTTGCTTCATTTCTAGCAGTTTCTTCAGGTTAAGAATCAGATTTAAAGAGGGAAGGGATGGAGAATTTTTGTGTTCACAGAATCTCTTAGGATTACCTTCTCCTGCCACTCTCTGAAGTTGAATGTGGATCCCATGGAGATTGTTCCTGCTTTTTCCAGGGATTATTAAAACTGCCCAACCTCACTTGTAATTCAGTATCTATGCAACAAGTATTTGTGTACTGTTTACTATCTACCATACATTGTATTAGGTCCTGGTGTTATAACAAATAATGGCTTGTATTAGAGTATTCCAGGGAAACAGAACTGACAAGATCGCAGGTCTATAGCCAGAGGGTATTTTTGATCCAAGCTAAAATATATTCCTATAACAGATTTTGATGTGATTTTATACTTAGCATTGCTACTGAAATGATTTAACATATCTGTATGTATGTATGTGTGTGTGTGTTTGTGTGTATATATATGAAATTTATTATAGGAATTGTCTCACATAACCATGGGTATTGGCAAATCTGGATTCCATAGGGCAGGCCCCAGTTTGGGAACTCTTCAATGCATTACTTAGGAGAAGATGGCTGGCTGAAGTAGACATAGAAAGTCTGTCTGATGCTGAAATCATCAGGTTTCCTTTAAGGCCTTCAACTGATTGGATGAGACTTTTATCATTGCTGAAAGCAATCTTTTTATTGTAGATGCACACAAGAGATACTATCAACTGGCTAAAGATTTAAATCCATGAAATAACCCCACAGTAACAATCAGGCCAGTGCTTGCTTGACCAAATGTGGCAATTTGATATTATTTATGAATTCAAAAAAATATATAGATTATATTTGCAAACTGGTCTGTTCCCTGGGGTGTGATACCTTTTGATTGTATTATTTTCAGCTGAGAGGGCTTTGATTAAATTTTGTTAACATTAGGTTTTGATTCTACCACATTATTAGGGCAACTCAGTTTAAGTTCCTGCCCCCTCTGTGGGCTATATAAACAGAAGCTCAATCAAGAACACAAGCAGATATGCAAGAAAACAGAGAGGACTCTATAGACATGGAAGAGGATCTGTGGCCCCTGGAAGAGAGATTAGCCATTTGCCTGATGGTTTACAGCTAACCTTGTGATGAGAACAGAGTGGCTGAACCCACAAAGAAATGAGCCTTGGAGGAAGGAGAGACAACTCCTATGCTAGCCTACAGCTGAGATCAGAAGAAGCTGGACCCATGGAGAGCCTTAGGAGCTAAGAGAAGGGCTGAACCCTCACAAGCATTGCCAGCCATCTTGCTTCAACACATGGCAATGAACTTTGAGTGAGGAAGTACCTCTTATGGTACCTACAGACGGACTCTTTTAAGGCCTGTAACTGTAAGTTTTTGCCCAAATAAATACCCTTTATAAAAGCCAACAGATTTCTGGTGCTTTGTATACGCTTTGGCTGACTAAAATACTGGTATTTATCAACTGGATACCACAATCTAGCCAAATTGACACTTGAACTTAACCAAAACAATATATGCCTCTTACACTCATAAAACTTACATTCCAAGAAGAAAAAACATTAATCACCAAGAAAATAAATAAAATAATATGAAAATTCTCAGTAAAATATTGTCCCAAACAAATCATTTAAAGTAATTGTTAACTTGTTAGTCTCCACATGATGAATAAACATATCTACTTCATTATATTTGGAGAGCTATAAAAATTTCTTGGAATCTTTCTTCACATGTACCCCAATTTGACTGATTTGGATGGAGAGTCTTCATAATATATCAATGGAGTTTATAGTCATTTTGTGGTTTAAGAATAGATGGAATTTGCCCCTCTATTCTTAGTTTATTCTGCTAATTTTAGTGAGTTTCAGGGGGTTAAGGAGTAATAGCAAATAGTACATTTCTGTTCTGTCATCTTTCCTTGAATGCTGTTTTATATTTTAATGAATTGTCCCTAATCTGCCATTTGCCAGATGACAATATGTTATCTTAAGCAATTATTTCAACATTCACCATCCATTTTGTTAAATCAATATTTATTAAAAAGCTATTTTAGGTCAGGTTCTGAGGATACAGCAATGAATGGGAAATGCTTCATCTCCATCAATATAGTCATGATTCATATAGCAACATAGAGACAAAGATATTAAATATTAGATACACTCAATAAGCTAAGTGCTATAATGGAGACATGCATAATGTAGAAAGTATGTAGGGGGTTAGGTTTTACTCCAAATAAACTCCCATTGTAAAAGCCAAAAGATTTTGGTAATTTGCATTGGAACCCCTTTATCAGACTAATATTGAAATTGGTACCAAGAGGGGATCGTGCTGTTTGCAATTACCAAAAATTTTGGAATACTTTTATAAATGGGTAAGATGTATTTTTTTGGAAGAATTTTGAGATGTTTGATGAAAAAAGCCTAGAAGGCTTTGAAGAAACTGTTGGTGAGAATATGTACCCTAAAGTTATTTCCAGTGAGGCTTTAGAAGGAAATGATGAAACTATTATTGGAAATTGGAGGAAAGACAATTGCATTTTGATGTTGAAGAGAACTTGGCAAGATTGACTCCTGGTATTAGATGGAAGGCAGAATTTGAAAATCATAAGCTTGGACATTTAGGTGAGATTTCCAAAATAAATGTGGAAAATGCAGCCTGGCTTTTCCTTGCCAGTTCAGAACAAAATTCAAGAGTAAACCAGTAAGATGAGAACTGAATTGTCGGGTACAAAAAAACTGTAGATGGATTTAGGAAATTCAAACCTTCTAGAAATAAAGCCCCCAAGTGAGAGTGTCCCATTTTAGGATTGAAATAAACTTGGAATTTGTAGGTTATAATTGGAAATGCAGTTATCTAGGAAGGACTTGTGGAAACTCTTATTGTCTGATGGCTTGGACCCCTGTTTCCCGCAAGATTTTTGTGAGATCTGTATGAGTAAAACCACTGTCAGCCTGGACTAAAAGGAATAGGAAGGGGAGGTATTGAAAAGCAAGAGAATTTAAGAGGAAAACCATGAAAACTGAGGTCTAGAATTAAGACATTTCTTCTGGCCAAGGGAGGGACCCACCCATGTGTACAGGGAGGGTGAGTTTGCTCTGGCATTTGAAGATGATGGATATTCCAGCATGCTGTTCAGGGAAAGTTTGGCAGCCTCTACTGAAAGGGTAGAGCGCATAACTCCATGGTTGGGGAGAGAGAGGTCACTACCCCACTGCTCTGAGGGGGGTGAACCTAGTCCCCATAGATTAGGGAGGGCCAGATTGCCATCTCACTGTTCTAAAGGGGTTTGGTCTGTATGCCAGAGATTAGGGAGAATATTGCCACCACCTGATTGTACTAAGGAGGTTAAGAATTTCCCCTAGAGATTGGAGATGTGGCAAAAGTCACCCCAGTGTTCTTGGAGGGTGAGGTTTGGAGCTCAGTCACCACTGACATGCTTGAAGAGGGTAGAATTGAAGGTATGTCTATTGGGAAAGCTTGTGGAAAGGATGGGCATTCATGAGACCCAGAGGATAAGAAACCATCATTTTAAGAATGACTCTCACACTTTGAAATGTAATGGAGTATGCCCCACAAGTTTTCAGAACTGTTGGGGGCCAGTGATGTGTGTTTCCCTCCCAAGTTCTCCTGATGGTATTGCAAATTTTACATGTCTGTCCTCACTTTATTTACTGGAAGCAGGTAATTGTTTTATTTGACAGGTCTATAGCCAGAGGGTATTTTTGACCCAAGACAAACTATGTTCCTATAACTGATTTTGATGTGATTTTATACTTAGCATTGCTACTGACATTTAACATTTCTGGAATATTGCAATGCCTTTTTGGGATTCAGAGGGTAGAGTGTGGCAGTTTGAGATTATTTATGAATCCCAAAGAAAGAAAGATTATGTTTGTAAACTAATCTATTCTTCTGGGAGTGATACCGTTTGAATGCATTAAATTGAGCTGTGTGGCCTTTGATTAGATTATTTGATAAGACTGCTTTGGACTTTTGATGGACTAAGTCAGTGGGTGTGACTCAGGTTGAGTACCCTCCCCTTTGCTGTAACTGATACAAATGGACACTCACACATACAGAAACAGGAAGAAAAAACTCTATCATTTTTTATCCTGACACATGATGGAAAGGATAAGGCTCAAACAGCTGAAATGGGCTATTTTGTGTGGTAACTTACTGAATTTGGAAATAGACCAGAACAGCTAAGATTGATATAGGAGGCCCAGAAAGAAACAAGTCCTATGCCAGAAAAAAAGAGGACTACAGCTTCACTTAAGCATGAAGCCTGAAGCAGCTGGACCCACAGAGCTAAAGAGGAAAGGGTGAGCCCAGAGGGGAAGGTAGAGCCCAGCCAGGTATCAAGAGCCATCTTGCTTTAACATGTGGCAACTGACTGTGGAGAAAGCACCTCTTATGGGGCCTTGAGCTGAACTTTCATGACCCTGGAACTGTAAGCTTTTATCCCAAATAAACCTCCATTATGAAAGTCATCAGATTTCTGGTACTTTGCATTGGCACCCCTTTGACAGACTAATATAGGGAGCATCAAAAAGGTAATAAGAGGGAAGCAGACTTAACCCAGCGGTTTGGGCATCTGTCTACCACATGGGAGGTCTGTGGTTCAAACCCTGGGCCTCCTTGACGCATGTGGAGCTGGCCCATGCATAGTGCTGATGCATGCAAGGAGGGCCGTGCCACGCAGGGGTGTCCCCCACATAGGGGAGCCCCATGCGTAAGGAATGCACCCCAAAAGGAGAGCTGCCCAGTGCAAAAGAAAGTGCAGCCTGCCCAGGAATGGCACCGCACACGCGGAGAGCTGACACAACAAAATGACGCAACAAAAAGAAACACAGATTCCCATGCCGCTGACAACAACAAAAGCTGACCAAAAAAACCACACAGTAAATGGACACAGAGAACAGACAACCGGGGGGGAGGGGGGGAGAGGGAGAGAAATAAATAAAAATAAATCTTAAAAAAAAAAAAACCTCTGGTCTCCCATACTCAAAAAAGAAAAGCCCTTCCAAGAGAAGGTAACATTGGAACATTTTGTGATGTTTAAATAAGGGTTGTCTGGAGGAGCAGGGCAAGATGATGGCTGAGTGAGTGCACCTGAGATTCTCTCCTGCAAAGAAGCAGCTGAGCAGCATTGGAAATTCTTCGGGACCAGGCTGTTTCGGGATTTTGCAGGGCAGGAAGTGTCTGGACATAGATTTGGTGGGAAGGTAACAGAGAAAATTCGTGTATAAGATAAAATTGAGGCTCTATTACACGGAGGTGGGAGCTGCGCGTGGGACGCTCCCTCCTGGGGTGGGCGGAGCCGTGGCACCGGTGCTGCGGGCGGCGATTTCTGGAGGCTCTGCGGTACTGGGGAATTCATAAGCCCTGAGTGGGCTATTGGGGGGCTAACAGGACAGGAGGGCTTCACAGACGATTTGGGGAGACAAACAGGAGTTTTATTGTGAAGTGGGGAATTTTTGATTGTGGACACAAATAATAGCGCTTCCGACTAGAGCCCCGCCCCCCCAAGGCCAGCTGCCGATCTGAAGCAGCCTTAAATTATTCACAATAAAGAGACATCACCAGGAGACTGTTTCAGGGCCTGCAGGGTGGGAGACGTCTGGAAGCCGATTAGGGGAATATTTTGCGAAGCGTGGGAATTTCAGTTTTGGACTCTGTTATCGGTGTTTCCAACTGGAGCCCCACCCCCAGGCCTGGTTACTGATCTGTGTCATTAAATTGGCTGCAGTGTAGAGGCACCCCAGGTGGCCGTTCCAGGGGCTTACAGGGTGGGAGGTGTCCTGAAGTCGAATTGGTGATACAGCCACAGAATAGACCCGAGTGAGTGAGTGAATTGCGGGGTTCAGACACATAGGTTAGAGTTTGCGGATGTGAACTCTCCTATAGGGCTGGCACCCAGCTGCTGGGATCCCTGAAGGCTGTGTTGCACTGTGGGGCTCCCAGGCTCCCTGTTAACCAGATTTGAGGTTGCCAGGTCTGAGTCCCCTAAACCCAGGTGGCCCACACCCCAGAGACTCACACCTCTTGAGTCTTCAATATCTCAGAATTTCCATCCCTGAATCCATCATGCCCTGAGGTCCATCTGAGGTCCTTGAATGTCCTAGCCCTCAATGTTTGCATTTTTTCTTTTTTGTTTTGTTTTGTTTTTATTTTTATTTTATTTTTTTATTTTTTAATGTCCTGATTGCTAACATTACATTATTACTAGTCTTTTCCCCCAGCATATCCCCCAAAGTCTTTTTTTTTTTCCAGTTATTTAGGGGGATTTTGTTGTTGCTGTTGTGGTTGTTCTATATCTTTTTTTTTCCTTTTCCCTACTTGTTCCCCTCCTTTTACCCACCCCATTTTTCTTTCTTTCTTTCTTCTCTTTTTTTTCTCTCTCTCTCTCTTGTCCCTCATTTTCTTCTTATTTTATTTTATCTTAATTATACAATAGGGGCTGCAGGGAACACCTCACATTTGCTGGGTGTCCTCATCCTCCACTGCCTCATTTCTGTGTGAATTGATTTTGGCTACCTACACTATCCCCTTTCCCCTACATCTTGATATCCTCCATCATCTACTGTCTCTCCTATATTCCACCTCCCTTTCTTTGATCCCCAAAGTGTCTAACTCTTAATTTCTAATACATTTGTTTTGTTTTCTGTCTTTTATCCACTCTTGAAACTATTGCCTTTCTTTTCTCTTTCCCTCTCTCATGAAAACACTAGCTTTTTAATTCATACCATATTCCTCCCATATTCAGTCGACTACCTCATTATAGGTACTCTACCTACTGCTATAACTCTACACAACTTACATGAACCTAATATCCATCCTCCCAGATCTCATATTGTTGCTCTGTTAACATTTATTACCAATACTACTTTACACTTTTTCCTTGCTTACACAATTGCCTTTCCCTGGCCGTAATACTTTCCTTTAAAGTGAACTCAACCAGAAATAAGAAATTAGAATAAGAAGAACAAAGTGATAAAGAGAAGAAATAACACTTATGCAAAAACAAGAGCTAATTAATCCCCAAGACTAGACAAAGAAGTTAAGGAACTGATTAAACCTGTCAAGATAAAACAATGACCAGACAGCAACAAAAATCTACAAACCAAACCAGTAATCAGGAAAACATGGCTGAATCCAATGAACAAACTAAAAACCAGGAAGGGGAGCAGAACTTCACACAAGTAATTAAAGATCTCAGAACATATATCACCAACAAATTAATGAAGTAAAGGAAGAGGTTAACAACATGAAGACAACACTTGAAGGGGAAATTGCAGACATACGCAAAAAGATAACAGATATGATGGGAATGAACACCACAGTTCAAGAAATCAAAAATACACTCGCAGCAAATATCAGCAGACTAGAAGAGGCAGGGCAGAGAATTAGTGATGTGGAAGACAGTACATAGGAAATCAAACAGATAGTAGAATTGATCAATAAAAAGATAGAAAAAATCCAGCTAGGACTTAGGGACCTGAATGACAATGCAAAACGCTCAAACATACATATTATAGGCATCCCAGAAGGAGAAGAGAAGGGAAAGGGGTCAGAAGGAGTGTTGCAGGAAATAATGGCTGAAAACTTCCCAAATCTACTGAAAGAGACAGATGTACATATCCAAGAAGCACAACGCACCCCAATTGTCATAAACCCCAACAGGCCCACCCCAAGACATATGCTTGTCAAATTATCCAACGCTCAAGACAAAGAGAAAATTCTAAAAGCAGCAAGAGAAAAGAAAACCATCACATACAAGGGAAGCTCCATAAGAATAACTGCTGATTTCTCATCTGAAACCATGGAGGCAAGAAGGCAGTGGTATGATATAGTCAAGGTACTAAAAGAAAAAATTTTCCAACCAAGAATACTCTATCCAGCTAAACTAGCATTCAAAAATGATGGAGAGTTCAAAATATTCACAGATAAATAGAAACTGAAAGAGTATGCCAACAAGAAACCTACCCTTCAAGAAATTCTAAAGGGAGATCTGCAGGAAGAAAGGAAAAAACAGGACAGGCAGAGTTGGACCAGAGTGTAAGAGCAACAAAAAAGACAAAAAGAGAAGGAAAAAAAACAAACAAACAAAATATGACAAACACAGTCCAATAAAAATATGGCTAACATAAATAATTCCTTGAAAGTAATAACACTGAATGTCAATGGATTAAACTCACCTATCAAAAGATTCAGACTGGGACATTGTATAAGGAATTATGACCCATCTATATGCTGTCTTCAAGAGACACATCTTAGACCCAGAGACTCATGGAGGCTGAAGGTGAATGGTTGGAAAACAATCTTACAAGCAAACAATAACCCAAAAAAGGCAGGAATAGCTATATTAATATCAGACAAAATAGATTTTAAATGCAAAACAATTGTGAGAGACAAAGAAGGATACTACATATTAGTAAAGGGATAATCTCTCAAGAAGAACGAACAATCATACATATTTATGCCCCTAACAAGAGCACATCTAAATACGTGAGGCAAATGCTGGAAAAACTAAGTGAAAGAATAGATACATCTACCATTATAGTGGGGGTTTTTAATACACCACTATCTACTCTGGACAGAACATCTCAAAAGAGAATCACTAAAGAAACAAAATATTTGAACAGTATATTAGAGGAGCTGGATCTAATAGACATATACAGATCATTACACCCAAACACAGCAGGATATACATTTTTCTCAAGTGCACATGGATCATTCTCCAGGATAGACCACTTGATAGGCCACAAAGAAAGGCTTAATGAATTCAGAAAGATCAAAATCATACAAAATAATATCTCTGACCACAGTGGAGTGAAGCTGGAAATTTGCAAGGGCCAGAGGCACAGATTTCACACCAAGATTTGGAAATTAAACAGCACACTCTTAGAAAAACAGTGGGTCAAAGAGGAAATCTCAAAAGAAATCAATGACTACCTTGAAACAAATGATAATGATAACACAACATACCAAAATTTATGGGATGCAGCAAAAGCAGTACTGAGAGGGAAATTATTTATAGCCATAAGTTCATACATCAAAAAAGAAGAAAGAGCAAAAATTGAAGAACTAACTGCACATTTGGAGGAATTAGGAAAAAAACAACAAAGTAATCCAACAGGAAGAAGAAGGAAGGAAATAACAAAGATAAGAGCAAAACTAAATGAAATAGAAAATAAGAAAGCACTTGAAAAGATAAACAAGACCAAGAGCTGGTTTTTAGAGATCAATAAAATTAACAAACCTTTAGCGAGACTAACAAAGAAAAAAAGAGAGAAGATGCAAATACACAAAATAAGAAATGAGAAAGGAGATATCACCACTGACCCCACAGAAATAAAGACTATCATAAGAGGACACTTTGAAAAACTATATTACAACAAAAATGACAATTCAGAGGAAATGGACAAATTCCTAGAAACACATAAGCAGCCTATATTCATGAAAGAAGAAATTGATGATCTCAACAAACCAATCACAAGTAAAGAGATAGAATCAGTCATTAAAAACCTCCCAACTAAGAAGAGCCCAGGGCCAGATGGCTTCACAGGTGAATTCTACAAAACATTCTGGAAAGAACTAACACCAATCCTGCTGAAACTCTTCCAAAAAATCGAAACAGAAGGAACATTGCCTAACTCCTTCTATGATGCCAACATTACCCTAGTACCAAAGCCAAATGAAGACACCACAAGAAAGGAAAATTACAGACCAATTTCTCTAATGAACCTAGACGCAAAAATACTTAACAAAATACTTGCTAATCGTATTCAACAACACATTAAACGAATTATACACCACGACCAAGTGGGATTCATTCCAGGTATCCAAGGATGGTTCAACATAAGAAAATCAATCAATGTAATACACCATATAAACAGATTGAAGGAAAAAAACCACATGATTATATCTATAGATGCAGAAAAAGCATTTGACAAAATACAGCACCCTTTCTTGATAAAAACACTCCAAAAGATCGGAATACAAGGAAATTTTTTCAACATGATAAAGAGTATATATGAAAAACCTACAGCCACCATTGTTTACAATGGAGAAATGCTAAAATCCTTTCCTCTAAAGTCAGGAACAAGACAAGGATGCCCACTGTCTCTCCTTCTATTTAACATTGTCTTAGAAGTACTTGCTCGAGCACTGAGGCAAGAATCAGATATAAAAGGCATTCAAATTGAAAGGAAGAAGTCAAAATTTCATTATTTGCAGATGACATGACATAGAAAACCCTGAGAGATCTACAACAAAGCTTCTAGAACTCATAAATGAGTTTAGTAAAGTCACAGGTTATAAGATCAATGCGCAAAAATCAGCAGCATTTCTGTACACCAATAATGAGCAAGATCAGGAGGAAATCAAGAAACAAATACCATTCACAATAGTAAATAAAAAAATCAAGTATTTAGGAATAAATTTAACTAAAGATGTAAAAAACTGATACACCGAGAACTATACAAGACTGTTCAAGGAAATCAAAGAAGAACTAAGTAAATGGAAGAGTATTCCCTGTTCATGGATAGGAAGACTAAATATTATTAAGATGCCTATCCTACCAAAACTGATCTACACATTCAATGCAATCCCAATAAAAATCAACACAGCCTTCTTTAAGGAACTAGAAAAACTAACTATGACATTTATTTGGAAAGGAAAGAGTCCCCGAATAGCCAAAGACATATTGAAAAAGAAAAACGAAATAGGAGGAATCACACTACCTGACTTCAAAACATACTACAAGGCTACAGTAGTGAAAACAGCATGGTATTGGCATAAGGAGAGACACACAGACCAATGGAATCTAATTGAAAGTTCTGATATAGAACCTCATATATATAGCCATATAATATTCGATAAAGCCACCAAACCCTCTCAACTGGGAGAGAATGGCCTATTCAACAAATGGTGCCTGGAGAACTGGATATCCATATGTAGAAGAATGAAAGAGGATTACTATCTCACACCTTATACAAAGATCAATCAAGATGGATCAAAGACCTAAATATAAGAGCCAAGACCATAAAGACCTTGGAAAGCAGTGTAGGGAAACATCTACAAGACCTTGTAATAGGAAATGGCTTCATGAATATCACACCAAAAGCACGAGCAGCAAAAGAACAAATAGGTAAATGGGACTTCCTCAAAATTAAAGCCTTCTGCACCTCAAAGGAGTTTGTCAAGAAAGTAAAAAGAGGACCTACACAATGGGAGAAAATATTTGGCAACCATATATCTGATAAGAGACTTATAACTTGCATATATAAAGAACTCCTATATCTTGAAAATAAAAAGATAAACAACCCATTTAAAAAATGGGAAAAAGATTTAAACAGACACTTCTCCAAAGAAGAAATACAAATGGCTAAAAAGCCATGAAAAAATGCTCCAAATCTCTAGCTATCAGGGGAATGCAAATCAAAACTACAATGAGATACCATCTTACTCCCATAAGATTGGCAGCTATGAAAAAAACAAATGCTGGAGAGGATGTGAAGAAATGGGAACACTCATCCACTTCACTGGTGGGAATGCAGAAGGATCCAACCATTCTGGAGGACAGTTTGGCGGTTACCCAGCAGAGCTGAAAACAAGGGCACAAACTGATATATGCACACCAATGTTTATAGCAGCATTGTTCACTATCGCCAAAAGTTGGAATCAACCCAAATGCCCATCAACAGATGAGTGGATCAATAAAATGTGGTATATACATACAGTGGAATACTACTCAGCTTTAAGAACAAATACACTACCAACACATGTGATAACATGGATGAATCTTGAGAACCTTATGTTGAGTGAAGCAACCCAGGCATTGAAGGACAAATACTACATGACCTCAATGATATGAAATAAGAAAGCTGCCTCAGAGAGCTAGAGACTGGAAGATAGGCTTACAGGAAATCGGGGGGTGGAGGAAGGATGTGAGCTGACGTCTGCAAGGGTGGAATCTATGATGAGCTGGTGGTAAGTATGAGCACAAAGAAGAGATAAAATGGGGGCAAGGGGTTGCCTTTGGGTGGGGCTTTGCGGGTTTGAGGGGGGCTGGGGATGAACAGATGGGTAATATTGCCCAAAAAATTGGGGGGAGGGAGGGACAACATACAAACATAGGAGATTGTCAGGTGTTGGTTGAGAGTGAAATGCTGAGAAAACTGTATCAAAATATAATTAGGAAGGTTACCTGTTTAGGATGCTTGGAGGGGATGGTCTGATGCAGGACGGACTCCTGGGGAATGTCTGAATGCTCATTTTGCCAGGGTGGGTTGTACCATTGGGTAGAGACCCAAGTAGTGAGAGTGGGGGTGGACCCACATCCTGGGGAGGACTAATGCCATCAAATAGAGGGAACTGTATCTCTCGAGAGAAAGGGTGGCTTCCAGGGCATTAGGGCAGTTGAGCAAGTCAGGCCCTGAACACTGTTGCAAGTAACTCTGGATGTGGCTCCTCGGGAAATGGAGATTGGCTGTTGCTGTGGGCCCCAAGGGGAGGCGAAAATGGATGTTGAATGGATGGAACCAAGGTAAATGTGGGGGCAAGAGAGGAGTTTCATGAGAGTACACAAGGATGGATATAAAACATGTAATATTACACCAAAAACATATAGGGGATGACAGACTAATAATGTAAACCATAATGTAAAACATAGGATAACTAAAAATTTTAGAAAACTGTATAGCCTAAAGTATGAACCACAATGTAAGCACAGATGTCACCTTGTTTGAAAGCTATTGTCTTGGAGTCTGTACATCAGTTTCAGTAAATATGATATGAATAAGTTAAAACATTATCTCTGTGGAAGGGAAAAGGTTTTATGGTGGATGTGTGGGAATACTGTATATTGTATATATGAATTATATGAATTACTGTGATCTAAGTCTTGTGAAGAGAAGCTCAATAATTAGGACAAAAGAAAAGAAAAAATAGGATGTAGAATTTTTCCAAATCAATATGTATTCTATATCTAACCTTTAAACTCATCGCTATATTCCATTTTACTAGTAAGGGAACTCGACATTATATTGGGCTTCACTTTTCAGGAAGTTTTGGATCACAGAGTGGTTCAACAATGGCAGAGGATGAATACTGGTATGGGATGTTATTGACAGGTGATATATAGTTGACAGGGAGTTATACAGGGCGTGTGTCCAGGGTGCATGGAAATGTTTGAATATACTCATAGTGGAAACAATTAAAAACAACAGCTGGGGGGTACTGGGTTCCTGGCCACAGAGGGCTCTGTCGTGGTCCCTAGGGGAGTAGCGGCAGTCCCCTAAGTGCAATGGTAAGGACTAGGAAGGAATGAAGGTCCAACAGTGAGCTCCTGATACTAATGACTATGCTTGTGAGCCTATACACCTGAAATAAGAACAAGGCCTAGAGCAGCACTGTGCCTAAGAGTTCCCTCCTGACAGCCTCTGTGTTACTCAAATGTGGCCAGTCTCGAAGCCAAACTGCACTGCCTTCCCCCTAACGTGGGACATGACACCCGGGGATGAGCCTCCCTGGCACCAAGGGATCACTACCAAGTACCAGCTGATGACGTAACTAGAAAATGACCTTAAATTAAAGATTCAACATGGACCAGCAGAATATCCCTGTCTATATATAATAACAGTAGTTAAAAATGCTGTTTGACCTAAAGTAAGGGGGAAATGGAAAAGACAAATGAGTTCATATGACTATGAGTCTCTAAAAAAGAGTCTGGAGGTTGTCAGAAGGATTGCCCTTATGCACACCTGAGCAGAGTCTCAGAGACAGATAAAGTAGATACAACCCCAGACATTGGTCCTTTTGAGGGCTAAAGAGACCCACAGGTTTTATGGTCATGGCAGATGGGGTTCACTGCCATGCCAGTTGGCCCTTCTTTGGAGCTAGTGTTTCTGCGTGATGGAGTTGGACTCAGATGGGATCTCTTTTCACAAGCCTTTCATGCTACTTTACTGGAATTGTAGTTGGTGCTGGGGCTTAAGATATAACTAGGGGATTTGAATCTCTGGACTGACAATATGATAGCCAGGCCATGAGCCTCAACAGACTTCAGCTCCTACACTCTGACTTATTGGACTTAACTCCATTCAGCTAACATGGAGTTGAAGAATGTCAACCACCACACCATGGAGCCTAGAGTGCCTACAACTGAAAGCAGGAGGATTGCATCCAATATCCATGTGGAATCTAAACCCCCTCTTGACATAGATGTGGAATGGACACAACCAAGCCAAGGTCCACAGGAAGGAGGAATACAGTAAGGATCAGAGTGGACTTAATGATATTCTATTCATGAACTATAGTGGTTAATAATCGAGAAAATGTGGCATTGATGTGGAAAAAGTGGCCATGGTGGCTGCTGGGTGTGGAGAATGGGAGGAAGAGAAGAGATGTGGAGGCATTCTCGGGACTTGGAGTTGTCCTGGGTGGTGCCCCAGGGACAATTGCCGGATGTTGTATGTCCTCCTCCCATGGCCCACTGGATGGAACGTGGGAAAGTGTGGGCTATGGTGTGGAACATGAGACATGGGGTGCAGCGATGCCCGGAGATGTACTCACCAGATGCAAAGGATGTGACACGATGATGGGGGAGAGTGTTACTGTGGGGGGGTGGGGGTGGTGGGGGCGAATGAGGACCTCATATTTTTTTAATGTAATATCTTTTAAAAAAATGAATAGATTGAGTAGAATTTGGAAAAATAAATAAATAAGAGTTGTCTAGATAGAGGAAACTAAGACAAAACAACAATATTTGTTGGCAGAATATGATAATAAAGAAGATCATTTTCACACAATGTTGGCTGCAATGTATAGCACTAATAGACCACTATCTTTAAATTGTTTGAGATTTTATACTTATTTTAATGCATGACACTTAACCTTAGACTTTACATGCTTAACCTTACTTTCTCTTTGTTTGAATTCATTATCTATTTATTTTATCCTGTCTTTTTTTGTACATTTGTAAATTCCAAATCCCTTTAGAAATTATAAGTGTTTTACCTCAGGATCACATTCACAAAGAACATCAGATTGAGACATTTATTGTTATCTATATGTATTATGATATTTGTTTAAAGAGTTAAGTTTCAAAGTGCAATAATATAAATATACCAATATTTTAACTTCTTTTTTATTTCTTAATATACATGTAGTAGAAAGTTTAAGTGGTCTAATTTTCACTTACAGTGCCCCTGATGATAGCAACAATAAAAATAGGATGATAGTTATTGAGCACATATTTTATGTCAGGAAGTGAATTAAACTCTACATATCATCCACAAATCAAACCTACAAAGTAAGTGGAATTATAATCTTCACTTAATAGATTTAGAAAACTAAGAATTTGCACATTTAACTTATTTTCCTTGTATCTCTGCTAGTAATTGGCAGAGGTGTGTTTTGAACCTTAGCATCAGACTCCATAGCTCAGTCTTTTAACCACTAATTCTGGGCTCTCAAAACTGGTTTTGTTGAGTCACCGATAACCTTTTTTATGGAAACATGGTTTTGAAAATAAAAGTAGATTAAGAATCCAAAGTCCAAAAATCAAATCTCACTTCTCTCGAGAGAGAGACCATAAGCAATATAGTGGTTTAATCTCTCTAGGTATCAGGTTCCACACCTAAAAAATGTCAGTTGAAAACATATAGCTGCAATTGAAAGTTATGTCAATAGCACTCGTAACTACCTGAATTCACTACATTTCTGAACTATCTACTGCTACAATTAAACAGTATTTCAGCAACTGATAATTGTTTCTTCTAAATATGCTCCCACTCCCAAAAATGATTTAACTCCATACGCCCTTTGGATTCCCAATAAGATTGTCATTCATTTTTTTTAGATAGGTGCTGATGACTATCACACTAAAGACAAAATCTCAAATTTGATGATTCAGTCTTTCTCTTTAATCTATATTGGGAGAGGTCAGCTTCGCTTTTTTTTTTTTTTTTTTTTTTTTGCCTTTTAGTCAATTTTGTTTAGCTTCACTGTTAAATCTCAGGCATATAAATTCTTAAACTAGATAATAAACCAATCTCAAGAAAACAATATTATTTATTCTGTTGTATATGTCAACTCCCTTCTACCTGAAAGTGTTACAGTACTAGAAAAAGAAAATGGTTAACTCAGAGATTTTCATAAACTATTAGCATTTTTTTTTGAGGTACCAGGGACCAATGATTGAACTTGGAACCTCCTGGTGGGAAGCTGGCACTAAACCACTAGCCACATTAGCTCCCCTGAGTTGTTTTTATCATTTGTTTTGCTCATTTTGTTTTTGTTTGTTTGTTTGTTTGTTTTTAGGAGGCACCAGGAACCATACCCGGGTCCTCCCATGTGGGAAGCAGGTGCTCAACTGTTTGAGCCACATCTACTCCCCAACTATTAACATTTGAATAAGAAAAAATGTCCAGGCCAGAAATGATAATTCTGTCACACATATTGTTGATTGCCTAGTACATATGTCAAGCAGTCTTCCAGGTGCTAGCAATACTGTTGTTAGTAGTCAGCCAATATCTCTACCCTCACTAACATATTTTAAGGGGGGAGTGTGGACTCAGAAAATAAATATGTTAAATGAATAAATTTTAAAAGGCCATCCCCCTCCTTCCACCACTCCTCCTATTGAGTTAATGTCACTACTATATTTCTTAGAATGAATGTGTCCAGACTGATAGAAAATGGCAACAGCTCCAAATCAGAGAGTCAAGGTTTTGGAATTCAATTTTTTTATTAGTAATGTATAATATAATTGATGAGGAGATAGCAAAACAATACTCACTCAACATCTATTTATTTCTGTGTTAGCTTTCCTCTTGTAAAAGAGAGGAATTTTGGAGTAAATACTTCCTTTAGGAACTTGTTTGCTTAAAGAAACATACAAGATCAGAAGTGATGATTGCATATTTTTCATTCATTAACACATAAACATTACTATATTCTCTGTGTCAGCATCAACAAAAACAGTTTTTGCCCATTCATTTTTATCAGGGTAAAATTAAAAGGAAATGCCATTTCTCTTTTGGGTCTGCTTTCTAAATTTGTTGGTTAAAGTGTGGCACTACAATAAGATAACTGACAGGAATATCTCAAGCATAAAAGAACTGTGAAAGCAGATATTTTCAGAGAGAATTCAGTATAACAACTAACTTGAAGAGCAAATCAAAATTATAGTAACAAATATTAAAGGAGCTCCATGGAAGTAAAAATTTATAAATAGTATTGGTATGTGTTGATTTAAAATAAATAAGGGAAAAAGCACTTATTTGGCTGCTTTATCTATAATTAATCTCAGAAATCATGAAAATGATTTTTTAAACTTTCAATTACCATTTCAACTCACTATCTTATGTGTGTATATATATTAGAAGTGAGTGGCACATGGATATATGAAAGCTTTCATATATCCTTGTGCCACTCACTTCTAATATTGTCTTTAAAATGGACTACCCATTAGGAACAAAAGCGAAGTAGTTAACCATGCTTTTCTTCGTACAATAAAACATTGTAGAACAAATTGGTAAACAGTGCATTGTAGGAACACTGGTTCAGGCAAAACAGAGACTTTCAGCAAGTGACTACTTTATTAATTACACAACAGAAAATGCCCAAAAGAGCAGAGGAAGAGATCCCATCATGGCTGCTCTCCCAAGGAGGCCAACTGCTCAGGTCAGGGTGAGCAGATAGCAGCTCTGCATGCCCTGCTTTGCGTTGGATGAGAGGGGCAATCCGAGAGTTAGGTATTTATACAGTCCTTTGGATGGAAACCCTGCCACTTAGAGTCTCTTCCCTAATAAATAGCTGGGGCTGCTCCTTCCAGCTTTTGTGTTTAATGTACAGTCAGACTGCTGCGTTAGACCTAACTTTCCCTTGGGCTATGGAATTGACACATATTGAAGCATCTGCACCCAAAAAAAGGAAGCAAATAGGCAAGGTCTAGGAGATTGCCACAGAGTGTGTACACTTAATTTCTCCTAAAAATGTATAGGTAATATTTTTAAACACAGTGTTAATGAAGTAAAATAGCTAATTTGCAAAAAAACAAAAATTATAATAAAATCAGACTTGTGGCTTGAATAGCTAGAAACAAATGATCAACTTAAGTGATTTAAAACAATAATAATGGGTTTTTTGGAAAACACAACACAAAAAGAACTTCCATGATAGAATTTTCTCTTTCTCACTTCAATCAGATGTTTTATAAGTTGTTCTATATTTCACATATTGTACTCTATCATCACCAGGCATTCATATCAGCAGGTTACAAAGGTCATCAACTGAAAATACTGGCAGATACACTCCCAACGTCTAGGTTTAATTCTTTCTCCATTTAACAACATTGAAAAGCCACATTCCCAGACCCCAGGATGGCTTTACATACTCTCTGAGAAACCAGCTTCCACAAAACTCCATTGTGCTTTCCTTGTCCGTATGATCTGAGTGTTTTCCTTGGTTTTCAGAACATGGAGGGATAACTCAGATATGTGGGCATGACTTTGAGAAATTCTAATTCCCACTAATTTGGGGTGATGTGCTATCGGAAATAGTAAGGAGTATAAAAATATACTATGTCTCATTTGTCCATCCTTGATTTAACAACCAAGTGTGTCCACTCTCCCATCACCACTACTACAAAAGGAACTGAAAACAGAGAAAAAGAAGTGTCTTATGGAACTAAATACACTTTGAAGAGATAGTATGATCTATAAGTCTTATGTTCAGTAAAGACCTTGGTGAGACTCAGTGTAAATGAGCTCTTACTCAAGTAAATTTAAGTCAAAATAAAGTTTTCATTTATATAAATGTTCTTACTGTCTTTAAACAATTTAATACATTAAACTTGAAAAAGCCTTTAAAGTCATAAAACATGGTTTTCCTTTTTAAAAAGATAGTGTTCACTTGTGAAATGATAACCAGTTATTCACTTAAATATATATACTAATGTAAAGAAAACAGATTTTAGCTTTTGACATACTTCCACAATCTATTACTTACTTTTTGAAATTCATAAAAAGTTAAAAGAATTAAAAGACTTCATACTGGAAAAACACATAAATAAAACAAGAAGCTAAGCCTTTCATAGAGTGTTTTAATTTTCTAATACTGAAAGATCACATTTTATATTAAAATCTCTTTTCACTTTTCTTCACATCCCCTAAAATCAGCACCTACCTTTGGCCATGATACTCTTCATGTAATTGTTGATTAGCCCTCCAGACTGCAAAGAATATCCTTGATCCCCTTGCAAGAGCAAAACACATCTCTTATTGTCAGCAGATAACTATTCTTTGTTACCTTGAGCATTGCCTTGAAGACATTTCAAACCATTGTAAACTACATTTAATACCTAGCATGACATCCTTTATTTCTTTGCACCAAGTGCAATGGTACTACAAATCTTTTATCAGTCACTATGGGTCAAACTATTTGCCAGAAGACATAACTTATGGAAAGAGGGAAACCCAATAATATAAAGAACACAAAGTTCACAACACATTAAAATCAAATTAGTGCAGTACAGCACTGGATCAATTATATACTGTTGCCGCCTTTCTCCACCCCTCCTCCCCTTCCAGCTCCCGCCATCCTTCCCGCCAGTCCCGCCCATATTGCCAACCCACAATCTGCCCTCTTCCCCAGTAACTGCTTACCTCAGGTCTATCCATCAGCTTCAGCCTGTCCACAGCCGCCCCTTAACCAACCCTCCCTTCATCACGTCCCTCCCTCTACCCAACCCTATATAGCTAAGTGTACTTCCATAATAAAGAGACCTGTTCTTGCGCTCAAGTGGTCTCCGTGGTTTTTCCCCAACCGCGCGTCCCCCACGCCTGGAGAACCGGTGCTCCCTCTTGGGGCACCTCCCGCCGGTGGTTCGGCAGGAGCAAGCCCCCCCGACTCTTGGGCCTGAGCGAGGACGAAACCCTCTCGCTCAGCTACAATATACAATCCATGCATATGAGCAAAAGTGAATTTCAACTGCAATCACAGTTGAATGATGCATTGAATAGAGTTAAGTTTTGTAAGCAAGTATTGATGTTTACTCACTTCAACCAAAGTGTTTTCTTGTAACACTTATTTAGTTAGGATACCTCCCCTGAAAATTTCTGGCAGTCTCCTTCTACGGCCCTGGTATGAGCTCTGTGGCAATTTGAAATTATTTTATGAATATCAAAAAGAGAAAAGTTATATTTGTGAACTAATCCATTATTGTGGGTATGAGATGCGAGACCTTTTCAATTAGACTATGTCAGTGAGGCATGACCCAGGATAAGTCTCTGCCCTTTTGCTGGGCCTGTTAAAAATGGAGACACAGAAAAAGGGAGCCACCATAGTGATCCCACAACATGAGAAAGAGGACTACTGGTTTGCCCAAGCTGAACTGCAAGGAGAGAAGACCTTGAGATGCTCAAAGAGCTGAGGCTCAGAGAGAGATGAGCATATGCCTGATAGATTGCAGCTGATCTCAGAAAGAGTACAGCCAGGATTGATAGGGGAAGGCTGGAAAGAGAGAAGCGTTATGGTTGCCCTCAACTGAACTCTAGGAGATGAGAGATTCTGTAGGGAAGGCAGAGAACTCAGCAGAGATCACTGGCCATCTTGCTTCACCACATGGCAGCTGACTTTGATGAGAAAGGATCTTTACTGATGCCTTAATTTGGACATTTCTGGTATTTTGCATTGACAGCCCTTTGGCAAACCTTAGTTTGCTCTGAAGTTAAATTGCTCAGGCTCAGACCTGATGTTTATGATTCAAGGAAGTTATTTAACATCTGTTTTCCTTATATACATTTGTCGTAAATTTCTTATGACAATCGAATATTACAAAGTAAAGAGAGCCGGTTGTGTTCCAGAAAGATAAAATATCAAGCAGAAAAGTGAAGAATTTGATGAGTTCAAGAAACTGAGAAATGATCAGGAAAGTTGGAGATTAGACCAAGAGAAACAGCACTGTGCAACAAGGTGGCAGGTAAAGTCAAAGTTTCAGAGCATAATGAGACTTATAAACTACATAATGTTAGTAGTGCTGCTTTCCGGGAGCAAGGGAAAACTATATGAAGTGTTTATAAGATAAGGTCAGAGATTTAATTTTACCAAGATTAATGTAACTGAATTCTGAAAGATGATTTTGAAAGCATCAGGAATGGAAGTGGGGGGAAAGTTTGTGGGAAGATGGTACAGCAGGGAGCTTCAGGACTAAGTCCTTCCACCAGAACAAAAAGAAACAGGCAAGAACTTTCTGAAATAATGATTTTTGATACTCCAGGGTCCAGAATAACACTATACAGCATTCAAGAAAGAGTGGGAGGAAGAAGCTGATAAGTTATGGTAAATAACAGTAAATAGGTCTGTGTGGTTGTTACCAGAGCTCACCATCCACTCTCATGACAGGTTGCCATGGTCCAGTCTCTGGCTAGCTACCTAGTGGCAGAAAAAGATATAAAAATCCTCTTCCTTAAGACTGGGATGGGTGTGGCCTATTACTGTTCACAAATTTTCATTAGCAATGTGGGATTGTTGGAGGTCCAGCTCTGACAAAGTCTACAGCAGAGGATATTTAAAGGTTACACTTCCTTAGGGCTCTGGCAGACAGTTGGTGGAAGGGCTGCATTTTCTGGGCAGACCAAGAAAGCTCAGCTGTGGGAGCCATGGAATAAGCTTTTGGCACCCTTTGTGATCCCTTCCATAGGGCACACTGGAGTCAGTCTGTCCTCTCTTCCTAGGTCCCTGACCCTGTTTTATCTCAGAAAGACTGACTTGGGAAAGTCTTCTCCAACATGACTTCATCCTAAAATCTTCCCTCTAGGCAAAAGTAGATTGAGGCAATGAAAGGAGTATAAGAAACTACATAGGTGGACAATATGGGACAAAGGCTTGCTGGCTTCAAACACTCAGGAAAAGGAGTTCTGTCTCCTGGGAACCAGAGGGTACAACCAAACTCTATAAACATGGAAACTCCATAACAACTAACAAGCTGAAGTCCAGGAAAAGCCAAGCCCAGAAGAACAGGGAAAATGCTGCATACTGTATTCACCTTGAACAGATCTTCCTGATAGGAGGGTTCAAGAAATTCTGTCTTATTACCAGCTGGTTACTAAATCAAGAAACAAACATCTCAGGGAATAATTCTAAGAGTTAACATTTTAATAAGTGAGTAACAAAATAGTACCAAAAAGAAAAAAAAAAGGAAGGAGGAAGGAAGGAAGGAAGGAAGGAAGGAAGGAAGGAAGGAAGGAAGGAAGGAAGGAAATGATCCATCCAAAGGAAAAGAATAAAAATCCATAAAATACCAATGAAGAAGAAAACAACATGGACATACTGGAAAATACCCTAAAAAATGAACTTAAAAATGCTTGAGGAAATGAAGGGAAAACACAAAGAAAGAACAAAAGTTTATCAGGAAAATAATGAATGAGCAAGTTTTTAAAAGGAACCAAACAGATCTACTGGAGTTGAAGATCAAAATAACTGAAATGAAAAATTCCAAGGAGGGTTTCAAAAGCATACTGGAGCTGGCAGAAAAAAGGATCAGCAAACTCAAACACAAGACAATTGAAATTATTCAGGCTGAGGAGCAGAAAGAAAAAAATATTAAAAGTGAAAATAGTCTAAGAGACCTGTGGGATGCTATCAAGCATACCAATATATGCATTATAAGAATCCCAGAATGAGAAGAGAGAAAAAGGGGCAGAAAGAATATTCAATCAAATAATGATCATGAACTTCCCAAGCTTAGCAAAAGATGTGAGTATGCAAACCCAAGAAGCCCAGAGAACACCAAACAGGGCAAACATGAAGAAAAATACACTGCATCTTATATTGATCACACTATCAAATGGAAAGGAGAAGCAGAGAGCTCTGAAAGGAGCAAGAGAAAAATACTATGTTACAAATGAGGGAGTCCCAATTAGATTGAGTGTTCATTTCTCATCAGAAACCATGAAGGCAAGAAGGCAGTGGATTGAAATAAAGTGCTGAAGGTAAACAACTACCAACCAAGAATTTTATTTCTGGTGAGACTTACTTTCAAAAATGAGAGAGACAGTAAGGTATTTCCATATGAAAAAACAGTTGAGGGAATTGATCACCACTAGACCTTCCCTACAAACAATACTAAAGGGAGCTCTTCAGACTAAAAGGAAAGGAAGTTAGACAGTGGAGAAAAGCAACGTAAAGAAATAAAGGCCTGTGGGAGAGATAACCATATGGGTAACAATAAATGCCAGAATTATTTTAGTGTATTGTTTGGTATGTAAAACCACTTCTTATTTACTACAGGTGTTGAAAGGCAAATGTATAAAAATGTATCATAATTATATGATCATGGATATACAATGTAGAAAGATACAGGTGGTAGCAAGTGCAAAAAAAAGTTGTGGGGAAGTGAAGTATAGGAAAGGTATTGATGTACATTATTGAAATTAAGTTTGTATCAAAACTAATATTATTGATACATATTTAGGATGTTTAATTTAACCCCCTAATAACCACAAGGAAAATAGATGGAAAAAAAAATCCAGATTGAAAGAGAAGGCAATCAATATGGTACAACATAGAAATAGCAAATAAACATAATAGTAGGTAATAATGGAAACATTGAGGGAAAGAAAATGTATAGGACATACATAAACTAAATAGCAAAATGACAGAAGAAATTCCAGTATTATTAATAGTGAATTTAAATGTAAATGTAGTAAACCCTCTAGTCAAAAGGCAGAGATTGGCAGAATGAATTTAAAAAGTGGAACTGAACTATATGCTTTTTACAAGAGACTCACCTTAAATTCAAAGACACAAGTAGGTTTATGATGAAAGGATGGAAAAATATATACAATAAAAGTAGTAGCCAAAAGAGATCTGGGGTGGCTATAGTAAACCAGATAAAATAAACTAAGTTGTGGGACCCTGCTTTGCAGGCCCCAAGATTCACAGTAAAAATGTAGACAAAGTACACCTGGAGAGTCTGGAGATAAAATAGGAGGTGCCCACTGGGCAAGATCATGTGCTGACCTGAATATGCTGAGTGTGGATAAGAAAGAAACTGTGTTATCTGTAGCCTTATGAAGAGAAGAATAACTTTTGTATTTGTAGTAACTAGAAGTGCAAATCCCGCCGAATGTGCTGTTTCCCCTTATGGCATTTAATAAAGGGCATGATTAAGCCAAGTATCTGAAGTAGTTGTGAGCTCCTCATGGTCCACCTGCCCCCGCTATTTTGTGTCTTTCATTTCTCAGCCTCACACTCCACCCACCTCAGGAACCTGTTCAGCTGTGCAGGTTGCAGCAAGTGGTACCCGAACAGGGACCTGAGGCCAGGGGAAGGAGTGCACTTCCTTTTTGTGGAGTTTGGATTATGCAAGGAGTGCACTCATTTTATGACGTCGTATATGCAGAAGCAACAAAGGAGCAACATGGAATCAATTCAGGTGTGAGGTCCTATCCTTGGGGGGGCGGGGGAGGGGGGTTAGTGGCTGCAGCAAAACTGGTAAGGGGGATAGAAGTGCCAGGTGTAAAGCATGGGGATTTGCAGTTCTTCTCAACACAATTTGTATGTTCAAGTGTTAAAGGCACTGTTGTGTCTGACTGAGGTTCCAAGACCACCATCCAACAATTAGAATAGTTTTTAGATTTTGTCCAGCAGACTTGTCCTTGGTTTCCAGAGGAGGATATGGTTAATAGGGATATTTGGCAAAAAGTGGGTCAAGACTTAAGAGACCACTATGCTGCTGAGTAATATCCTAGTAACTACTTTTACTTTTACTTTGTGGACTTTGATTAGTGATTCATTGTATCCAATTTGTGAAAGTGAAAGAAGTGCTATGCAGGATAAGGAAACTTTGTTACAACAATCTTCTGCTCCTCTAGTAGACTAAGAGAATGACAGGAATGGTGAGGAGGACAACTGCAAGTCTTCCCCTACAGCTATTCAATGGCTGCTGTCATAGTTGTCTTTAAAGGATCAACAAGTGTTGCAGAAAGCCACCTCTGTCAGTCAACAGTGCCTTCCCCCTAACGTGGGTTCTCCTTCCCTAGTGTTTCCTGTAGCTGTGGCCCCTCCTGTCTTGTCTCTTTTGCAAGCCGGTCTCTGGTCCACCCAGGTGGAGGGTGAGGATATTTCTGATTTCAGTCTTTTCCCTGCCATAGAACACCCTGATTCCAATAATTCTGGCCAGCCTATGCATCTGCTTGAACCCTCTCCTTTTAAGTTGTTAAAAGAATTGAAATCTGCTTGTGTGCATATGGGTCTACTGCCCCATTTACATTATCATTGGTAGAATCAGTAGGTCAGTATCTTCTTTGTCCCAAGGATTGGATGGTTTTGGCTAAAGCTTGTTTGACAGGGGGCAATTGTTTGTTTTGGAAGCGCAACTGGTTTGAAGAGAGTAGTGCCCAAGCACAGAGAAATCATACTCATAATATTCCCATTACTATGGACATGTTTACTGGAACTGGAGCTTATGAACCTTTACAGCTGCAATACGAATCACAGGCAGAAGTGCTAAATAAGGTCCTTGTTAATGAAATCATGCTTGTAAAAAAACACTCTGTTAAAATGTTAACTAAGATCAGGAAATTATTCTGGCAACAACTGTGTAAACCCCCTGCTGTCTACATGATAATGTAGCTGTGGGCTAGTGAGGGTTAATAGAATTAAGCTGCTGGAAAAGGAGAAAAACATGACAACTTGGTGTTCTATTTAGTTTCCATGCTAATTCCAATTGGGCCTATTTACCCCAAATAATAAAATTATTACTGAATTTTTATCAAGGTGTTAAAAGGAATTTTTGGTTTTAAATCAATAGTTTACTCCTGAACTTCAAGTCTCATTGTAGTCTTAAAGAGTAGTAATCCAAAAAATGTGTGTTAGCAGTCTGTCTAAACTGCTAAATAAGAGCTTAACTGCATTTATGCTGCTCAAGGTATCTTAACTGATTGCTGATAACTAATAAAAATGTTTCCAAGAACAAGCTTGCATGTTACAGGTAACATGGATTCCAGAAGAAATCTTAAAAACAGTAAAATCTAAGATGTGAAATGATGGATAATTTAAAAAACAGCTATACCAAAAAAGTAAGAAAGTAAGAATTATGAGTCAATTGTGAACTGTATGTTTCTATTGGTGTGTTGTACGTGTTTTGTGTTTGTCTGTTTGTTCAATGTTCGTGTATATTTTGATACTTCCAGATGGTAATATAAGTTAATAAATAAAATTTTTTAAAAGAGCTCTATTCAAATGGCTAAAAATTAAATAAGCACTTACATTAATACATAAATTTAAATGGTAATAAGTTTTCTACAATGATTAAAGATTGTCAGTCCTGATTACCAAAATTACTGTGAGTCCTTTCATAAAAAATAGTTCTTGCCTAAATTGAAATTAATAGTTTATTTTTCTTCACAGGATAAGATGAAGGATGTAAAACTTAAATGAATATTAAAGAAGGTTTAAAGTTTGTGGGAATGCTGACTGAAATTTAATAAGTTTTTTCAAAAAGGTGTGTTTTGTCCTAAAATAGGATGGCTAATTTTCATAAACTCATGGGACTTAATGCATATGGCAAGTTGTAGAAGGTATTGTGGTAACTTTAAGTAAGAGAATTTGTTCTTTGAAGGCAAATTTTGTCTCTAAATAATATAATTATAGTCTGTTTAGTTATAAATAATTATAAGAAGTTTAAAGAAGGATTGTTTAAATTAAGGTATTTAAATGGCTGATTCCAAAAAGTCATTATTAAATAAAACCTGAATTGATAATAATAATAAAAGGTAACTTTATAACGGGAAAACTTGTCAGCAGCCAGTCTCCCCTACCAACTTCTTTCTAAAAGACTGTTTCTGGTATTGCATGCTACTAAGTATTTAAAGTGAAGAAAAGTTCATTATTTTAACAAGTTTGTTTAGTGTTGATGGTAATTATATGTTGTAAGAAGTTTGCCTGATAACTTATGTATATGGGATGTATAGAATGTATTTTTTATTTAAAAAAACAACAAACAAACAAACAAAACTAAACTAAACAAACAAAAAAAAAAAAACAGAAAATAATTTTGTCCTAAAGTAAAATGATTGGTTATTAAGAAAAGGTAAAATGTGGGACTAAACCTGAATAAGTACAGAATGTGCAAAAGGTTCATGGAAAAGAAATTTTTATGGTTAAAGTTAAGTAAGATTTGCTGAGTCTATCTATAAAGTTTTAAAAGGTTTAGTATCAAGTAGTATACTAACACAAAGTTAAAATTTTGTTCTTTCTCAAAGTTTCTCAAGTAATTAGTCTGTTTTAGTAAAAGTTTATAAAAGGTTTTTATCCTGAATAATCAGTATACAAAGAAAGTCTGTTTATCAAAATAGCTTCTTGTGCTTTAACCTTATCATTTCCTCAGTGTTCTAAGAAGAAAAGGTCTTATCTCTTTAAAAGGAACATAATGTTCAAACCTGCTTTCTCAAAATCAAATCCTGAAAAGTAGCTTTTTATTTCAAACTGGGTACAGAGATTTGTTCTTTTACCTTGAAAGAAAAATTAAAGTAATAAAATAGTTGAGTTCATTTAATATGTTATAAGTGGAATGGAAGGTGTTTAAAAGTGTTATAAAATTAACAGGAATTTTTAACCCCCTGTTAATTAAATTTGTATGAGTAAAAGGTTCATATGAATACTTAAGAGTGTATAAATTTACCAGTATTTCAGCATAATATTAAACTAAAGTACAATGTGGTTAATTATGGTTTTAATTATTATAAAAAATTGTGTGTGACAGAAAAAACCTTTTATCATCAATTAAAGTAACCACACTGTAGTATGCAGCAATCCCAAATACTTCTAGTTTGTTGCAAGAAATTAATATCCAACTGTGACACTATCGCTTTGTTTTAAAACTTGCTAAAACTTTCTTTAGTATCTTTTTAAACAGTCAAGCAAGCCTGCATCCCCCTATCTGTGGAAAACCCAACCCTGGACTTTTGCAGTGCTTCCTCGAGGTTCTGCACACGGCCCAACCATCTGTCCTGGCATGGTGATAATAATCTGGCTGCATAGGAAAAATCTGTGTCTGATACTCTACTGATGACATTACTTTAACCAGTAATTTTTTTTCCCAAAAATTAAAGGAAACAACAAAGACAACAGCATCTTATCTGAAGTGCCTAAAATAAGCAAACGATTGGGACAGGCGGCAAGGTCCTACTGCTCTAACAAATTCTTAAATGTTTTTTGGTTGGGTTAGACAAAAACTATGCTCTCTGCTGTAATTGATAAAGTACAATGTTTTCGCGTGTTAATAAAGTTTGTAATATTTGTTAAAATACTAAAAATCTTTCATCCCTCATTTACCTCACATATTAGAACCATTGTATGTATTCATTGGGAAAGGACCTTCATGGAAGTAGGAGAACCTCCAGCAAGCTGCTTTAAAAAATAATAAAAGGGAGGGAAATTGTGGACATTAACTAAGTCTGTGAATTGGATGTGGCAAGCATCAATACTGGCTTTGGGTGGGATTTGTGGCAAAGGCAAAATTCTAAACAAGTACCCCTTGGGTTTTAATCACAATTCTGGAAGGAAGCCAAAAGCACAATATAAAAAAGCAATTGTGTACAGCATAGGAGGCCCTGCTGAAAGTGAGAAATTTAATCCAATAGTGTCTGGTCACTCTGAAGACTGTCATCCCTATCCAGGGGTGGATGGCAAATACTAAAAGCAAGACAGAAATAATAGACTGTTGTAAATCACCCTCAGATCTATGGAAAAACATCCAGAATACCTGCTAGTAGTAATAGGTGACTGTCTGTCATGTCCCTGCCCACTCCTCTAACATCCTTTTTAGGACTGTTGATGCAGATACCTTTGTGAAGATCCAGGGCCCTACCACTGAAACCTGAGAAAAGGCAAAGTGGCTCCACTGAAAAGGCAAACATCATGAGTACCAAGCCTTATGGTGCCCAGCCGAGCAGTTCCAGCTGCCTGTTACTCGCCAACAACTCATAGACATCCCCCATAAGTTACTTCATGCTTACTCCAATGACTGTGACATCAGATCCCTCCTGCTCTTGGGAGGGATGAACCCTCAGGTGCATGCTACAAACCCTCCAGGGAGTAATACAAGAAGAAATCACCTGAGCTGTATTCAGTACTTTGCAAAAACAAAAAGAGGGAAATGTGGAGATATGGCCAGAGGTTAAATGACGTCACTGAGACCTGTGGCAACTGGTATCTGCCACACATCATATAAACTATACAAATCCTGGAACTGTGAACTTGCAGCTTATGTCTGCTTATGGACTTTGGGCCTGTATGCCTCTCCTTATGCTATCATACCAGGAACTATTAACATTTCAAGGGTATTATTATGTCTATTGTTTGCATTGTAATTTAACTAACTGTGTTACTACTGCTAATTGGGACAATGATCTCTTAATAGTTCAACAGCCTACTTTTGTTATGCTTCCCACAGGCTTAAACATCTCCGGGTATAGTGATACCAGGGAAAGAGTGTTGTAAATTATCCAATAGCTATTAGCCCCCTGGTGCCCTGAAGCCCTAGGTTTAATTGTGGCTGGCATTATAACACTCATAGTAGTCATTACAACCTCCCCCCCTTACTGCTGGACTTGCACTTTCTCAGAAGTATACAAGTCTCACAAATTGTCATTTCCTTAGCAAAAATACTTCCTTGGCTCTTAAGGACCAAGAACACATTGATCACAAATTAGAACAAAAATTAAATGCTTTGGAGGAAACTCTTATCTCTTTGGGTAATCAACTAGATACTTTACAATATCAGAAGCACCTTCAGTGCCATCCTCGATATACTTTTGTTTGTGTTACCCCGGTATTATTCAAAAATACAAAATAGAATTGGACTGCCATCCATCTCCATTTGCTAGGAATATGGAATCATGAAAATATTAGTTTAGATTTATGGAACTTACATGATGAAATCCTGGACCTCCAATCAGCTCATCTTGCTACCTTATATCCTGAAACTATTGCTCATAATCTGCTAAACAGTTTATGAAATTTTGCCCCTTGGGACCTCCTCTGTTACAATTTATGGTATGTGTTGGCTTTGGCTTATCTTTTGCTACTTCTCTGGTACTTACTACCCATAATTCGTGCACATTTACAACAGCAGATATACCACATACAAACAGAAAACACCCAGTTACGTCTAATTCAAAAGGCCCTATGGCACAATAAGATGTGAACAGCTCCCTAGATAAAGAGCTACCTAGGACAAGTTTCTTGTCCTTGCTGACTGGAGTCAATGATGGGTAAGAGTCCCAAAGGGGGCCAACCTAAGACAGGCACAGTCATAGCTGGCAACCTTTATCTGTAATAAAGAAGGGGGAGATGTGGGGAGCCCTGCAAAGCAGGGTCCCCGGAAGCCTGCAAAGCAGGCCCAAAGGTTCACAGTAAGAATGTACACAAAGTGCACCTGGAGAGTCTGGAGATAAACTAGGAGGTGCCCACTGGGCAAGGTCATGTGCTGAGCTGAATATGCTGTGTGTGGATAAGAAAGAAACTGTGTTATCTGAAGGCTTAGAAGAATAACTTTTGTTTTTGTAGTAACCTAGAAATGCAAACCCCGCCGAATGTACTGTTTCCCCTAATGGTATAAAATAAAGTGCATGATTAAGCCAAGTGCCTGAGGTAGTTGCGAGCACCTCATGGTCCACCAGGCCCCCACTATTTTTTGTTTTTCATTTCTCAGCCTCACACTCCTTCCACCTCAGGAACATGTTCAGCTGCGTGGGTCATAGCACTAAGTAAAAATAGTTACAAAGGACAAACGTGGACATTTTATATTAACAAGGGGATAATTTAACAATAGTTGTAACAATTATAAATATGTCGTATGCACCTAACAATAGAGCCCCAATATGTATGAAAGAAATTCTGACATATTTAAGAGGAAAAACTGATGACTCTACATTAATAGTAAGAGAATTAAATACACCAATGTTAGTAATGAATAGAAGATCTAGTCAGGAACTCCATAAGAAAATATAAAACTTGAACAACACTATAAAGCAACTAGACTTAATGGACATAGATAGAGCACTCCACCTAATAAAAACAGATCCATATATTTCTCAAGTGCATATAGATCATTCTCCAGGATAGACCATAAGTTGGTCACAAAACAAGATAAATAAATTTTAAAAAACATGAAATTATTCAATATATTTTCTCTGACCACAATGGAATGAAGCTTGAAAACAGTAAAAGAGGGAGAAACAGCAAACTCACAAATATTTGGAAATTAAACAACATACTTTTAAAGAACCAATGGGTAAATTAAAGAGAAGAATAACAAGTGAAATTAGGAAATATCTTGGTGCAAAAGAAAATGAAAATAAAATATACCAAAACTTATGGGCTGCAGTGAAGGCAGTGCTGAGAGGGAAATGTATAGCTCTAAATGTTTACATTAAAAATGAAGAAAGACTTCAAGTCAGAGATCTAACCTCAAAAATGGAACAATGAGAAAATGAAAAGCAAACTAAGCCCAAAGCAAGAAGGAAGGAAATAACAAGATTAAGGCAGAGATAAATTAAATAGAAAAAAAAATAGAGAATCAACAAAACCAAAAGTTGATTCTTTGAAAAGATCAAGAAAATATATAAACTTTTAGCTATACTGACAATGAAAAAAAGTGAGGATACAAAATAAGAAAATCAGAACTGAAAAAGGTGAAACTACTACCTACCCTGTGAAAATAAAAAAGGACTATAAGAGAATACTATGAACAACTGTATGCTGATAAATTAGATAACCTAGATAAATTGGCTAAATACTTAAAAACACACAAACTACCTACATTGACTGAAAAAGAAATAGAAAATCTCAAAAATCCAATTACTAGTAAAGAGATGAGATTACTAATTAAAAACCACCCAAAAAAGTAAAATCTAGGACCAGATGGCTTCATAGGGAATTCTATCAAACATTCCAAGAAGATTTCAATCCAATTTTGCACAAACTTTTCCAAAAATTTGAAGAGGATAGAACACTCCTAATTCATTCTATGATGGCAAGATCACCCTCATAGGAAAGATTCCACAAGAAATAAAATGACAGACCAATATTTCTTATGAATATAGATAGAACAATACTCAAGATATTAGCAAACTGAATCCAAGAGCTTGGTAAAAGATTTAGACACAATGATCAAGAAAGATTTATCTCTGGTATGCAAGGTTGGTTTACAAAAGAAAATCTACTAATGTAATGAACCATGTTAACACAGTGAAAAGGAAAAAATCAGAGTCATCTCAATTTATGCAGAAAAGGCATTTTATAAAATAGAACCCCCTATTAATTAAAAAAAATTAGAAAATTAGGAAAAGAAGCAAAGTCCTACAACATGGAAGTTCTACAACATGATAAAGGGTATATATGAAAATCCCACAGCTAACATCCTACTTAAATGGTGAAAGGCTGAAAATGTTCACTAATCAGGATGAGACAAGGATGTCAACTATCACCACTGTTATTCAGCAATGTACTGGAAGTTCTTGTCAGAGCAGTTAACAAGAAAAATAAATAAGAGGCATACAAATAGGAAAGGAGAAGTAAAACCTTCCTTATCTGCATATGACAGCGTTCTATTTGTAGAAAATTCTGAAAAATCCACAAGAAGTTTCCTAGATCTAATAAATGAATTCAGCAAAGTGGTGGGATACAAGATCAACACCCAAAAATCAGTTGTGCTTTTACGAGTAAGTGATAAACAATCAGAAGAAGAAATCAAGAATAAAATTCCATTCACAATAGTGACAAAAAAAATCAAATATATAGGAATAAATCTAACCAAGGTTATAATGACTTCTACACAGAAAATTATAAAACACAACTACATGAAATCAAGGAAGATCTAACTAAATGGAAGAATATTTGGTGTTCATGGATTTGAAAACTAAACATCATTACTGTATCAATCCTACCCAAATCAATTTATACTCAGTGCAATCCCAATAAGAATTCCAACAACTTTCTTTGCAGAAATGAAAAAACCAATCATCAGATTTATATAGAAGGGTAAGGGGCCCAAAATAGTTAAATCCATCTTGAGACAGAAGATATTAAAACTTATTAGACATATCTTAAACTTTCTTACACAGACACAGTAATCAAAACAACATGGTTCTTGCACAAAGACAGACGTATGGAACAATGGAATTGAACTGAGAGCTCAGAAATCAACCCTCAAACTTATAGTCAACGAATTTTTGACAAAGGAGTAAAGAATAGTCTCTTCAACAAATGGTGCTGGGAAAACTAGATCTCCGTGTGTAAAGAAAAGGAGGAGGACCATTACCTCACACCTTATGCAAAAATCAACTCAATATAGATCAAAGAACTATATTTATGAGCCAGAAACTATCAAACTCCTAGAAGAAAACATAGGAAAACATCTTCAGACCTTGTGCTAGGCAATGTTTTCATAGACTTTACAGTCAGTGCACAAGCAACAAAAGAAAAAATAGATAAATGGGACCTCATGAAAATTGGAAAAAAAATTGTACATCAAAGAACTTTAACATAAAAGTAAAATGACAACCTTTACAAAGGGAGAAAATATTTGGAAATACATATCCACTAAAGGTTTAATACCCAGAATATAGAAAGAAATCCTTCAACTGAATAATGAAAAAAAAAGAATTGTTGAGACCAGTTCAACAAAGGAACAACTCGAATGGGAGGTGCCACAGAACTTAAAAAAGAGACACAAGAATTAAAAAAAAAAAAAAGATGCGAACAGGGGACTCAGAGCCTCAAGGACTAGCACCCTCGACCTAAGTTCCACATCGTATTTATTGAATATCTCAGGGGTGGGAGAATAGTTACTTTTGTATTCTTTTGGTAACATTTCGCCAGAGTAATCATATCTTTCTCATGCGTGCAAGGCTCCAATGTTTCTTTATGTAAACAGTTGCAGGTTGTTCAGGACAGTGTTCTGTCCTGAAAGGACCTAATGTTCTAAGGCCCATGCCCTCATTTGCATTATGAAAACATTTTAACCTCCAGCCATATCTCCACATTTTCCCCTTTTTGTTTTTGCAAAGTAATGAATACAGCTTCAGCGGTTTCTTGTGGTATTAATCCCTTGGGGGTTTGTAGTGTGCATCTGAGGACTAAACACAAACAAAACAGATAGAAATAGATGATTAATATACATCCTAGAATAACCCCTCCCCAATTCTTAATCCATATCATAGGGCTGAGGGATTTTAATCCATTCACAATTCCTGCCATAGTTTGTGAGGCAGGAAGCAATTGCAAATGAGCAGGTTGAATGCTTCTTACTTGGGCTTGTAATTGAGTAATAGCTAAGCTTAAATTGTCTCTATGACCACACGAATGATGTTTCACTGATTACTAAGGAATATCACTGCTATTTTATACATAGGGGGTCACACAAAAACTAGACATATTCCAATCACATTTTAGGCATAAGCACATATTTACAGTTTTTAATTTTTCTTTCAAGCTTAGAACAGCATCTTCTACATAATTCATAACTGTAGTCGATTATACAACAACAAATAATAAGACTTCTAACTAGCAGACATTTAATGAATAGACTTTCATTTCTTATGGGCTTAAGATTCCCAATCAGCAAGGTTGTACAGGCCAGTACTTGATCAAAAATGACTTCATTTTCCCCAGTTGATAGAGTTTGAGGCATAGACAGCAACAAATTATTATTACTCTCCTTTTTTGGGCTATGGGCAGCTGGCACTTTAACTCATTATTTCAAGCTTTTGTTGGTTCTGCTCTTAGCATCTTCACTGGACCTGAGGCCACAACTCAGTGTTGAATTTAAACTTAGTCCATTGTTGTAAGGATTCATTTTCTAGGCAGAAAATAATAGATGGCTTGCTATAAGAGTTCCGATGCAGTGTCTGCAGCAGTGAAAGCATACCTCATCCCTCCCAAGAGCAGGAGGGGTCCAATGTCAGTCACTGGAGTGAGCATGAAGGATTCTCCTGGGTGATGTCCATGAGCTGTTGGCAAGTAACAGGCAGCTGTGTGTGCTGGGTTAGGCACCATAAGGCTTGGTACTCACGATGTTTACCTTTGCAGTGAAGCCACTCTGCTTCTTCTCAGGTCTCAATTGTATGGCTCTGGATCTTCATGAAGGCATCTGCCTCAACAGTCCTGAAAGGGGTGTTAGAGGAGTGGGCAGGGACATGATAGACAGTTACCTGTTATTGCTGACAGGCGTCCCAGATGTTCTTCCACAGATCTCTCCCCCATAGAGGGTGATTCACAACAGTCCATTGTTTCTGTCTTGTTTTCAGTATTTGCAATCCACCCCTGGATAGGGATGGCAGTTTTCAGAGTGACCAGACACTATTGGATTAAATTTTTCACTTTCATCAGGGCTTTCTGTGCTGCATACAATTCCTTTTTTATATTGTACTTTTGGCCCCTTCCCAGTGACTAAAACCCAAGACGGGGAAGCGGCTGTGGCTCAATCCATTGGGCTTCCATCTACCATATGGGACCCCAGGGCCTCCTTGTGAAGGAAGCCAGCCCGTGCCTGCAGAGAGCTGATGACCCATGCCTGTGGAGAGCTGATGGCCAGTGCCCGCAGAAAGCTGGTGCAGCAAGATGACCCAACAAAAAAAGGGAGACAAGCAGATACAGAAGGATGTGCAATGAATGCACACCAAGAGCAGAGAGCAAACAAGCCTCAAGTCGGGGTGGGATAAATAAATACATACATACATACATAAACAAACAAACCAAGGGGTACTTGTTGAGAATGCTACCTTTGCCACAAACCCCACCCAAAGCAAATATTGTTGCTGGCCATATCCAATTCACAGGCTAAGTCAATGTCCACCTTCTCCCTCTCTCTCTTTTTTTGTTTTTTTAAAGCAGCCTGCTGGAAGTCCTCCTACTCCTATGAAGGACCTTTACCAATTAACACATACAATGGTTTTAATATTTGACTAAGTGAGAGATGAAAGATTTTTAGTATTCTAACAATATTACAAACTCCATTAACATGAGAAAACATTGTACCCTATCAATTACAGCAGAGGGTATAGCTTTTGTCTTACCCAAGCAAACAACATTTAAGAATTTGATATAACAGCAGGGTCCTTGCAGTCTTTCCCAATTGTTTGCCTATTTTAGGCTCTTAAGATAAGACACTGTTGTCCCTGATGTTTCTTTTAATTCTGAAAAAAAGAATTACTGATTGACATAAAATCATCAGTAGGGTTACAGCCACAGGTTTCTTCCATGCAGCCAGATTCTTTGCCACCAGGCCAGGGCAGATGGTTGGATTATTCAGACAGCCTTGGGAAGCACTGCAAAAGACCACTGTTGGGTTTTCCACAGGTAGGGGCACGCAGGCTGACTTGACTTGCCTAAGGAAACACTAAAGTAAGTCTTAGCAAGTTTTAAAACAGAGTGATAGTGACACAGTTGGATATTAATTCTTACAACAAACTAGCAATATTTGGGACTGCTGCACACCTCAGTGATGTTATTTTAATTTACGATAATTGGTTGTTTCTGTGACACATAGTATTTTTTTTTTATAATTACACCCATGATTAACAACATTGTACTTTTGTCTAATATTATGCTGAAACATTGATAAATTTCCAGGAATTTTATATACTCTTTAAGTATTCATATGAACTTTTTACTCATACAACTTTAACAGGATTAAAGAATCCTTTTAATTTTATAACACTTTTAAACACTTTAATTCAAATTATAATATATTGAAGGAACTTAACTATTTTATTACTTTAATTTTTTCAATGTAGAAGAACACATTTTTTTGCAATAGATTGAAATAAAAAGGTACTTTTCAGGATTTGACTTTGAGAAAGCAGGTTTGAGCATTATGTTTCGTTAAAAGTGATGAGAAGTGTTTCTTTTTAAAAAACCAAGGAAATGATAAGGTTAAAATATAAAAAGCTATTTTGATAAAAGAGACTCTCTGTGTATACTGATTATTCAGGAGAAAAAACTCTTTATAAACTTTTACTAAAACAGACCAATGACTTGAGAAACTTTAAAAGAACAAAATTTTAACTGCATCAGTATACTATTTGATAACAAAGCTTTTATTTTTTTATTTTTTATTTTTTTAAGATTTATTTTTTATTTATTTCTCCCCCTCCCCCAGTTCTCTGCTCTCTGTGACCATTCTCTGTGTGTTTTTCTGTGACCTCTTCTATCCTTATCACCGGCACCTGGAATCTGTGTTTCTTTTTATTGCGTCATCTTGTTGTGTCAACTCTCCGTGTGTGCAGCACTATTCTTGGGCATGCTGCACGTTCTTTCACACTGGGTGGCTCTCCTTATGGGGCATACTCTTTGTGCATGGGGGCGTGTGGGGCTCCCCTACATGGTGGACACCCCTGTGTGGCAAGGCACTCCTTGTGCGCATCAGCACCACACATGGGCCAGCTCCACACAGGTCAAGGAGGCCTGGGGTTTGAACTGCGGACCTCCCATGTGGTAGGAGGATGCCCTATCCATTGGGCCAAGTCTGCTTCCCAGTAATAAAGCTTTTAAAACTTTATAGATAGACCCATAAAATCTTACTCAACTATAACCATAAAAATTCCTTTTCCACTATCTTTCTGCATTTTCTGTATTCATTCAAGTTTTGTCCCACATTTTACTCTTTCTTAATAATCAATCATTTTATCTTAGGACAAAATTATTTTCTGTTTCTTTAATAATAAAAACACATTATATACATCCTACATACATAAGTTACCGAAATGATTTTGGAAACTGTCTCCAAGCGAACCTCTTACAACATACAATTACCATCAACATTAAACAAACTTGTCAAAATAATTATTCAATTTGGTTATATGCAAATATAACTTTTCTTTATTTCAATACCTAATAGCATGCAATACTAGAAACAATCTTTTAGAAACAAGTTGGCAGGGCATGCTGGCTGCCAACAAGTTTTCCTGTTAAAAAATTATTTTTTGTTATTACTATCAATTCAGTTTTTGTTTAATAAAGACTTCTTAGAATTAGCCATTTAAACACTGTAATTCAAACAATGCTTCCACAAACATCTCATAATTATTTATAACCATATAGACTATAATTATGTTATTTTAAGACAAATTTCACTTTCACAGAACATATTCCCTTACTTAATGTTACCACAATACCTTTCACAACTTGCCATATATATTCAAGTTTTGGGCTGCATATTTTCATTTTGATTTTATGAAAATTAGACATAGTATTTTAGGACAAAACACACTTTTTTGAACAAACATTAAATTTCAGTCAGCACTCCCATAAACTTTTTACATGTTTTAATATTCATTTAAGTTTTACATCCTTCATTTTATCCTGTGAAGAAAAACAAACTATTTGTTTCAATTTATGCAAGAATTATTATTTTTTTAATGAACAGACTTACAGTAATTTCACTAATCAAGACTTACAATTTTTATCATTGTAGAGATCTTACTAACATTTAAACTTAGGTATTAATATAAGCGCTATTATTTTTTGGCCATTCAACTAGAGCCCTTTCAGAAATTTTTATTTATCAATTTATATTACCATCCAGAGGTATCAAAAAATACACTTACATTGAACAAACAGACAAACACAAAAACAATTACAACACACCAACAGAAACATAAAGTTTATAATTTGACTCATAATTCTTACTTTTTTTGGTATAGCTGTTTTTAAGCTCTCCATCATTTCACATCTTAGATTTTACTGTTTTTATGATTTCTTCTGGAATCCATGTTGCCTGTAACATGCAAGCTTCTTCTTGGAAACACTTTTATTAGTAATCAGCAACCAGTTAAGGTCACTTGAGAAGCATAAATGCAGTTAAACTCTTATTTAGAGTTTAGACAGACCGTTAACACACATTTTTTTGGATTACATTCTAAGACTACACTGAAACTTGAGGTTTAGGAGTAAGCTATAGATTCAAAAGTGAAAATTCCTTTTAACACCTTGATAAAAATTTTGTACTAATTTTATTAATTTGGCTAAATAGGCCCAATCAGAATCACATAGAAACAAAACAGACATCAATGTTGCCATATTTTCTTCCTTTTCCAGTGGCTTAATTCTGCCAGCTCCCACTAGCCCACAGCCACATTATCATGCAGGCAGCAGGGGGTTTGCACAGTTACTGCCAGAATATTTTCCTTATCTTAGTCAACATTAACAGAGCATTTTCTTACAAGCATGATTTCACTAACAAGGGCCCTATTTACCACTTTTGCCTGTGTGGGATGTTGTATTTGTGAGGTAACCTTTCCTTGCACAAGCAGCTCAACATGATTTTCCTTCATTGTAGCCTGCAAGATTCCCTTCTGTAAAGAGGATAATTTAGGCTGGGTATTTCCAGGCAGAGGTATAAGGGGTGGCGGAAGAGAAGGTATATCAACTTCCTCAAAATTAATTAATGGAGGGGCCTTAGGCAAAGATAGTTTAGAATCAAAACCTTTAGAAATTTTTATAGGGGAAGGGTCATCATGGACCTTTTCTTTATCTTCTGTTTGTGAAGGTTCTAGGATGGACTTAATAATAGTCCATGTAGGCCAGATAGTAAGAGGGATGGAAGCTCCTTGAATATGTAATTTTTAAATTCCTTACCAACTCATTCGCAATCAGTGAACTCTAAACTACCCAATGTTGGGAACCATGAACAATGAGCCTCAACAATCTGTAAAAGTTCCATAATATGGGACTCACTAACTTTAGCTCCCTGTGCTTTGAGGAACTGTTTCAGGAGACAGACATAAGGATGATATTTAGTTGTACTATCTACATTTCCCACTGTAAACCTGTTTAACATAGGTACCTACCAGTTGAAGGCTTCTTGTTTCTGGCTCCTGTTCTTCACTTGGGGTTCTGCAACAATACAGCAATTTCAGTTTTCCCTCTGGCGAACCTACTCCTATTCAAGCCATTCAAGCCCTGCATGTGTCCCACATTGGGCACCAGATGTTGAGACCTGCTCAATCAAGGAAGGACTCAAACAGGAGGTACCACAGAACTTAAGAAAGAGACACAAGAATAAAGAAAAGATGGGAACAGGGCACTCAGTCTCAAGGACTAAGAAACTTGACCCAAGCTTCCACATTTTATTTATTGAATATCTCAGGGGCAGGAGAATAGTTACTTTTATATTCTTTTGGTAACATTTTGCCAGAATAATCATGTCTTTCCCATGCTGTGAAAGACTCAAATGCTTCTTTCTGCAAACAGTTCCTGGTTGTTCAGGACACCTGATGTTCTAAGGTCCTGCCCTCGTTTGCATTATGGAAACATTTTAACCTCCAGTCATATCTCCACAATGAACTCAGTTAAAAAATAGACAGAAGTCTTGAATACACATCTCTCCAAAGAAAATATATGAATGGCCAGAAAACACATGAAAAGATGCTCAATATCATCAATTAGAGAAATCAAAACCACAATGAGATATATTTCACACCCATTAGAAAGGCTGCTATTAAAAAAATGGAAAATGGCAAGTGTTGGACAGGATGTGGAGATATCAGAACACACATTTATTGCTGTTGGCAATGTAAAATGGAGCAACTGCCTTGCAAGACAGTTTGGCAGTTCCTCAGAAAGCTAAGTGGGTCCTAGCATTCCCACTACTAGGTATATACCCAAAATAGCTGAAAGCAGTGACTCAGATATTTGCACACTGGTGTTCATTGTGGCATTATTCACAATTTCCAAAAGATGAAAGCAGGCCAAGTATCCATCAACTGAACAATGGATAAATAAAACATGGCCTATACATACAATGGAATATTATTCCACCCTAAAAAGGAACGAAGTCCTGATGCATGGATCAAAATGGATGAACCTTCAAGTCAATATGTTGGGTAAAATAAGGCAGATACAAAGGGCAAATATTGTATGAGCTTACTGATTTGAAATTATTATAAGTAAATTCATAGAATCAGAATCTAGAATATAAATTAACAGGTGATGCAGTGGGAATAAAAAATGGGAAGTAAAGGCTTAAAATGGACAGGGTTCCTATTTAGAATAATGGAAATATTTTGGTAATGATGTTATTGATGGTAGTACAACATTGTGAATGTAATTAAGAGCACTGAAACATGTATCTAGTTGTTACTAAAAGGGGAATGTTAGATTGCATTTATGGTAACAGAATAATTTTTTTTTTTAATCCATGGAACTACTATACATGAACTGTGAACCCTAAGTCAAACCATGGACTATAGTTAGTACAACAATAAAAATATGCTACCATCAATTGTAACAAATGTTCCACACAAATGCAAAGTGTAATACTAGGGTGGTATATGGGAACCCTGTATTTTGTGCATGATTTCTCTGTACACTCATAACTTTTCTAATAAAGAAGAAAAAGTGAATGTGGAAATAACTTGAGTAAAGGAACCTAGAAAAAGAATAGCAAAAATAGGAATAGAGTGAAATATGAAACTTCATGAGATTGCACAATATATTTAGTTCATAGTAGCCCAATCATACAGTATTTGTCCTTTTGTGTCTGTAGTATATTAGTATAGATTTTGTCCTGCCTCTTTGTTGGATTGTTTATCTTGAACTAGGTGAGTATTCTCTAGGAATAGCTGCTTACAAGAGAGATGTGTGTATGTGCATATGTGTAGGTACGTGTGTGTGTTGGTGTGTGTGTGTGTGTGTGTGTATGTTAGGCAAGAAGGAGGGGGTCTACTTTCCAGGGTAGAAGGCAAGTGTAGTTCTCATGGTGAAGTTTTGTTGTGTGAGGCTTTTGAGTACATTTAGCCTTTACTTTTCTCCCAATTAATTGTCATACAGCTATGGGGCTCTTCACAGTTTGGCATATTTTCTTCCAACTACAGGAACAAGTAGCTTTGTGTAAACTAATCATGACTAATCTATGGTGTTTTTCATTTAAGTCCAATTCTATTGTATCTTTACCCAAAATAACATTTAGATAAACCTTGGAGATAATGCCCACATTTGATGCAAATATAAGATATGCCCCTCGCCTTTGACAAGTGTACTATTCCAGAAGTTTCTGATATCTCAGCCCACAAATCTTCTCTCTGCTTCCACTCTCATTTGTCTTACACTTTCTCCTGTTTTAGCATCCCTGCTACCTTATTTGTGTTTTGCGTTTTCAGTTCTGTTCATCTTCATTGAAGACAGTGCTTGCAAATTTTATTCTCTTTCTGCAAAAAAGTATAGAAAGTATATTTTTCTGTTATTAATGTAAGGCAATATATAATAAACATGCTCTCAAATCATAATGCAAAGAAGGTAGTTTAAAGACACATTTATGTTTTATACTAATTGAAATATATAAACCATTTCTTAAAATTCAGTCCCTTGAGATGATAATAATATTAACAATCTGTATAGGAACCAGTCACCAGGGCTTCCTATTATGCCTTTTACAATTTCTAAGTAACCTAATGTTTCAAATATTTTAGCATGCTTTATCAGGAATAATGACTTCATAATACTGCTTTGTATTAGTATGCTTCATTCTCCTACTAGATTATGAAGCCCTTTTGTTAGAAACAAGATTTCCCACATTTATGTGCCTAAGAAGGGAGCCAGGCACATATTTGGTAAATAATAAATATTTGAAAATTAAAGCTACATAGATAGGTGTAAAATAAATACTATTTTAGCAAAATACTCAAAGTCCCCATTCCATGAAACTAATAGGAATAGATCCAGAGTTTACAATATTTATCAGAAAAAGTTTCTAAATTTAATCATTGTTCTTAGGAATATTTAGGATTATATGCTCTATTTTTATGTGTTTAACCTAATCTCACATGTCTAGAAACTATTTTCCAAATCCCTCCCCAGGTGACATTTCTCTTATCTATTAATGAGAGCCTCTGGTATCCAATGACACAGCAGACCACAGGGCTTGGGAAGGACTTTACAAAAGAAAAAGGTTTAAAAAGGAAAAAAAAAAGAAATATATTATATATATGATCAAAATTTCTTGCCTTTTCTAAATAGCTACATTTTGGTTTTCAGTAAATATCTTGGGAATTTTAAAAGATACTAAGTGACTAATTTACATAAAATATGTGTTGGATTGTTTTTTAAAAATGATTGTATTATTTAATATGTTCCTATTGATCTGATAGAGCTCTCTCCCCAGGGGAAAAACAAAACACTTTCCTATTTTCCTTTTGTTACAAGTTGCTTTGAAATTATGTATGCATAATATCATAATTAGTAAAAATATGTAATTCATTAGCCAGCCATTGACTAAACTAATATTTAGTGAGACCTACTGCTAATTAAGAATTACACTAAGCCTTGTGTTAACAAAATATTTCACAAAGAGAGAATCTCACTACAAGGCATTAAGCATACAAACTCACTGCTTTAAACACAATTTGTACAATAAGGATGCCAAAAATTTTTTGCTCCCTCCCTCCAGTCTCTGCCTTTAGCCATTTCCCCTTCCATGTCTAATAAGCATCTTACCAGTTCCACAACTCTTGTTTGTACTCTTCCCCAAAGCTATATACTATTTGATCTAGTGAACAGCAAGTCCATTTCCTGGAGGCTCAGGAAAACTTGATGACATTATTGATTCTCCTTTTCCTTGTGTGACTCATACCCTAATCCATCAGCAAATTCTTCAGCCCAACTGTATTAGTCAGTTAAAAGGGTGCTGATGCAAAATAACAGAAATTGATTGGTTTATATAAAGGGTATTTATTTGGGGTAGGAGCTTACAGATACATACCAGACCATAAAGCATAATTTATTTCTCTCACCTAAGTCTATTTTCACATTTTGGGGCAAAATGGCTGCTGATGTCTGCAAGGGTTCAGGCTTCCTGGGTTCCTCCCTTCCAGGGTCTTGCTTCTCTTTCCTCTGTGAGAGTACTTCCTGGGGCTCTAGCTTAAGGCTTCAGCATCAAACTCTAGCATCAAAACTCCAACATTAAGAACACTTAACTCTGTCCTCTGCCATGCCTTTTATCTGTGAGTTCCCACCCACCAAATGTGGGAACTCAATGCCCTACTGGCACAAGGGGTTATGTAATTAATTAATCAAGTAAATCTAAGAATCTAATATAGTGTAATATGCCGAGAGGAAAAAATCAGTTTACAAATATAATCCAATATTTCTTTTCAGAATACATCAATAATATCAAACTGCTACACCAACCATGAAAATATATTTCATACCTGATCAATTCTTACCAACACCACTACTATCCTACTGTACACACAACTGTTATATCTTTCCTGGATCAGCTCAATACCATTCTGCTTCCATTCTGGCCCATGACCTACTTATTCTCTACAAGAAACAACATTTTAAAGCACAAGTCAGAAGTCACATTTTTTGTTCAAATGACTTCACATTTTATTTAGACTATAAATGCTTTAAAAAGGTCTACAGGTCTTTATGAGCTGACTGCTTCTCAGGGCCGTCTCTCATCCTAGCTGACTTTCCTGCTACCACACAGGTCACCTCACTCAGCTCAAACACTCTCCTTTATAGGGCTTTTGCACTTGCAGTTCCCTCTGTTGGCAATACTCATTCCCTAGATATCTGAATGACCTCCTCTCACCTCCTTCAGGTATCTTCTCAAATCCACAGTATCACTGAGGCCTTTAATTATCACTCTATAAAATGTAAAATTAACTTCCAGCCCCACTTGCTCACCACTTCCTATACACCTCATGTTTCTTTATTTTTCTCCATAGCTCTTATCACTATCTGACATATTTTATATTTACTACATCTGTTTTAGTTCACCAAAGAGTTGTCGATGCAAAGTACCAGAAATGGGTTGCTTTTTATAAATGGGATTTATTTGGGGTAAAACTTACAGTTCCAAGGCCATGTAAAGTCCAGTCCAAGGCACAGAAGAGGTGCCTTCTCATCAAAGTCAGCTACTGTTGATTCTGTGATCTGGCACATGGCAAAGCAAGATGGCTGCTGATCTCTGCCAAGGTCTCAGCCTTCCCCTCCAGGCTCACTGCCTCCGTTTGAGCTGCTCTGTGGGCCCAACATCTTGGGGGCTTCGTGCTTAAGCCATCTTTTAGTCCTCTCTCTGCGCGGAGGCATCAAAAACGGCAGCTTCCTTTTCCTGTGTCTCTCTGTGTTTCTGTTTTTATCAGATCCAGCAAAAGGGCAGAGATTCAGTCTGAATCAGACCTCACTGAGATAGTCCAATCAAAAGCCCAAACTCAATCTTATCAAGTAATCTAATCAAAGGGCCCTAAACTGAATTTAATGCAAGGGGTATCATACCCATTGGAATAGATCAGCTTAAAAACATAATCTTTCTCCTTCTGGGATTCATAAAATAATCTCAGACTGCCACACCATCCATCCCCATTCCCTCTGAAATGTAATATCAAAAGGAAGGGGATTATGTTTTATTTATTACTGTGTCATAAACATTCATCATTCCTAGTGCTTGGAGCATGTAGATGTTCAGGAGATATTTGCTTAATGAAAGAATAAATAAATTATACTTCTATATATTTAAAACTTATATGACACTATCAGGCATTATTATCAGGCATGCTCCAAATGTCTGAGGTAGGTATTTCATTAACTCCATTTTATAGATGAGGAAACTGAGATACAGAGAGATTAACATTTGGATTTAGAAAATACAGGAGCCAGAATGTGAATTTAGGAAGCTGATCTTCAGAGAATGTACCCATAAAATTTATATTATAATTACCTCTTAAAGTAAAAACTGTGGAGGAGAGAATGTCTAAATATCCAAACAATTCTTGCCACCCATTATAAGATATCAGGTTGGGATAGGCCACACAGATCTAATATAATTGAGCAGATATATAAAAAGAATGAAGTATGCTATTTGTGTAAGTAAATCCCATATTGGCAAGATCAATTTGTGGCATTAAGAGGGACACAGATATATGGTAGTTGGAAATTAGGAGCATGCAGTGAAGGCAAACCAATTCAACACATTATCTAGGCTTGTCATAGCTGCTTTTATAGCATAAAGTTTGGATTTGGATGGAGGATTACCTCTAGTCCTGGCTAGGAAATTTCCATGTTTGACACAGTCACAGCAATTTATTGAAGCAGAGCCATGACACAAATCAAGGATTGTAGTATGAGATAGGCTTCTCTGTGACTTGAAGTCATCAACTTTATTATGGTGGAAACCATTATTTCTCTGCATGTGCTTCTGAGGGATCTCTGTGTCTCAGTGAAATCTAATAAATGTCAGTTTATCGTTTGTATAATTTGCCTCTAGCAGAAGCTGCATGAATGCAAACTGTGCAGAAAGGAAGATTTCTTGGTACTAGATGATCTTAAATGTTCTGGTTTTAGAACGAGGTGCAAAGTATCTTAGGATGCTGTTGAGTCTCTTCAGAAAAAGCAAGCAGAAGGCCTGATTCTACGCAACACTCACTTCCATCACCTGAACTTGAGCACAGCCACCTAAACTTGAATTATCTGTTTGTTTGCTTATCTGTTTGTTTTTGCTCAGGTTTTTTGTTTTGTTTTGTTTTTTGCTTACTCTGTTTTGTTTTGTTTGTTTGTTCCTTAGAGTAGCATTCACTGAGCAGCATGAAATGTGGAGTGTGGCCATAGATACTGCTCAAACAAAGCTTGCCATTTTTAAGAATGCCTTGACACAAATTGAGATACTTCCTAGGGAGAGGGCAGCTTTGCCCTGGCTACCTACCTTCACTTGTTCCATTGAGTAGAAAGTCTCCCAGTAGCCCAGATTCATAAGAGATGGTGTGTTAGTCAGGGTTCTCTAGGGAAACAGAATCAATAGGAGGTATTGATAAATAGTATGAGATTTTAAAAGAGTCTCTCATGTAACTGTGGATATGCACAAGTCCAGGTTTCATAGGCAGGATGCGATCCAGGGATTCCAATGAAAGTCCAGTGAAGGTCCTTGATGAGTCTCCAGAAGACATTGACTGTCCAAAGACAAGCTGGAAAATTCTCTCTGAATGCTGAAATCACTTCCTCTTTTAAGGCATTTAACTGATTGGATAAAATGTCACTCATTGTGGACGGCAATCTCCCTGGTTGATGTAGATGTAATCAGCCATCTATGCAGTAAACTCACTGATGACTAAAGCCCATAAATATCCTTGTATTACAATTAGCCCAGTGCTTGCTTGACCAAACAACCGGGCACAATTGCCTGACTAAGCTGACAAATTAGCCTAACCAAAACAGAAGGCAGATAGTGTAGCAGTTTGAGACTATTTGTGAATTCCAAAAAGGGAAAGATTATGTTTGTAAATGAATTTACTCTGGGTGTGATACCCTTTGATTATATTGGATTCAGTTGGGGGGTGCTTGATTAAATTACCTCTTAAGATTAGGACATTGATTCAATCACTTCAGTAAGGTGTGAGTCAAGTTGAGTCCCTTGGGGACCTACATAAACTGACACTCACTCAAGAAGATGCACAGAAGAGGAGAGCTTTGTCATTTTTGCAGCCATGGGGAGAGATAAGCCATTTGCCTGATAACTTACAAAGACTGTTGGAAAGAGACCGAAGACAGAAATAGAAAGCCAAGAAAGAAACAAGCCCTATGCTGACAGAGAGAAGCCCTGAGAGACAAGACTTATGCCAGCCTGCAGCTGAGACACAGGAAGCCCTGAGAAATAAGCCCTAACCAGGACTGGAAGCCTAGGGGGAAATGAGACACCAGGCAGAGATCAGTGACCATCTTGCTTCAACATGTGGCAACTGACTGTGGTAAGAAAGCAACCTTGAGTTGGACTCTTTAGGGCCTTGTACTTGTAAGCTTTTACCCCAAATAAGTACCCTTTTTAAAAGTCAACAGATTTCTGGTACTTTGCATCAGCACCTCTTTAGTAGTCTAATACAGATGAGTCCAGGCATCTAGCATGCATCTTGGTAGCTGAACACATAGGCCTCCATGAAACCCTAATCTCTTTTCTGTGCTTGTGAATGCTTCTTTGTATTCAGTACTTATTTCTTTCCCACATCTCCTATCTGCCCCAGACCAAAAGAAATAAAAATTCCCTGATTTGTGACATTACCTCTGATTCTTAACAAAAGCAGGCCTTGTCCTCAAACTGGAAGCAACCACTGAAAATAAACAATCAATTTTTAAAGTGGACAACAAGAATAAAATTTTGAATAAATAATGCATGTGCATGGTATAACATTTAAGAGAAAATAAATTGTCAACCTTAACATTTTTTTCATCAGCACCTCAAACACTCTATATAGGTTACGACTTTTCTTATGTTTCTTTCCAGAGATAGTCTATCTCTTACAAAATAGTAACAGTTTTTACAGCGCTCTGAACCTTACTTTTTTCACTATTTTGCATAACAAACTATTCCATATATGTACATATAGTGGAGTTTGAAAATAGGACAAGTGGAGGTAGTGTGCTCTGGAGCATAATTCAGACAGTGGACCTGTCCTTCATTGTAGCAAGAAAACAAGGTCAGCTTTTCGTACCTCAGTGTCCATCAAACATGGAAGTGTGTGTGTGGAGCTGGGTAGGGACGAGTGTAACCTCCTGGAGGGGCAGCTCCAGTCAGTCAAACCGATGAGCATTCCAGCGTAAAGGAGGAGCTGTGAGCAACTACACTTAGAGAAACTGGAGGATTGGTGCACTGATTCACTAACAAGGAACCAGATGGGAGCATTGCATCACCATACATATGTTTTACTTTAATATTTTGTTTGATAATATTGCTCAGTGCTTGCTTTTATTTCTAAGTCCCTAAGGAGTAATCGACCCATACAGGATGGTGAGGGAAATCCATAAAAGAGACATTAAGCCAGAGAGAGACAATATGAGGGTCTTGAACAAGGTCTTCAACATAACAATTATAATACACCATGATCTCGTGCATATCGTACAGAAAATGTGAACCTCAAACCTAGCACCCAAATCTTCCAGCCTACCTATAGAAACTGATTCAACTCTACATATGGTTCTGCATAGCAGAGATCAGGGCACAAGTTCTCAATCAATGAAAAAAAAAATGACAAAAGAAAACAAAACAATGAAATCTAACTCACTGAGGAAAAAGTGAAAGGAGCTGGGCTCTGTAAGCCAGCAGGGGAGTTCACAGTGCTGGCACAATGAAAAGGACTTAGGGCAGGAACAGGAATCCAAGTCCTGATAAGTAGAAGATAACCTAGAATTCTTCAGGAAATGGAAGAAGGCAATGACTAGGGTGCTTGCTTTTATAAGTTAGCTGGTATCATGCATCAAAAGCAGAGTAAAAAACGAAATGGATTCATGAGAGGATTAGTTCTCAGATCACAGAGAATAAGTTTAATGTAAAATGTAGAGAGAGACTAGTCAGGGAGATGCAACAAGATGTAATTGGGGATGTGGGTTAGATTCAAATTGTGAAGTAACTATAAAATAACTATAGTCCCTTCAGAATCAGAATCAAGAGAAACTCGATTTCAAATGAGAAATGATAATTGACTAAAACAAGATAATCTCTTATAGTGTAAGTTTTGTTTTACTCCATTGGGGAATTTCATTCTCATATTAATAGAGTGAGTTAATGTAAATTCTGTAGTTCACAGAATGAGTTCCAAGTCAATAGTTTTTATTTCCATTTAACACAACTAGGTACATGATGTTGAATTTTAAACGTAATATGTTAACTTTTGTTATTCAAAGATTGCAGGATTTTATTTAATAGGACACAATTTTTAAAGATAACATATGATAATATATAGTGACCAAGATACTGACTTTTTATTGGTAATTGAAAAAAATACTTTACATTGTATTTCATTTTTTGCATTTTTAAGCATTATTATTAAACATTACCCTAAACTTTTATTTAAAATAATTCTAAACTGACAAATATCTTGTATTCTTTTTTTAAACACAATCTTAGTATCTTCACACTTGTTTACCCAGAATATTTACAGTATATAAATATTTGAAACAACTTAATTTTTAATTATGTAATTGATTGCTCCGATTATGGTGAAGTACCACAAAGGCATTAAAACCATACTATATTTATAGATAGCAAAAGAGCATAGAAAAAGTCATCCAATTGCATAAGTGCATGTGTGTATGCGAGTGTATTCATAATTGAACAACTTTCCCCATGCTTTTGATATTTATAAATATAATATGATATTAATGCCTTTATTGTCCTTCTTCATAAACATGAACATATATATGCATATGCACACATACCCTCTTGTCTATATAAAGAGAGATAGAAGAGAGAGAAACATAGAGGGACAAGCAAAGAGAGACAAGGAGACAGAAATTGAGAAAAGTCCATCAGTTACATATAGCAATTAAGAATAACTATATTTGAGTAGTGGGCATGGAAATAGTTTATAATTTGTCTGCAAGAATTTGTATTTTACTTTAAATTTTAAAATATTTTTGCTAGAGGATATAATGTAAATTGTTTCTTCATGTTTGGTACATAAATGCATTTGGCAGACTATGCTGTAAATTAATTTTCATTTCATCTAGCAGTGCTCACTCAATTGGGATAACATGTTACACATAATTTGAATATGTAGCAGACTTTAGCACCTTACCAGAAGCAGATACAACCTTTGCTTTTCTACTTTGCCACGTACGTTTCAAAGTTTTTATTTTTATATTTGATATACTGAGAGGAATTGTGTGGGAAATACTGAATTCGGGATGTTCCTCTATTGACTGATATCAGATTAGGTCATGGACCACTTTAGTCTTCAGGCATCACAATGAAACTGGCCTCTCAATTTTCAGTAATATGCGTAATAAGGACAAATAATTTAAACCAAAATTAAAAGCATCAGTAATGACATTATAAAAGTAAGTTCCAGAGAATTTCAAAGTATGCAAAGATTACTTCATAAATGTTTCTTAAAACAGTTTTTGAAATCTCTTCATTTCTTCTAAAAATGTATTTCATTATTTCACATGACTGTCTTCTAGAGAAATGCATTGTACAGCCTGCAGATACTGGATGACCTTTTAGTTTCTCTAATGAATACGGAGGCAAAGGAATCACTCATGCCCTTGGCAATATCAAAATTTTCTGCATTAACTTCTCCGTTTGCCCTTTAACAGTGTAACTTACTTTTACCTGACAATTTCCTCTCATATAAATATAAATATATATATATATGTAGTATATGCTGTTTTAATTCTTACTCATTTTCAGATCTTCATTCATTTCACATTATTTACATTTTCAAGATTTATTATTTTTCTTTGCTTTGCTTTTTTTACATTTTAGCCATAGGTAATTTTTGCCTTTTTGAAACAATACTTCAAAGAAAAACTTCTTCCACACAGAATAGCAAAAAGATAATACTCTCAAAAATAAATGCATTTTTAAAGGGCAAAATTGAGAAAAAATTTCCCCAAAAAGAGTTCAAATAATTTAAGAGGCAGTCTTTTCTTCATCAACCTTTCTTGCACCCTAGGAGACTGAGATTTCATATAATTCCCATTTACCGAGTGGATAACCTGAGGTGAAAAGCCAAGCAAACTGTAGGGATTCGTGAAGAACTTGAGTGAGTAATCGCACCTCTGTGGAGTAAGTAATAATGTTACAAGGGAATCTAAATGTGAAGGAAAATGAATTCATTAGTGGCAGAAGACCGGGTCAACATAAAGGTCTCAAATCCAATTTCTCCTAATATTATAATAAAAACTGCCCTAAAATCTTCTTGGAATATCGTGACTGAAAAATGCAGTCATCCACAACCAAGTTCTCTCTATAAACAAAGTCAAAAGAAGTGTTGAATACTATGTAATGGCATATTTTAGTATCTGGAAAGTTTTTGTTTCCTTCAAAATTTTATATGCTTGCCCTATAAAAAATTCGCCATGGAGTTATTTTTTTAAAAAAAGCTTATCCTTGAAAAATTTAATTTGGAAAGATCATTAGTAAACAGATATGAAATAGGTAAGGATGGACTCATAAGACCTATTTATGACTTAAATAAAGTAGCAACTGTCCTTTAAAATATTTACCATATATAATCAAATTCAGAAATATATGTACATCTTAAATAATTTTATCACATCTAATAGAGAATAAGAAGTGATTACAAAACAATAAAAGAAACAATAAATGATAATATTGGAGGAAAAAAAGAAAGTAAACAGCAATCTAATCAAGTTACTTTAATAAGATGCATTTTCTATTCAACTGGTAGCATTCAATGATATTCCAGTTGCTTTCCTAGAAAAGGTGGCTGGTATTTCAAAATCTGTTATTTTAGGCATCCATAAAAACCATACAATTTTCAAATGATATTTAATACCCTTCAAAATAAATGATTATTGATGTTTTGCTGATTTTTACTTCTATTTATATCCTCTTCTTTTAATCACTTTTTATCTATAACTAGCATGTTCCCTGCCCAGTGGTAAGCACTGAGGAAATGAAATAAAAAACAGGAAAGGAGCCTCCCTCCCTGAAGAGACTTGAAGTCTTTTAGGGGAGATAATAACATGACATATACTACTAAATGCACAGCACAAAGATCCGTTCACGAGTCTGACATAAATGGTTTTGACATTAACAGAGGAAAAGTTTCTTTCCTCTTAAAATTATGACTTAAGGGATTCTTTTTGCATGACTAAGCACCAGATGGGGAATATAAGACATTGCCATAACCTTTCATGTTTGTGTGCTTTGGTTTGGGGCTTTAGTGTGTTTTGTATATTTAATCTATACTATAGCTCTAAGCAATCCAGGACTATATTACTAAATTAGAATAACTAAGTAAAAAAATAATAATAATAACAATGTCACTATTAGGTAATAGCTATTTCAATATGATATATTTCTGTAATTATATTTTATGTAATTTACTACTTAGAAGTTGGCTTCTTACAGCATCTTCTTTGAATGAGTATCATAATATATCTTAGGATAACTCTGCCTTCTGCAGGAAAATGCTTAATTAAATTCTTTGGTTATAATTTATTTCTCTTATGTTTTTATTGTTAGTTTGGTGTCATATTTTACAGTAATACATCATTTAATTTATTTGTCACTCTAACCGTTCTGTCGAACATCTCTGGTCCTCTGGTTGAGGCTAACAACCACTGTGTATTTTGTGCAAAGCCAACATAGTTAATTTGGGAACCCTTTTCCCAGAATCCCTTCCCCTTTATAGTTTCAGTTAGACATGACCTAAAGAAGAACTTATATGAGATTTGGAAGCTAGAAGTGGAGCAGTGGCCACAGCTGTGTGAAGATTATTGCATTCAAATGTAGTGATAGGCAGATGCAGAGATACATGTCAGTTTCCATCTCAGACCTTGGTCTCTTCTGCTCAGGTTTCTGTTCCTGACTGCTAACCTGGTTGAACAACAGCTAGCAGACTCTGGGTTGCAAACAGATAGGTGGTGTCTATACAGAGGCAATAACTTCCTATGGGCTTCCTCATCATCTTCATGCTTTGGAATCTAGACATGATTTGCTTCTCAGAATGACCTCTTGATAAGTCCCTCTCCATTTCTCCAATTCTCTCATTGAACATTTACTTCCCCAGTATCTTAGTTTACAAGGCTGTTATGACAAATACCTCACAATAGGTTGACTTAAAAAATGGGGACTAATTGTCTCACAGTTTTGGAGTGTAGAAGACTTGCTTCTTCACAGAGTGGACAGCGTCCTTCAAACTTCGGGAGTCCTTGGCTTGTCTGTGTGCCTCCTATCACAAAGCGATATCCTCTCCTTTCTCTTCTGGCTTTGAAGACTTCTTGCTTCTGGCTCCTCCTTGTGGTTTATCTTTCTTCATCTGAATTTCTTCTGCTTAATCAGGGCCCTAATAATTCAGATTAAGGCCCACTATCATTCAGTTGTGTCACATCTTAACTAAAAATAACAGCTTAAAGAGGTCCTATTTAAGATATGTTCACAGTGCAGGAATATGAATTAAGATTAAGAACATGTCTAAATCAGGGTGCATAATTCAACCTACCATACCCAGCTCCTTCAAAAGTATATAATTTCTAATCCCTATAACAAATCACTTATCCCATAACACAGTTGCTTTGCTTTACTGAATGAACTCCAAGTGAAACAACTAAAAACAATTTTCTACAATGGATTTTTGCATTGTCACATAAGTTTCAAACACTCCAAAATTGAATTATAATCACAATAGAATGCACCAAAGAAAAAGGATGCAGAATGTTGTATCTTGGAACATCATTTTTAGATGGAAAATATGGAGGAAATGATAGAATTATTTTAAGTTAAAGAAAATATTTAATTATTAATGATCATGTAGCCATTAATTCATACTCTTTATATTTTTAAATTGGAAAAAAATAAATGTAGATTTGAGCTTACTATGTAATTAAATCAATTAAATGTTAATAATAATTTTATTGAATAGAAGAAAACAAAATAGACTAACAAGTTATGTCCTAAAAATTTTTTTTCTGAAATTGCTCTAAATTTCTCTATGTTGAGGAAACATACTTCAAGGTTATGTAGTCATATAGTATGTAGTATATCTTTATACAACTTTTCATCTTTCTTACACCCATATGCTTATGCTGACCTATGTTTAGTTTATTAATAGGAAGATGTTGGCAAGTCTCTACCGTTTTACATTCTTTTTAGCAAGAAATCTTGGGCTGTCTAATTTGCTTTACTGTGAATAAAATTAAGGTTTGTTAATTTGGGGCATGGCTAGCTGAAAAGTAGAAATTAGTGACACATTCCTTTTCTACATGTGTGAAAAACAGAATATGAAACTAAGAAATCACAAAATCAAAGCAGATTCTTCTCAGAACAATGTTCACCATACATTGGTAGACCTTTATCTGTTGCTCTGAAACCAAGATGCACTCCAACAGGGAGAAACAAGTGAGAAACAAAATGGGAAAGCTATATCGACAGATTCAGGGCTCCCCCAAAAAATAAAATGGTGCTTTTGTGTCTATATCTTGCTTATAAACTGAACCATTTGCAAAATTTGGTAAGAGCTATGATTTGAGTGAGTCTGCATTGATAATTAAATCATTTTTATGATAAAGTAGTCCACATATTCTAAAGTTTAAATGAAGGATTTTTAACCAGAGGGTCTGTGAGCTTGAATTGAAAAAAATCAACTCGATGACCAACATGATATGTATAGTATTATATCATGTTTTTCTTTTAATTTTATTAACTATATTTCAATATATGTCACAGATTTTCTTTGTAATTTTATTTTATGCATTTAAAAACATTCTCATGGGGACTTGTTGGTGCAGGTATGATATATTTACTAAATAATATACAGTATAGTTATACTTAGTATGATTTTTATTTTAATGCAGTGTGTTCTGAGTACAGTGGATGACTGCCTACAAAATGTTGGTAAGGATGATGGAGATGGTTTTATGATGCCATGGGAAAACTAGAATTTCTAAGTGTTTGCCAACAATGACCATTCGAACAGATGATGAACCATGTTAGGTTATCAGATATTAAAATTATGAAAAAGTTGTAAAATGTAATTTTGAATAACCCTAAAATTTAATTTAAAGACATGCCAATGTTGAGTATCATAAAACTATCTGCCATTACATTCTGAGAAAGGGTCCATGGTTTTCATCTGACTGCCAAAAGGATAGGTGGAACAAAAAGGTTAAGAACCCCTGATTTAAATACTCAAAAGTTAATATAGTACAATGAAGTCGAGGCATTGCCACTTCCAGCAGATATCAGATTTTGGAAAAGATGTTCTCTTTCGAATTTTTGTTTTGGTAACATTCTTCAAAGATTAAGGGATATGTTGCACTAAGACACAGAAAGGTACAAGATTATTTACACATATTATATGCATATGATTTCATCAAACAAATAAGTGATTGAGACCAAACCAACAGTTTACTAGCCAGAGTGTAAGTAACATCTATATAATAAAAATTTCTGATCTATTTCCTTTGTCATCACATTTTACATTTTGTTTTTACCATTCTTTCTTGTTGTCTCTTTACTTTGAACTTTATCTCAATAATGTTTTTAGCCCCTCTTTGGGACTATGTACCCCATAAAAATAAGTTCTTAAACTTAATCCATTCCTAAGGGTGTGAACCCATTGATAATAGGATCTTTTGATGGGGTTACTTCAATTAGAATGGGGCCCAACTAAACTCATCATGTCTCTTCATCTTATTACTGGCCTTCATCTTATAGGGAAGACCACAGAGAAAAAGAAACAAGCCATTCAGAAGCTGAAAATCAATGGAGCCTAGAAGAGAAAGGTGAGGCCAGGAGAGAAGGCCATGTGCATTACCATGTGACAGAGGAGCCAAGGACTAAGAATCACTGACAGCCAGCCTGAAAAGGCCAGTTTTCAAGAAGAAATCATGGCTTGATGGTACCTTGATTTGGCCTTCTCCTAGCCTCAAAACAATTCCTACTGTTTAAACCAACTCATTGCATGGTATTTTCTTTAGTAACGAAGAAACTAGGACAAAACTTTCTCATTCTTCTAGAAATAGGGAAGCTATAAATTAAATTTGTTGCCTATAACAATTTCCCCTTAATTTCTCCCTTCCTCCTTCTCTCCCACTTTTCCTCCCTCTCTCCTCTTCTTGCCATCCTATCATCTAAATATCTTAGTTTGCCAGGATGCTATAACAAATAACACAAACTGGTTGGCTTAAGCAAAAGTAATCTATTTTCTTACAGTTTTGGAGGCTAGAAGTCCAAAATCAAGGTGTCAGTGGGATCGTGCTTTCTCTGAAGTATGTAGTGTTCTGATGGCATAACTCAATATTTACCTCCTTCAATAGCCATATATAGCCTTCTACCTCCTACTATTGTGTCCAGATTTTCTCTCCTTGTAAGCACTCCAGTCATGTTGGATTAAGGCCCACTATGACTCAGTAACTAATAACATCTTAAAGATCCTACATAAATGGGTTCAGAGGCACAAAGCCAGGGATTAGAATGTAAACACGCCTTTGAGGGAAACATGAATCAATTTCTAGCATTACCTATCTATCCATCCATCTATCCATCTATCTATCTATCTATCTATCTATCTATCTATCTATCTATCTATCTATCTATCTATTATCTACCTACCTTCCTACCTACCTACCTATCATCTTATCTATTGACCTTTCTACCTATCCCTCTATCTCCTTTTTAATTTTTTCTTCCTTTAAACTTTTGTTTTTTTCCTAATTACTCATCCTCCAATAAAGAAAGGTCTTAGTAACTTCCAGATATTAGGAATATGGCAGAACCAATGAGGGAGCCAAATTCAGATTTGGCTCAGGTTCTGTTGCAACGCTGTGACTTTGCCCCCACCTTCCTGCTGTTCTCCAGCTCATTTCACAATGGAATTTATTATCACTCATCACAATTCCTGACATTGGTCTCTAAACACGGCTTTGGCTTTTGGTCTCCAGTGGAGCTTTTTTGGCGCCTCCCACAATCACCTTCTTCTTGATACCAAGTGCCACTTATATGTGGCCTCAGCCCTGCTCGGTTTCTTATAAGGCTCTTCTGTTCCTGGTGCATGTGTCAGTTTCTACTGACCCCAAATATATGCCTTTCAATTTTTTCTTTTAATCTATGTATCCATATTAGAAGGAGTTTTTACTTGTGAATTTATCGTGCCATTTTAATCCATATATCCTCATTTGACCTTCACAGGACATTTTTATGTTAGGTATTTCTGAAATGGTATGAAGGGGAAAGCTGAAATTCAGAAATCTTAAGAAACTAGATAATGAGTTCTGGATTTGGGATTTTGCACAGATGGGTCAGATACTAAAAAACCATTTTCTTTCAACTATACTGCACTGATCTAAATAAATGAATTTTTATTACCCCTTTCTCAAATAAAACTGTAGGGGAAGTATTTGTTATCAAAATTGAAACATTTTTCTCAAATGCTCTTTAAGGCCCCAGTTGTCACATATGTATCTTCTCAAACCTGAAGAACACCGGGAAAGCCTTCCTGAAGATAACAGTTCAAACACATTTTCACACACAGTCACAAGTGCTGTCAGACAACGGTGCTACCCAGAGAGAGCATAATACACAATCTGATCCATATTTTAACACCAAAGTGACATAGTATTTCACAAGACTGGGAAATGTGGGTAGTTTTGTTTTCCTTTGGCAAGCAGATTCAGATGGTAGGAAGAAAACAAACATCAATAAATCATATTTTAAAATTAAAAACATATTTAACTTCTTTTCCTACATAGCAGTTCTATAGTCCATTTTAATTTACTTAAGTAACTATTTATTCAGTATTGTACAATGCAGTTTTTTAAACTTTCATTGCTTTATTTATCTCCATATATACAATTTTTACCTAACATCAGAAAGCATTTAATATGGCTTATTATACATAAAACATTTCTTCTCTAGGAAATATATCCTACAAAGAATAGGTTAATCTGTAACCACAGAAGGGAAGAGAAATTTTTATTTTTCCCTTGAGACCTTTTTTATTAAAAGATATCATGCACTTAACAAAGATTAGTTTGTTTTGAAGGTAATGTCACTTCCTACAATAAAATTTGCAAGCAAAACCATATTTGATTGTATGTGTGTGCACACATGTGTGTATATGCATGTATAAAGCTTCACAGCATCTACCTGCAAGGCATTCTTACTACTCTTCTTTGCAATGCAGCTTTGAAAGTACAGGCCTAGAAACACTGATTTTCCCAAAAGTCTCATGCAGTCACTATTTACTTCTAGGTATGGGTGCTATAAAAATAAGCAGGGAAAACTTTTTATGATGATGCTCATTCCTAATCATTTTCTTCTTTCCAGGACACTAAGCAGTGAGTGGCTTTGCTCATCAATTATATAAGTTAAAAAGTGTACACATTTGGTCTTCCTGTACCTGTCTTCTTTCATTAATAAAGATATCATCCTTGTATTCAATGTGTACTCTGTAAATATTAGGCTAATAACTGCTAATATGATAAAGGTATAAATATTAGTACCCTGGAAACCCAAAAAGAAAGCATTATTATTTTAATTCACTTTTTAAACTGACAAATCTGTTGTTAAATAACATTACTGATTGAATAAACTTCAAAAGAGATATTTATGGTTGTATATATATTACATATATATTAGTATTTGTTACATTTAAGTATCCATTTCAACTGTTTCAGCATAACACCTTTTTTCCCCAGCCATTCAAATTTTGGGTAATTTGTCTTTTAGTCAGACAGTAACAAAGACTGGTTAAGAAGAAAAACTTAATTTTAGAGAGAGACCAGGGTTCAAATTTAGTCTTGCCACTTACTTTTTGAGCTTTGGCAGTTCAGTCTTTCTAAACTGCAATTTGGGCGGTGGACTTGGCCCAGTGGTTAGGGCATCCACCTACCACATGGGAGGTCCTTGGTTCAAACCCCGGACCTCATTGACCCATGTGGCGCTGGCCCATGCACAGTGATGATGCATGCAAGGAGTGCCCGGCCATGCAGGGGTGTCCCCCAGTAGGGGAGCCCCACGTGCAAGGAGTGCACCCCGTAAGAAGAAATGCCCAGCGTGAAAGAAAGTTCAGCCTGCCTGGGAATGGTGTCATGCATAAGGAGAGCTGACATAAGATGACGCAACAAAAAGAAACACAGATTCCCATGCCACTGACAACAATAATAAATAAATAACAATAAATAAATAAATATTTTTAAAAATTTAAAAAATTAAAAAATAAACTGCAGTTTTCTCTTCTAAGAAGAGACTGACAATACATACCTCAAGAGTTTTATTTGGGAGGGTCAAATAGGGTTACAGTTTATCTGTTAGACCTCCAGAATGGAATGTATCTTTTTGTCTGCCTTCTTCACTTCCATGTAGGCAGGAAAATGTAGAGATTGAGAACCTGGGTTTTACATCCTGATTGCCTGGGTTGGAATTCCCACTGTGTAACCTTGAGAAAGTTTTAGTGCTTAATGAATGTGAGTCACAGTTGATTCAACTATAAAATGGAGCTGATAATTAATTACACCACCTATTCATAATTTGTTGTGAGAATAAGATGGAGTAATAGGGGAAGGAGAGAAAAGAATAGGTGGAACAAAGTTCATTTTTAGGGCTTTGGAATTGTTCTGTATGAGACTGCAATGATGGATATAGGCCATTATACATTTTGTCAAAACCTATAAAACTGCACAGTGCAAAGTGTAAACCATAATGTAAACTATAGACCTTGATTAGTGGCAATGCTTCATTATCAGTTCATCAATTGGAACAAATTTACCACACTAATGTATGATGTCATTAATACAGGAAAATGTAGGAGGGGGAGTGGTGGAATATATGGGAATCCCATCCTCTATACTTTATTTTTTAGGAGGTTCCGGAGACTAAATCCAAGAATTCATAGGTAGGAAGCAGGTGCTCAATCACTGAGCTACCTCCACTCCTTAATAAAAGTTGCTTTTTTGGTTTTTTGGTTTGTTTTCAAAACCTGGGACCTCATAAATGAGAAACAGGTGCTCAACCACTTGACCTGTGATTGCTCAACTACTCGAGCTACATCAGCTCCCACCTCTATATTTTGGATGAAACTTTTCTGTAACAGAAAACTTCTCTAAAAAGCAAGTTTATTACTACAAAAAAGATGAAGTAATGGTTTAAAACACTCAGAAATAGCCCCTGTCATTATTATTATTACTCCAGTACAAAATAGTTTCTGTCATATGGTAGATGGTGATTAAATGTTGGTTGCATAAATGAATAAATCCTGTCATTTACTTTTTATTTAATTAATAATTTAATCTTTACATTTTAACTTTATATTATATAACACTTAGACTATGTTTCTATATTAAAATTATTTTAGGCATTACAGTTCTAGACATGGAAAATTAAAGTTAAATATAAATCTCAGAAGATTCCCCAAATCTAAAAATCGAGATAGGACTGAGTTCTCATGTCAAATATATTTTCCTTACCCATCCTCATTAATGACTCCTGGTCATGTTTATCGTGGTAATTTTGCTTCATTTGATTACTTCCATTTCGGCTCCTGCTAACTCTTTATTTCAGGTTTGGTATACAGCACATTTTATTCTAGAAATGATTTAGTTCTTCATGTAACAATGTTTAATATTTAAATTATCCAGATCCTTAAAAAAATCTTTGAAAATAAGATAAGCTTATGTTTTGGCTTTCCAAAGGCTAAAACGAATGTCTTACAATAGGAAGGCTTAAACAATGGAAACTCATTGGCTCACAGTTTTGAGGCTAGGAGAAATCCAAAATCAAGGCATCAGCAAGACAATGCATTCTTCCCGCAGACTGCCACATTCTGCATGCTAGCTGCCAATGATTCTTGGTCCTTGGCTTTTCTGTCAGATGTCAATGAAAATAGCAGCCTCTCCTGGCTTCTTTTTCTGCCTGACTTATAATTTGCCCATAAAGGACTCCAGTAATCTGGAATAAAGTCCAACCTGATGCATTAGGGCCCACATTAATGGAAGTAGCATCTTGAAGAAATTTTATTTACAATGTCTCCATACCCATTAGAATGCTGACAAAGACCAAGAACATATCCAATCTGAGTGTTTTAGTTTGCCAAAGGGCTGCTGATACAAAGTACCAAAAATGTATTGGCTTTTATGAAGAGTATTTATTTGCAGTAAAAGCTTGCAGTTACAAGACCGTGAAAAGTCCAACTCAAAGCACCATAAGAGATATTTTCTCATCAAAGTCAGCTGTCACATGTTGAAGCAAGATGGTAGATGATCTCTGTCTTGTTTCTACTTTTCCCTCTGGGATATACCATCTCCTGGAACTCAGCTGAGGGCAACCAGGCGTAGTGTTTGTCTCTTACCGAGCTTCTTCTCTCAGCCTTGGCTGCTCTGTTTTCCTCCCAATTTTGGTCACAAGCTACCAGGCAAATGGCTCATCTCTCCCTGGAGACACACCTGCTTGAGTTGCTCCTTTCTGTCACATGGCAGGATCAAAAATGGCAGAGCTCTCTTTTGTGGTGTGGCTCTAATTTTTATTGGAACTAGCAAGAGGGTAGAAACTCAACCTGAGTCATGCCTTACTAATGTAGTCCAATTGAAAATGTTGCTCAAACTCACAGAAGTGGACCAGCACAAAAACATAATCTTTCTTTTTATGGGATTCATAAAAAAATATCAAATTTTCACAGTCCACCCTGTGAATTCCCAAAAGAAATGCTCCTTCCGTATGCAAAATACATTTATTACATCACAATATTTCAAAAGCCTTAAATCATTTCTGAAGCAATACTAAGTACAAAGTCGCATAAACATCAGTTATAGGAATGAAGTTTGTCTTGGAGAAACATTCCACTCTGGCTGTAGACCTGTGAAACTTACAAATAAATTATCTGCTTTCAATATACAAGGGAAGGATATACATAGGATAAGCATTTGCATAACCGATAGGAGAATTATGGAGGGAAAAAGGCATCATGGGTCCCCAACAATTCTGAAAACCTGCAGGGAATACTCCATTAGATTTCAAAATCTGAGTCATCCTTAAAATGATAGTTTCTTCTTCACCTTGTGGTCTCATGGAGGCCCACCTTTTCCATAGGCTTGGCCAATGGCCATTTTCTAGGTTTCACCCTCATCAAGCATCTGGGTGGTGACTGAGCTCCAGACCTCAACCTCCAAGAACATCGTGATAATGATCACACTTTTTCCAATCTGTCAAGGACAGTATCAACCTCCTTACTACTGTGTTGTGGCAGCAACATTCTTCTTAATCTCTGGCATACAGGCCCACGTCCTCAGAACAGTGGGGTGGTGACCTGACTCTTCCCAACTACTGGGTAATGGATTCTACTCTCTCTGTCGCATAGAACAGCCAAACTCTCCCTGAACAATGGGCTGGAATATCCACCCTCTTCAAATGCCAAAGCAAACTAACCCTCTCCATACACATGGGTGGGTCCCTTTCTTGACCCAAGGAGATATCTTATTTCCAGATCCCAGCTTCCATGGTTTTCCTCCTGAGGCCATTTTCCCTTCAATCTCTCCTCTCTCTGTCCCTTTTAGACCAGGTTGACAGTGGTTTTGTTCATATGGGTCTCACAAAAAGCTGGTTGGTTTAGCATACAGGAAACAGAGGGCCAAGCCACCAAACAGTAAGACATATCACAAGTCCTTCCTGGATAACTGCATTTCCAATCCTGACTTACAAGTTCCAAATTAAGTTAAAGCTTCACATAAGCCACTATCTTCTAAAGACTTGTTTTCCAGAAGCTTGGACTTTCCAAAATCAGTCTCTGGTTGCTTTGTGCCCAACAATTCAGTTCCAAGTTTATCTCTTTCCTCTTGCATGTGGGTATAAGCTACAAGAAGAAGCCAGGCTGCATTTACTTTGGAAATGTCCTCAGCTAAATGTCCAAGCTCATCATTTTTAATGCTGCTTTCCATCTAATATCAGGAATCAGTTTTGCTAAGTTCTCTGCAACTTTAAAACATGGATTGCCTTACTCCAGTTTCCAAAAATAGTTTCATCATTTCCTTCTAAGGACTCACTGGAAATAATTTTAGAGTCCACATTCCTACCAACAGTGTCTTCAAAGCAATCTAGGCCTTTTCTATCAATCATTTCACCATTTCTCAAAAAAATTATCCCTTACCCATTTTTAAAACCATTCTAGCAGTTTTGGTAATTGCAAGCAGCATGACCCCACTCTCCTGGTACCAATTTCTATACTGTCTTGTAGAGTTCAGTCGAGGGTAACAAGACATAGTGCTTGTCTCTTGCCATTCCTCTTCTCTCAGGCTCAGCTGCTCCATTTTCTTCTAGATATCAGCTATAAGCCATCAGGCTAACGGCTGATCTCTCCCCAGGCCTCAGCTGCTTGTGTCTCTCCTTTCTGTCACAAGACAGGATCAAATATGGCAGAGCACTCTTTTCTCATGTGTGTCTCTTTTTTATTGGACTCAGCAAGAGGGTAGAGACTCAATTTGAGTCATACTTCATGGATGTATTCCAATTGAAAAGATTGTTCACACCCATAGGAGAGAATCAGCCCACAACCATAACCTTTCTCTTTTTAGGATTCGTAAAATAATTTCAAACTGCCACACTGGGTACACGATTCAATCTACCCCCTGCTTATATGTCCCATAGTAATTGATTGATGATATCATTATGGATGCAGCATCTTTCTTTTTGTTTTTGAACCTCAAAGTAATTCCCTTTCTGAAAGATGAATGTGGGAGTTCCAGAATAAAAATTAAAATATGCTAAACTCCAGTGAAAGAAGAGAAGCTGTTTTGTCTTTTTTTTCCTTTTGCATTTTTTTCTCAGAACTCCTCACATTACTTTCCACCCCAAGATTCCTCCAGTCACATATTTTTGGCCAGACCTATGTAATTTATCCACCCCAAAAGCAATCTCTTATGAAAGGAATGTTTGTCTTGCACTTATCAGGATCTAATCCTGTGTCTGAAGGAAAGGATGGATACCTATAAAAATCAGGGTTCTGCTAACATACACAAAAACAAAAATGGGGAAGAAGGCTGTTGGGTAAATTATAAACAGTATTAAAGTTAGTGTGATGGTTTGAATCTATGTATGCCAGAAAAAGTATTTTCTTAAACTTAATTCATTTCTGTGGGTGAGAAGCCTTGTAAAAAGGAACTTTTGATGAGGTAAGTCAAGATAAGGTATGGTCCTTTTTGTATCTTAATGTTATTACCAAAGGCTTTATATGGAATGTTATAGAGAGAGAGAAAAGACACAAGGGCAGCAGCCAGAAGTTGAAAGTCAAGGAAACCTGGAAGAGAAGAAAGAGGCCAGAGGAGGCCACCATGTGTATTACCATGTGAAAGAGGAGCCGAAGACAGGAACCCTGGCAGCCATCCCCAAAATATCAGACTTCAATATAAAAGCATCACCTTGATGACAACTTGATTTGGACTTCTCCTAGCATTGAAACCCTAAGCCAAAAAATTCTCATTGCTTAAAGCAACACATTGCATGGTATTTGCTTTAGCAACAAGGAAAGTAAATCACTTGGGATGCAACTGACTTCTCCAGGCTTCGATTATTTTATATATATATATATATATATATATATATATATATATATATATAGGCATTTATATATTTATTTATTTATAGTGTTAAAATGGGTCCTTTCACTCATCCCACCCAGTGGTCTTTTGTTTAGCTTCAGAGAAACTTTAGGTCTCAGGCATAATTTGAAAGCTGTTAGAATACATAGTCACTGGGGACCAGTTCAGCTAGGATCATAGAAAAAAATGTAAAAAGAAAAATAGTGTTATTGAAAGTTTCAGGTCTGCATTATTTTCCTGTGGCTGTGTAACAAATTACTACAAACATGATGGATTTAAAAGAGTAGGAGAATATCATCCAGCGGGGCAAATTGCAGCTTTAGCTTAAGTGTTTCCTCTGCACCTGCTGCCCAAGACCCTGGGGCATCTCATCCAGGGAGTTTGAAGGTGCATGATGGCCTGGAACAAGCGGCCAAGACAGCTGGCCCCATCTCCTGACCTAGGTCAAGGTCGAGGCCCTCAGGCCTGCCCTCACCAGTGAGTCCATGGCCAGTGACCCAACCCAGCCTGAGTAGAGGGCAACCAACTGCCAACATCCCACCACATCCAGCCCTTGCACACAAAGACTTGAGAGCTGGAGCTGAATCCTACAGAAGTGATGCTCCCTTCCAGCCATGCACCCCACCTCAGCTTTCTTGCCTGACTCATAACGCCACCTTCCAGACCTGAGACAGAACATCCCCTCTACCACAGGCTCCTCCCTTCCAGCAACCCCATCTGTCCTTCCTGGCCCAGTGCTTCGCTGGGTTCCTCACACCACACTTCACATTCTGCTGTAACTTTTCCAGCCTTCCCCCTCTTGTCTTCTCCATTCTCCCAGGCCCTTTGAGGACTTAGAAAGTCAAGTGCCTGGGTGGCATGGCCTAGCAGACACCATACTGGGGGACACTGAAGAGCAGAAGCTAAGGCAGAACTAGTGCTGAGGGAATCTTGCCTTCCGTTGATGCCACCATGCAGTTACAGCCCTGCCCCTGGCCCTTGCACAGCTGTCCTGGGCAGATGGGCTGCTTCCCAAAGGAAGCATGGACCTTCTTAACAGGGGAGAGCTGAACAGTGGAAGCAGCAGCAGCAGACAGGGGGTCTTGGTACATCTGATGTCTCAGCAGTGACTCAACACCAGTCTGAAGCAGTGGGGTTCAGCATAATGACTCATCATGGCAGGCGGAGGATGTGAGTCCTAAAACCCAGCTGCTGTCTTAACCGGAACACTTGGAACCAGCCGGGAGATGACAGGTCTCTAGGCTCCCACAAGGTCTTGGCTGCAGAGCTTGGCACAGCCCACTCCTGTCTCTACCCTGCAAGGTGCCTAGTTGAGGAAGAGACACTGAGGTCTTCTGAGGGAGGTGGCTGCAGAGAGAGGAGACCACGGCAGAGGACAGTTACTTAGCACAGCCAAGAGCTGTTGCTGAAGGCAGCTCAGAGTGAGGGCCAGGGTCAGCACGAAGCCCACCCTTGCCTCAGCCTGCCAGCCTACAGCCATCCCCCACCTCCAGGCAGCTGCAGCTAGAATCAGGAACAGCACCCAGGCCCTACCACTTTCCTACTCAGAACCCCTGCCATGGCCATCTGTTCTTATCAGATCTTGCTGCCAGGCCTGAGCTTGCCGTCAAGACCTTGCCCCTCCCAGGGCACCTTGCCCAGCAGCCCCTACTTGATGGCCCCTGCCCAGCAGTCCCTACCTGGCCATCCCAAGCCCAACAAAGATCTCAGAGCCTTTGCTCCTGGGACTAACAGATGTACTTTATCCTGCTGTTCAGCAGGCCTGGAACCCCTGCCCTCTCTACTAGGACCCAACACCCCAGTGCTGGAGAGTGACTTGTGTATGCAGGCAGAGCAGACCCTGGTGGGCATTCCTTTTTCTGTTACTCCATTGACATCTCCAGATTCTGGGGACTGATGCCTGCAGACACCCCTGCCAGCCATCTACAATTTTATATTTTCACTTAAAGCATAGCCCACCAGTATCTGCAGGTTTGCACCAGCTGCAGAAAAGCCCTGGGGCATGGGAAGACCATGCAAACCCCAAGAGGATGTGGCCACCCCCCACCCCCCATAGACCCAGTCTCAAATGTCAGACCAGGCTATGTGTCCCCCTGCCCCTAACCCTGAAAACAGACTCTTTTGTAAGATTTTATTAATAAAACACTTTTAAACAACAGTGAAATTTCCAAAATCAGTTTCAGTGAGTAGAAGTCAAGTTTTCATCAGGGCTGTGTTCTCTCCAGAGGGGATAATCTGTTTCTTGCCTCTTCCGCTTCTGTTGGTTGCGGGCACTCTTTGGCTTGTGGCCATATCACTCCAATCTTCTCTGCCTTACGGTCAAATTGCTTCCTTTCCTCTGTGAATCAAACCTCCCTTTTCCTCTCCTGTAAGGACACTTGTGATTGGATTTAGGGTACACCTGGAAAATCCAGGATAATTTTCCCATGTCAAGACCTTAACTTAACCACACCTGCAAAATACCTTTTTCCCTTTAAGGTAACATTTACAGATTCCAGGGATTAAGACCTAATATCTTTGAGTGGTCATTAATCCACCTACTACAAGGGTATAGAATATGACACATATTAAAGAGCCATGAAAACATATTATTAGTAATTTTCATGAGTTGGTAAATTATAGAGACGATAGGACACCAGAAGGAAAAAATAAAGTTACAGGAATGAAAAATTGCAAAGCTTCCCTACTTCATTAATAGATCCAGGATATGAAGAAATATATTAGAGCAAAGTCTGCTAATCAAATATTTCTTCTTTAGATTTATTTTCCATACTATGCAATTAAATTTTAACAGTTGTTGGATGAGCACAAACACTGATAAACTAAATTCTTTTATGTTACTAAAGTGAAATACACAGGATATCTTCCATTATTTCATTTAAATAAAAAAGTTACTAATGTTATGAATGTTGCAAAAGAATATATAACATGAAAATAACAGGATATCTGGGACCAAAGCATACCATTATTTTGGTCTCCTATGCACCCTCAAATGTATTTAATGCTGTGAACTCCCCCTACTCTTGATGGGAGGTATATGGTTCAGGACAATCACTTTCCCGATAATTCACAGATAATAAAATGTTCTTTTAATAAGAAACAGAAAAAGAAATCTCAAGTCAGTAAGTAGAACCTGCAATCTCATATATGTTTGCATATTAAAATTAAGAATTGATTTAGCATTAATACTTCTCCTTTCCAGCCTGCTTCTCATGAGGCATGTGGAGTAGAAGAGGCAAGTATGGCAGGTTTGGCTTCTCTTTTCCCTCATTCCCTACTCATCCCTCCCACACTTACCAGCTTTGTTTTGCTTTCAGCCAGGCTGTGAGTGGATGGTGAATAAAAGAGATCAGAGGACAGGACAGTGCTTCTTTTTTGTTTCCCTTCTCTTTATTTTTTTTAAATGTTACATTAAAAAAATATAAGAGGTCCCCATATACCCCCATCCCCCTCACCCCACTCCTCCCATATCAACAACCACTTTCTTCATTGTGGGACATTCATTGCATTTGGCAAATACATTTTGGAGCACTGCTGCACCATATGGATAATGGTTTACATTGTAGTTTACACTCTCCCCCAGTCCACCCGGTGGGCCATGACAGGACATACAATGTCTAGCATCTGTTGCTGCAGTACCACCCAGGAAAACTCTAAGTCCTGAAAATGCCCCTACATCATATCTCTTCTTCCCTCTCCCTACTCTCAGCAGCTACCATGGCCACTTTTTCCATATCAATGCTACAATTTCTTTCATTACTAATCAAAATATTTCCATAGTAGAATATCAGTAATCCCACATTAATCCATACTCTATTCTTCCATCCTGTGGACCCTGGGATGGTTATGTCCACTCCACCTCAGAAGACAGTGCTTCTTAGGCCTGGTGGCCTTGAACTCCCTGAGTCTGAAAGCTGAGGGCCCCTGAGTAACTAGGACAGGCTTATGCTTACTCCCTCACGTCTATGCTGTAGCTTTTCAAAGGTTGCCTCCTGGGCCACTTATAGGAATGCCTGCATCTTTATTCTATGGTATCCCCAACCTCTTTGTGCTAAGGGTGGTTCACCCACCAGAAAGCCCTATTGAACAGAGTCCATATCATCCCCACAATGTTAAAAGATCTACTGGAAACACCAATTCAATGAACTACAGAAGCTATCTGTCTCTGTAGGCAATCAGCATTTCTTTTCCACCCTGTATTTCCCAAGTAGCACTACTTTTGGGGGAGGGAGTCAAACCCCCATCTACAGTTCACTGAAGCTTTCTCAGGTATGGCTCAGGCATGAAACCTTGGTCTCACATTGCAATGTACACCGTTATATAGTCTCATTTTATTCTTAGTTCCAATTAGTTGGGTAAAGCCTTACCAAATTATTTTACAAAATCTCCCCATCCAAAATTCTCACCTCAACTTTATATTCTTGAGGTAAGTAGTGGAACTTGAGAGTAGGACTATTTTCTCTAAAACCCATATGTGGAATGGTCTCACAATCATTTTGGTATCTGATTCTGTGTCACTGATATTTCAATTGATGCTGAAGAATAAATTATTTTTTAATGACCCATAATAAAGATTTAAAATACAGGAAGTGGACAAATTTTTATACAGAATGGAAATGGAAGTGTTACATTTTTAATGGTGAGTACATAAGCAAATTGAAAAAAAAAGGTTTCTTAAGGTTTATATTTCATGTTTATAAAGAAAGAGTATCCTATTCAGATGAAAGAGAGACAGGCAGCATCACATCAGAGCTATTCTACAGAGAGAAAATTAAAGCTTGAGAATTGCAAGTAAAAGGCACATTACAGCTTTTCAAACACCTAATTTCTCTCAGTGATGTGGGAGATTTAATGACAGGTAGCACTTCTGTGACTTAAGTGGCTCTTACACATCATCTGCTTTTAAAAGACATAAACTGCTTTGCAGTTTTTAATTTTTCAATCTTCTAGAAAGTGTAAGGAATAGCAATCATGTACATAAGATCATCATACTTTTTTAGTTTTCAAAGCAATAATAACTTGACTTTATTAGTACAGGGCTGCATGTGTTTGTCTTGCATTTTTATCTGGATAGTCAAAAATATCTAAAAATACATAAGTATTTTTCTTCTACTAATATATACCAACAGAACATGAATTATGAACAGGGTATGGCCTGCTTACCTTTATGTTTATTTAAGAAAACAAAATGTATAAGGGAAAATAATACAAAGGAGTACAAATCAATGACTGTATTATTTTAAATATACACACTACTGACTATAAGGTAAGAACCTCACTGTTGTAAATGTAAAATATTGCAATTTCTCTATAATATCATGACAATGCCAGCCTCTTTCATAGAGGCTAAAGGTCTCTATAAAAGAATCTGCCCAAAGAATGAGAGTGGCAATGCAATTGCACAGTAAGTCTTTCACGTACTACAGTTAATTTTAAAGATCTTCACTTTGATGATGACTTAATTTCTATAACAACTAACCATTTTTACATTAATGTATTTCAATACATCAATTTGTATTTTTGGAGTGAAATAATCTTCTTCAGTTTCTTTATTTAGTATCCTACCCCTGCTTTTTTTGGCCGTTGCTAATTCTCCTTTCAACTGTGGGGACTCAATACAAATATGAAAGAATTTACTAGATATCTACTTTGTATTAATGCTGCTATAAGAACACCATGAAATATTAGGTTGAACTACTTGAATGGTTATTTTTGTATGTTAACACAATCAAATATCAGCAAAGTCATAACAGTTCAAACTATTATGAAAAATGTCTGTAGTATAATCTCTGTTTCTAATCAGTCTCATTCAATTAATATTTACCATAAACAGTCTTATGTTTCATATGCTTTTTGAAACTATCATAGGCAAGTGAGCTGTTTAGGTCAATGATGAGAGAATAAAAAGTATATTGTTGCTTTCTGACAAAAATATGAAGAGTCTGAATGTAATTTTCCTTAAACACATCCTTGTATCATCATGAACGTGAACACATGTTGTGAGATACCGCCTCATCCAGTCAATTAATCCACTTGGCACTGGTATGTTGAGTGTGAAATAAGCTTTTGTATTATTCAGACAATTAATGACATTATTACTGCAGCATGACTACATTATCCTGAGAAATAAAGGCATTAGCATAAACCCAGTAGTTTTAGGAAGATATTTTTAATGCCCATTCTAAGGATTTAATTTAAAATTCCATGGAATATTTAACAATCTTGTTGTTCATTTACATTTTAAATTGCAAAAAGAAAAAAAAATTTAATAGTAAGATATTTATTTAAAAAACTATCAACATAAACACTTTACTATTTAGCTACTAAAATGATTTCTTACTTTGACCTTAGGGATATAGAATGTATTGGCTATACATAAACTTAACTATATCATATATGACTACTCTGGAGGGATATGTATCAATGTACTAGCAATCCTACTCTCTGGATAATGGAACAACTAGTGTTTGCTTTCTTTTCTTTCCATCTACCTATTTTAAATGCTTCCGCAGTGAAACAAATTTCTAACACAAACAATGAAGCAAAAATATTTTTAAATTAGACAACAAATCTATCTCCTGCAAATAAGGGAAGACAGGCTAAGCTCAGAAGAGTTTTAGTGAAAAACAAAGTCATTGGTCATATTCACTTAAAATATATAAAGTATCTATTCTATGCCAAGTACTATGCCTGGCAGTAAAAATTAATTAGAGAAGCAGATAAATATGTTTTCTGAATTTACTCAGCTTAAAAACTAAAGAGGCATGGTGACCGTGACATTTTCCCCATACAAATAAATATATAATGACACATTGTGCTAAATTTTGTGAAGGAAAATACTAAGTTAAAATGAAGGATCTGATTCACATTGGAGTGTCAAGGGAACCTTTTCCAAGGAAACCTGTATAATAGATTATAATCAAGAGCAGAACTGATAAAATCTTTCCAGCAATGGGACAAAATTGTGACTATTCTATGATTCAAGGAAAATATTGGACATATCTTGAAAATCAAAAGAATGTGTAGTTGTAGTATAGGGTGTGAGGTGGAACTGACTTATGAGCTGAAGAATTAAGCAGAGGCCAGGTCATAGAGGGGCCTTAAAAGAGAAAGGGATGATGGAGATGATGAGAGAAGACAAGAGAGAGGAGAGAGAGAGAGAGAGAGAGAGAGAGAGAGAGAGAGAGGGAGAGAGGGAGAGAGAGAGAGGGAAGGAAGGAAGGAAGGAAGGAAGGAAGGAAGGAAGGAAGGAAGGAAGGAAGGAAGGAAGGAAGGAAGGAAGGAAGGAAGGAAGGAAGGAAGGAAGGAAGGGAGAGAGAAAGGAAGAAAGAAAGAGAAAAGCTTTAAGTAGGAACATGGCAGGATTTGATTCGCACTTGAAATGATGAATCTGTTGGGTGGAAAATATTTAGAAAGAGGGCAAGAGAAGCAAATGGAGATTTAATTAGGAAACTATTACAGTGGTTCAAGGATAATAAAAACAGATGATTGATGTATTGTGATGCCATTGAGAGACAGAAAAACTGAAGGTCAAGAAGAATGATTACATGAATGTAGAATGTGGCATTTTGATATTATTTATAAATTCCAAAAAGAGATATTGATGATGTTTTTAAACTGGTCAGTTCCTCTAGGCATGATAACCCTTTGATTGTATTAGATTCAGTTGAGATGCCTGATTAAATTATGTTAAGATTAGGGCTTTTGTCTAACCACATCATCAGAGCATGACTCAGCATTGAGTCCCACCTTCCTTGGTGGGTGGATAAAACAGACTTTCACATGGAAGTAGACACACAGAGAAGAAAAACACAGAGGAAGAGAGACAGCTCCAACCCCAGGAAGAGAGATGAGCCTGATAGCTACAGCTGACCTTGTGAAGAGAACAGAGCAGCTGGCCCCAGAAAGAAAGGGACCACGGGAAGAGAGATGAGCCTTATGCCAGCCTGCAACTGATGGGAAGAAGCTGGATCCATGGAGCTTTAAGAGTTAAAGGAAGGGTAAACCCTTGCAGACATCACCTGCCATCTTGCGTCAACACGTGGCAACAGACTTTGGGTGAGAAAGTACCTCTATGGTACCTTGAGTTGGACTCTTTAGGTCTTTATAACTGTGTCTACCTCAAATAAATACCCTTTATAAAAGCCAACAGATTTCTGGTACTTTGCATCAGCACCCCTTTAAGTAACTAATACATAGAATGTGAGAGAAGGATCAGTCAAAAGGAAGGAATTATCATTTATTGAGCAGAGACCCAAGAGTATGAGGAGATTTCATATGAATCAAGAACTCAGTTGCAAACATCTTAATTTTTTTATGAATATATACCTCTGGAAACTGGAAGAAAATTAGGGTGAGGATATAAACCTGGGTGTCAATAGCATGAGAAGATTTTGCAATTTGAGTGGACAAGTTGTCACCCAGGCACTTCCCGAAGAAGAGAATTTTTCCCTAAGGAAATCCAAAATATAGAGATTCCTGAGAAGATGGATTTCAAGAACTGTGAAGCTTCTAAGATTTTTACCCTCCTTGCAAGATAAGAATTTAGTTTGCCAGAGTTGCACTATTGTGGTAAGAAACACGAGACTCCTGATCAGTGATAATATGCTTTATTATCCATGGCTTTAGTAGCATGGTATTCATGTATTTTTGTCAGTTTGCTTTATCCCCAAGTCCCGAGACCAATGGGAATGGGCCCAGATGGAAGCACTAGGCACTAGGCTGTGTTACAGGAGAGGAACCCTGAGCTTAGGGAACCTGTGTCATTTATAATGGGTAGTAAACCTACATGCCCTTTGCTCTGGAGGGAAACATTATCTTTCTTATACTGTATAGAGTAAGCATGCCTGTCCTTTCTTCCAGAGTTAGACATTATTGCTTTCTTCTAAGACTGCTGCACAAACGTCATTGAAAAGGTCATCCAAAACAAAAGGTAGTTAGTGTCTGACTCACAAGATATGCATGACACTCATGGGAATCACCTCTCAACAATGAGGAGACAGCAAAGGACACTAAGTAAAAGCAAGAGACAAAGGAAAGTAGAAGCCAAGAAGAAAATGTTGCAATAAAGGAAACGAATTCAGAGCTGCAAATACTGTTGAGCAGTCAAGTCAGATGATGGTTGAAGGACCCATTCTCATTAGCAGCATGAAAACTATTATAACTGATTGAGTTAAGATTTTTAATAGCATACAACAGAAAATGACTTACAACTTCAACAGGAAAGGAAATTTATCAATAGGTAAGTGATCATACTTTCTTGTTTTGTTACGGCAGTCCAAGTTTACACATGCTGTCTCTACTGACTCACAATATCCCCATTAACTTTCAAAAATGTCCTGGTTTAGATTATAATTTATATTGGGCTTATAGAGGAGCCCATCAAAGTAAAAGTAAGAACAGAGTATCTAAAATCTGGAATGATAAGAACTTGGGCATCTCCATGGTCTTTCAGCAGGAGGATTTCATGGATCTTCTCAGGAGTATTACTGATCTCTGACCATCTGCAGGTTTTATATTTCATTATTTAAGAATTTAAATCCCATTTAAATATTTCTGAATGGTTGACCTTTTTATATGTGACTCTGCATTTATTTCAATGAGCCCTGGCCAGGAGATATCAGCAGCCATCTCACTTGATGCTCCCACTTAGATCTTAGAAAGAAAGCAATTTAGGTGGCCTCTTGGGAGGATGAGACAGAATAGATTTGGGTGTAAATGTCCCAGGGGAAACAAAAAAGAACTGGAGGCTTGGAGACTGCATCTCTATGCCAGTGCTACAAAACGTTTGGCTGTGAAGGGGAATAGATAACGGCAGAGACCATGAGGGCAGATTAACATTTTCAGATACCAAGGGCTGATGCAGCTGTGAAGGAGAGACTATAAACCATCAGGTAACTTTCCTGAGACATCAGCAGGGGTGAAGATTCACTGCACACATGGAGTGATTGGCTCTTGAGAGGAAGAAGACATTTCATCCATTATAATCAGAGGTAAGGAGAACACAGCTGCAGATGCAGGTGACTTTCAAGATTTTAAGTCAAGAAGGAGAGAAAGCACTTAGCTGATGGCATTTCCTTTTTCTATAAAACAAGATTATATACTGAGAATCAGGTAGGGAAAGGACAGTTTTAGGATTAAGGATAGAGAACATATGAAGTAACTGTTCCACAGCTTGGAAAATGAGGACAAAAATAAGATTTTGAGGCAATTGTGAGGAACCAGTCAATGTTACTGTTCATAAGTATATTGTTATGGCAATTTGCCAGTTATCAGATTCATAGTGACAGTGACCATATTTGCATTACTTCCACACCAGATTCGAAATTCAGAATATGTGACTGTTGAATCTATTTTTCCTGGATTTCTTTCTCAGAAGGTAGTAGCAAGAACTATTGGATGATTCTTCCTTTCTCTTCTTGAAGAGATCATTTTAAATGTAGAGAGTAAACAGTACTTTAAAAGATAATAAGAATATAAAAGCACTTTTCTTAAGTCTCATGCCGCATAGGAGTGGCAAGATTTGATTAGTTTCACTACCTTGTATTAGGAAGGATCACTTCATTCTGAAAAACTGAGAAGAACCAGGGGAGGACCTAGAAGAAGAAACAAGGTGCTTCCTCAATGTTTGTGCATACCTGGTTCAAAACATGGAGCTAAAACATTGGCTGAATAAAAAAATTGCTGAATACAGAAGTGATTGAATTAGTGTGATATGAGACCAGAAGAGTAGACAAGAGAGATAAGAATATTAATTTGGTTTCAGTGTCTACTGGATGTTGTTTCCCTCTCATAAATGTAAATCACAAATGTAAATGTAGTATTAGGTTCAGGATATAAATGTATCCATCAACATCCTCATTCAATAATTATCCTCTATGCTTAGGGCTGTAGTTCTTCAGTGGTGAGGAGACAGGAATCAAGTCAATTAAATTTCTGTAGTAAGTCGCTTTCTTTTTCTTTTCAGGGGGCATAAGACTTAAGTTGTGGGAATTAACCATATTTCATTGAAGCTGGCTGTATCATCTGTGATATATGCTTCTTATCACTAGTTAAACCCTTCTTTCTCTGTGTTCCCAAACTGGCTCTTTCACCAGGGATCTATAACCTCCTCTTTAAGAAACAGTCAGTCATTTCATTCATCTACTTTGTCTTCATCTATACCTTGGAAATATTACAGCTGCAAGCATCCTTAGCATGCAAAGACTTTCTTCCACTTCCAATTACTATTCTACTAGAAGAAAAGAGGTGGAGGCAGATTTTTATGTCTTTTTGGTTGTCTTGGGAGGGGGACAAGATGAGCTCTAATTTTATTAACAAGATTTGGGGTTTATAAGAGCAAAGGTAAAATTACTCATAACTCCTTACTTCAATTTTTTTTCTGTAGCCCATCTGGTATGCATAAGAAATATGAACTCATTTATTTCTATAGTCAGAGTCTATAAATCAAAACTGGTAACTCACATATGCTATGCTAAGAGATCCTTTGCCCTTATTTGGGTTCTGATAAGACCATGCTTTTCATCTTAAGTCAAAAGGGAGGCTGCATGCCTTGCCTATAGCACCTGGACCTTTCTAGAGCCCATGGAAGCACTTTTGATTGGGGATTTTTTTGCTATGGCAGTTAGTGAGATCTGCCTGAGACCTGCATAAGTGCAACCTCCAGAATGACTTCCCATCTAACTTTGTCATCTCTTAACCACAAAAATTCTTTTGTATTCAATGTTTCCCCCCTTTGTTCAAGTTTTTTTCCAAATGCATCATTGTTTGGCACTTGGGAATACTCCCTTGGTACGAAGGAGGTTCTTCCCCAGGAGCCATGTCCAATATTGGGCCCTATTTTGGAATATATGATAACCTATTTCCCTAACAGAGTTAGAATTATTTGTAATTTCACCACCCATGATTTTTCTACCCCTTTTATTTGAACCTATAATTATCACTATACCTATTACATACGTCTCAGAGAGTAAATCTTCCATCTGTTCATATCCTGATTGATCCCTGAAGCTCAGCAGTTTTTCAGACTCACCTACTCTCCAGTTTTTCAGACTTTACCAGGGCAAATAATAAAATGATAATGATGGACAAGTCCCATCCCAAAAAACAAGGAGTATCTGCAGCTGAAAACAAAACAGTTCCTTCCATCTGCCCCATAATATCTAAGCCCCTTTTCAGTCTGAAGCAGTCAGTGTAGACATCATTACAAATTCCTCAAGACTGAGGAATGAACAAATGTAAGCGGGTAGACCAAAGTAGATTTGTTATTATTGTAGTTATTATCATGTAGTAATGGAAGAACATGTACATTGATTAAATATAATGGTTACAGAGGTTCAGAGGGGTGTGAGAGAGATGAATATGTGGAACACAGGGCATGTTTACGGCATGGAATTGCTCTATGTGATGACACAAGGACAGATAAAAGATCTCTACCTTTGTCAAAGCCTATAAAACTGCACATCACAAAGTGTAAACCACAATGTAAACTAGAGACCTGGATAGTAGCAATGTTTCAACATTGGTTCATCAATTGTAACAAATGTACCACACTACTGTCTGTCTTTAGTATTTCCACAGTCTGGTCTTCTTTGACTTTTTCTGGATTTTTACCCTCTTCATTTGGATGATACATCATTTCTTATTTCTTTGTTTTATAATGTTTATTGTACAATGTACATATTAAATAATAATGAAAGACACCATGTATAAAAATTTTATTTTGTTTCAATTAAAAAATTTGTCCTATTTATTTTTGTATTTTGCTATTTTTTAATTATTATTTTATTTTATTAATTTAATTTGGTTAATTTTTTGGCTTCATTTTTGTTTTCAATTTATTGAAGTATATCAGTCGTACAAAAACATACATAAACAAAATGTGTATAGTAATAGTTGTGATCTTACACAACTAACATACATACATCATACAGGGCTCTCATACCTTAATCTACCACCGATACCTTACATTGTTGTGAAACATCTTTAACTAATGTTTAAAGAGCATCCTCAAAATATTACTACTAACCAAAGTATCTTACATTTGGTGTATTTTCCCCCAACCAGCCTATATTATTATTATTATTATTATTATTACTACTACTATGTCATTTATACATAAACATATATAAACAATAAGTGTATAGTAAAAGTTGGGAACTTAAAAAGCAAACATGTACATCATACAGAGGTCCCATACATCAACCCACCACCAACACCTTACATTGTTTTGAGAAATTTGTTACAAATTATGAAAGAATATTGTCAAATCTTACTATGAGAGGAGTTTCGTGAGAGTACACAAGGATGGATATAAAACATGTAATATTACACCATAACATATAGGAGATGACAGACTGATAATGTAAACCATAATGTAAAACATAGGATAACTAAGAATTTAAAAAACTGTGTATCCTAAAGTATGCACCACAATGTAAGCACAAATGTCACCTTGTTTGAAAGCTATTGTCTCAGACTCTGTACATTACGTTAAGTAAATATGATGTGAATAGGGTGTAAGAGTATCGCTGTGGAAGGGAAAGGTTTTGTGTTGGATGTATGGGAGTGCTGTATACTATATATATGCATTGCTGTGGTCTAGGGCTCCTGTGAAGAGAAGCTCAATAATTAGGGGGGGGGGGGGAAGATAGGATGTAGAATTTTTTCCAAGTCAACACGTATTCTTTATATAACCTTTAAACCCATCGCTATATGCCATTTCCTAGTAAGGGACCCTGACATTATATTGGGCTTCAAATTTCAGGGAGTTCTGGATCACAGAGTGGTTCAACAAAGGCAATGGAGGAATACTGGTATGGGATACCATTGACAGGGGATATATGGCTGACAGGGAGCTGTACAGAACATATGTCCAGGGTGCATGGCAATGTTTGGATATACTCATAGTGGCAACAATTAAAAACCACAGCAGGGGGGGTACTGGGTTCCTGGCCAGTGGTGCTCTGTCGTGGTCCCTAGGGGAGCAGCGACAGTCTCCCAGGTGCAGCGGCGGGGACCGGGAGGGAGTGAGGGTTCAACAGTGAGCCCCTGACGCTAATGACTATGCTTGTGAGCTGACAAGCCTAAAATAAGAACAAGGCCTAGAGCAGCATTGTGCCTGGGAATTTCCTCCTGTCAGCCTTCATGTTACTCAAATGTGGCCAGTCTCGAAGCCAAACTCAGCATGTAAATGCAATGCCTTCCCCCCAGCGTGGGACATGACACCCGGGGATGAGCCTCCCTGGCACCGAGGGACAACTATCAACTACCAACTGATGATGCAACTGGAAAATGACCTCATACGGAAGGTTCAACGCGGATCAGCGGAATATCCCTGTCTACATAAAATAACATGACTTTAAAATGCTGTTTGACCTAATGTAAGGGGGAAATGGAAAGGAGAAATGAGTTTATATGGCTATGAGTCTCTAAAAAAGAGTCTGGAGGCTGTCAGAAGGATTGCCCTTATGCACAACTGAGCAGAGTCTGAGAGACAGATAAAGCAGATACAACCCCCAGATATCGGTTCCTTCGAGGGCTAAAGAGACCCATGGGAGTTATGGTCATGGCCGATGGGGTTAACTACCAGGTCAGATGGCCCCTCTTTGGAACTGGTGTTTATGTGTGACGAATCTGGACTCAGATGGGATCTCTCTTCATAAGACTTTCATGCTAATGTGCTGGAGGTGCAGTTAGTGTCGGGGTTTAAGATATATTTAGGGGATTTGAATCTCTGGACTGACAATGTGATAGCCAGGTCCTGAGCCTCAACAGACTCCAGCACCTACAATCTGACTTATTGGGCTCACCACACTCAGCTAAGATGGAGTTGAAGAAGGACAACTACCACACCATGGAGCCTAGAGTGATTACAACTGAAAGTGGGAGGATTGCATCCAGCATCCATGTGGAATCTGAGCCTCCTCTTGACATAGAGGTGCAATGGACACAACCAATCCAATGTCCACATAGAAAAGGTGGCATTGGATTGAGAAAAGTGGACATGATGGCTGATAGGTATGGGGAAAGGCAGGAAGAGATGAGAGGTGGAGGCATCTTTGGGACATGGAGCTGCCCTGGATGGTGCTTCAGGGGCAATCACTGGACATTGTAAATCCTCACAGGGCCCACTGGATGGAATGGGAGAGAGTGTGGGCCATGGTGTGGACCGTTGACCATGGAGTGCAGGGGTGCCCAGAGATGTACTTGCCAAATGCAATGGATGTGTCATGATGATGGGAGGGAGTGTTGCTGGGGGGGTAGAGGAGGGGTGGGGGTGGTAGGGTTCAATGGGACCTCATATATATATTTTTTTAATGTAATATTATTACAAAGTCAATAAAAAAATTATTGAGAAAAAAAAATCTTACTATGAACTAAAGTACTTATCTTATATTTGGTGTATTTTTCCCTCAAACCACCCTATTATTATTTTTATATATATTTTTATTAAAGAATCTGTAAACTTACAAAACAATCATGGAGATGTGCATAATTCCCATACAACAACCCTCTATCAACACATCACACCATGGTGGAACATTTGTTACAGATTATTAGAAAATATCATCAGTCTCTTTCCAGGTAAATAGTGTACATTTGGCACACTTTTTCCATACTCCCCCATTATCAATGCAGTACATCTTTGGCACAGATGTATGAATAATTACATTATTCCTGTTAACCACAGTCCATAGGTCACTCCATTCATATTTTTCCCATGCTTCTTCACATTCACACAACCCTGCATTAGTGATGTACATCTGCTCTAGCTCACAAAGGACATTCTTGCATCTGTACCATCAATTGCAATTCTCATCTACCTCTGAGTTTACTGCATTATTCAGTCCCTATATTATTTTCTAGCTTTCTGTCAATTGGCATTTAGATCCCTAGACAATGCTTTACAGTCACATACCCATTTATAAACCAGCTGTTACTCGCTATAATGAGTTACCATCAACTCTATACATTTCTACACTTTTACAGTAAAGTTATTTAAAACTTCTATACATTAAACATCAGTGGTCCATCTAGTCCTCCCCTTATTCCTGTTAAGAATCCACCACCTACCACCAGTTCTTGAAGATATTTTCCTACAATTTCTTCTAGAAGCTTTATGGTTCTTATTTTTATATTTAGGCTTTTGATCCATTTTGAGTTAATTTTTGTATAAGGTATTAGATAAGGGTCATTTTTCCTTCTTTTGGCAATGGATATCCAGTTCTCTCATCAACATTTGTTAAATGGACTATTCTGACCAAACTGGGTGGGTCTGACAGGTTTGTCAAAAATCACTTGACCATAGATGTAAGTATCTCTTTCTGAACTATCAATTCAGTTTCATTGGTCTATGTGCTGTCTTTATGCCAGTACCATGTTGGTTTTTTTACCACTGTAGATAGGTAATATGATTTTAAGGTCTAGAAGTGAGAGTCCTCCAACATCACTATTCCTCTTTAGATGTTTCTGGCCATTGAGGATCCCTTATTCCAAATAAATTTGATAGTCATATTTTCCATTTATTTTTAAATGCTGGTGGAATTTTTATCAATGTTTCATTGAATCTGTATGTCAATTTGAGTAGAATTGGCATCTTAATGATATTTAGTCTTCTAATGTGTGAGCATGGACTGTTCTTCCAATTATTTAGGTCTTTTTTAATTTCTTTTAACAATGAGTTGTAGTTTTCTGAATACAAGTGCTTTATATCTTTGGTTAAGTTTATTCTAAAATATTGGGTTTTATCTGTCATATTTTATTTTCACCACTCTTTTGATACTTTTATTTACTTTTACTGGTATAATCCTCATTTCTAGACTGTCTTCCAAGCCTCTTTCTCTCGTCTTTTCTTTTCAGACAGTAGCACACCCTTTAGTATTTCCTGCAAAGTAAATCTCTTGGTTATATAACATCTCTAAGTTTCTGTTTATCTGTGGATATTCTAAACTTGCCCTCATTTTTGAAAGACAGTCTTCTCAGCTATGAGATTCTTGGCTCAAAGTTTTTCTCTTGCAATATCTTAAATACACCATACCACGGTCTTCTTTCCTGCATGGTTTCTGATGAGAAATCAGCAATTAATCTTATTGGGTATCCCTTATATGTTATGCATTGCTTTTCTCTTACTTTTCTCAGAATTCTCTCTTGGTCTTTGGCATTGACCTTCTGATGAGTATGTGTCTTGGAATTGATCTATTTGGATTTTTTTGGATGGGAGTAGGTTGTGCTTCTTGGACATGGATATCTATGTCCTTCAATAGGGTTGGAAAATGCTTACCATTATTTCATCAAATATTCCGTCTGCCCCTTTCCCTTCTCTTCTCCTTCTGGGACACCCATGACACATATGTTTGCATGTCTCTTGCTCTCATTTAGTTCCCTGACACTTTGTTCAATTTTTTCCATTCTTTTCTTCATCTGTTCTTTTGTATGTTCACTTTCAGAGGTTATTTCTTCAGGCTTACCAATCCTTTCTTCTTCCTCCTAAAATCTGCTATTATATGATTACAATGTATTTTTATTTCATTTATTGCTCCTTTCATTCCCCTAAGATCTGCTATTCTTCTGTTTGCTTTCAAGTTATTCTTTGTGCTCATCCCATGTCTTCTTAAAATCCTTAATCTCTTTAGCCATTTCATTGAATTTATTAAGGAGATGTGTTTGGACATGTTTTGATTAGTTGTCTCAACTCCTTTATGTGATCTGGGGGCTTATCTTGTTCCTTTAACTGGGCCATATCTTCCTGTTCCTTGGTGTGAATTGTAATTTTTTGTTGGTGTCTGGCTTACTAGGTATATTTATTCTGGTTGCAGTTTCTTTCTTTAATTTTCTTTTCTCCCTTGCTGGTTGTGTAGTAGGAGCCAAGGATGTAACTGGTGCTGCAAACTGTGGGGACTCAAACTGTCCTCATTGCCCCAGGGACTGATGAAACTTCTCACAACTTTCTCCTTTGCCAGGGGTAGGGACAGCACCACAGCTATGTGGAATAATCCACATGCAGGCCTAGACTGTAGTTACCCAGAGAGACTGATGAATCTTCATGCCTCTTTCTCCCCTCCCTGGCACAAGAATGGAGCTATAGGTGTGGGTAACAATCTATGACATGCGGGTCCAAAATGATTGCAGTTGCAACTATTCATTTTGTGCCAGACAAATGTTCCTGCAGTTACCTGGAGAAGCTGGTGGAGGGTTGATCAGCTTCCTCCCTACTAAAGATGGGGCTGAAGCCCAGGCTAGGGTTGCAGGATGATCTGGGTGAAAGAAACTGGTCCCTACCTTCACTGTAATTTTCAGTCAGCCTGACTTCCCCTCATGCCAGGGGCGGAGTCAAAATGGTGGCTACTGGCATCTTTCCTACTTGGACAGGTTCAAACTTTGTCTGTTCTTAGGGTTATACTTTAGCCAGCTGAATTGACTAATTAATAGCTGAAGCTGGTGGCCAATAGTCTCTTCCTCCCCAGTTTTTGGAAAGTGGAGCTTCCAATTCCAGCCATGGAATAGCTTGCACAGTGACTTGTGCCACCAGTGGAGGATGGATACTGGCCTCCAGGGTGTAGAGTACTCTACTTACAAATCCTCCCTGCAGATGGACCATCCTCCATTCTTTCAAGGGTGTTTCAGGATGCTCTTCTTGTCTCCTGGTACCCCAAAAAGGTGCTTTAGACAGCTCTGGGTGATTACTCACTGCCCTGTAGCATAAGCTGATTCTAGGAGTTCCTTACTCTGCCACCACCTTGCTGGTTGTTTGGCTTCATTTTTGGAGGGTCACAAGCATGGCAGGGGAAGATCACTGGTGCAGGGTATAGGTGATGGGGAGGTGTGTGGAGAGGGGTTCACCTGAGGGATGTCTCTAAAGCACATGAATATATTCAAGTGTTCATGGGACGTGGTCTAGGTGGATGGAGACCAACAAAAAACTGAAAGAACATTGACTCTTCCCCGCCACCCCGGGAAGTCCTGCTACATTCTCTAACAGAACAGCAAGAATCTCCCAATTACATGCATAGTGCCTAGTGAAGATAAACCATTAGAAAGAATAAGACTTTTCCTCTGATTGGTTTGTTCTGAATTTTATAAAATTAATGTTAGTTCCTATTCTTTCTTACTAAGCTTAAATTTTCCTTTAAATAATATATGTACAAAAATATATTACCCAGGACAATTAATAAGGAGATGATGATAGACAGCACCTACCCCATGGAACAGAGAGTACCTGCAATGGCAAGCAAGATAGTTCCATCCATCTGCCCCATGGGATCTAACTCTCCTCTCACTTAGAAACAGAGTGGGCATCACTATCCCCAAATCCTCAAGATTCAGAATTGAACAATGGACTAAGGTAGACTTATTATTCTATTATAGACTTATTATTATTCTAGCAATGGAAGAACTTGTAACATTAATAAAAAGACTGTAAGCACCAGAGGTTCTGAGGGGAGAGAGAAGGAAATGTAACATGGGGACATTTTGGAGACATTGGAATTGTCCTGCATGACATTGCAAAGACAGATACAGGCAGTTATAAGTTTTGCTCCAAACCTATAAAATTGCGCTGGGCTGAGTGTAAAGTATAATGTAAACAATTATTCATGGTTAGTAGCAATGCTTCAATTTGTTTTCATCAATGTAACAAATGTACCACACTACTGAAAGATATTGTTAATGTGGGAAGGGGGCGGACTGGGCATATGTGATTTCCCTATATTTTTGATGTAACATTTATGTTATCTGAAGCTTCTTTAAAAATAAAAAAAATTAAAATTAAAAAAAAATTTAAAAAGAAAATTTTAATGCTGGGATTTATTACCAAGATGTAGTTTCTTGAGTTTGTTTCCAGCTAGGAATATAATAGGAATTTTTTTCTGAGCACCTGAATCTAACAAACCATGTTAAAATAAGCAAAAAGCACCTTCTACCACCTTTGTGAAGTGACTTTGATTTGGCTGGTGCTTTCCTTCAGACTTCAATCCTCCTATCAGGAATGTCAGCCCAAGGTAAATGCAAAGTCCAGGGTTCTCCCTGTGTTTTCTGGGCCTATGGTTTTTCCTGTCTTATGCTTGCTAGTGGCCTTAGGAGTTTCTCAGTTTGCAGGAATTTAAATGGCCCCTCTAATACCTATTTCCCAGGAAACAGACCTTCTCCCTGCCCTGATGTTCCGTTGCAGGACTTGAAGCAAGTAAGCCTTTGCCCCAGGTCACCCACCTCAGATACTGAATTGTTTTCATTATCTCAAGCTTCTTCCGCCTGGACAGCATATTCTGTGTGGGGGGGGTGAGAGGGAGAGGAAGCATGCTGGACCGGATGGCCAGGTCAATCTTTCCCAGCCAGAACAAGGTCAGAAACCCACAAAGAGAGCACTGGACTACTCTAAACTGCTCTGGGGAGGAAAGAAAGGAGAGACTAATAAGGGTGCCAGAAGCTTCTTCAATGGCTCTCCAGAGCTGCTCTTTCTTGACTTGGCACCTACATTGCAAAAGTATTCCTTTAATACTGCAGCTCTGAAGAAGCATACTATTTTTAAGTCTACTCTCCTGCCTTTATTCAGATGGACTGGAACAACAGCCACCCTCAGAGGTAGGCTCCAAGCGATCCAACATCCAAGGAAGCTAATCAAAAGCAATGAGCAGTGATTGGACTCACCCTCTCTGGAGCTTGGGGAAATGGATTTCTATGTTTCTCTCTAGCACTACCGAGCTTCAATAGGAGCCAGATCCTACTGCTGCCTGCCTTGAAAGTAGGGCGTGGGAAATGGAAACTACAATATGGAGAGAGCAATTCACCACCATTTACTGCAATTTATCAGCCTCTTTCTCCTGCATGTCCCTGGATGCTGCACAGTATTTCACTGAACTCCATAGTTTTGTAATAGTTGATTCACAGGTCCTGCCTATTTAATAGTTGTTCTGGTAGAGGGACTGATTCCTGGAGCCTCCTACTCTACCATTTTCCTTTGGGTCTTGATTTATTTTCTTCTTCAACAATATCAGAAGTTTTAGAAATTATATTTATTGGAAATGTTTAAAATGGATATGACACTTTTGCTGAAACTGTCCATATCTATAATATGTCAGAAAGACAAGCCTTCGCATCTATGTTGAATTATAATAAAAATATTACTTGTCAACATAAAAATATGTTAAGAATGTAAGTGCTTTTAAAATTCCTTTAGGGGTTTTACAAGTAAGTAGTTTTTGAGAAACCTATATTGTAGCATGACAGGCATATAAATCCTGCATGGGAATTAAAGGTTTTCTTAGGGAAAAAAGAGCTCAATAATAAATATTGGGGAAAAAGTTGAAACATCGTAATTGGTAACCACTCTTTAAATAGTAGAAACAATTTTATTGATAAGATTATATGATCAATACAATTAATTGATTGATTGGATTTATTGCTTAATGTGATTTTGGATTTTTTTAGCTGGAATCCTGTTTCAGAAAATATTCTTATATCTTCTGAGATGGAAACAGGTGATAGAGAATAAAGCATGTCGGATTTTAACACACAGGAGAAAAGCCAAAATACCAACTTTAATAACTTTCATATGTTTAATCTTAAGCACATTTCTTAACCTCTTTAAATCTCAGTTTATTATATTTTTAGAAAGAATAAGACTTCTCCTCTGATTGGTTTGTTCTGAATTTTATAAGATTAATGTTAGTTCCTATCCTTTCTTACTAAGCTTAAATTTTCCTTTAAACAATATATGTACCAAAAATACATTCTTTTTGTGATGGAATATTTATTGACATTTTACTAAAAATTCAATCAACAGGCAATGCACCATCTTCTTATTAATATATTTATATATAATTTTGCTGAAGGTAAACCATACATACATAACTTTTCTGGCAGTCTCCATCAAACTCACCGAACAAACCTGCTAAATTTTACAAATATCAATTACCAACAATCACTGTGGAGCAAGGTACTACATGGTCCAAAGTGGGAACACAGATTCAGGCACAACAGAAACTTAAAGCAAATAGCCACTTTCTAACTTATATGGCACAAATTGTCCAATGAAATTGTGAAGAAATCCCATCATGGTCGGTTTCCTGAGATGGCCAGACTGCTGGGATCAGGGTTGGTGGATGGCAGCTCCACAGGTCCCACTTTGAGTTTGTGCTGCCAGTGGTGGGTTATCCATTGACCTGAGGAGGAGGGAACCCTTCCACTGATGTTTCCTGTCCTGATAAGCATCTGAGGCTGCTTGTTCTCTGTTTCCAGGTTTAAGTTCTGGTCAAGCCTTTTCATTAGATCTAACATCTCCCCAGGGTTGTGAAATAGAAACAGAATATAACGTTGTTTCTTAGTAGTGAAACAGAAACAGAGTGAAACACTGTTTCTTAGCAGAAGCAGAGTTGGTGGTTAGGAGAGGGCTGGGAGATGGCTGCTAACTCTATGTCTGTTACTTCCCAGAAATCACCTTGTCTATGTTCCTAGGAGGTACACAGGTTTCTAAACCTTGCACTTTCCAATCTTCATCTTACCATAAGTCAGTTGTAAAACATCATACAACATATCCTGAAATCTATCAGAGTTAGAAGAATGCTTATGGGAAGTGGATGTGGTTCAAGCAATTGGGCTCCTGTGCACCATATGAGAGGTCCCAGATTTGTTTCCGGGGCCTCCTGGTGAAAGTGAGCTGACCTGCATGGTGAGCTGGCCCACACAGCAAGTTGGAGCAACAAAAAGAGACAAAAAGGAGAGACAATGAGCAACACAACAAAGTAGGGGACTGAGGTGGCTTAAGTGATTGAGTGCCTCTCTCACACATCGGGAGTCCCAGATTGGTTCCCAGTGCCTCCTAAAGAGAAGACAAGAAAGAGAAGACAATCAGACACTGAGAGCACACAGCAAATGGACACATAGAGCAGACAATGAATGCAAACAACAAGGGGATGAGGGGGAATTAATAAATAAATAAATAAATAAATAATAAATCTTTAAAAAAAAGAATGCTTAAGGAGTAACATTATTTTAAGATGGTGAAGACTCATATTTTTTTTTCTGACAACCTGCCAATTACAATGTTGGAGAAAAATAAAAATTCTTTAGCATAGACCCATTAGTAATATTTCTTTAATGTCATTAGAGAAATAGTTAAAGAAATAATACAGGGAAAACTACAAATAAACAAAACAGAGGATCAGCATCTTGAACACAACCCACCAGATCAGTGATGGCATAAAATTACAAAAGAGGAAGAGAAGATCTCTATAAATGATGTTTAATTTTCACTTTGGACCTAAGACAATAGTCTTGTGTTTTTACCCATTTGAATTAATAACTGCTTACTTCCTGATAACCATCTAAGCACAGATTTTGAACATTTTCCCAAATGATGTAGGAACTACTTCCATGATTCAAAAATTTCAGACACTTAAATTATGAGTGAGAATGTAATTTATTATATATGGACCAATGAGGCAGGATAGAATAGGGACCTAAGGAGGAAGGGACAGAAAACCTAATGAGCCACACAAACAGAAACTGAGGCAAGGACCTGCTAATTTATATCAGCCTGCTGACTCACACAAGCAAGTTAGGAAGGGATAAATTACAAGCACACATACCCAAGGGCTGTGTTATCAGAAGGCAGTCAGCAACATCATTACATGGCAGGAAAGAGGGCAGGGGCAGGAGGGGCAGCACCCCACCCACTTTCAGGTAACCTCACACCCCATGGACAGTGACCAGAGGCCAAAAACTGCTGCCCAACATGCTCTGCAGAGCTCATGCACAGCAGCCAGAAGCCAATCACCACCAGAAAGCAACCCCTAACTCCCTAAGAGAATCAGATCACCCAACAGAGTTCCCCTGCTTTGTCTCAAATATGCCAGTCAATGCAGACAGGCCCTGGAGTCCTGTACCCCCATAAAACAGGGAACCCCAGGGCAGAATTTTGCATTTCTCTTCCTTGAGAATGCCTGCCTTCCTCTCTGAAGGTACACTTTCTTTCTCTCGCTTTACTCCCCAATAAATCCTTTGCTTTCCTGATTAATTTGTGGCTCATCCTTGAGTTTTTCCTCATGACAAAGCCAAGAGCCTAGACACCATCTCCAATAGCACTAATTTATAGTTTTCAACATCATAGCATTTCATGTAATCGTCCTAACATCACTAGGAATTTATCAAAAAAATTTTAACATATAAATGAAAAATATGTTTGTAATTTATATCTGAGACTCCAAATTATGCCTACTGGTTCCAATATAATTTATAAAAAAATGTAATATTGTGATATTTGTGGAATTCAGTTAGCTTATAAAGAGGGATGACAGAACTTTTCATGAACAATCAAATTAGGTTTCAATGTAACTTCTCACAATAGTATGAAATCAGCAAGCTTGATTTTTTCAGGTCATGAAACACATTTATCCATGTTTTGCCATTCACCATAAAGATAAATTGTATAAATATATTTTGAAGTCAATTAACAAATATTTTGATGATTAGTAAGAATAATTGATAGAATAATGGGCTAGCATAGGCCAACCAGTAAAACTAACCTAAAAGGTTTTTTCAATCCAGTATGCTCTTCCTTGAGATGTGATACACTCCACTTTTATTTCTATATCAAATCAGAGAGATAGATTATTGTACTAGACGGATGGGAAATAAGGTGCTTTTTAAATTTTTAAGATGTAGAATACTTTCATAATCCTCTTGCATATTATTCCCACTCTTGAAAAATTAAAATAAGTGCATCATAATGAGGATGATCATTGACTCCTGTTTATAAATTTATTTAGGATGTCAAGAAAATTTTATTAGAGTAAATTAATCAGGTATAAAACAATTTGATTCTGTAGTTAAAAGATTGTGTAATTTGTTCTCTATGGCTACCTTTTCTGGGAAATCTGTCATACCAAACATATTAAGTAATAATTTAAACTATCGAACAGTGTTTTTCATTATACTGTTTAAATTAATAAATTTTCCTTAAGATTTTCTAACTATTTGAAGACTGTGAATTAAGTCTTCAATTAGGAAGAATAACAATGATAGCTCAGATTATAATATAGTGTATAAATGAACAATTAGGTTGGATTCTTATTTCTTTAAAAATGGCATTAGAATTCATGTTACTAATTATGAAAAAATCTCCAATAAAATATTAATACTGAAATATCTAGTAAATCTATGGGATGATAAGAGATATGCAAAATGAATTGTATGTCCAACTCAATGCAATGCAGGGATATACTATTTTAAATTAATCAGATGAGGAAACATATAACATTTTAGGAGCAACCTTGGTAATTATCTGAAATCATAAAACTGGAAAAAAATAGGGTATTCATGGTGATTCAAAATTTGAATTACTATTTGTATAGAAAAAAGTTTTCCTGTTACATTATGCATCATGATTTACAAACAAATCACTGAAACTCATTGCTTTAAATTTGGAAAGCGTAACAGTACAAAAGAAGAGAGATCTGAACAGGATAACAACATTTAATTTTCATTTTTGATGTAAGATGAGAATTGATTTTTGTGTTTACTCATTTGAATTAGTAAAGCTTATTTCCTGGTAACCATCTGGGCACAGACTATTCTCTTTCTAAAGTCTTCAGAGTAAAACTTTTTTTCTCCCAATATAGTTTTTTTGACAAACAACATTAGAGCATGCAAAAGTTACCAAAACATACACACACATATATCCTGTCAATGAAAGTACTTTAAATTATTTTTGTTTCTTATACATACACGTATATATTTTATATCACCCTAATCCTAGTAGATCTACTGAAATGAAATACTGCAATCCCAGATGTTAGCTGCAAGTATGTTTTCTTCTTTCATATATGGAATTGTTAGAATAATTTAAGTATTTTGTCATATTATAGAGTTTACCTTTAGCATCATCACCATTATCACGGCTTATGATTGTGAATTCTCAACCCTTCTTTTACTGTTTAACACTTCATTTTTATACCACATAATATGTTAAAACTGAATATTACAATTTTGTGATTTTATTTTTATCGTTGTGTTACTTGCTATTCGAATTCAATCATAACGTTTTTGTTAATTATAAGTTTAAGCCTGACTTAATAACCAAATTGTCACTCTTGTACTTTTCAAACTTATTTGTGAAATACAAACCTGTCTATATTATTTTCTATGGTTAGGGCAAATTCACAGGTAATGAACCGAAAGTGCAAAGCAGTCAGTACTGCTGTTTTCTAAATTCCAGCTATCTTCCTGACAAATGGTAGGCTTGGACTTTTTCAGGTTTTACTGAAGTTAGTCAGGAGTACAATCTTGCTTTGGCAAATAAAATGTGAGAGATAGTGATTTATAAGCTTGAAGGTGTGAAAGTTACAGGTGTGATGCTTAAGAGCCCAGCATGCAAGTTGCCACAAGCCCCTCCTCTGCTGAAGTGATGGTGGAAGTGCCTGTTGATGGGAGCCTCCATCAACCTTGGACTCTCCCTGAGTGACCATGGTGAGAAGAATTGCTCTGCAACCTGTGTGGGGACATATGAATAAAACTCAACCATGTTGACCTGCTGGCATTTTTGGTTGCTTGTTTACTCAGTGTAATCTAGTATAATCTCACTGATCTACAGTCTAAGAGAAAAATGATACTGAATTTTATATATAAAATAATACAAAAACTTGGAGAGAAAAATTAATTTTTACCAGCTGTTGGGCTTATACAATAATTTTTTCTCCTTTGCAATATTTCTAATAATTCTAAAAGTTTTTAGAAACAGCTTTGGGAATAAGAAACAATGAACAAATCATATCTGTAATTCATTTATTTAAAAGTTTTCTATTTTGTCCATGCATTGATGACAGGGGACATAAGGTTGAAGCGATCAGACAAGACCCTGGTTTCCTGACATTATATTCTATGGGAGAAGGCATACAAAAAAGGTAAGAGGACAAGCTAGTAAAATAATTTCTAGGTAAAATAATACCTAGTCAACAGTTTAAACAACAATCTGTGCTCAAGATCTAGTTCCTACTATTGACTATAAGTTTGAAAAAGTCCATTTAATATATATTTACTTATGTACAAAGAAGCATGGTATTAATAATTTTTCATGCTCAAACTTGACCTAAACATGAACAAACTTCATCAAAACTCATTCCCCATACAATTCCTTTCTCCTTCTCACTGCTTAAAATTGTTTGAGAATATTTACTCAAGCAATGTGCTAATTCCTTAATTTCTATATATATTATCCACAAACAGATGTACTCTCCCTGGGCCACTGAAGCTGCTATGTGAGACTGATTTATGACCTCCAATCCAAATGCAGATCTTGTTCTATGAAAACATTTTTATTTTCCTCTTAGATTAACTTAAACCCTCTCTATGACTTTACCTACCTCTATTTCTCTATTCTTGCTTTATATATATATATCTTCTAAATAAAAATCTCTAGCTGTTGACTTTATCCTGAGATCCTTTTTTAAACTTTCAAATATTTTGGCCACTTTAAGTTATGCTTAATACTGAACATGTTAATCAAATCTATTTTTCAACGATGAAATTTTAAATTGGTTAAATTTTGTTCAATTTTGATATCAGGTCTAATTATTATGTAAATTACTTGTGTTGACTGCACTATCTTAATCATAACCTCATTTCTATTAATAATATTATTTTCTCAGAAACTAAAAAAATCAAAGCTATCCTTAATTATGGTTGTTAACCTCAAAAAATTTTATCCAGTTCAATTGATTCTTCCAGTCAAAATGATTATTATTTGAGCCCTCACTCCAACCTATTTTAGGGCTTATCTTCTCACCTGTACATAATCTGAAAGTTTTCTAAGTGATTTCTTTATCTCCAAACTGCTCCTTCATCTAAAAATCCCCATTATCTAACATGTTAGTAAATTAACTGAGATCTCTTTAGGGAAGGCTTAGAGAAAGATTTACAGCCTATACTTTGATTTGTATCATTTAATAAAAAAATTTTTTAAATACTTTGTATTTGTTTCCTTGTCAACTATACTACTTTGAGGCCATATTTTGTGATTTTACTTTATTTTTGTTGGAGAAAATATGGCGCTTAGTGGGACACGTAGACTGAGTGACCATAAGCAAAGAATTTATTGAGAAGCTCTCTCAATGGAAGGGATCTGAAGAGAGACTTCAGCCCACTGCTGGAAGGGGGGACTTGAATTTATACAGAACTTTCCTAGGTGGGGAAATGATAGTGGGAGGGGCGTTGAGGGTCTGAGTGAGGTAGTGGGAGGGGGCTGAGGGAGTCAATGGCTTCTTGCAATGCTGCAGGAGCAAATGTTTCTTTTGATCTATAAGGTTTTAAAGGGTTTGTAAATAGTGAAGGTTTCTGTCTCTGTCTCCCTCTGATATGCAGGTAGAGGTAGTAAAGATCTCCATCTCCTTCTGATTTGCAGATGTGAAGATCTCTATCTCCCTTTTCTCCTGTCTCTAAGGGGTTCCTTTGTTTAACCCTGCCTTCAGACAAAGGGGGAGGGGATTTACCTTTTTCCCAATGCATATTAGGGGAAACTGAGGTAGAGCTTGTTAAAATTGCAAACCTCTAACAATTTTATTTCCTAAAGAATTTAACATCTGTTTTACAGATAGTAATTATTAGGTTACTGATCTTTTCAGTAACAGTTTTGGCAGAATTCTGTAATATCGTGAAAATTATAATTTTTAATTTTGGAAGTGTGGGGTTTGGAAATGCTAATAATCAGTAGATAATATATTTGTGGACAAAACTAATATTTTATGTCTCAGTCACCTTTTTATGACTAGTTTATGTGTTTTATTTTATCTTAATCAACAAAATGATTATGCTTTTTCTTTCTCCTGATATTTGTTTTAGTAAGGAATTCATAGAAACAATAGAATATGAATCATGTTTCTCTTTGGCCATATGAGTGACTGTATTATTCTATTGGTATAACTATTGAATGGATTTTATTAAGATTAATCCATTTGCATTTCCATAGGAATCTCATCAGGTTGCCTAATGGATTTCTTTTCCCTAGATCTTAACTATTTTATTCCTGATTATATTCCATGATGAAGTAATGCTTGCTGGCAATACTAGAGTTAAATGGTCCCATGGCACTGTATTTCTGACATTCTATTTTATAGGTTTATTACCAAGCATAAATAATTGTTACATGTGAAACTAGGATGGAAAATTTGACTTGAGATTTTTATTCAAGTGCTGCATTAGTTCAAATTAGTAAAATTTTACTGCTATTTTTCATTTTGTAGATGTTAACTAGTGCCAATTCTCCAATTTGTTATTCAGCACTATGCTAATTTTAGAAAGCATACATTAGCTATTCTGGACTATATAAAGTATGTAATGTTTACAAAACAACTACAATCTTTTTCAGATTTTCCTTATTTCTGTTTTGGAAAATCTACCTTAAAATGTGTTGTTAGTTACATTTTAAAAATGTCTGTGGAGTCACAAAAAATAAATTACCCTGGTTAATTTTTAGAACTACTGCAATCATGTATTCACCAGATTACCTATTTAATAAATTTTAGATAAGTTGAACAAAAATAATTGAAGTTATTCATTTTTGGTTGTGAAAAGAACAACAAAAAACAGAGGATTAAGTAAAGTGGAATTTTATGTAATAGAGCAGATTTCAATAAATGTATTCAATATCTAGATTTGGTCAAAGATAAACTGAGTATCCAATTAGAAACTTGAAACTAGATAATGGATGGATACTCAGCCTACATAGCACACGAAAGTCTTATTTTTGTTGCATTATCCTCTCAACTACCTCTAAATTGCTTCTATCACTTGACTTTCCTATCTGCGGCGGCTTGCTCGGTCGGTAGAGGTGGGGTCTGGCTGCGGACGAGGGGTCGGTCCAGCTCTGGATGAGGGGTCGGTCCCGCTTGGGACGAAGGGTCGGTCCGGCAGCAGACGAGGGATCGGTCTCACAAGGGGTTGCGCGGTTCGGCTGACGGGGTCGCCCGGCGAAGCCGGCGACGAAGGGGTCGCCCAGAGAAGCAGGCGACGAACTGGGGACAAGGGAGGCCAGGCCCTTGTCGGGGGCTCTCAGGACTGGAGGGCGCACGGCAGAAGAACTACCGCGGAGAAGAGGTAAACACGCAGGTCCAACTTTATTGAGGGAGAGGCAACAGTTTTATAGGGGCTGGGGAAGGCTGATTGGTCGAAGCCACGCCCTGTTCTGATTGGTTGCCGGTGAAAGGTCAGTGGGCGGTACTGGACGGGGGAGGGGTGGTGGTTGGGGATTGGCTGTCGCTGTTGCTGGGGGAAGGGGCAGGGTTTAGGGATTGGTGGCTGCTGTTGCTGGGATGGAGGGCAGACTTGAGTTTCCCGCCCACACCTGGCTGTTGCTGCTGTCGGGGGAGGGGAAAAGGGCAGACTGGAATTTTCCGCCCTGCGCCTGCGCAGGGAGAAGGAAGAAGGGTGCCGCCCCACAGGCATCGTGTGGCACCACCCGGGAGGAGGGGCGGCCGCGGAAGCATGGCTGCCGAGAAGGGGAGACCTGAGGGCACTCTGCGCCCATGCTGAGCTTCCTTCAGGGGTGGCGGTGAGTCCGACCAGCCACCCTATTATGGGGGCAGCGGCTTGGCCTGCCGCGGCCGCTCCCCCGCCAGGCCAGCAAACCACACTTCAGCCCGAGGGGTGACCGCACTATCTATTAAATCTTTCAAATATTTGTGGCCATTTAGCTCAGCCTCCACTTACCCCCATGCCTATGCACTTAACCTACTCTTTCATTAAACTCCATTCTTATATCATGCTTCTTCTATTCTGCCTTCAAAAATTCCAATTTTCAATGTAATTTCACAGCTTCTCAAGAATGGAGGCCAGAGTGACTGAATGAATGGTGGGGGCAAGAACAATGTAAAATTGAAGGGATAGATCCAGAGAACTGAAAGTGCCAGGGAATTTTCCATCTCTGCCTATGCTCAAAGTTATTGCAGCCTGTAGACAATGATTACTCTTATGGGAGTACAAAAGCCCAAAACCTTGGCCCTAACAAAGGACAAACTCCAAGGTATAATTTATGATCATAGTTCCTGGAATTTGGCTATGTCTAGAACTGCACCTGGAAAGCAGCTCTGCTACTTTCTTCTTCCTTATTGTTCTCTCCTGGGAACATGTCCTTAATAAATCACTTTTATCAGAATCCTGATCTCAGACTTTTTCTTAGAGGACTCAAATCAAAACATTCAACAAACATGCATATGAATCCTGGCTATTCCATTTACCGATTGGGACTTTGCACAACTTAACTAATCACTTGGTATTTCAGTCTTCTTATCTGCTAAATGAGAAATAAGTCTTCTTAAAGTTCATAAGCAGATGAACTGTGTTTTTAACCAATCGATGAAGTGAAGTCATACCTGTTTTGTGTCTAAGCTACCAATGGTTATAAATACTTAGGGGAGAATTATGAAGTAAATTTGCATCCGGCAGATGCACATAGTAGATGTTCAGGGGGGAGCACTCTAATTGAATTGTCCTGAATATATAGTAAAATTGGTTGGCCACTGGTTAGACTCTGGGAGTTAAGCAGATTTGGGTTTTTTTTTTTAAATTATGCATGTGTTATTCATAGTAATTCATAGTATGACAAGAAGAATAGAGAAACCCTAACTATCTGAGATGAAATAAGGTATATTTCTGGAGCTGCAATGGGATCAATCCAACATAAATTTCACAACTGCTATCAATGTTCAATTGGCAATCTTCCGAAATGTGGATGATGTTTTTAGCAGCAAAGCCTACAGGTACCAGGAGTGGGTGCACAAAACTGGTTAAATATATATATATAAATACATATATATGGCTTTCTGGTGGGACCACCAACAATGTCTACTACAGATTCCAAAGTGAGAAACCTTCCCATTACATCAAAATGACCCCTCACCAGGAGAAGCTGTGGTACTAAAATGTATACATATATATTTCGTGCTTATATGATAGCTCAGCCTATCAGAGGGGCTATGTTCACCATGGTCATTCAGGAAGCCAGATAAACTAAGGTATTCATGTTGTAATTATTCCAATGAGAAGGAAATATAGCAAAATGCTTCTTTAAGTACGAAGTCACACATAATACTTCTATTCGCATTTCAGTGGTCAAAACAGACAAATGTATATGCTTAACTTCCGAGGAGAGGGAAATACCACCAGTTACATATTTTGCAGGTTCCAGTACAAAATGTAAAGGCAAAGCCCCTTGTTCAAATAATAAGAAACCAGTGACATTAAAGGAAAATTCTAATTCACCAATTAAGAAGCATTAATAATATGATATATTTTTTCACTTATCAGATTTTCAAAAATAAAAAATAAATTAACATTTTAGCACATTGTATTGGTGATGGTAGGAGAGATAACCCCTGTAGAAGGTAATAAAAATATTCATATCGTCTTTGATGCTGAAATTCCATTCTTATGCATTTATCACAAAAGACAACAAGAATAAGGGTTATGAGCAGTAACAAAGGGAGTGATAGAAAATGAGTGGAAGGAAACAATTTTCATTGACAGAAAATTGATTTAATGGATTAAGGAATGTCTACACAAGAGAATACTATGCACTTGAAAAAATATTTAGCCATTTTTATTCATATTGATATTTAAAAAATGTCCAAAATGAATTGTTAAATGAAAAAACTTGCAAAAATATGTGCCAGTTATTTAGGAATAAGAGAGGAAAAGAACCCCATTAGTAAGGTGAAAAAGGGTAACTATAAAAGTTGAAACAGAAATGGAAAGTGGCTGAAAAGGAACCATCTCATTACTTTGCCCAGGTCTTTTCCACTCTAGCCAAAGACTGACATAAGGTACAAAATGCCAGTCCTGGTGTCTAAGGTGGGCCAAAAGCATAATGCAGTTCTTATTACAGAATTCAATACAGAAGAAAGCTTCAGCACTTCTCCAGCTGAGAATTCATATTTACCTTTTGCTCTCCTTGCCTTATCCTGCTTTCCTGAATCTCCTTCTCATGATAATAGTCTCTGAAATCAATCTTACATGAATCACCTTTTCAGTCCCAGCATGTAATAACCTGAATTAAGACAAGCATGGATACAGGAAGGCAAATAATTGCAGATATTATTGCAAACAATCTACTACAACTGTTATTGCCATACTGGCACATCAAAACAATAAAAGAGCTGTTGCTTCTTCTCTGATGAAAAAGTGGCACCCCAATAGGAATGTATAGTTAAATAATAGAAAGGGAGCCAGAAGAGAGACATCAGACACTCCAGCATTTAAAATTTACTTAGAGGAGGAAACAGAAAAGGACATTAAGAAGTAATGGCCAGTGTGGTTAAGAGAAAAAAACAACAACAGATGACTGTACTTTCATATAAGTCAAGCAGTTTTTCAAGAAGGAGGTAGTGACCAACTCTGCCTTATGCTGCTTAAAGGTGAAATAATTTAAGTTAAGAAAAGAAACAATCGGATTTGAAAATATGGATATTACTGGTGAATTTAGTATAAACCTTTTCACTTGAATGGTGGTTTTTATAAATTGAGATGGTAATATGAGGCTGGGAGTTAAAGATAATCATAGGAATCTGTTTCAAGAAATATGTGAAAAACAAGAAAGAAATGGGAGAATTGCTGGAGGGAACTATGGGTTGAATGGAGGGAATTATTTATAATTTGGCTTTGTGTTCTTGTTCATTATGCAGAAAAAAGGGCAAAAAATGATGAGAGGGAATAATTGCAATTGTGAGTATGTGCAGGGATTGAGGGATTGAAGTAGAATAAAAGGCGAAATGGTAAAGACAAATGAGTTTATATGGCTAAGAGTCTTCAAAAAAGAGTGGGGAGGTCATCAGAGGGGTCGCGCTTATGCACGCCTCAGCAGGATTCCAGAGACAGCCAAAGTAGATGCAACCCCAGATACTGGTGCTCCTGAGGGCTGTGAAACACACAGGCTCTATGGTCATGGCAGTTGGCTCTGGAGTTCAGTGCCTTGTCAGTGGGCCCCACTTTGGAATTTGTGTTCCTGAGTGTGATGGAGTTGGATTCAGATGTGACCTCTCTACACATGCTCTTCTGTCACTTTTACTGAACCTGTGGTTTGCCCTAGGGTTGGTGTATACCAGATGACTTGAATCTCTGGACTGGCCAAGTGCCAGCTGGGCCCTGAGCCTCAGAAGAATTGCAACTCCTGTTCTCCTGTTCGTTGGACTTACCCAGGCCAGCTAACAGGGAGGTGAAAATGGTCAACCACCACAAAAGGGAACTGAGAGTGCCTAAAACTCCAAGCAGGAGAATCCCACCCATCAACCATGTGGGATCTAAGCCCCCTCTCCATACTGAGGTGGAGTGGACATCACAATCCCAGGGTCCAGAGGATGGAGGAATAAAATATGGATTAAAGTGGACTTGCTGGTATTCTACTATAGAACTATTGTGACTAGTAATGGAAAAAATTGTAGCATTGATGTGGAGAAAGTGGCCATGGTAGTTGCTGAGGGCAGGGAGAGAGAAGAAGAGATATGATGTGGGGGTATTTTTGGGACTTGGAGGTGCCCTAAATGACATTGCAGGGACAGATGCTGGACATTATATATCCTGACATAACCCACTGAATGTGCCGAGGGAGAGTGTAAACTGCAATGTGAACTAAAATCCATGTGGTGCAGCAGTGCTCCAAGCTGTATTCACCAAATGCAATGGATTTGTCGCAGTGATGAAGGAGGTTGTTGATGTGGGAGGAGTGGGGGTATGGGGTGTGGGGAAGGTGGGAACCTCTTATATTTTTTAATTTAACATTTTTATGATCTATGTATCTTTAAAAAATACAATTTTAAAAAAGGCCCGTTTAAAAGAAAGAGAAAATGAGAGAGGGTGGAATTCAAAGTCATGTGAGACAAGGAGCATGGTTTCAGTGTAGTGGTAGGGGTGGTGATGGAGAAATAATAGAAGTACAGCATACTGATTTCTACTTTCTCCAATGAGGTATTAACAAGAATACCAACTGAGACTGGTGGGAAATAGGGACGACTGGCAGGAATACAGAATGTAAAGGAAGTTTGAGTATAGAGAAGAAAATACAAATGTATTGAAGCAATGCATTTCCAAGTCAGATTATTCAGCATAATTATGTAATTTTGCTAATATTTTTTTAATTGCACTGGTACAGACATAAAATATGCTCCTAGTTTGGTTTAACCAGGGCAGGTTTCAGTTTGTACTACATTATACTAGTTAAGTATGATAAAGCAACAGAGACTTTGATGGGTGAAGGAATTTGAAAGGGGGTGATTATAATCATGGTCTGTCAAATCTATTCCTAATGAAAGAAATTATCAAAAAGTAGTTAAGGAAACCTGGGAAAGTGTAGTACTATGAAAACCAAGAATAGAGTATTATGGCCCAAAATATTTTACTCTTTCCTCACTCTCTCAACTATAATATTCTAGTTCCTTTATTTATAATTATTAGATGTTTTAAACTTTTTAATATGTTAAATAATAATGTTTAAAATGTTTTCATAACCTAGAAAAATTCTAATAGGCATAGAATAGACATTTCATTCTTGGCTCTGAACATTTCATTCATGGCTCTGAACCTATATGTCCATGATAACAAACATGCCCCCTGGCAATATTCTCGAAAATTCCCAATGTCATGTACCACAGGGAAAGGTGGGGGAATGCAACAGAATCGTGAAGAGAAATGCTCTTGGAAAACCACATGAACTCACAAGAAACAAAGTAATTCCTGTTTCTAAATTCATACTCAGTCCCTTGCTGCACAGCTCTAATTTATATCTTCTCCTTTGGTGGTATGATATTGATTTCTACAATGTCATCATAACTAATCTTTTTATCTCTAATAGCTCATTTATGTTGCTACTCTTGAAACTTATATCTACTCAACTAAGATTTCTTCATTTCCCCAATCTAAAAACTGCTGTTTTAGTTAGCCCTTGAAGAAATCATCCTCATTTATTTATAATTTTACTTTGTGTATGGTAACTTTCTACTAATCAGAATATTTTTGAATCAGAACACCCCATTTTTCATTGAAAACTGAAAGTGCCTACTGATTAGCAGTGGGTACCTCACCAAGTGTTGGAAAATAACCTGTATGGGGACTCTTATTTCTGGATAGAAGAAGGATTCTGATTTTAACTTCTCCTTTAGACATACAAATATATAAGATAACATGTTTTTTTAAGAAGCTTTAGATTACGTAAATGTTATATCAACAACATAAGGGATTCCCCTATACTACCCTCCTCCCCCTCCCTCACTTTTCGTCATTAACAACATCTTTCATTAGTGTGTTACAATTTGTTTACATTTGTTACAATTGATTAACGCAAACATTGCTATTAACCATGGGTTACAGTTTACATGATAGTTTACACTTTGCCCTGTACAATTTTATAGGTTTTGACAGAATGAATCCATCATTGCAATCTCATGCAGGACAATTCCAATGCCAACATAGGTTTTTATTTATTCAAGATTAAATAATTTATCTAATCTTAAGGGAAGTTAAGACAGTTGCAGTGAGGGTCTTGGACAACTGTTTGATGCTAAATTTGCACAATTAGTTTCAGGATTTGACCATTATTTACCTAGGGCACTGTGAATTCAAAAGAAGCAAAGAAAGAGAAATATTGCCTAAGAAAGTGCACTGAGGAACTAATTGGAGAAGAAAATACCATTCTTGGATATAGAATTAGGAGGTGAAGCCAAATTTACCAAAAAAAATGGGGTATTTAAAGGGACAAAACTAAATGAAACCAGGGAGTACAAGGTTTTGATCAAATTAAAAGAATTTGTGATATGTATTACAAAAAATGCTGGTGTGATGGTAGAACAAAATGGGTCACATAGCAAAATGAGCACAAATAAGACAACCCAGATTGGGGAAATTTCAAATGATAGGTAATATGAGAAGTTGTACTAATTTGGATGTGTTGTCTTTAAAATCAAACCAAGAATAGAACTGAAGGATATGTGGATTACACATCTGAATTTTTTTTTTAAGAAATTGAGGAAATAAGGCATGGGAAAATAGGAGAGAAGAAAAAGCACTCCTATTTTCTATTACTTTTGAACTAAGGCCTAATTAATATATTTATCATATTTGGTATGATAAAGTAGTAGCACAAAATATCTAATATCTTGAAGATGTTTATATGTTTATATGTTTGCTTTTTATTTTTAATGTCATTATAAAGATACCAGGGGAAATAATAAATATAAAATTGGGGACTGTGGTTATTTCTAAAGAGGGAAGATGGAGATATGATTGAGGAAGTATGTACACAGATATGTGTTATATTATTCCATATATCTTTTTCTTGTTTGAAAATATTCTCTATAAAACAGTAAAACGAAATAGGAGGATAATGAGATCTCTATTGGATTTTATTTCACTTATTTAAGATTTGCTTTTTTATATTGAATTAAATCTGATGGGAAAATATCACATGATAAACTTTTCTGGTTTTAGTTCCAAAACATATAACATTTTCCTGCATTTACACATTTACATCTCTCTCACTGGGCTGTGTGCATTGTGAAGAGTTTTCAGACATACTTTTGCATGAAATGTGCCTACAATACTAAACACATTATTATAAATAAATAAATCTTTTTTGATTTCAAGTATTTCGAGTTGTCTAAAATGTGAAAGGACTGTTTCTAAAAAGAGAAAAATGTAAAAATCCCCTTAAATTTTTTGTTTGACTTGTGCTATCCAGTATCAGGTTGCTATGTGGTTTGATGCCTTGCCATAACTATCAGAAGTTTTTGTGGGCTGCCTCAGCATCCATCTTACTTTGACCAAAGCCACTTGTCTCAATACGAATCTTTGGCATTGTGAATAAGCAGCTTTCCAGCCCAGAGGCACGAACTTCCCCAAAGCCCAAACCAGCATCTGATGTTACCACCTACACACCTCGACCTAAACCCATAGCTGTTCCAAATGATAAACTAGTGATCCCTACCTCCTTGGGATACCCAAGTTCTTCACTGTTCGCGCACATTTGCTTTAATCCTTGACTACACAGGAAATCTACTAACCTCAATTCCAAATCACAGGAAAGGCACAGCACAAGCCACGAGTCCTTCAAGCTCTATCTGTGTGCTTCCTACCTGCCAGTTAAGCTTTCTGAACTGATCCTGCTTCCCATCACCTTTCATGGTACTCATTCTTCTGGAACCTGCGAGTAACAAACTATCTTTCCTCATGCATTACAGCTTCAGTTTTCCATTGTTTCACAGCTGACCTCCACCCAAACCCAAATTTAAATCCAACTATTTTGACTCATGCTCCATTCCTTAAGATCTTCTCCAAAGACTTTCTCCTTCATGAGAGCTTACTAGTAGCACTCATGGGCAGATCTTGAACATTGTCATTTCTAGTATTTAAAAATATTGTAAGCGAAAATTGCTCACTTCTAATCATAACCTCCTTATTTTATCACAAAGAGCCAGGTTTGAAGCTTTCATGTATGGGTGGTACAAAGTGACAGAAGGGTAAGAGAGTTTAGGACATTGACAAGAAAGCTATTCATTTTAGCCAGTACTGCAGTTTGTTATCCAGCATACCTTCCTCTCAATTTCTTACTGACAAAATCTCTTTTAGTTCTGGCAGCCCCAAAAGATGGATCCAGGTAGAAGATGGGGTGTACTGCTTCTGGGAAATTTTTGATAATACGAAATTCCTTTTTATATTCTTTTCTTCTACCTTCTGGGGTTGGTGGGAAGACTGAAGGTTTGCACATACAATATCCATTTTATGACCATGAAAGAAAGATCCCAAAATTGTAGTGACACCAGTCCAAATACTTATTTTCAGGCTGAATAAGTCCATTCAATTCCTAATTTGTTAAGCATCATTTTTACCATATACTGGTGCTAATTTTTATTAAATGCCTTTTCTGCATTTATCCTCATGATTGTAAAATATTTCATCTTTCAACATTTCAAACTTTCAAATTTTAAATCTCTCTGTTTTCCTGGCAAAAACTCTTTTTCTATTTTCCTTTTATTATATTCATAAGTATGACTGAGTTCTATTTGCCAGTTTTTTCTTTAAAATACTTGCATAACCATTCAAGGGAGAAATTTGTTTATGAGATTCATTTCTTGTAATTTCTTTGTCAGGTTTGGTTGTCAAGATTAGGCTTTCTTTGTATAACAATTTGGAAAGTGTTTTCCTTTTTCTATTCTTTGGAAGAGTTTGTGTAAGATAGTGTTATTGCTTCGTAACTGTAAAAAATTAATTCTAAAGACAACTGGACTAGGGGATTTGGAGGAATGGTTTCGAATATGGAATTCAATTTTTATTTGTATAGGATCAAGCATGAGAAATAAAATTTTTAGATTTCAAACAGACTGTAACTGCAAGCCCAGTTTCTTACCTTTTATTATGTACCAGGTTTAATTAAAATTCTTATAATAGAAACCTGTTAGCACAATAATGAAAGAAATATAATGCATTTGAAATAAGTCAAGTAGATAAGTGAAGTCTAGCAACTATTTTCACACATGAGCATTATTGTAATATGGTAGATAACTTTAAAAATATTTTTAAGTGTAGCAGTGTAAATCAAATTTTATTAAATAGAACAAACCCATGTGGAACCAAATAAACAAATTTTTTTTTGTTAAATTTAGAGTATGTTCTGTAGAAGATGTTGTAATAAATTATTCTGAAAGCAGAGGTAGATGATACAAAAACAGTAAAAGAAAAAAAATATAATTAATTACCAGTTAACAATTTTTGAATGATATAACCATTTTAATAATTCAAAATTCTAGCCCTTACTTACTTAGAATCTTAGTTATGGAAATGCCCTGTATTAATTTTTCTCTTAAAGAGGTCATTAAATTTTGTTGAGTTCAACACTTCAAAAATTTAACCAAGCAAAATTGCTTTCCATAAATGAAATATGAACCACACTATTTTCAGACTAATTTTTACCTATCGCTAACCTAGGAACCGGTAGAATAGGATTTTTGAGACAATAAAACAATAAAATAAATGAGATGACAATATTGTGTCATTTATGTGCAAGTTTTACATGCTCTTCATGAAATAAATTTAACCTACCATGAAATCAAAACAAAATTATTACATGCTTTTAAAATTTTTATTCCAAAATGAAAGTTAATAGTTTATGTACTTATGAAGAGAATTCCATATACAAAGAATAAAAGAGAACTATTTCAACTCCCTAAAAGTATTGCATACTGACAAGAAAGTTTAGATATTACTGACTTGTAAGACTGGTTAGTTATATAGAGAGCTACTCTCTAAAATATTTTCCCTGACTGAAAATGAATCAATATTTACTGATGAAAGATTATATAACTTTGAAAGAGGCACACAATTCTGAAATCGGTCTCATAACTACCTGAAAGAAACTCCCACCAGAGTACAATCTGTAGAATAAAGAATAAAATAGCATTGCCTTTGACTTGTCATTGATTTTAGTTGTTGGAAGACACTAAACTAATCAATAACAGTAATAATGGCAGGAGCTAGATTCTTACATTTGGAAATTTGCTATAAAATATTATCTGTATTCAAAGCAATGTGAGAGTAATAGGCATGAACTTTCTACCACGACAAGTCTCTCCAAATAGATACAGTGGCATGCAAATCAATATATGCTCAAAGCAATGGATGATATGCAGAATCTTGCAATTGACTAGAAAGTGGTGTTAAAAGAAATAAGAGAACTAAACTGAATTTCCGTGAGTTTGCTTTTGGCTATAAGAATAGACTAGCAAATCAAATGTGTAAAATAGATAAATATATTTTCTTATACAACTAGAAGTCCAGAGGTACAATGTTTTCCTTTCCTTGGCTGTTCAAGCAAATACCACGCAATGGTTAGGCTTAAACAATGGGAATGTATTTGTTCACAGTTTTGAGTCTAACAGACAACCCAAATCAAGGCATCATGAAGGTGATGCTTTCTCTCTAAAAGACTGTGGCATTCTGAGGCTGGCTGACAGCAATCCTTGGTCTTTAGCTTGTCACATGGCAAGACCTGGCAGCATCTCCTGGTCTCTCCCTTCTCTTCTGGGTTCCATTAATGTGCAGCCTCTGGCTGCTCCCTCTGTGGCTTTCCCTTCTCTCTCTCTGAATTTCATTCCACTTATAAAGAACTCCAGTAATATGCTTAAGGTTCATCCTTATGAGGTGAGCCATACCTTTAAATGAAGTAACCATATCAAAAAGTCCTACTTATAATGGGTTCATACCCATAGGTATGTGTTAAGTTTATGAACGTATTTTACTGGGATATGCCCTGTTCCTAACTATCACATATATAAAATTCAGTTCAGTTAAATCCACTGACTCTGGTCTATAACTTTGTAAATTCCCTGGCTACGAAGTCCTTCAACTTCACTCTTAAGGTATCCTTCCTGTCTTAGTTTGTCAAAACTGTTATGATAAATACCACACAATGAATCGGCTTAATGACAAGAATTTATTATCCCATGGTTTTGGAAGTCAGAAATCCAATATCAAAGTATTGGCAAGAATTGCTTTCTCATAGAGTCTGAAGAATTCTACCAATCCTCTGTCACAGGGCAATCTCTCTTTCCTTGCGTCTGCTTCTCTTGTTTTCTCTGATTTCTGGCATGGATTTCTATGCCCAATTTCCTTTATTTATAAGGACTTCAGTCACTTAGAATATGGCCTACTTATTCAATTTTGCTTCATCTAAAAAGGATCTCCAAAGATCCTATTCATAAATGAGTCCACACCTTAACTAATAAGAATACCTTAAAAGATCTTATTTATAAATGGGCTCTCACCCCCAGGACAAGGGGTTAGGACTTAGGTGATATGATTCAATTCCCAAAGCTTCCTCATGAGGACAATATAACCAAGGAATTTCAAAATTCACAATCTTAAAGCAAAAATCAAGAAGAATGGAAAATAATCTTTTCTAGTGCTTTATTTTATGAATATCAGACTTCTTTCCCCTTGGCCCCCAGCAAATCTTAGGGTTTATCATAGGATTTATCAGGCTCATCTCTGAACATGTGGGTGAAGTAAGCATCCCTTAATATGGGCTATGTGAAAGAAACATGGTAACTTGAACAAGAAATTGAGTACTCCAAAACAGAGAAATGAGAAAAAAATGTTTCATGTATTAGAAAGCAAAAGTATTACTAAACCCTATTATTCAGATATTTTTATTGATTCTGTCAAGATAGTATACTCAAAATGCATACATAGATTGTATCTATTAAGGGGAATTATTAAATAAAAATCCAATGTCCAGGTAAAATCTATTCAATGTTTCCTATTTATACAATCATTTATCCTAATGAGGTCCTTCTCCTCATTGAGATTATATTCCAGTTTGGGAGGTAAATATATCAATTATTAAATGAACAAGATATGTACATAGGTTAAAAATCTATGAAAGTAAATAAACAAGGAGATATGCTAGAGAACAATAGGTAGAAGACCTGACTTTTGTACAGTGTTCAGGGAAAGATTCCTTGAGCAAATGACATTTAAGCTTAAACATGTTTCAAAAAAAAGTTACAGTAAGGCAAAGAGCAATGGAGTAGAGACTGTTGTTGCAAAAATAGGGATCAGCAAGGGTAAAAGAGCTGGGATAGATTCGTTTGTTCATTTATTTATTAACACTATTACAGCAACCACAGGTCTAAATAATGAGAATATAGTCATTAAACACACGGAGATAGGATGCCCTGCTCTCATGGGGCCAGCACTCACGTTGTTAAGGGTAAAAGTGGGGAAGAGGAGACTGGACATAAAGAAACAAATGCATGATTCCATAGACGCAATATGCAAAGTTAACCAGTATTTTGAACAAAAGTAAGCTGGGAATTGTTGAATAAGAACAGAAAGATGGGGGCTGGGAAAAGGCCTCAGTGAAAAGGTGAAATTCAAGGAATAAAAGAAGCAGGTCAATCAGAGATCTGGGGAAAGAGAAGCTTAGACAGAGGGAATCACAAAAACCTGATGATGTTGAATAGCAGGAAGGTCAGTAGCTAAAGCAAATTGAGCAACTTGGGAGAGCAGAGGAGATGAGGCCTGAAAGGTAACTGGATAGTGGATCCTGTAGAGCACTGTCAGTCTTGGCAAGAACTTGCATCTTTTCTCTGAGTGAGGTCAAACCCTTGGACAATGAGTCACAGAGAGCAGCATGATATTCATGATCTGACATATTTCAAATGATCACTCAGGATACTGTGTTGTGAACTAGAATTAAGGGGGCAAGTGTAACTCAGGGAGCTTTATTATGATGTTATCATAAAATCTAAGTAGGAGACAATGATGGTTTGGTACAGGGTAGTGCCAGTGGATGTGGTATGGAATGGTTGCTTTCTGGATATGTATTAAAAGGTTAAATAAAAGGATTTGTTGATGTGTGAGAAAAAGGTATCTAAAGAAGAGAAAGCACCTGTTTCCAAGTCATCAATAGAAAACTCATAGAAGAAGCCTACAGCATCCCATCTAGGAATAATAAGACGGCAGCAAAATAATTCCAAGGAATAAGGTAGAAGAGCTATCCTAGGCCAAGAGCACCAATAGTAACGCCATTATATTGAAACACAGCATGTTTCTTTACATCTGTGAGCTCATGATGCACCAAAAGAAAAAAAAAATATTCTCATTGATCAACTTTGTAGAATTCAATAGAGAAAGCTCATTAGTTTACAAACTTATTAGCAGAAGTATGAAATATCTGTGCTGCCTTGCCTATGTGAACTTGTCCCAGGGCAACCAAACAGTAGAAGCAGTGTTTTCTCTTTATAGTAGTAGTCCAGCTAAAGAATTAAGAAAATCTTGTGGTCATGATTAACTGATAGATTGATACAGTGCTAAGGCAATCAAACTATGTAACTTCTTGTTGTAATCACGCTACAGGAATAGAATAGAACTGCCAAACAAAATTTGGTTCAGATGCTGAGTTGAAAAGGTTTACAACTCACATATAAAGCTTTCTTGGGAGTGCAAGGCAAGTTTCCAGACAGGTCCAAAAATAATTTGAGAGAAGAAGAAGAGGCAAACGGCTTGGAGATTATGATGGTTAGGGGGTGGGGTTGGGGTTAGGGAAATGAGAGTAATGAGCCTTGAAGTCTATCAGCAGTCAAACATCAAAACTGGAATTAGACTTTTACGTGGTTGGTAAAAAAAAACAAATTTTGGGTTTTCTTTCAAAATCCTTATATTCACAAGTTTAAAATTTTGCAGTTTAATAACTTTGGCCAAGTGGAAGAAGTATGAAGCAGACGATGTTGCTACTTTTATAATCCGATTTCAATTTGTTATTAGAATATTTCCAGAGCCTCTACAGTTTTTTTAAAGAATTTAGAAGGACAGGAAAAGATGATTGTGCTTATTCTGCATTCTTCAGGTAGCACATAGTAATAATGAAAAAATCATTGTCACTTAATAAATTCTTAATTAATGATTATTAGGTATTGAGCCAACGGTGTACTCCTACCTCACTGACCACCAATGAATAAACTGGGACACAAGGCAAGAAGCACTGTGGGTTAGAGCAAAAACTTTCAACAGCCCTGACATATTCAATGGCAAACATTCAAATATACCTATAATTTAATTTTTAACTCTACTTACACCCAGGGAAGGAAGAATACAGATGAATATCTATCAAGCACTAAATATGTCAGATTCTTTTCAACATACATTATTTTAGTTAGCATCTCTATAATAAGCTATCATATATATGCAATTTATATACATAAATAAACTGCAGGCCAGTGAAATTAAATAATACACTCATTGCTATGTAACAATAAAGACACCAATCTGTCTTTAAAGTAAATACTTATTCTGCTGATTTATTTTATTCTACTGATACTATAGTGGTAAAAGTTCATTTAAATACTAACCCTGAACACATGTGTACTTATCACCCCAAAATTCCACTCCTAGTTATATACTGCACAGAATTGTGTATATGCTGCCATCAAACACATGTACCTATATTCGTAAGTGCACAATCTGTAAAAGTCAAAGATAAGAAAACTTAATTATCCAACAAAAATACAGTAGATAGGTTGTCATGTATTCATCCATTGTGATAGAATACAGCAATGCAAAAAAAAAAAGAAAAAGGAACATTTGTACTTTTACCCACATGAGTAAATTTTACAAATACATTTTTTTTTTAAGGAATCCAGCCAGGAAACACTAAGCTGTGGAATAGATGGTTGGTTGGCTGCAGCATGATAATGGGTTTGGGTGTTAGGATTGCTCTATTTATTGATTTTGGTTATGATTATGTTGATATGTTCACTTTGTGAAAATTCATCAATTTATAATTTGTGCATTCTTCTATATTTAGGATCCTTGAAAATAAATTACCCCCTTAAAGAAGTAAGTACAACAAACAGATATGGGGAGTAGGATATAATGTTACCCTGATTTTTTATTTTCATATATGGCTGGAGCTGTAAAAGGGCAAAGTAAAAATATAAGTTCACTAGTGACTTGTATAATTTGGCAATTCATTTAGATTTTGTAACACAATTATGTTTAAATAATATAGTGTGGAGCAAATTGCTATTTGGTGCTTTGTGGGAACACAGGCTCAGACACAACAGAAACTTTCATTAAACATCTGTTTTATTAATTACCTAGCAAGGAGGGAACAAAATATCAGAGAAAGAGATTCCATGAGGGCAGCTCTCTTGGGAGGCCAGCTGCTCAGGTCAGGCTCAGAGCATCCACATGGCAGGCTCAGAGCATCCACATGTCCCACTTTGCCTCAGGGATGAGAGACACCTGTGGGGGCCAACAGTGGGTATTTATACCCCAAGGGGATGGTCCTCTGCCACTAAGCCAAAAGCCTGTATCAGGCAACCTTTGTGCAAAGTTCCTGCGCTGATAAACAACTGGGGCTACTTGTTCCAGGTTCGGTTTCAAGTTACAGATCAGTCCATTCCGTTAGACCTAATATCTCCCCAGGGCTGCAAAATGGGAGTATATTGAAGCATCTGCAAATCCATAAAAGGTAGGTGAGGTCTAAGAGATGTATGTAACTTCCTCATCATAAAGCACAGATAATTGCTCAGGCAGCTCTGTTCTGAATCTAAATATAAATAAAATTTGGGGGGAAATTCTTATCCTTTCAAACATCCCTGCAGATTGTTAGTGGTTAAGGATGCCTTAAATCTTTTCTTTATCTCTAGTCATGTATACTGACCTACTATTCATATGTAATAGTATTCAGACTACTTCCTTTGAATGAGTTCAGATGATGGATCTTTTCACTGTCTGCTCTATTCTGAGACAAAATGACATGATAAAAAAGTTACAGATTTCATATTTTTATTCAGATAAAGCGGAATAATGTATATAGAGCTTTTGTGTACTTGACATAGTTTACTGAAGAACAGGATGTGGCAAGATTGGGTACAGCTTCAATTTACATTCCATTATTTCTAAAAATACTTATGACATTTTCTGTCTGAGTCTTCAGCCTCCCCTCATATTTTTTGGTAAACTCTCTCCTTCTTCCCTTTTCTTCTCAACTACTCTAGTTCTGAAACTCTTATAAGAGAAAGTAAGGAAGGAAGGGAGAAAGGAAAGCAGAGAGAGAGAGGGAAAGAGGAGGAGAAAGAGAAAGGAATAAATAGCCCTCTGATTTTTCTTTGCAGCAGACATCTGAACTTTCTCCAGACTCATTCCCGTCGCCCCCTCCCCCCCTCCCTTAGACTAGCCAAAACTCATACCCATGCACATTTTCCCCTTAAATAAAGCCATATATTCAGGATTTCACCCATTTGTTTTCTGTTCCACTGCTCAATATAAGAGGAAAGATGCAATAGAAAAATTATGTTTCTATGGATATAAATTATGCACCAACATTAGACAGTAGAGGAAGCTATTACTAGTTTTAATTTTGAAAGAAAAAAATCCCTCCTTTACATTTAATGATACTGTAAATCCAACATTAATTTCTAAAGATATAGGCCATTGTAAGCAAATTCATTAATTTAGCATTATGATAAAATGAATAGAGATGAATAAGTATTATATGCACAAAAGCTATTATTAAAATATTATCTTATATGGAGAAGAGCGTTTCTTTCAATTATTCTGAAAAAAATTATACACATTCACATACTTCTACGGCTTCATTTCTAATGGCATATAAGCTTACTCATAATTTCTCACGAACAATAGAAGATTAAGAACTATAATTATAGATCACTTTTTAAAATTTCCAATTATTGTTCAAATGCACTTCTAATTCCTTTGTGAAAATGCATTATATATATGTATATATACAAGGAGAATTTTCTTCTTTGTATTTGCTCTTCAGAAAAAAACAAAATTTCCTAGATAAGAGAATTTAGCCCTTAGGATTTGGCCAAACATTTCTGAATTCTCTGGCATTTATTTTCACTTATTATTTTTTATAAACTAATGAGTAACAATACTTTGAACAAGTTATTCTTTGGTAACAAAAATATTCTTAGAGCCCTTTCATACCATTTACCATACTCTCAATTAATATTGTAATGATGCCATTTATTGTAACTACATTCTGCTTTTTTAAGTGAGTGCATACTATTGCTTTATAAATTTAGTGTTTGCTAGGATTTAATCACAGATTTATCAATTTATTTTCATTCCATTCCTTCTTAAGTCACAGATATTCCTTCTGAGCTTACTTTCCTTCTTCCTGAATTATATCACTTCAATTTTCCTTAAATAATGACAAGTCCTGTATAGGTCTGAAACTATTTTTCGGGATATAGATTTCAGGGTTGAAAAAAATGTGTTTTTCAGTATGTTGAAAATATGATACCAATGTGTCCTGGATTCCATTGATGCTGCTTAGAAGCATACTATAATATTACTTTCACTCATTTCAAGGATATTTATTTTTCTTTTCTCAGACTGCATTTAAGATTTTTCTCTTTGCTTTTGTTATTGTTCAGTATCACTCTGTTGTACTTAAATGTGTATTTCCTTTATTTATCTCATTTGGAGTTTCCTGGACTTCTTGAATCTGTAACTTAGTGCTCTTCAATTCTGGAAAACTTGCACCCACTATCGTCTCAATCTCACCTCTGGCCCATGCCTTTTCTTCCTCCTCTTTTTTTTGAACTACAATTAGACTTTGTTTCACTCTACTCACCATGTTTCTCAGCATCTCTTACATATTTCTTGTCTTTGTCACTACTGGCTATGTACAGAATATTTTTTCTGCTGTATCTTCCACTTCATTTCTTCCATTATTACCTACATTATTTAGTTTATAACCCATCCACTCAGGATTTAATTTAGATTACTTTAACTTCTCAATATTTTTTTTATAATTCTGTAAGACATTATGTACAGTTTTTATTTTCCATAAAGGTTTTTAACATTAAAAAAAAGATTTGAACAAAGCAAGCAGAGTTGTTTAGCTTGTGTCTGATAATTCAGAAATCTATTGTTTGGTAGGCCTTTATCTGTTGTCTTTTTTAAACACATTTACTTAAGATGCTTTTTCACAGGAACTTCATTATTTTTCATTAAAAGTTTCAAGGTTTCCTGGGAAAAAAAGTTACTGTAATACACTGAGTCCTAGGGTGAAGGTTTATTTCTCCACAGGCAAGTGAAATGCATTTGCCTTTAGCATTTTTAGTTCTATTTAGCTAGATGGAATGTCTGAATAAACCACTGTGCCATAATACAGAAAATGCAGGTTTCCATGTCATCAACTACTAAATATTTTAAACACAAATTAAATTCCCTCTAAAAATTTATGCTTCATTTACTAGGTACATCCTTTAGCTAATGTTCACGTCTTAAGCTAATAAGTTTTTCTTTGGGAGGAATAATTGAAAGAGCTTTCTTCAGCTTTTCTTTACTTTTTTGCTTCCACTTTTTTATTGTTCGTTTTCTTCTAACTCTATTTGAATTTATATAATACCCTTATCTACATATAATTTTCTATATTTTGAAACTCATTTACTCTTAATATTCACATTCAACTCTCCTATTTTTTACCATGGCTTAATAGGTAAGACAAATACACTGGTGGGTCTCATTAAAAGTACTTAGTAAAGTCATAAATATTTATTTAAATTCTAGGGCTGAATTTCTACTTTTGTAATAAACATTTAAGAAAACACTGTGAATAACTTAGTGAATAAAGCAGAGAAAAAAATTAAAAAGGTAATGTTTTGCTTTTTTATGATATAGTTTACAGAAATATTGATGCAAGTGTTTGTTGGAACTTTTATCAGATTTTTGAAAGTACTTTATAATTAGTTCAATGGATTTGGTATGGCAGTATTTATGTTTCATTTCACTTTAAGGAAGAGTATAGAAGATGTCTAAGATCCCATTTTATGGGTCAGAAAAATAAAGACTCAAAGGTTATAAAAGCTTCCAGAAAAATTCAAATCAATAATTGGATAAGGTCTCCATAGTGAAGGAGGCAGTATGGAATAATTGAAAGATTTCTGTTTCTTGTCTGCTTGGTGACTCTGGACATGTTAAAAATTTCTTCATGTGTAAAATGGGAGTGATAACTCTGATCTTTTAAATTCTTAGAAGTATCTGAAATAATCTATGTAAAATACTACACACTTACTAGGAATTCAAGTATTTGTCATTGCTATTATTAATGCTGCTTTAATTGTGGTTGCTGTCATTAATTTGATCTTCCTGCTATTTTATGTGTGTATGTCTCATAATTAAAAATCATATTAAATTTACTTTTGGTTCATTCATTTAAGCAATTGTTTGCCCTGTAGGTAAAATGTATCATGCCCTGTGCTAGCACTTGTTTTAGTTTGCCAGCTGCCAAAAGCAACATACCCCAAATGGGAAGGCTTTTACAATAGAGGTTGTTTTTTACATACCCTATCCCCTAAAATGGAGATTAACTTACAAACTTACTATTCTTAGGCAGTGAAAATGTCCAAATCAAGTCTTCATCAGGTGCTGAATTTCTCCCCAAAGACCAGTTGGCAGTGATCCTGGACTTCTTTTACATGGCAAGGCACAATGGTGACATCCCTGGTCTCTCCCTTTTCCTCTGGGTCTCATTGCTTCAGCTTCCTGCTTCAGTGGTTTTTCTCTCTCCTTCTGTGGCTTTTCTCTCTGTGCTTCTGTGGGTTTCTCTGTGTCTTTCTTCATATTCATCCCATTTATAAAGGCATCCAGTAGGAGGATTAGGAACCACTCTGGGCTATGCCCTACTGAAGTAACATTATCAAAGTTCCCACCCAAAATAGGTTCACACCCACAGGAATGGATTAGCTCCAAGCATATGATATTCTGGGGTCCAAAATGCCTCAAACTATCACAGCACTCTTGGGCAAGCAGGGGGCTACAAAATTAATTCAAGGTGATATGTCATTCATTAGAGCACCCAGCCCTGTCTGGAGACCAAATAACATCTTCCACATACTGTTATCTTCCAAAGCATGTACTTATGATTAATAAAGATCGATAAAGTAGACATTTCAAGAAGAAGTTTTTTTCAAATTATGTTAACTGAGAAAAATATGCATGCATAAATATATATAAATGTGTGTAAGTGTGAGTAGGCAGAAAAGAGAACAGGCACAGAGATGGAGGTTGATTAATTATTACTCAACAAATATTAACTGAGCACTTATTCAGAGTCAAGCACAGAACTAAGTGCTGCCCAAGAAACCTAACAATGTAGTTAGGATTATAGAAGCTTGACAAATAAACATGGTATGTGCAAGATTGTCTGACAGCAGGAAGAGGTGTGATAAGCCTCCCATTTTTAGATGTTCCCAGTGGCTGATCACACAGTCCAATCATCCCAGAAAAATTTGTCTATGTGTGCCAAAGTTCAAGATATGTACTAGCAAGTATTTGTAGCTCATGATGTTCTGCTCTGCTGAGGAAGAAACATCCTCATGATATCCATATGCTTGGCTTCACATGCTGCCAGGTGAAATGCTGCTTACCACAGGGAGGTGAAACCCAAAAGCAGGACCTGCTCTCTATACACCAACCAATGAACCCATTCTATTGTCTTTGACATTTGCTAGTAAAGCTGCTATTTTCAGTCAATAAAATAATTTTAACAGAATTTCTGATTTAGTATCTTATCTTTTAAGAAACTCTGATTTGCTAGAACAAATTTCATAAACATTCGAAAGCCTTAATTGAGACTTAAAGAAACTACAAAGACCACGATTATTTCTTGAACTCCCACAAGTTATATCTTATCTTTGTCCTTTCTGTTCCCAATATCTTCCTACAATTGTTAAAGTTTCTATTCAAAGAGCGAAACTGTCAGCTAAGCTTAATTGATTTATTGCCATTAAAGTTATTACATATTGAGTTATGTAAATTATGTGAATTAAAATTCAGGATAACTTTATTCAAAAGAAATAATATAGCTTTTCCCATGTTTCTTGCTTCCTATTACTATTCAGAACAGGATACTATCGAAATTGAAACATGTATCCAGCAGTTTTCACCAGAAATTTTTAGACGAAGAAAGAAAGAAAGACATGGCAGATTTCACAAACTGCCACACTAAACAAAACCTCAAACAAAAGTGCTCTGAGGGTTCTAAGGACATCCAGACATCATAGGCAAGAAACACGGCCTCGTGAAATCAACAGCCCCTCAGTGGGCCCTATTTGGGGCTATATGAAAATCTGTTTCCCCAATATAACATAGTTACACTCATTTATAATTCCCCTAATCATGATTCTTCTAGTCCTTTTATTTGAACCCATAATTTTCAGTTTACCTGTTAAATATATTTCTGAAAGACTTAAGTCTTCATATTGTGCATTTGCTGGTTGAGCCCTGAAACCTGGCAGAGTTGTGGCCAACTCCTACTCTCCAGTTATTCGGGTTTGCTCAGAACAACTAACAAGATTAAGATGGACAAGTCCCACCCCCCAAAACAACAGTGAGTATCTTCAACTGCAAGCAAAACAATTCTTTTCCTCTGTCCCATAATATCTAAGTCCCCTCTAAGGATATAGAGTGGACATCATCCCAAATCCCTCAAGATTGAGAAATGAACAAACATAAGGGGGGAGTGTAACCACAGACCAAAGCAGATTAATTGTTATTGTAGTTATTGTCTTGTATTAACAGAGGCACTTGTAACACTGATATAAAAAAAGAAAAGAAAAATGAAAGGCAGGTATTCAGTGAAGAAATATCACAGCATGAATATTTTTCAGTCTTTTCACCACATTTACATCTCTTTCTGGAAAAGTTAAAATCTGTGCTCTTGACTTACAACCTTCCCACTGTCCAGACCATTCTTAAAATTACTGTGTTATCATTTTATAATTGTAAAAAATGAATAAATTTACGTATGGTGATTTATATAATTCAAACAGACTGGCATAGCAAGCATGTTTTTAATAAAATTTTATTTAATTTCCAAAACATCATTTTTAAAATGCAATATTGCACTGATAATTTCTATTAGTCACAAATAATATGAATACAAATCAGGTAGTAATGATTTTTTTCTATCAAGTAACTCTATTATTACTAAACAATTAAAAATATTAGCTGCTGTAGCCAACTTTTTAACAGTAATAATTCACAAAATTCCAAACAACTATATGGAAACAATTCACATTATGAATATTATACTGTAATGCTATTTACATCCTGGTGATAAAATATGATAAACCTTTTTTTTTTCCGACAATGTAGATTCTTTTTGTACTCTGATGAATTTTTCAGCATTTTATAAATCTTATTTGCAAATATATATAGGCTTTTTTTTTTCCTTTGAATTGAATAAATATTTTTCACAGATAATTTTTAAGGCTTACTGTAGTTTCTTTTATTAAAAAGTTTCCTAAATATATATAAATAGTGCATGGAAAATTTAAGCTACAAAGAAATATTTCAAAATCTTTAAAAGGAAAGAAAGATAATCCTGTCTTGCTAAAAGCAGGAAAACAGGCACAGGATATCTACATGTTCAGACAAGAATAGATCCCTGAAATGGAATTTAAAAAGTGATTACAAAGGAAAGAAGCTGTAAAATAAGCAAAGGTACTAACATATCTAAAAAAATAATATGTTATTGCAACAAGGATAGTGAACCAGGATAGCAAGCAAACTGGGAGATGAGAGACAACAATATGGTCCTATTTACTCAACACTGTCGAGTTTTGCGGGATGTTGGTTTCACAAACTCTTGCTCTCTTGAGAGGAGACACAAATGGCGATTTCCATCTTTCATCTTTCCACCCATGATAATATTGTATCCTTTTGCTCAGGTATGTTGGTTAAAAGCCAAAACAAAAAACAAAAAACAAAAAAACTAGTGAATTTTTTCCCATTTTTTAATTATGTGATTTAAGGTGCCTGGATAGAGGGCACAAGCATTTCAGTAACAGGGAAGGAATATGGTCTAGTGAAAAATTAATAAATTAATCTTATACTTTGTTCAGCCTTTTTTATGATTTTAAGAATTTAATTTAATATAACTAGTCCTCCCCTGGTGACCTTTAAACTGAGTTAAGAAGCTTAAGTTTTGCATCTGCTTGGTAAAAATAAGACTCTGTGTCATATTCTTTTTCACTTCTACCCTAGAAGGCCCTGCCTGAGAGGTCAATCTACTATTCACTCTTTATATTTGAGCAAACTTATCTTATGGGTTATCAGGTATCTTTTTATTTAATGCAACTTTGTGTGTCAAAGACAAAACATCTGGGATTCTGAAGGGTGTATGCTAGGAAGCTCATGTCAGTAATCAAAAACATATTGAAACTTACCCTGTGCAGCCCAGAAGAATGAGAAATACAAGTAAATCCCAATATATTTATACTTGGGAGGGAGGGGACTTGCAAACTCTACCACACAAGGTAAATGAAATGAACCAAATAACAATTCAAGATAATAATGTAAGTGATGTCTCAAAACAATGGATGAGTAAATACAAATGACTACTACGGGAAGGGAATGGTACAAATTCAGAGAATGACATCACATTTTATAGTTATGGTCAAAAGCAGTAGTTATTGGTAAGATAAATTGGGTTTTATAGAAGCAATATAGAGAAACTGTTAGACGTGGCCAAAATACAATTTGACATTACAATCAGAGGTAGAGGAGAGATTCTGATCAGTCTCTAAAGGACAAACTATGAGCTGCTATAAGAATGTCATGCCCAAATGGGACACAGATGGTGCCAAATAAATAGTTCATCTTACCCTCTGTAGTAATTCTGCATCCGCTAAAGATCTTATAGGAACAGTCCATTTTTGTGCAGCCTAGTTCTCCAAAATATCTCAAATTCCTCTCTCTTTGGAAGGAATAAATCTTAAATCTCCCATGGTATACAGTCTCTTTTGTATCCTCTAACTCCCAATCCCCCTCACCAGCTGCCCATGAAAGGCTGTCTGTATTACCTGTTTTAAGTGTTCTCAACTGATTTTGGTTGTTTGCTTGTTTGTTTTGTTTTATGGGAAATTGTGCTTATTCTTTATCTTTTAAACACTGAAGGGAGATGCCATTTTTATATTCCTCAGAGAAAAAATCATGAAAAGTGGTATAATAATAGACTGTGCCTCTGACTGGCTAAATCGTTTCTTCTTGGAGGGTATGTCAATATACCTCAAGACACTCCAGGGAAGCATAAAAATTTAACCAGCTCTTGAAACTTTCTATTTCTACCACTACCTTTTAGAATCCACACTCAATTGCTCAAGATTCTTTTTTACATACCTACCATCTTGTTGTCTCTATTTGGACAATAACACGTAAGTGATCATGGTCATGGTGACATTTCTGTTTGTTTTGAGAAGAAAGAGGTGAAAGTAGTATCACCCTTGCCCTCAAAAGTAGCCAATGATTTATTCTCATGTGTCTGACTAATGTGCTTTGAAGAGATTCCAGCGTTCCTTTATTCCCTCAAGCTTTTGTTGACACTTATTATTTGTGATAGGATGCAACTCTGTGAAAAACAGATTTCTTAAAATAGCTTGTTTATTTCACTAATATCAAAAACATCTGTAAGTATATGAAATCATACTTTGAAGTCCTAAGATGCTAGGTATTTCTATAAAAATATTCTGTCTTATTTGAACTTAACTTACAAGGTGATTTATTTATGCATTCTCGCATTGATTATAGCAAATTATATTGTTAAATTAACAAATAGCCAACCTTAAAACCAAGAAAAGGGAGCATTTCTTTAAGACTTAATTGATACAGCACTTTCATATATGTTCTGCATTGAAAAGTCTGCTGATTAGATACACCCTTTGCCAATGATGAAAACCATGGAGTAGAATATTTTAGCACCCTCCAGAGACTTTGTGATCTTTCTCTCTATGGGCTTTGGTAATATGTTTAGAGGCTAAGAAGATCAAAGAAATAAGAAAAGTTTAAAAGTTGGCAGCCCCTGGCAATATTCATTAAAGAGCATGGCAGAGAAGTTGAAAAGCTCATCTTGGTGCTACATTCAACATTAACACTACAGGGTTCCAGTACTTTCCCAAAATATGTGACAGCTCCAGGCATTCTTTGATTCAGATTGCCATCCAAAGCAGAGCACCAAAGGCCAGAGAGAGCAAGAAAAATTTATCTTCTGTCAGCAACCAAAGTGACCCGGTAAGCTTTCCTGCTTGAAAATTGTTTGTAAGTCATGAAAAGGCCTGGGAAAAGGAAATTTGGTAGGAACATCTTCCCCGAGATCCTACCAAGGCATTTATTGTTCAGCAACTATCATAGATAAATGTATATCCTTGGATTCTTGAGAAACTAATAAATAGTTTATGTTTTCAGTATAAGAAAGACTATGTTAAATACAATGAATTATTTTATTTAATTCTCACAACAACCCAATGAGGAAGCTAGATTATTTGACAAATGAATTAACTTAGCTAATTTTACATAATTAGTAGATTTCAGAAGCAGGTCTCAAACCAAGCAATTTGATGGCAAGGTTTGGTTTCCTAAGAACTATAACACACTGATTGGAAAACACAATTTCACACCCTTGTCCCTTATATGACAAAAGGTTACTCCTTTTCTTAAAACACATATTACCTGAAGTAACTACTTATGGAAAACTTAAATAGGTGTCAAAATATGTCAATTGCTTTTTAAGAAAACACCTGATTAATTCATATCCAACCTCCTTTGCTCAAAAAATCATTAAAACATTGGTACTCTATAACCACATAATTTCCGTTACACAAACTTATTTCAAATTGTTTCTTTTCATTATTCCTTCAAAAATATAAAGACATCTCTTATTATTGTATCTCCCCTCAAACAGAAAATCCTTGGTAACAGTTAATGCTCCTCTGTTTTAGAATGAACATGGATACATTAATCAAATCTTGTACATATTCTGAGCATAACACCGTAAGACCACACCTCTGATGAGGTAAAGTAAGGATCCATTTGCTCTGCCAGAAGCTTCATCAATTCTTGCAAAATGAGGCAACAATTCAGTAATACAGGGAAATGTGCTAAAGTTCCATCTAAAGATAAATAAAAAAGCTGGATTGAATAGGTATACTCAATCAAATGAAATCAAACTGAAAAAGATATTTTATGACAACACAACTTGGCCTAGGTTTATAAAGAAACACAAAGATATAAAATATCTCTATGGAATAATTATTTTCTCATTCATTTTCATGTTTCATTTTGGGTATCTGATTAACAACTGTCAATAGAATTAACTCGTTGTTTGCATCAGATTTTAAATGTATATTTTATCAGAGTCACTTTTATTATGCAAATTATTTTATTTTAAAAAACCGCTACCAGTAATTTAGCTCCACTCCTTTACAAACCTATTCTAAATTTACCAAGGATTTATAATTCAAAAGAGCAAGTATTTAGGTCATCCCTGGGCACATTAACAGCAGCATTATCTTGCCACCAAGTGGTAGTTTCTGAATTGCATTGCAGGATTCTGTTGTATTTTCACAAGCATATCTTTTGTATCATCTTTAACGTTTGTTAAAAATTATCAAACCCATTGTGAAGGTGAAGAAGGCAGTAGCTAATAATAGTATGCTTTTCACATTATGATATTTGAAATGTGCTTTTGATAAAAAGGACTTGGTATTCTTCCCAGTTCGTTGGATTGATTCAAATCCCATCAAGTTTCAAAGTATCCAACTAAAATAGAAGGTGAATAGGTTTAAGTATTCTAAGAACTTCTTCAAGGGCTTTGAATTTGAAGGCCTGACATTTTCTTTTCTCGTTTGGTCTTCCTTACAAAATTAAAATGTTTGTGCTAGGCAATATGTAGAGATTCATGTTTAAAGGAAAAATATTTATGGTTCATTAGCTCTAACTAAGTTCCCCAAAAGAGGAACATCTTTACTGATTTGTTAATTCATGGATATCTAGGGATCAATGTAAGTTCAGAGATGTAAATGTCAGAGTTGATCTGAGAGTGAACAACAGTGACGATGACAACAAACAAGTGAGGGTTAAGATTTAGTTTATTTCCTAGAACTTATTTTTGTCTTTCTTCTTTATTTTAATGAAGAGGAGAAACAGAAAATAGATTTGTTTTACTTTCATGTTCTTTCGCTTCTTTGCATTGTGAACTTCCTAATTTCTCTTTAGGCCATAACTTTTTAAGTAATACAGTGATACAGAATGATGTTAAACTAACAAAATAACATCAGATCTTTAGAGATTTCCCTCCAAAAAATATTTCAAAATAATTAATTCATCTTAACATTTTCTAAGAGAGCATATACAACTATCTTAATAGATACATTTTTTCCTTTCAACCCTCTGCATTGTACATGGTAATTACATCCTATCAGTGTACCACCAATGATGCCTTTCTGTATTTAGCTGCCTTGCTTTAAAGAAGCTTTAAGTGAAGAGGGGTCACATGTAGTTCACACATGCTCTTACGAAGAAGACATTCAACAAAATTCATACATCAAGGGAATTCATTATTTACTTTTCACGCTTCCCCTAGACTAACCAGACATTTGGTCAAAATCAATACACTTCCTTTTTTTTAACCTTTTGTCTGAATCTTACCCGTCACCCATAAACAACTTAATCACATCTTCTAGTGGAAAAAGAGATCCTGATCCCTTCCTCTTCCAATATTTCCTTTTCTGTTCTCATTGAATATACTACTGTTTGATACCCTTCCTATTACAGTATTTTTCGAACATGATAGGAAACGATAGGTACCTGCAGTGGATTGAATTATGTATATTAGATGTGTTCTTGGTCTTCAGGCACATTCTTGAGAGTGTGAACCCATTCCTAATAGGATCTCTTGCAGATGGTATTTTAGTTAGGGTGTAGCCCAATTGAAGGAGGGTAGATCTTCAGATCACCAAAGTCTTTGTAAAGAGAAAAAAACCTGACTACAGAGTATGAGAAAGTGACTGGAAAAGCCAGAAATTTGTGGAACCTGGAAGAGAAAGGAAAGGGCATGGCCATGTGACTGAAAAGTCCAGGACCCCAAGGATTGCCAGCCAGCCATAATGCTACTGACCCCTGGGGAAAGCAAGTTTTCTTTGGATCCCTGAGCCAATAAATTCCCATTATTTAAGCCCAACCTATTGTGTGATATTTGTCACAGCAGCTTTGCAAAACTAAGACAGTAATACCATTCTCAAGGTATTCTCCCTCAGTGTCATTCAAAAAGCCTATAAATTCTATCTCTAAAATTTTACCTAGTCATTCTTTTTTAATCTGTCCCCAGTTTCTCTACCCTAAATGAAGCTCTCTAGTGCTCTGGCCAGGATCATGATAATAGTGTTTTAATTGGTCGCTTTTTCTCTCTTCATCCTCCTCACATTGTCATCATTTTCGAATTTCAACCTTTCACTAATTCATCATGATCTATGGTACAAATCCAGATTTGAGGGACTTTAGTAACTTGACAAATAGGAATATTTTTGTCCCAATTCATTGCCAAGACAAAAGTCACCACCTGTATAAGAGGAAAGCTACTTGGTAGAAATTGATCTGATAGTATATCCACAGTTTTCTAATCTTTGGTAACTTGCTTTGTACCATTGGCCAAATCATAAAATCTCTAGTAAAACAAATACTTAATCAATTAATGTTATATTAGAGAAGGGACCCTCAGTTCTACAATCCCATGATTTATATTGGCAAAAGGGATTGGCAGCAAAATGTTTTCTTCATCAGTCTCTTGCTTTTTCATTAATTATGTCTCCTAAAGATACAGAAAGGTAAAACAGTAAGGGAATTATTTACACAATACTCACAAAGACTTTGTTTTCTCTTCTCTTAAAAGGTTTGTGAGGTAAAAATTATAAGATTCACAAGGCTATTCCCTCAGGCAGTTTTTCCTGGGTTCAAATTACCTGACCATTAAAGGTGTTATTTTTACTATTGCCTGTGGGTATTTATGTGAGAATTTTTGATGACAAAAGGGAGGAAAGAGCAAAGTTCATAACCCTGACTTGCTAAAACACCTACTCTGGAAGTATTTTAAAATCTCTTGGGTAAATTTACTTTAACGTTGTTAATATTGATTTAGTAGAGCATTTCTCTAGAAAATTATTTTTGGAATTATGATGGCACAACAAGTATTTGACCTTAAGAAGATTGTGTGAAGAGGGCAAACTAGCAATGAAAGCTAAACCTTTAGTCACATTACTGGAAAAAAAATATCAAAATTATGCCTATGGAACTCTTTGAAGCTCAATTTTCTAACCCAAAAAAAATCAAATAGAATTTTAAATTCAGAATATGTAAACAGCATATATGTTTCCCATGTTGTGATTCTATCAGACCTGTCAAATAATTTTTTAAAAATCATTGCCAATTAGATATTATTTAAGAAGTCCAAGAGATTGTTTAATTTTAACACCTGGGAAAATAGCAATTATTCCATTTCATATAATGATATTCTTGAATAGCATCTCCAAGTATTATTAATACTGCTAATATTAGAACAATTTTGAGTCAAGTATTAAAGTGTTTACTGTGACTTTAGAATAGTCAGGAATTTTTTGTTTGTTAGCTTTGTTTTTTGTTTATTTTTTCTTTCTCAGGACAATTGTTATTTCCTTAATATAGCTCACTTGATCAAACTTCGATGAGCAATGTCTGTAAAAGGCAATTGCCACAAAATGTATTGCTCCTAATAGGTTTATTATAGAGACATGCTATCATAGTAAGTATTTTATGGTGGCATGTTAATATAAGTACTTTAAATATGTCATGATTTACTATACGATAATGTTGTCTGAGAATAATAGCAGATAAAATGATTTTCCATCCACATAGTATATTATACAAATATTTTCCTATTTTTCTATTTTGATTATAGGGCAGGTCTTATTCCACTAGTTGGAAAGAAATAAAAACTATATTAGACGATTAGGAGACTTGCTGAAAATTACTTAGAAATTAAAGGTCCCTATCTTTTTCCATAGTTCACTAATTGATTATTCTATATAAACCTTATCAATTTTCAAAATAGATTTGAAATGATAATAATACAATCTAAAGATATGACCTAGGGAAGCTAGTATATAAATTATATGCTGTAAGTCTTATTAATTTCCTAAATGTGGACCACAGATTTGACTTTGAATACTTAAGCAGTAATGCAAAGATGAGTACATGATCAACTGTAAACAAGCTCATTCTCATGAGAAGCAATGGTATTCCTAGAACATATACAAGAAAGAAATTCTTCCTTTAAAAACATTGGATAATCTAAGGAAAGATGCTATTTACAATACTCTTCATGTATTTAAAGGATGGATTTTATGGGGCTGTTTCTGACAATAAAAATAAAAGCAAACACTTAAATAGCATATTCCTCATGCCAAACCTTGTCTCAAGATTTTCACATATTTTAACGCATTTAATTTCCATTGTGAATATCTCCATTTAATGAATGAGAGGACTAAGCATCAGAATGGTTAAGTAATATCCTCATGGTCACACAGGTGTTAGAGACTGAAATGGAATATCAAATGGGCTTTAAATTTGGTGTTCTCACCGCTATAACAACTATTTCATGATTTATGAAAGTATAAAAATATAGCAAGATTACTAAATGGAAGAAACATCATTTGTCAGGAACCAACACAATTAAGCCATTCAATTAATTAAACACTTTTATTAGGTACTTATTTTTGCCAGGTACTGGAATGGTCCTGGGGATACAGTTACGAACAAACTAGGCCAGTGGTCCATGAGCACATACAGTGCCTCTGTTAGTATTTTAGAAAGCCCCTTACAATGAATGCATAATAGCACTTATGTGGGTGGAAGTAGCCAGAAAGGGCTAATAATTTAGTAAGAAGTGGAGCACGTGCCGCAAACAATACACTCCCCTCTTGGATACACACTTTTGCTCAGTGCACCAACTACCACATCCTGCTTAACGGCCCTGGGTTGGACCTTGAACTTGCCCTCTTAGACCATATGAAAGATTCGGGGTTCCTTCCCCATGCCTCCTGAAAAGAAGATGAGCAGACACAGAAACCACACAATGAACAGACACAGAGGGCAGACAGTGAGTGCAAACAACGAGAGTGGGGGAAGAGAAATAAAATAAATCTTACAAAAAAAAAAAAAAACCAAAAAACAGGTAGAGGTGCTACCAGGTGTGGGTTCTGGGTTCTTGACCTTGTTACCAGAAAGAATTCAGGGACAGCTCCAAATTAAGCAAGCAAGCAGAGAGTTTATGGCAAAGTGAAAGAAGTGAAAGTACTCCCTTGGGAGGAGCCCTTGCGCTTTTACTAGTGAAGTGGTGCCCCCGGGGATTTGGGGCCGGAATTTAAGTAGGGATGAAACCAGGAAGGTCTTCTTGTCTTGTGGCTTCGGTTGGTAGGGACGCGGTTAGGGCCTGTGTTCTTTCCTCTCTGGTTGGACAGACTAAGATATTATCACTTTTTCTGAGTTTCCTACACAATAGCCCAGGCCTGGCTGCCGACAGTGTACTTTATTGCCCCTGAGAGGTTGTGCTCCCTCTCCCTGTCCTCGCCCTCTTTCCACATTCCTAGTTTCCTATTCTGACCTGAATCATCTTACAAATATCAAGAGGAAAGAGAACCATCAAACCAGGGATTTCAGAAAAAGGTAGGAATTCAGCGTGCCAATGTGGAACTAAGCCGAGGGAGGGGAAGGGGGAAAGGTAAATTATTCGATGTTGTTTTAAAGAGAATGGACTTTTATTGATCTATCCTTACATTGCTACCCAAAAAAATTGCACTTTCTATCTTCTAGACTTTAGTGTGACAAAGATTTCCACCTGATAATAAAATATTATGATGGCCTAGGCAGGTTAGTGACATATAAGGATAAATGAAAATCTGATAAAAGAAAAAGAATTGAATTTTCCCTGATGCAAGAAGAAGAGACACCTTCTTTCCTTAGAACATTTTCTTATGCAAACATGTAATCGTAAATCTCGTGTGTAAATCTTTCTAAAAGCTAAATAAGGCTCTTGTCAGCTTTATAGCCCAGAAATGTCTTTCTCATGGACCTGGGAATCATCTCTTTGAATGTAATCATCAAAGAAGCTTTGGCTGGTGCCTGGTTCCATATTGCAAACCTCCCTCCTGTAACAAAGATATGCGGCTCTTCTTCCTTTCGAGAAAAGCAATTAGCAAACAAAAATGACTACCCAAATATCAGGTGAATTTAGGATCACCTATGTGTGACAACTGTGCTATCAAGTCTTCTTATTTGAGAACTAGTTGTCATTTAGCTTGAGAACATGTAGGTAATATATTATATCAACTTGGTTATAAAGAAGGATGGAATTGTACTCTGTCTTTGCAATTTCTTTAGGTGACTGCCTGTGTTCTTATTCACATTCTGATTTAATCCTTATTCAATAATAAAATTGTTTTCTTTCCCTTCTAACTTTATGGAAAGGTTTTCTGCATTGGCAGGAGATTTTGTTTTTTTGTTATAGTTCCCCAAACAGAGACACTATGCCAATTTTTTAATTTAAAAAAACACAATGAGGTTACCACTCAAAAATGGCAATTAAAAAAATTGACACAGTTGAAATAAATAAGTGCTTACTGGAGTTCAATATGGGTTGTATTATCTTAAGAGCTGAGCACCTCTGTAGGAATTATGAACACATGTGGAGAACAGATGCCAGAGAATCAGATGCACTCCCCTTCTCTCTTGGAAGGTTGCAGCCCCACAATGGGTAGATTTCACTGGGTGCTCTTATAAGAGATGTTTGAGCTTTTAAGTTCGAGCAGTCTGAGACCCTCAAAGGACAAGAAGCAGTGACTTATAGAATTGCACAAAAACAGCAGACAGATTTTTTTCCAGTGACCATAAGCAATAATAAAGTAGTTATGAAAAATAGAAAACTCATATGGTCATGGCCGATGGGGTTAACTACCAGGGCAGATGGCCCCTCTTTGGAAATGGTGTTTATGTGTGATGAATCTGGACTCAGATGGGATCTCCCTTCATAAGACTTTCATGCTAATGTGCTGGAGGTGCAGTTAATGTTGGGGTTTAAGATATATTTAGGGGATTTGAATCTCTGGACTGACAATGTGATAGCCAGATCCTGAGCCTCAACAGACTCCAGCACCTACAATCTGATTTATTGGACTTACCACACTCAGCTAAGATGGAGGTGAAGAAGGACAACCACCACACCATGGAGCCTAGAGTGATTACAACTGAAAATGGGAGGATTGCATCCAGCATCCAGGTGGAATCTGAGCCTCCTCTTGACATAAAGGTGCAATGGACACAACCAATCCAGTGTCCACATAGAAGAGGTGGCATTGGATTGGGAAAAGTGGACATAATGGACAAAGGGTATGGGGAAAGGCAGGAAGTGATGAGAGGTGGAGGCGTCTTCGGGACATGGAGCTGCCCTGGATGGTGCTTCAGAGGTAATCACCGGACATTGTAAATCCTCACAGGGCCTACATGATGGAATAGAGGAGAGTATGGGCCATGATGTGAACCAATGTATATGAGGTGCAGAGGTGCCCAAAGATGTACTTACCAAATCCAATGGATGTGTCATGATGATGGGAACGAGTGTTGTTGGGGGGGGGGGGGAGAGGGGGGGTGGGGGGGTGGGGTTGAATGGGACCTCACATATATATTTTTAATGTAATATTATTACAAAGTCAATAAAAAATAAAAAAATTTAAAAAAAAAAAAAAAAAAAAAAAAGAAAAATAGAAAACTCAAATTTTAATTCAATGAATTTCATGCACAGGCAGTAATTTTCCTCCAATGTTTGATAGATTTCAGTCATGAAGGAGAGTGTGTTTCCTATCTCATTTTGATGTCTGCTTCCACTTTAACCTCTGCCTATTAATTTTAAACATGTACTTGAACTAAAATAGGAAAAATGAAATAAGAACACCTAAACTGATGAGCTTATGATTAGTATGCCTGTGGGCAGCGGCGGGCCTCCGGGAGGGTCGGCGGTTGGCCGGGCGGGCTCTCCGGACGGGGGCTGCCTCTCGGTCGAAGGAGAGGAGGGGGTTCGGCACGAAGCCGTTGGGCCCTCGCTTTCTCCGCTCAGGCACGGGGGACGCGCGGTGCAAGCAAGAACACCACGGAGACAAGGTCTGGGCACAAGTCTGCTTTATTGTTGAAGGGGACATGGTTTTATAGGGTCGAGGGATACGTAAAGGGACTTGATTGGTGCCAGCGGGTGCTGTTGCTTGCGTAGATGGTTACTGGACAGTAGGCGGTCACTGGACAGTAGGCGGTTACTGGACAGTAGGCGGTTACTGGACAGTAAGCTGGTTAAGGGGTTAGGAGCAAGGGAGGGGAAGGGGAAAGTGTGGGCTGTCTAGATAACGGCTAGGCAGAAGACGGAGAAGGGGAGAAGGAGGGGCAGCGCCGGATGCCAATACTGGGCGGGAAGGAGACGGGGACATATGCCCAAAACATTTTCACTGGAAATGGGTAATTAAGTTACACTAAGTATTTTAGGAGAGAAGTCACCTGATTTGGCAAAAACAGAACCTAATTTTGATTCCAGGTTTCATGTCTTAATTAGCTGTGTGATTCCTGGAAAGTTACTGAAACTTTAACATTTGTAAACCAGGCAACGATGCTCACATCATAGACTCTTCTGAGGATTCTAAGGAACATCAAAAATGCCCAGCACAGTGCCTGTCATAAAGCAGGCATTTAAGAGATGGTGGATATCACGAAATATTTCAAAATTTTCCCTATTTTAGGATTTTCCGTGGCATATTACCTTACTGGTGTGTAAATTTACACTTTAATCATGTTAAGTGCTAAATCATTGACATTAAGTATCTTCCAACTATTTCCTTAAATTAGACAATTTTCTCCTTATCTATGGTGCCCTCTTGGCACAAACTCATTCTTACAATGTTGAGTGTATATAACAAAACAAAGAAATCATTCGTATATGTAAATTCCAGTGCATTTATCTCTCCTTGAATTATCCCATAATATGCTAACTTTTCTAACCTACCATTAGGGTACTGGCAAGTCCAAGAACGGACACCAGACCAGTTTCCTGGGAGGACTTTGTGGGCATTGGTTCATCCATAAAGTGTAAATTTTAATGATGGGCTTGGCTTTCCAGATTAAATGCAGTCTACTCTCAAATTTGACACTCCAGATATTGTTTTGGTTGCACAATCAATGTGTCCAACTGTATCCTGGCAAAAAGGGTTTGGCAAGAACAAGATATCATTTTTAAAATGTTTCATTATAGCTTGCAAAACTAGTCTACTGTTAAACATAGATGAAAAAGAAAGAGGGAAAGCTTCTTTATAGACTTTTCAGAACAAAATGTTCAAAGACATAACCATATTGTTTTTTTAAAAAGCACACATCTTTTTCATCAGTTTACTCAGTCCCACATAATTAATACTTGTTCAATAGGATCCGATAATCTATTACTTAGAGTGACAATAGCATAATAAAATATAGCAGAAATAATATGATTGTAAAGATTTTTACCTGTTCAAGGCTGGAGGAATTTCTGTCTTTGTCTGTTTGTTTTTGTTATGTTTTAAATACTTAAGGGTGGCAGCAGACTTGGCCCAGTGGTTAGGGCATCCGTCTACCACATGGGAGGTCCGCAGTTCAAACCCCGGGCCTCCTTGACCCATGTGGAGCTGGCCCATGCGCAGTGTTGATGCGCACAAGGAGTGCCCTGCCACGCAGGGGTGTACCCCGTGTAGGGGAGCCCCACGCGCAAGGAGTGCGGCCTGTAAGTAGAGCTGCCCAGCGCGAAAGAAAGTGCAGCCTGCCCAGGAATGGTGCCGCACACACACGGAGAGCTGACACAGCAAGATGACGTAACAAAAAAGAAGAAACACAGATTTCCATGCCGCTGAAAACAACAGAAACAGACAAAGAAAAACATGCAGCAAATAGACACAAAGAACAGACAATTGGCGGGGGAGGAAGGGGAGAAAAATAAATAAATAAATAAAATCTAAAAAAAAAATACGTAAGGGTAAGACAAAGTTAACATAAAGGCACAGAAAGTTATTCTGGTAAAAAAAGAAACTTCTCTACCTGGAGATTAAACTTCTCTCTCTTTAGTGCAAACTAAACACTTCATGAACAACAGGTCATTTTGACATAGAGAAAACCAAAATGTAATGTAATGTAACAATTGGTGATAAAGAATTCATAAGATTTTCTTTTCTTTTCAATAAACCCATCCAAACAGAGCAAATTTTGTCAAATTTTTAACACAGTCCTCTGCTTTTCAGAGTCATTATTTGCAGTTATTTCAATCAAAAGACATGAAGTTCACTTTCCATCAAACCTTCTACCACTTACTGTATCCCTGCATATTAATCTTTTTTGTATTATTCTTTAATCTTTTATTAAAGATACATAAATCACACAAAATGTTACAATAAAAATATAAGAGGTTCCCATATAACCCATTCTGCATACCCTCCACTCCTCCCACATATACAACATCTTTCATTAGTGTGGTACATTCATTGCATTTGATGGGTACATTTTGGAGCATTGCTACACAACATGGATTATAGCTTATATTGTAGTTTACACTCTCTCTCAGTCCATTCAGTGGGTTTTGGCAGGATATATAATGTCTTGCATCTGTCCTTGCAATGTCATTGAGGAAAACTCCAAGTCCTGAAAATGCCTCAATATAACACTTTTTCCCTCTCCCTGCCTTCAGCAACTCCCACAGCCACCGTCTCCATATAAATGATATAATTTCTTCCATTGCTAGAGTTACAATAATTCTATAGTAGAATTCCTAAGTCCACTCTAATCCATATTTTATTCCTCCATCCTGGGATTGCAATGTCCTTACCTCCTAAGAACCTCCATGTTGCTCAAATGTGGTCACTCTCTAAGCCAAACTCAGCATGCAAATGCATTACCTTCCCCCCAGCATGGGACATGACTCACAGGGATGAATCACCCTGGTGATGAAGGAGTACTACCAAGCACCAGCTGGTGATACAACTGGAAAAAGACCTTGGATAAAAGGGGAAAATGGTAAAATAAATGAATTTACATGGCTAAGAGATTTCAAAATGAGGCAGGAGGTCATCAGAGGGGTCGCACTTACACATATGTTGGCAGGATCTCAGAGAGAGCCAAAATAGATACAACCCTAGGTAGTTGTGCTTCTGAGGGCTATGGAGACATCCAGGTGCTATGGTCATGACAAATGGCTCTGGAGTTCAGTGCCTTGCCATTGACTTTACTTTGGAATTTGTGCTCCTGAGTGTGATGGAGTTGGACTCAAATGTGACCTGTCTACACTGCCTCTTCTGCTACTTTTACTGAACCTGTGGTTGGACCTGGGGTTTGTGTATGCTCAGGAGACTTGAATCTCTGGACTATCTTTGTGCTACCTTGGCCCTGAGCCTCAGCAGAGTTGTAACACCTACTGTCCAGTTCTTTGGACTTACCCAGGTCAGCTAACATGGAGGGGATGATGGTCAACCATCACACCAGGGAACCAAGAGCGTCTACAGCTGCAAGCAGGGGGATTCCATCCATCAGTCATATTTATCTTTTAATAGCTTCTTGTTAACTTCTAGAACAACCACCTATTTTTTTAAAAAAAAAGATACTTAGATTACATAAATGTTACATAAAAAAATTTAGGGGATTACGATATGATCCACTCCCTACCCCTCCCACACTTTCCCACATTACTACATCCTGCATTAGTGTGGCACATTTGTTACAATTGATGAACACATATTGCAGAATTGCCACTAAGTGTGGATTATAGTTTACATTATAATTTAAACTGTCTCCCACACAACTTTGCAAGTTATGACAAGATATATAATGGCCTCTATCTATCAATGCAACCTCATTCAGAACAATTCCAATAGTCTGAAAATGCCCCCATATTACACCTTTTTCCCCCTCTCCCTCCCCTCAGAACCTCCAGTGGCTACTGCCTCCACATGAGCAATAAAAGTTCTTCCATTGCTAGAATAACAATAAGTCTATAGTAGAACAGCACTAAGTCTACTCTAGTCCATTGTTCATTCCCCACAATCACCTATTTTTACTTTTACAAGATTATAGTCTATTTCCTTCTATAATTAGAGATTACATTCCTGATTAAAAATAAACACACACTCACACACAGACCAACACATCTTTAATATATATTTGCATTTATTTTATAAGTTCTATTATAATCTCAATCAGCCATAATAATTAAAATTGTAAACAAAGTAATTAACTTCTATCCTACAGAGAAATTAGGATGTAGGTAATGTTATCTGTCACACATAAGGTCTTAATAAACCAACATAGCTCATAATACATATCATATAGCCCCTACAGTCACACACATCTATTTATATTTCTTAAAGTATCAAAATATATAAGTAAAATGTAATATATACATAAAATGGAATAGTATTCAGCTGTAAAAAGAGGAATGAAGCCTTGATACATGAGACAGCATGGCTGAACCTTGAATACATCATGTTGAGTGAAATAAGCTGGACATAAAAGTGCAAATATTGGGAAACAGACTTTGGCCCAGTGGTTAGGGCGTCTGTCTACCACATGGGAGGTCCGCGGTTCAAGCCCTGGGCCTCCTTGACCTGGGTGGAGCTGGCCCGTGCGCAGTGCTGATGCGCGCAAGGAGTGCCGTGCTACACAGGGGTGTCCCCCGCGTAGGGGAGCCACACGTGCAAGGAGTGCACCCATAAGGAGAGCCGCCCAGTGCGAAGGAGGGAGCAGCCTGCCCAGGAATGGCGCCGCCCACACTTCCCGTGCCCCTGACGACAACAGAAGCGGATAAAGAAACAAGACGCAGCAAAAAGACACAGAAAACAGACAACCGGGGGAGGGGAGGGGAATTAAATAAATAAAATAAATCTTTAAAAAAGAAAATTATTTAAAAAAAAGGGCAAATATTGTATGATCTCACTGATATGAAATAATTGGAATATGCAAACTTATATTAGAGTCAAAATCTAGAATATAGGATACTGGGGTGGGGTGGTAATAGGGAATGACTTAAAGTTAAGGCTTAAAATGGAGAAGGTTCCTCTTTGTAATTATGGAAATGTTTTGGTAGTGGTTGGTGGTGATGGTAGTACATTGTGAATGTAATTATCAGCACTGAAATATATATCTGATATGAGTAAAAGGGGAAATGTTTGATTGTACATGAAGTAACAGTAAAATTTTAAAAAATTCATGAAACAATACTACACAGTGAATGCTAAGTTACACCATGGAAAACTATAATAGTATAACTATAAAAATGTGCTATCATCAATTATAAAAAATGTTCCACACCAATGCAATGTGTTAATAATAGGGTGGCTTATGAGAATCCTGTGTTTTATGCATGCTTTTTCTGTAAACCCACATCTTCTCTAAAAAAGAAAAAAGAAAGGTTTAGTATGTATGTTTTTTTTTCATTTTTAATTACTTTATGAGGGACTACTACAAATTTTGAATTTTAAAATAACACAAATTTGTCATCTCCTAGTTATCATGGGTCATGAGTTCAGGCATAGGTTAGCTTAATTCTCTGCTCAGAGCCTTACCTTACCTGTAAAAACCTGTGAACAATTTAATAAAAGCTTACCATGGAATTCCACCAAGATTTGGAGGTTTTTTGCCCTGTAATAGCTAACTGTTACACTTGATATCAAAAATTTGTCAAAATTTTAATTTAATTTTGTTCAAAAATTAATTTACATTTTTATAATCTTATTGCTTGGATGTAATATAAGATTAATAAATAAATAAAATTAATTTAGGAATTTAGGAATTTTAGATTTACTAGAATCTCCATGTTTAAAAAAATTCAACGAAATCTTTAAAATTTTAAATATATATTTGGACTATATTGAACACAAAATTTCCAAAATTAGTGTCTGAGCTAGCAGCTTCAATGAGAATGCATTTTTCAGAATAGGCTGGCATATTTACAATATTAGAAATTTGGCTCCTTTCTTCTTACCAAATATCCAAATTATCTCCTATTAGATTTATATAAGCATTTATTTTCTGTTAGTTGATCAAAATAGGAGTTTCTTTTAATTTAGGTAACTTCATAATCTAAATCTAGGAAAATATTTTACAATAATACTAACACAAATACACAACACAAATATAGAACTGCCCAATATCACAAAGAATTTTTTAGTTCAGTTTTACCACTTCATCCCTGGATGAAATAAAGATGAAAACAACTCCTACAAAGTTTAACAAACAGAAATAAGCCCTATTCATTTGCACACCTCTAAGGAGGGGTAATTTCTTTCCCCAATTAAAGCACACACTCACATATCATGTCTTCTTCAGACAGAAGACATTCAGAAGCCTGTGGGCTGTCACTTTTTCTCCCACTCACTTTGGGATGTCAGGATCTAAACCCCATGAAATTCCTTAAATAAAGAGTGTTGCAGAAGTCTAGGTCTGGCCGAAAAACCCAAGCGTGCACTCTGAGAAATGGAGCAACTCAGGTTTTATTACACACGCAGACCTAGAGGAGAGTTCGGTCTCTAAATTCTGGGCCCCGAGCTGCGATTTTCAGAGGCTTTTATAGGGGGTGGGAAGCAAGCGGGAGTACAGAGGTAAATTTTGCTGTTACCTGAGATAAGTGGACACAGGCTGAGGCCAGGCTGCTATCTTAGATTAGCCTGCTGACTCACACAAGCAAGTTCTTACAGGTGCACACCCTGCAGCTCTCAGTACACACACACATGCCCAAGGGCAAGGGCTGCATTATCAGAAAGCAGCTCATTTCAGCTTTGCACAGTGGGGAAAAAGGATGGGGAAAGGGCTTCCCTCCAGAAAGGGGAAAGGGATTCCTTCCACATTCTCCCCTTTGATGCCTTTAATAATTTCATAGGACATCACCCTTTGACACAGAGTACCATTCCCTTGTGCCTAGTGGTTGATATCTCACCTGAGGCATTACTTGGCACTTTAGGTCGTTTAAGTGAGAGGTGATGTACCACGTCAGGCATTGCAAGACTCATGACCCAAAGGTTATGAGGAAGAAAATCGCGGTGATTACCAGCATGAACGGCCATATCCAGGAGAGGAGATATTGCAGGTAGCGTCCACTGGCAGCTGCGTGGTAAGCTCGATCTAAGAGGGCTTTGGCTCTTTCTTTTAGCACAGCTATTTTGTCCCTGACTATACCTGAAGAGGTGGCGTAAAAGCAGCACTCTTCTCCCAGGGCCTGACAAATCCCCTTTGGCTGGTAGTCAGCAAGTCTAATCCTCGTCTATTTTGCAGTACCACCTCTGCGAGTGAGTGTATTTGGTTTTGAATCCCACTGAGGGCTCCCTTATTTCCTTGAGATCCTTTGCTGTTTCCCATGCCAGGTTTTGCAAGCCCTCCTGACCTACCGCGAGAGAGGTCCCGGCTGCTGCTGCACTTGCAGCTATCCCCAGTCCCAGGAGTATAGGGATCGCCTGTATTACTTGCTTGGTTCAGGAGAGTTCTCCAGGCAGCTCATTCCCATATTCCAAGAAAGATGGTACTGGCCAAGCTAGGTAGCATACGTCTTGGCCTGCTGGGGACAAGCATCGGTACCCTTGAGTGCCACAGACCCAGAGGGTGGGGTTCTTGGCACACTGTCTGGTTCCTTTACATGGGTGAGTGGCATTACAGTTCAGTTTTTCCGAGGGGGAGGGCAGCTGATGCGGGAGAGGGCAGCCAATGCGGGAGTGGGGGCCGGGTTCTGGGGTTACGTTCATACAGGTAAGTAGTTCCCACGGGGGCTCTGTCACACGGATGGAAGGGGTTTATTGTCTGCTTCCGAGCCACTCCCGAGGTATGGGGTTATGTCCCCGGAGATGGGCCCTGGAAAGATGGTCAGGCTGGGAGAAGCGCATAACCAGCAAGAGGTTGCAACACTGGGCAAAGTCTTGTTCAGGGGCTGATGGAAATTTCGGACTTGGCTCAGGAGTATATTTCGGGGGTATCTTCCTGAGCTTAGCTTCCAGCTTTTGGGCAATCTCACTTACATTTCTTTGTAGGACCTTTCTAGGGGAGGGGGCTTCCTGAACTGAGAGGGCCACCTGAATTAGCTAAACTAGTATGAAGCTACCTGGGTGTTTACCTGCTGAGACATATATTCCTATGCTGAGTCTTTCTCCTACCTGAACTCTAAAAGGGAGAGATTTATTTGGACACAAGGTACCCACCTACCCATGGTAGCACGCAGCCCTGGTTACACTGTGGTGGGTTGGGGATGTTCTGCAGCAAGTAGCAGGAGTTGCATGGGACCCACGATGGTCCCCAGGGCATGGTGGCTGCGATCAGATATGCCCAATCACTGCAGAAGTGTTCTCCAACTGACCCCTTGCACAGATACTTTTCATAGGTGACTTAAACAGGGCATCCTGAATGGCCTTCGCCACAGGTTACAGCAGACTCTTCCCTTAGTGTGAACATACGTCAAACAAAACAAGAGGCAGAAGTGGTCATGCTGGAAAAGGGGCCGAGGCATTTAGGACTCCCCGACTTCCCCAGACCTTACTAACCTGTAACTTCCAGTGAGTTGGGGATTTGGTCCCAAGGGACCAGGTTAGGAGGGGAAGCGAAGCAACTCAAGGTAACGAAGCATCCTACTATGCCCCAGTAAGCGATAGCAATTAGGACCCTATTCCCAATAGTCCAGTCTGTGGGGGCCACAGCAGCGAACCCAACTCCAAATATGATGGCAAGTAGGCAGTACAAGGATAACCTCCACCAGGAACAGGAGTCCATTTAGCTGTCGTCGCTCCCTGTGGCCAAGGTCTGTGGTGTCCGAGAGATTTGCACCTTTAGGGGATGGTCGGGCACAGGTTGGGCTGTCCAGTCGTCTGACTCTCACTGGGATGTGCCCTCTTGAGTCTGGAATGATGGACTCAAGGGACGACACCTGCAACCTTAAGAGCAGTGGGGGTTACAAGGATCACTGTGTGTGGCACTGTCCAGGAAGGCTGGAGGGGTTCCTTCTTTGTCTTTAACCCAGACTTGGTGCCCAGGTAGGCAGGGGTAAACTGGGTGTCCCAGGGAATGGTGTTCTGGGACAAAACAGTATAGTGTATCTTTGCTACGACCACCCCCCCCCCACCCCGGCAGCTGCTGGAGGACAGCATCCTGGCTGGCTTCCCCTAGGACCCTGGAGTTTCCCTTAAGTTCCCAAACAAAAGGGGGTGGTTGACTGAATAAGATCTCAAAGGGTGAATAACCGGTGGGTCCCAGGGCACATCTCACCTGGAGAAGGGCTAAGGGAAGCAAGTTCACCCAAGGGAACCAGTTTCCTGGCAGAACTTGGCTAGGGTGGTTTTGAGGGTCCGATTCATGCACTCAGCTTTCCCTGAGCTCTGAGACCTGTAGGCGGCATGGGGATTCCACTTGATCCCCAACATTTTTGCCAGTTCCTGGACTACGGTTGCTACATAAGCTGGGCCGTTGTCGCTTCCTATTGACATTGGCAACCCATGCTGTAGGACTATTTCCCTGAATAAGGCCTTAGTTATTTCTCTTGCCTTCTCAGTGGGGTATGCTTCTACCCAACCTGAGAAAGTACATACTATTACCAACAGGTATTTATACCCCCAGCTGGGTTTTACTTCCGTAAAGTCCACCACTATGTCTTCAAAGGGAGCTGTGCTTGTGTGTTGGACCCCTGCTCGAAGGAGGGGACCCTGCACAGAGTTGTTTTTAGTGCAAACCTGGCACTGGTTGCTGACGGTGGCACAGAGGGAGGCCAGTCGCACTATGTAGTAGTATCTGCCCAGTAGGGTCTCCAGCGCAATTTTTCCCAGGTGAGTGAGCTGATGGTACTGTTGGACAAGGGTATGGGAAGCTCCCTTGGGCACGGAGACCTGCTCATTTGGGAGTATCCAAGCTCTTTTGGAGGTTCGGCTTCCTCCCTCTCCCTCAATCCAGTCCTGTTCTTTTTGGTATAGACCGTGGGTCGGGCCTTTGTCCTAAGAGGGACAACTTGGTGCAGGGTAAGTGTGGCGTTGTTGATGGCCCTTAGGTCCTGCACCGGGCAATATCTAGTCCTGTCTGGCTTCTTTACTGTACTAGAGGGGTGTTCCAGGGTGACTGACCCTCAACTAGGAGCCTCTCTTTTCTTAGGCAGTCTATATGCTCGGTTATGCCCAACTGCAATAGAATATTGTCTTTATCGGGTCTGGAGTACCCTGGGTTTTAAGTTGGCGATGACTGGTGCGTGATTCTGTGCCTTCCCCGGGGGTTTGTTTTCTGCCCACACGTTGGGAAATAGCTCTCATAACTCCTCAGGGTTCTGGATCAGGTGCTCCTCTGAGCGTAGCCTCCACTCTTCTTCCTGGGGAACGGAGACTAGGAGACTGATACTGGTCCCAAGGCTTAGGGTCGTGGGCCTCCCTGGTTCGAAGATGATCTGAGCCCCCAGTTTAGTCAAAAGATCCCTTCTGAGCAGGGGGATCGGGCATTCAGGCAGGTATAAGGATTCATGGGTCACCTTGTGGCCACCGAGCCAGCAGGTCCTCGATTGGCAAAATGGTCACGAGTCCGATCCGCCTCCCTGTCGCTCCTATGATGTTAACGGTCTTTCCGCTGAAGGGGGCGATGGGAGTCATGACCACGGAGTGCTCTGCACCAGCATCTACCATGAAGTTCACAGTCTGGGCCCCAACTTGTAACCTGACCATGGGCTCGTGGGGGCCAAGATCCAATGAACCGGGTCGCCCCTATTCAGTGTCCAGGTTTGCCAGTCTGATCAGACGATCCTAGGGCTCAGGCCGATACTTTCCTCTCAGAGTGTCTCCTTGGTGCGCCTGAGTCTTCTGGGGGCACTCATTCTTCCAGTGTCCACTCTCCTTGCAGTAGGCACATTGGTCTCTGGCTAGTGGGACCCTCTTGGCATTGGTTCCCCCCTTTCCGGGGTGGCCCTTCTCATCTGGAGGGGTCAGGTTTCCCCAGGGCTGCTGCCAGTAAGGAGGCCTGCTGCTTTCGCTTCCTCCTAGCTTCCCGTTCAGCGACCTCGTCCCGTTTGACAAAGACCTTGTTCCCGACCTCTAGCAATTGGGTGATACTCATGCCCGCGAAGCCATCGAGCTTTTATAGCTTCCTCTTGATGTCTGCAGCTGCCTGTGCTATGAAAGTGTCCTTCCCCATCTGCTGATTTTCTGGAGCTTCTGGATCAAAAGGAGTATAAACCCGGAAGGACTCGCAGAGCCGTTCGTCATAGTCCCCTGGAGATTCGTCAGGGCTTCTGAACAACCGAGGTCATCTTTGTCATGTTCGTGGGCTGCTTGGTGCCCTCTGGGACCCCTTGAAGGATTGCCTCCCGGTGGTGTCAGAGCGCAGCTTGCCCTTGTTCAGTGTTGAAATCCCAGTGGGGCTGGGTGTCTGGGACTGCCGTTCAGGCTCATTCTTCTGGGTCCAGGACACCAAGTGGGGCATGCTCCTGCAGCCACTTCTGTGCCTTCATCAGGGCTCGCTGTGTCTCCTCCGTATTGAACAGTTAGGAGGAGTTGGTGACAGTCATCCCAATTGGTACGATGGATCTGAAAAATGGACTCCATGAGGTCGATAAGGGCCTGGGGCTTTTCAGAATAAGAGGGAGTGTGGTGTTTCCAATTCAAGAGGTCTGTGGTTGTAAAGGGCTGATAGTAGAGGATAGGTTGGGCAGGCTGGAGGGTCCCATTCTCGTCCAGACAGGAGGACATCTGGAAGGCTGGCTGAGCTGACTGGAGCCTCCTGGCCACCGGGGTCCCTGAGTCTCCCCCTGAAATGGTTGTGTGGTCTGAGGTGATAGCTGATGGGGGGTGGGAGGGACAGCAGGAGGGTTTACTCACCGGTCCGGACCCAGAGGAGAGACCGAAGGAGGGGGGTCTCTGGGAGGCCAGGTAATGCACCAGAGTTCGGGGGAAGTGGCAGTGCAGTAGGGGCATATGGTGGTGGCGGAGGCGGGGGTCGTCTTCTGCTGGTCCTTGGTGAATGACTGGCTTCTGAAACCTTGCCTCCTGAGTTACTAAAATCCTACTTTGTCCCTTCTTCCCAGCACATAATTGGACCCACGGGGGCAGTGTTTGGGCAATCTCTAACCAGGAGTCAATGTAGGGGAACCACTAACCATACCGCATGAACTCTGGATAGGTCCAGGGTCCCCTCTGAAGGCCAGTCAACACCAAAACCTGGCCATTCCTTTTTAAAGTGTTCGGAATTTCTTTGGACTCATCTAAATGCCATAATCTCCAGAAAAGCCCTTCTTAAAGTTTCTAAGCATGCAGGTCAAAACGGTGGGTTTCGACCGTGACAAACCCATCCCCGTGTCAGTTGCACGAGACAGACAAAGGATTGGGTTCCCCTTTCGAGGCCTCTCAGATGCCCACCTGTCCACGTCTCTCCAGAGAACTCAGGCTCATCTTAGCTAAGACCTCCAAGTAGAGGCCGCATTGGCCCTTGCGCGGAATACAGTAGCTGCGGAATGCAGGTTGGGGCCTGCTCGGACTCCCGCAGCACAAGCTGTGGAGCCACAAACTGGTAAGACAGGGACAGGCCCCTGCCTTCCTCATTCACTCAACTTTTTCTCAGAGTTTAAGCATAACGCCCTGCCCCCCGTCGCCCGCCCCCCCCCCCCCCCCCCCCGCCCAGGTTGGCCCTGTTCTGTGTTCTTGCTACCCGAGAAGCTAGGAGGTGACCATTCTCCTCTTCCATCCAGAGACGGGCCTGACTGTGGCTGGACTTGGCACCTGGGGCCTTACCTGTTCCCGGGTCTTCTGGCACCATTCGCTCCCTCTCTCCACTGAGTCGGGCCGGGTCACAGGGACTCCGCCCCTGCGCAAAACTCCTCAGAAGGAGGTCCCGTCAAGTGGACAGGTGGCACCTACCTCATTCATCCGGAGCTCCCCGCCGGCCACACCTGCTGTCTCCCAAGCCAGAGGTGCAACGGGCCCGTTCGATTGGGTTTCCTGGTCAGGAAACCTAATGTTCCAAGAGTCCAGGTCCAGCCGAAAAACCCAAGTGTGCACTTGGAGAGATGGAGGAACTCAGATTTTATTACGCACGTGGGCCCAGAGGAGAGTTCGGTCCCCAAATTCTGGGTCCCGAGCTGCGGTTTTCAGGGGCTTATAGGGATAGGGGGTGGAAAGCAAGCGGGAGTACAGAGGTAAATTTTGCTGTTAGCTGAAATAAATGGACACAGGCCGAGGCCAGGCTGCTGTCTTAAATTAGCTTGCTGACTCACACAAGCAAGTTCTTACAGGTGCACACCCTGCAGCCCTCAGCACACACACACCCAAGGGCTGCATTATCAGGAAGCAGCTTGTTTCAGCATTGCACAATGGGGAAGAATGAAGGGGAAAGGGGTTCCTTCAACAGGGAACACTAGCAGACATCTAAAAGTTCATTATTTTAGTTCACCTTTTGAAGCATTCACAGACTTTCACACTCAAACAGTGGTACCACATCTAGGATCCTAGTTCCAAAATTGATGACAGGTGTCCAGCCAGAACCGTATTCATAGGTTCTGACTCAAGGCAAAACTGCTACTGTGAACTTCAAGTCCAAAGCAGACATTTTTCAGACTTCTACATTGAAAGATAAATAGAATAATAAGACCTGTTAAAATGATTTTTGGATCACTATTGATAGATTTTTCAGTTTCTGATTTTTGAAAGAATAAGATGTCCTAGGTCATCAGACTTTAATATACTGGAGCTCTGAAAATAAGGCAATCCTGCCACAACTCAGCAAGAACTCACTGATCAGAAAGGTCAGAGATTTCAAATATGCACTTCCAAAATTCCTTGACTGAAGGACCATTTTCCAATTCAGTGGAAATTTGTGAGAGTAACATACAGTTCAACTTCCAAATCTGCCAATTACAATTCACAAAATGTTAAAAACATAATGCTCAAATAGAAAGTTTGTGTCAAAATTTCATTTAACTGGTTAATAACATACCCTGCAGGATGTAGAGCTAACCCACAAGAGGACTTCAGATCTGACATTTTATGTAGTTAGTGGAGAAAAGGAACAATGAAGTAAGATCAATAAGTTGCAAACTAAAGCGGTTTTGATAAACTTTAGGGATATCTTCACGTTGCTGGATGGGAAAAAAATCACACTTTATCAGTTGTATAGAATGATAAAATGCTCAAGCCCCAAATAATTACAATATTGCATTCCTCCAAAAGGTGAATTGATGCTCAGGCAGCCTTCTTAGAAAATGCACTAGCACAGTCGTTAAAGATTATGTAGTCAATTCTTACCCTATTTTCAATCCGTGGATAATTTTTATTGACATGTACAAGTATATATTTTTCTTTTACTGTAACAAAATATTCATGTATATAAATACACAAACATATATAAAGATATATACATATATACATGTGTACATATATGATAACATATGTGATTAAATTAAATTAAAAACCCATTAATTCTAAACCAAAGTTAGAGATTTGGAAGTGACAAAATGACTCTTTTGAAGAGTCTTTATTGCAAAATACTGATTCCAACTCTCTTCTTAGCCAGGGAAAATCATTTGTCAAAATTTTGCATTTTTAATTTTGTGGTTACAATTTTAGTTCAAATCTATGTGTCTAATCACATATAATTTAGTTTGGTATATATTGCTCTTTATATTTAACAGCATCATGTTGTCTCTTCTCTGACTAAAAATGAGATTATTCCATTTTAATACTTGTGACTATTTCATAAATATTTATTATATGACATGTTGTAGTTTATCCATTTTTTATTAATTGAAATAAAATTTTCCAGCGTTTTCCTATTCTAAGTGGAACTACTGTGGGCATACACTTAGCTGATATCTGGTATACATCTCCAGAGTATAAATCTAGGAGTACAGGGCCATTATCTGTTCATGTCCTCAGCTTTACAAGATAGTGTCAAAACGATGGTCAAAATGTCTGTACATAGTATTTATTCTCACTGAGAGCATGTAAGAGTTGCTTTTATACACGCTACATCCTCACCAAATATATTCTGGGTTTATAACATATGTTGAAGAAAATATATGAAAACATCAGTTTGTTTCAGCCAAAGACCACCAGGGAAACATCTACAGTTAGACAAGTTGGGTTTATTCATCATTGAAATGAGGGAAAACACATAGCACAGGATTTTCAGTAAGACAGTGTTAGAAAGAACCATTCTTAATATCTAGGTACTTGGTTGGGTAATTTTGCTGGGGGAGTGATCTAAGGAAGTAAGGCCTTACCCTGGATTGGGTACTGCCAGATAGTGAGGGCAAATTTACGATTAGGTAACTTTGTTTAGAGGAGAACAGACAAGAGTGAGGATACAGCTGTAATTAGTTAGAAGTAGCAGTCTCTCATTTAGTGAGAGAGTGGTATGTTTGGTAATTTGTGGATTTCCTAAGTGACCTTGTTTTCTCTCATTTTATCAAGATCTCAGAGTGACCTAATTTGATATAAGTATTCTGTGACATTGTTATGGTCAAAGGAGAACAATATGATTTTACCTGTAAATTTCAGGTAGTTTTTACAACCATCTAGGCTTAGCTGTGAGCATTAATTAGTTTTTCAAAGCCAGGGCAGGAACTGCTTTTGTTTTCTTTTTCAACAAAAATATTACAAAGTACTGGGAGGGGGAAATGGAGGTATTATACAGTTGTAAGTTTCTTACACTATTCAAAAAGTGGTATAATATTGCTTGAAGATAGATTTTGTAGGGTGTGTAAAACCACTTTGGGACCCAGTTTAGTATGTCTTTTTTTTTTTTTTTTTTTTTTTTTTTCTTCTTTTTTTTTTTATTTTTTATTTTTTATTTTTTCTTTTTTTTTGTTTTTTTTAGTATGTCTTAACAAATTTAAACATTCAATTGCCATATGATGCTGACATACCATTCCTGTGTATTTACTCAAGAGAAACGAAAATCTATATTCACACAAATATTTCTATGCAAACTATCGTAGTTCCCTTATTTGTAGTAGCTCAAAATTATAAACATATCCATCAAGTTGTGAATTGATAAAAGAATTGTAGTACACACATGCAATGGAGTCTTACCCAGCAATAAAAAGTTATGAACTATTGACACATGCAACAACATGGATCGATCTCAAAATTATTATGCTGAGTGAAAGAAGCCAGACCAAAATAAACAAAGTATGATTCCACATATATGAAATTCTGGGAAATACAAACTAATCTATCATTATATAAGGCAGATCAGTGGTCGCCTGCGTACTGGAGTTGGGAGTTTGAGATTGGACAGGGTGGAAAGGAATAGCTGGCAAGATGGAGAAGTTGCAAAGGAGCATGGGAAAATTTTGGAGGTGATGGATAGGTTCACTATCTTGATTGTAATGATGGCTTCATATGTGTATTCACACATGAAATTTAGCAAATTGTACACTTTATGTATGTGCACTTTGCTGCAGGTCAACTATACTTCTGTAAAGCTGTGTGCATTGTCTATATAACAAATGAAATAAAACATTTTAGATAACTAATGGGATAAAGCATTGTTTATATGTGTTTATTAGCCTTAAGTTTTCCAGCTTCTGTGAAACACCACTCTTCATTTGCCTTTATCTGGCTGAAAGACCATGCCCCATTTCCCTGTAGGACTGTAATGCCCCCAATTTTGGTTTCCTGGGTTAGTCATATGCCCCGGAACAATTCCATCTTTCCATTCACCTATCATTTTGATTTGGTTTTTAGAATCTTGTAGACTGTTTTACTTTTATTGTTGTTGTAGCTATTTTTTGTTTGTTTGTTTGTTTATCTTGGATGTTGCTCTTGTAAGTTCCTAAAAGCTTGCCAATACATTCACAATATATTTGTTGCAGTTTATCCAGCACCCATATGTTTTGCTTTTCTGTTATGCTATACTGTCATGATCAGGTAACCTAGGTCAATTCATATGAACATGCGTGTATGTGGGCAAAACACAGACGAGGCATCAGTGTTGCCAACACTTTGCTGGACCCCTGGAGGAAGAGGAGATAATTGACATAGAAACAGAAATTTACAAAGTTTTCAAAGGAATAATCACTAATCTTTTCACACATAGGGAAACTTTCCAATTGATAATAGAGGAGATTATGCTTGTCTGAGAAATATTATTATAGTTTTTTTCTTCTTTTTTTGAGGTACTGCAGCCAGAGACTGAACCTAGGGCCTCATATGTGGAAAGCCAGCCCTTAACCATTGAGCCAAATTGGCTCTCCTGAGGTTTTTTCGTTTGTTTGTTCATTATCTGTTTTTCTGTTTTTAGAAGCTACTGGGGACCAAATCCAGGACCTTCTATGTGGGAAGCCAGGGCTCAACCACTTGAGCCATATCCTCCCCCTATAGTTTCCTTTTTTTTTTTTAAGATTTATTTTTTTATTCATTTCTCTTCCCCCGCCCCCCCCCTGGTTGTCTGCTCTCTGTGTCCATTTGCTGTGTGTTCTTCTGTGACTGACTGCTTCTATCCTTATCAGCAGCACCCGGAATCTGTGTTTCTTTTTGTTGCATCATCTCGCTGTGTCAGCTCTCCGTGTGTGCAGCACCATTCCTGGGCAGGCTGCACTTTCTTTCACGCTGGGCGGCTCTCCTTACGGGGCGCACTCCTTGCGCGTGGGGATCCCTTACGCGGGGGACACCCCTGCGTGGCAGCGCACTCCATGAGCACATTAGCATTGTGCATGGGCCAGCTCCACACAGGTCAAGGAGGCCTGGGGTTTGCATGGACCTCCCATGTGGTAGGTGGACACCCTATCCATAGGGCCAAGTCCACTTCCCTATAGTTTCTTTTTCATGTGAAACAGAGCTTAGTATAAAAGACAAAAATAAAATGAAGACAGAGCAGAATTGTGCTGGATCATAAGGGAGGAAAAGGGAAAGAAACAGACATGGAGAAAGCGATTAAGCAATTAAGAATTCTTTTGTGGAAAGAGAAAAGAATCTAAGTCATGGATCTCTGATGTACTCAGCATCTCAGGTTCAAATCTTGACTACGAAACTTAATAAATGTATAAATTTAGGAAAATTACTTATCAAATCTGAAACTCGGTTTTCCTTTTATAAATTGTACCTAATACATAAGTTGGATGTGATGATCAAATGTGATAAAACATTGCTTTCAACTGGTTTTGCCCATGTCCTACTGTAAGAAGTGTATTACATACAAAACGACCACTGGTATAGACATACACACAAACACACGCACACACGAACAAGAACATAATATAAAACTGAAGCAAAAATTTCACAAAATAAAGCTTAAGCTTTTGAAAAGAGATATACTCTGAAATATGTTTTATTGCATTGTGTTCCATTAAAAATTGCTGGTTTTGGAGTGGATGCAGCTCAAGTAGTTGAGCTCCTGCCTCCTACATGGGGTCCTGGGTTTGGTTCCTGGTGCCTCCTAAAGAAAACAAACAAACAATGAGCAGACAATGAACAAAAATAGATGAGCACGGAATAGATGTAGTTCAAGCAGTTGAGCACCTGCCTCCCAAATGGGAGGTCCCAGGTTCAGTTCCCTGTGCTTCCTAAAGTAAAAACAAACAGACAACAAGCAAAACAATGAGCAGACAATAAGCAGACAGGAGCAAAAACAACAAGCAGACAACAAGCACAAACAATGAGCAAAATCAATGAGCAAATACACAAGGGAGTCATCTCGGTGGGGAAAAATTGCTGGTTTTGACCCACTAAGTGATTCCATGGTTCACTATGGGATTGTAACTCACAGTTTGAAAAACACAGAGATAGTGTATACAAAGCACATACCATCATAGCTGGTACATTCTAAGCAATTGTTTAATAGTTGTATTTTATGCTATTTTTCATTCTTTTCATTTTCCTGTCTTTTCCATGTTTTTTTGAGAATCATCATATTGGTGTTCATATTATAAACATTCATTTTCTCCATGATTTCTTCCAAGAACTACAGTTTTTGTGATTTTTAAAAAATATTGTTTAAAATTTATTTTTAAAGATACATAGATCACACAGAATGTTACATTTAAAAATATAGGAGGTTCTCAAATACCCCACTCCCTATACCCCCTACTTTTCCATATCAACAACTTCTTTCTTTAGTGTGGTACATCCATTGACTTTGATGAATACATTTTGGAGCATAGTTTTGAGGTTTTTAATAACGACCAAAGCAAAACACAATCTTTCTGGAAATTGTTCTTGATAAAAACCAAACTACCTAACTCATAAACTGCTTACAATATTACAAAGTGAATCATTACAAGGGTCATACATATAAACACTTTTACTCATTTTGCTAAATTTTAACTCAGTTCTTGCTCCTGAGATACAATGTTGAATTTCTAAAAACTCTTTATTGATTCATTCATTCAATGGATAAATATATATTGAGTATAATAAGTCAGGCTCTGTTTTAAATGCTTAAAATAAAAAGAAATCCTTGCATAAGGCATAAAGGAGTTTACAATCTAATCATTTTACCCATAAAATAGCACCAAACACTGATATACAACTGTTGTTTCTATAAAGGACAAGATATAATTATGTTTTATTTTTCATTTCCAAGCTCACCATAATTATGGATTCTGAAAAACAAACCTTCTACAGGATTATAAGAGTTCAGGCAGAAGAGTCTCAAACTAGAGATACATTAAGTTTAACATAGGGAATATATTTATAAAAAATTCTTTGGGGGTATAACATACTTCATATAATTTTGCCACTGAATAACATGGGTGTGGAAGTGTATGATAAGCAGGGAAGGTCTTCAGCATGATTAAACAAGTTCATTGCCACATTAAATTCTAACTTAAAAGTGTATGCATTTTTTTTTTTGCTGAGTTAAAGTTATCTAAATATACCTCCACATTAGAAAATCTGAAAAATACAAAAATGCTAAAATTTAAAAACCTGTGATGAAAATAACCAGTAAAATAAGCCCTGTTAACACATTCTTAAGGATATATAATAATTTATCAAATTTCTTGGTGTTATTGAGGTCTTTTCTAGTACAGTTGTCATTTCTAAACCAATATTCATGTACATACTATGCTTTTGTATGCATACAATATAATTCTGTTTAAAATTGCATATACAGTATAAATGTAGGAAAAAAAGCAATGTCGTCTTGTGTAGAAATGTCTTCTTATTTCATTGTCTCTATGCGTAGAAATGCAAATGTTTTTAAAATTTCATTGCTTGCTTATTTTTTCTGATTTTTCAATAATGTATGTTTTGTGCAGTAGAAATCCTATGAATACAATAACAATTTCATGAATATTCTTGTCCTTGTATATTAAAACATTTATGTTTAGGAAAAGTTCATAGAGATGGAATCACTGGTCTTCAAATTTATCCTATATTAAGGATTTTTATGTATCTTGATAAACTGTACTACAAAACAGTTCTATCCATTAATTATTCCAAAGGCCTTACATGAAAGAGTCTGTTTTATGACATATTAGGCACTATCACTCACTCAGTTTCATGGGCTAACTTTTATGTTTAAATTTGCATTTCTTGGATTGCTATTGAATTTGTTTACATTTCTAAGTATGTTTTATTTTAGTAAATTTTGCATTGTCTCTTTCTGTCCTTTATCCATTTGAATTGTGTTTTGGTTGGATTTTTTCATTGCTTTATGGATGACCTATGTGAAAAATAAATTTTACACTACTTTTTAGTACATGCGTTCTAAAATTGTCTACTTTGAGTATTAAAAAAATGAAGTGTTTCATATTGTAAAATTCTATTAAATATCTGAATAATTTTTTTTTAAAGATTTATTTAGTTATTTCTCTCCCCTTCTCCCCCCTCCCGCTGTCTGTTCTCTGTGTCTATTTGCTGCGTCGACTTCTTTGTCTCCTTCTGTTGTTGTCAGCGACACGGGAATCTGTGTTTCTTTTTGTTGTGCCATGTTGTTGTGTCAGCTTTCCGTGTGTGCGGCACCATTCCTGGGCAGGCTGAACTTTCATGCTAGGCGGCTCTCCTTATGGGGCACACTCCTTGTGCGTGGGGCTCCCCTACGCGGGGGACACCCCTGCGTGGCAGGGCACTCCTTGCGCGCATCAGCACTGTGCCTGGGCCAGCTCCAGATGGGTCAAGGAGGCCCGGGGTCTGAATCGCGGACCTCCCATGTGGTAGACGGCCTCCCTAACCACTGGGCCAAGTCCGCTTCCCCTGAATAAATTTTAAATGAAGGTAACGTGTTGCAATATCTTATGTGTCTTAATATTTATAAGTACTTATTACTGGGAGAATTAGATCACTTTTTTTCCTTTTCATTGTTATTCTCCACAATAAATTATTATATCAGATTTCTTGCCCTAATTGCTATCTGTAGAATCAGATCTTAATAACTGGCTATTCTTTTGTGAGTGACTCCCATTTGAATATGTCTTTTTACCTTGGTTTTCTCATTGCCTAAAATGGAATACAATACATGACACAGTGGTGCAATAATGTTGAATGAGTATATGATTGAGCATTCTTTAAAATTCATCAATATAAATGTGGATTATAATTTTAATAAGTCAAAATATTTATAAATAAATATTATATTAATGTCTTAGGACAGCAACAATAATAATATATAAAACATTAATAAACTCAAAATCCTGATGTCTGGCTAAATTCATTTTTCTTTAACTATAATTGATCCCAATGGATGATGAACTCATGTAGAACTAGGACATTGTCTTTTTTTATCTTTAAATATCTAACACTTATCACATTTCCCAGAATACAAGGGACACTTAAAGAGAGTGTTTTAAACAACTGAATCATCAGGTCCCAAAGAACATATCAAATAAGAAGGAAAATAATGATTTCAAGACACTACATATTTGATAAATATATTATCACCTATTATTACTAACAATTTTATTCTTAGATACCACTTCTAAATATGAAGGGGTCTGCTCATAGGGGATATAGCAGGCTTTTTATTTGTTGTTTAAATGACATTTTTATTTTGAATAAAAAATTCAACAACCCATAAGAATACATTGTTAATAATATGATATATATTTGTTAAGTATTTTTCTATGCTAGTTTTTTTTTTCCAGTTGATTTGAGTTTTGGATAACTGTATCCAAGCAAAATATATTTGCTGTATGCAATTATTGTACTAATTTCCTAGGGCTTCCATTACAATTTAACCACAAAGTGTGTGGATTAATGCAACAGAAATTTCTTCTCTCAATATTTTGGAGACTAGAAGTCAAAATCAAGATGTCAAGAAGGACATGCTCACTCTGAAGGCTCTAAAGAAGAATTTTTCCAAAAAATAAATAAATAATTTTTTAAAAAAATAATTTTTCCTGATTCTTCAGCTGATGGTGGCTTCTGACAATCATTGACATTCCCTGGCTTGTACTTACATCAATCAAATCACTACCTTCATCTTCACAGGATACCTGTAGCTCATCTATGTCTCTATATTCAAATCTCCCTCTCAAGTCTCTAATACAGACACATGTCATTGAATTTAGGACACACCCTAATCCAGTATTCCTCATTTTAATTTAACTAATTACACCTGCAAAGACCTTATTTCTGAATAAGGTTACATTCTGAGGTTCCAGATAGGCATGAATGTGGGGGAGGAGGGAGCACTATGCAAACCACTACGATTTTTAATCTTTCTTTTCCACAAAATATAAAAAGTCTTCTGTCATATTTTCATATATATTTTATAGATATTTTAATAACTATAACATTCCAGGTAAATGATGTTCTACAACTATAATTATTTTCGTTTAATGATTTTTAGCAATTTTTCAACATTATTAAAATTGTTACTATTAAGCTCACCAGATCTGTTTACTCATCTTGCATTGAGGAAATGAATAGCATAATGCATAATAATAGTTCTTTTATATGATAGGGCCCAGACTAAACTGTAATAACAAGCTAAAATAATACTGAATATAAAATGTATCTCTCATGAAACAATCCAGATGGAGGTGGGCCATCTAGTTTGAGTGGTAGCTCTAATTCATGAGGTTATACAAGATCAATGATATTTATTTAGTTTTTTGCTCTGCAATTCATTATGATATTGTTCTCATCTGTTGGTTGAAGTAGATGAAGTTCACCAACAGACATCTGTTCTTCTCTCCTGTTCATAAGTAAAGAAAAAGTGAAGAGCAAGCATCTTCCTTTTAAGGATTTGTTCCCAGAAGTTAGATATATCACTTCTACATGAATCACATCAGCCAGCATGGAGTCACATAGTCACATCATCTCTAGTTACTAGAGATGCTGAAAAAAGTATCCCCTGAATGGATGGTTATGAACCCAGAATTTGGGACATTATTAGTGAAGGGATGAAAGGGACAAAGGATACTGGCAAACAATTGGCAATGTTGGCCATAGTCCATTCTTCTGAACATGCAAGTACCTATGGATCTGCTTCTTATAATACATCGAACCACTCACCCGCTCTAAAAAGAGATAATTTCAAAGTCACATCCAGGATCATATCCAATTCTAAATCCAGGAGTTCTGGGTAATGGGTGGATGTGCAATGCTCATCATTAGGTCCAGATATAGAGCTCCATTTTTCTGCAGCCTATAAAATAAAACTGCCCTATATATGTAGACCTAATATATTCTACAAGTGTAGGAGCTGGACAACATCAAAAACATCTCTATTCTGAAAAGAGAAGAATGGGGGGAGGGGACATAGTCACTTTTCCATAGCAGTTATCACAGTGCCATAGAAGGACTCCTTGACCTTCTTCTTTATTGTATTTTCTGTTAGTTTTGGAGGTTAAAAAAAAATGAAGCAAATAAATCCATCCACTGTACTTTGTGGTCTTTGGATTTGATATCGAAGAGGTTCTTTCCTATCCATTATCATCCATGGTCACATCACATAACTTTGGAGAGTTTATCCTCATCTGTAGCAGCTTGCATCCTTGTTGCTTTAGGAGTTGAAGAGACCCAGGATTTGGAGGCAAATAATTTTTTCTTAGGTAATATATTTACCTCAGAAACTTAGTATAATAGATTTCTGGACTTTCTCTATCAGTCAGTTAAAGGTGCAAGTCACTAAAGCGAAAAGTCTCACTGAGATAAAATTTTTAAGCATAAAGTCTCTCATTTATTTACTATTTTCCCTGCTAAATTCATGCCTGTCTTTCTCAATTCAATGGAAACTAAATTTGAGTGGGAAAGAATTTTGCCTCTGGGCTGAGTCCCATTGTTTAGCAGAGAGTACTTAAATGGAGATTTTTTAAAAAGGCTCTGAGTTTATCTCCTTACAAACGGCTGTTTGAGGTTAGAAATTTAATGGTTTTTTTCCCAGCATTGCCAGGGCTCAAATGCTGAATCCCAGTAAATTTAGACGGTAGGCATCTGACAGTCTCCTCATCAGAACTCTGCATCCTTCTTTGTCTGAAAAACATAGAACTTCGCATGAGGCATTCAGGGCCTTGCTGCTTTCCAAGACTACAGGCCCGGTAACCGCAGATTTTTGTTCAATTTGGTTTTGTCTGCAGTTTCTTCACGATTACATTCATATTACATACCTTTGACACAATATCATTGAAGTAAAGTTGTGTTCCTTTTTCTATCAGATTATATATGACTTTAAATCGAACCATTACTGAAGATGGTGCTTCATTTTAAGCACTTTCTTAATGTTTTGTCTGACAGACAATTATACTGTAAAGGTAAATGTAATTGCCTCTGTAATTAAAAATATTGTGGAGGTTTGTGTATTTATCCAAGATTATTCCTTGTTCTTGCCAAACCTTATATTTATATACTAGCCATTTATTCATATCTATATGGACTCATGTTTTGCTATTGTACTCAATGTGCTGTAACTTCTATTATTATTTTGTTTTTCAAATTGTCCCTAATTTGGCCAGTGAAAGGCCTTTTTAGTTGGATTCTATGTCCTTAAACATATCCTCATCATTCTTTAAGGGCTTCCTTATATTCTGGAACAAGATCTTCTAGGTTCATCTTGTACTTTCTCTACTCTAGTCATGAAACTATCCATTTCACCCAGGCATATTTCTTTCTTTAATTTGAAGAAGCTATCTGGACACTTGGTATGCTAACTGCTGTTGGTGCCTCATGGTTACCAGACCTTCTCCTTTACAGAGTTATAGAACTTAGCTATTAAACATATGCACACACACAAAAACATCTATACACATTTACTTATATAGTTATGTCTATATGCATTCATATATACATTGAACTTAGTTCCCAGCCATATTTCCAAATTCAATCTCTCACCCTAATTAAAACACTTCCAAATTCAATCTTGATTTCTTTTTTTCCCAAATCTGTGACTCTCTTCACACACATTGAGAACCTTAGCTCCTACTATGCATAATATGTTTATTTCATTCTATTACCCTATATGGAACTGATGTTCATCTCCATGGATTCAGAGTCCAACATATATGAAAAGGATGCTCCACAGAGGCATGGCCAGGAGTGAGGAGCCCAAAGCCCAAGGCAGGCAGTGTGGTTAGGGAACAGGTCAAAGAGGGCTTCCATGAATAGGAGAAGCCTGAGGTGAACTGTCAGATCCAAAATGGAGTGAGAAAAGCATTGACATTTGAGGGTGGCCCAGGACATGGACTAGAGCCTAAGTGGAAAGAAGAGTTCATTCTTATGGAGGAACAGTCTGGCATGGGTTCATGGCAGTGGGGAGAGGAAGTCCTCGAGCAATATGTGAAAGCCAAAGTTGGAGGAGGTGACCATCTATACTGGAAATGGCCCTAATCAGAAGTTGGAGTTGTAGCAGGGAGAGGATGACAGTTATGTGGGTGGGGTGCCAAGTGGGGAGGAGTAAGTATGGCCAAGTCTGAGTTATCAGAGCCAAAGGTAGTGAGCAGCGTAGTTACAACAGAGACCATGTGGTCCACAAAGCTGAAACTACTTACTACCTGGCCCTTTATAGAAAAAGTGTACTGACCCCCAATAGAGAGTAAACTCAAATCTCTAGACTCTATTCTATAACTTCCTTCAAAAACTATTTGCGTGAATGTTACCCAATCCTTAAATAGAATTCTTAAAGTTCCAAAAGCTGATTCTTATTCCTGGAATGGGCTTTCCTAACTTGTCCATATAATAATCTCTTACTTATTATTTGAGATACTGTCCAATTCTGTGTACTCTGTGAAACACTTTTTGATCAACTCTTGTCCTTAGCAGATAATTTACACCACACATACACACACATAAATACATATACGCACTCACACATATAAGAAATATATATATTTCTGTGTACCTTGTGCCAAACTGTGAGATATGTGAGGATGGTTAAATGTCTTATTCAATATTTTTCCTACTGTATGCAGTGAATGGTTGGCAAATACATGAGATAATACAACAGCTCATTTTTTTTTCACCAATCTGAATCATACCATTTAAGCAAAAACATAGTTTTCCATTTTATATATTTTCCTCGTCATTTTTTTCCCTAGAATTCATTAATACTCGCCTGACTTCATAACCTGAGTTGATCATAATTTAAACTTTACTTGGCAACTCAGCAGTATTATTAGCAATCTTTATCTTTTTACTGCATAGTGATATCATTCCAGGACAGCTTCTTATTTCTTTCTTCTTTCAATCTTAGGACAGTCAGCTAGCTCATCTTTTACCTGGTCCTAATGGACCATACTGTAGTATGCTGATGCCAAGTAGCTAAGTCTAAAAGTTATTCAATAAATATATTGAATGCAATCCTTGAAGGAATTTCATGACAAAATTTTATATATTATGAGGCATTCTTTTGATTGCTACTATTCTTGTGACTTTATCACTAACCATTGAACTTTTATTACTGAACATTTAAACTTGGGCATGGCTGTACATATATTTTGAGTTGAATTTGAGAGTTAAGATTTTAAATCCTTATACTTATTTCTCTGTGCTTTAAAATTCATTTAGAAGATATACAAACAGTCCATGCAATTCTTGCAGCTATTGAATTTGAATTCAGAAGCTTAACACTGAATTATATAGTTATTTTTACTATAAGCCATAATAGTGTGTTTATACTATACATTTGTGACCCAGAAAGCAATATTGCTGATGTAAAATGTTCACCTCGTGCCAAATACTCTTGCTCTTCTACCCCTGCTTCAAAATGTCATGTCTTTCAGCTGTTCAACTTCCAGCTGCCAAAAATCAATGTGTTTGCATCTGCTGGTTCAATTTTGTTGTTCTAATCAAAAGCTATTGCAATTGGAAACATAAGAAACAATAAATTATCTATATGATATTATTGTTGAGAAACAATAACAAGTACATTTATTCTACTAGGTGCAAGAAGCATCTACAATTACATTTCTTTGTTTATACTTTTGAAATAAGTGAAAGTAAAAGTGTTTTTTTTTTAATCTAGTAGAGAACTCTCTCTGCCACACACACCGACACACACATAACATCACTGTTGCATGTATTGCCTTAGCTCTCACTTGTGTCTGTGGTAATATCACACATTTAGTTGAATTTAAGAAAGTAAATCGAAGTCCTAAGTTCATCAGTGCAAAAGCAGAAGTCACTGAGGGAATGATGTTGTCTTCACAAACTCACATTCATATGGCATCAATAAAAACTCCAGATTTTTTGAGATGTCCTTGGAACTTAAAGTTTCAAAGCATGGAGAAGTAGAAATTATATCAAATGTTGTGACTTAATTCTTTCATACTAGTGCTAGTACTTCAAATTTCTACTTTAGGTTTAACCAAAGTCCTTTCATTAGCCTTTACCTTTAAAGAATTCAAGTGCTACTTTTCATTTGTAATGCTTGTAAAAAGTATCCATTTTTGAGGAACCTAAACTTTTTACATTAAAACTGAAATTGGCCATAAATAAATTGACTGTTAAAGAAATGTAAATGAATATGAGAGAAGTAATGCACATAGATATATGTGTATTTTACCAGTTTTGTTAACCAAGGTAAAAGGTTGAATTCTCAAACCAAATTTTAAACATGCAAAAATGGATCTAATTTGAGTTATAAATTAATACAATTATGTTTTTATTAGTCTACTTTAATTATTGTTTGCTCTCAAATGTGAAAGCCTGTATTAAATAATCTTTTCTGACTTGACCACTTAAACTGATTAAAATTAATAGTAGGAAACTTATTAGAACAGGAATAGCAATTCTTACATACAGGACATGAGTTCTAATTAAGACACCCCCTCTTCTTTCCTCATATTTTGTATTATGCATCAACTGTTTTCAACAGGAAACCTTCCTAGTCAAGTCATATCAGTTTATTTTCAGGAAATAATCCAGGCATAAAATGTTTTCCAACAAGATTAATAGGAAGAAACTTAGACACATTGGAGTTTGCATTTGCATCTAAACAGCTTTGCACATACTGATTTTTACTGCAATAAAGCTGTGAATAACCTATGGAAGAGGTCAGGACAAGCATATTGTTTCGGTGACCCTGAACTCACCTCACTATGCTGAACTATATCTAATCTTGCTCAGTTTTTCATGATTTATTACTATTAGTGACTTGTGAACTCAATATATAAGTTAGGCCTCAAGTAATGTATATACAAGAAAGTAAATTGATCAGAAAAAGTCACAGCTAATGTTTAAGAATAGCACATTAAAAATCAGGGAAATTTTTAAGTGCCAAGGTCTTAAAAATGGACTTATTGCTCCTCTGTTTGCTTCACAACTGATCATATGGCATTGCATAATCATTAAATTCATTCCATATATTTTATTTCAAGGTAATAATGGCTGCAAAAATAGCAATTTTATTTAATATGTAGTAACACAAATCTAATAAACAAGTATATCTGAGGTACTAAGTAAACACTTTAACATGTGTTTTAATTTTCCTTTCAAAAGAAAGTTTTTTTCCTTACACAATGCTGCTTTTCATCTGAACAGCCTTTGCCTTCCAAAATTCTTGCTATCTATAGTGATGCAAAATGACATTGTCCTGAATAGAGCATCTGTAAAGTTGTATTTTTCCCAACACTGGCCACATTATAAGCCATCCCCAGCTCACCCCAACAAGTAAAAACTGTGATGCTCAGCTTAGTTTTATCCCCCAGCACTAGTGTCCTTGTGTTTTGAGCATACAACCACATGGCTAGCTACTGTTGTCAAAGGGACTATTTATGGGCAAGTCATCAAGTCTAGTGCTGCTGGCAGCAGAGTTGGCCAGATTCCCATGTGGGATTTTACAATTTGTTTTCTTGATATTTGGAGCAGTCCAATACTTTCCCAGAGGGATAGATTCATGATCAAAAGAAAATTCCCCAGGCTTCATGTCTTTCCTATATCTTGGTCTGTTCTTTAATCTCCAAAACACCTAGGAGGCATGTCAGATTGATCAGGCATTTTGAAAGAGAAAGCAAAGGAGGATGTAGTCAATTAAAGGCAATGAACCCATGAAAAGTTGGATTTTCTCCTAGAAGAAAGGAGGAAATAATTTTAATTATAATAGAGAATTATTGATTAAATGGGACCCAATGAAGTAAATTTTATAAAAGTTAAACATAGTGTCATTAGGAAAAGCTGCTGACACAGGAGTCACCTGGTCCTGGGTTCAAGGTCTTAAAGCCGTTTAGCATCTGTGTTCCTGGGTACAATCCCCTCATGTATACAATGGAAGAAATATTAGCTACCTCATATAGGTGTTGTGAGGACTAAACGAGAAAATTGTAATTGATCAATAAATTGTATGTTATTTCTTTTTTCTTCAGTTTGAAAAACCTACCTGATTCTGTTTAAAGATTTTTAAGGGCATAATTTCATACATATTAGAACATATAGCATTTTTATAATAATTTAATTTGTCTTATTCCTGAATTATAAACTTCCTGTGGCTAAAACAATGACTTATATTTCTTAATTTTCTCCCCAAATCTCTCTTTCAATGAATACCAAAAAGTAGTCAAGTATTAGGTGCTTAATTGTTTGGAATCTGAAGGGAAGAAAATTTCCTCCAGTGGCAATTCATTGCAATGTCCTCCAAATATTCTACATAGTTTATATAACAATAAATTGCAATACAAGATTTTCTCTATCACCAACACTTCTCAGTTATGTCAGTTCTTACAGTTATTTACTAGTAGTAAGTCAGGCACCATGGAAAAAAGAGAAATAAATGTAATATGTATGGATTACAAAGATCAGTACACATGATAATAAAACAATAGAACACAAAAATACCAAAAGTGATGCAACAAATGTACATCCTGGTTCATGTAAAATGTGTAGACAAAAGCAAAATTGAATTCCACACTGAAACAAGAGCAAGCATGCATTGATGGAGGAATTAAAAAGCATCAAAATATAGAAAGCTACAAGCTGTTCTAGTTTGTTAGAGCCCCTGGGAGCAAAATACCAAAAGTGGATTGGTTTTTACAATAGGGATTTCTTAGGGTGAAAGCTTACATTTCTGAAGCCATGAAAATGTCCAAATCAAGACATCAGTAGACATACTTTCTCACCAAAATTGGCTGCAGGTGACCCTGGAGTCCTGCCATGTGGCAAGGCAAAATGGAGGCTGGTCTCTGCTGAGGCATCTGTCTTCCCTTCTTGGACCACTTTATTCCTGACCTCAGCTGTGGGCCATCAGGCATGGAGCTCATCTCTCCCTTCTCACTCAGTCTCCTCTGCTGATTCCAGCCACTGACTCTTGCTCAGCCTCTCTTGGTTTCTCTGTCTTTCTGCAGCTATAGGCGATCCTGGAGTCTTTTCTCACATGGCAGGGTGAAAAGGAGAGCTGTCTTCTTCTGTGTGTCTCCATTTATATAAGAGTCCAGTAAAAGGATTAGGACCCACCCTGGGTCCTACAATCTAATCCAAGGCCCTTAATGGAAGCCATCTAATCAAAAGTGGTCTAAGCAAAGGTCCTTTAACTGAATCTAACCAAAAGGTCCCGCATACTTTATATACACAGGAATGAGTTTACATGCACAGAAATGTTAGCTTAAGAACATAATTTTCTGGGGTCCACAAAAGACTCAAACCAAGATATTGTGCAGTAATGTTGAAACATAGAATGAAGAGAAGATGGTGTACATAATTAGATGCTATAAAGTCTAATATGACTCTTTAAAGAGTTTAGACTAAAAATGAGATGCAGCAAAAGGTATTAAGATAGGTAGAAATTTATTCAGATTTGAAATTTTAACAGAGGAACAATTTTTGTATGGAGGATGGAGTCAATGTGTCAAAAAAAATGGAAGCAGATAAAGCTGTTTGGAGTCAGGTAAGGGAGGACAAGAATGTGTTATAACTTTGTAGTAATGAAGATGAAAAACAGGTAGCAGATTTCACAGTTATCTAAGATAAATGGAAAGATTTTAATAGTTGTATGTGAATCTGGAGAATGCCATCAGTTAGGGTTTTTTGGAAGCTGATCCCACAGTAGATAAGTGTGTGCTGTAAGTTCAGTTGAGAGTGCTCTAGAGATCAATTCTATGCATGCATAAAGACCAACTCTACGCTTGAAAAAGGAAGCAAGGTTGGGTAGAAGGAGTGATTGGGTAATGGATATAATCACAACAAAGACCTCAGTCAACACTACAGGGAGTGCTGAGGCTGAGAGGGCACTTCAGAATCATCCAGCATTAGGTCACGGACTGCTCACTGAGGTTGCTTTTGGGAGCGCCCTCAAGCAAGATAATTTTCAGGGCATCAGGGTTGGGACTCAGCCAAGGAGTCTCAGTCCCTAGGGGTCAGTGTTTCAGTCTTACACCATGCCACATGCTTCAGAAAAGGAAAGAGACAGGTCACAAATGACTCTGAGATATGTGATTAAGATCATCTAAATGGGACTTGGGGAAAGTTCCCTAAACATACAGGATTTTAATAACAATATTTGATACATTGCAATATTCAGGTTCTTTTTGAGAATAGCAAAGAGCAACAAAAAACCTTTATGTTACTGTCCTCAAAGAAACTAAAAAGGCCAGTAAGTGTTTCTTATGTCAAGTTGTTGAAAGTGTATTCTCATAAGAGTAATAAGGAACAGCAAACCTGTGAGAACTGAACAAAAGTTAAAGGCTTTGGTTACTTCATCTCTTTGACCAACAAAATTATAAAGCCTTTGAACAAATAATTTCAGATTCTAGTACTTAAACATTAAGCTCATCTTCTCTTAAAAGGGATGAGACCAAATTAGCAGTTAAACAAAAGGTAAATATATTTTATTATACCTACCATTATTAAATTAGATGTTGGGATATTCAATGATGATATTCTTCATATGTATTTGTTAGCATATCTTCAATGTATTACAAACATGTATCACTCCCTATAGATTTTTAAGTTGCTATCTAAAATTTTAAAGAGTTTTTAATAGATGCATTTTTGGCATTCTGTATATTATATATGTGCTTTAAATGTATTTTTATCAATATTTTAGAGCTACAGATTTAGTTCATTCAATTTATGAAAAATTTTCATTATATAATCTAATTGGTAGAGTCTGCCTTCACTGTCAAATCTATTAACAAAATCAGATAGACTTTCTGTTAAGAAGGTGTAATTCATCTTTTTCGCATTCCAAATATGTCCCTTCTCACTTCCAAATTCAAATTCTAAGATAGAAAGAAGGAAGTTACGCAGGGAGGGAAGGAAAAAGGAAGGGACGGAAAGGGAAGCCAGAAGGGAGAAAGAGAGAAAGCCTGGAAAATTATTTATGGCATTTGAGGATCTAAAACAGAACCCCTCAAAGAAATCCAGGCTGAGAATTGCTGGGAAAGTCTATGTTTCTCCTGGAGTAAATTTAATTCAGTATGAAGACCTCTGATCTGTGGAAAGAATTTTGCTCCTGAATATTTTGTATAATCATTACTTTCTTGTGACCAATATCCACTTATTTTTAGTAATATATAAAATTAGAGGAAAATATTCTTTTTCCCATAACATTTATTATGGTTGCATTATATAATTATACTCATTTGATTATTTATTTGTTGCCTATTACCCACCACTGGAATGTAAGCTACATGATTGTAGCTTGTTCACAGCTGTATTTTTGGTATCTAGAAGAATTTGTAAAAAATTCAAACAGAAAATTTCTTAAATACACAAATTTGAGCAGATTTTGATTCTTTGTTTGCTTATTTTAGAACCAACTATGGGGAGCTTGCCAGGAATCATAAAGGAAAAACTAGAAACTGTTAAAATGGCAGAAAAAATTTTTCAACAAACATCTATTTCTCCTTTAGATAGGCTGCTAAATTGTAAGATCACTGGAAATCCAGGTCATAAAGAAATCAACCAAAGATGCATGGAAACCATTTGCTTTATCATATTTTTTTTAAAGATTTATTTTATTTATTTCTCTCCCCTTCCCCCCCCCCCCACACCAGTTGTCTGTTCTCTGTTCTCTGTGTCCATTTGCTGCCTGTTACTCTTTTTGTCTGCTTCTGTTGTTGTCAGCAGCACAGGAATCTGTGTTTCTTTTTGTTGCGTCATCTTGTTGTGTCAGCTCTGCGTGTGTGCGGCGCGATTCCTGGGCAGGCTGCACTTTCTTCCGCACTGGGTGGCTCTCCTTATGGGTGGGGCACACTCCTTGCACGTGGGGCTCCCCTATGCGGGGGACACCCCTGCATGGCGGGGCATTCTTTGTGCGCATCAGCACTGAACATGGGCCAGCTCCACACGGGTCAAGGAGGCCCGGGTTTTGAACCATGGACCTCCCATGTGGTAGATGGATGCCCTATCCACTGGGCCAAGTATGCTTCCCAACTTTATCATATTCTCTCTTATTATTTTCAATTTGCAGATTGGTTGCTTTTCATATTAATGAATATTTAAAAGTCTTCTTTTGCATTTAAAGATAATTTCTTAAATGCATCTATGAACATCAGAACAAAAAGTATTCACACATTCTAATTTCAACTATGTATGTTCAAAGACAAAACCCGGTTTAAATATCTGCTAAATTTTACTATATATGTGTGTGTGAATATATATCTATATATATATAGTTAGACATACAAATGAATATTTAATTATTAATGAAACATCTTAAAGATATAGGACTTGTGCATCTTGACCTTCCCAGAAAATCTTTGCCATCAAATTTAATAAATTCTTTGGGTTTTTGTGTGTGTGCATGTGTGTATGAATTTCTACTGCTTATTTCAATTTTATTGAGCAACCAAGAAACTAAAATAGTTTTTAGTACCAGCAGTGGTGTGTTGATATTAAAATACTTAAAATGTAGAAACATTTTGGAATTAGGAATAGATAGAGGCAGGAAAAATTGTGAGGTGTTTGATATCAAATGCCTAGATTACTTTGAAGAGACTGCTGGTAGAAATATGTCCATACTCCCAATGAGGTTTTAGAAGGAAATGATGAATGGGTTACTGGAAATTTGAAAAAAAGATGATCCTCATTATAATGTGGCAGAGAACTTGGCAGAATCATATTCTGATGTCAGATTGAAAGTGAAACTTGTAAGAGATGAATTTAGATATTTAGTTGAGAAGATGTAAAAGCTATGTGAAGAAGAGACAGCCTGACTTCTCCTTGCAGCATATAATAAAATAAAAGAGGAAATGGAGAAGTTAAGACATGAACTCTGAAGTGCATTGATACTGGAAACAGATGGTTTAGAAAATTTCTGAGCCTATCCAGATAGTGTGCTTAGAAACTAGGGCTAGAAGCAGTTCTTTGAGGAACCTCTCTTGAGGTATCACCAAACGAGAATCACAGGGCTCCATGTGAGTGCTTTTTTAAAACATGGATCTCAGTGGAACTCAGGATTAGACATGAAGTTATGCAGGAAGGTTCTGTGGAAGAGTTCTATTGTCGAATGATTTGGACCACTGTGAATTACAAATAAAGCTAACAAGGATTTTGTGAAATTTATGTGCATGGTACCACAGCCAATCCAGGCTGAAAAGAGCAGAGAAGGAACAAACTGAAGGAAAAATAACTTTGAAGGCAGAACCATGGAAGCAAATGTCTAGACTGAAAAGTTCTGCTCAGTCCAAGAGAGCTGGCCCACATAAATGTGTGGAATGAGCAGATAAAACCCAGTGTTTGGAAGGGGCAGACCATCTGCCCTGGCACTTGGATTTTTCCTTGTGTTGTGGAATTTAAGAGAAGTTCAATTATTTGAGAATAGAGAGGCCAGGACTCAGGAATGATTTTGAGAAGGAAAAATGGTTTATTGATGGCCGGCCGGACTCGGGAGTTTTCTGTTTGAATCCCGAGCCCCGAACAAGATTTTCAAACGTCTTTTATACAGAGAGGAAAGGTCAAATGGTCCCTTTGTTTCAGTTCTCAATAGGCTTCAATTAGCATATATCTCTTTCACATCTTAGGTAAGCTTTTAGCAAGGACTCCAGACATTTTAGATAAGCCTTGGTTTTTGCATTTCCCCTAAATACTTAAAGTTTATAGCCCTTGCTTTGTTAAACATTTCCTGGGACTGGAGCCTGCTGGTCCCTAAGAGCAGGACTGCAGCCTCTTACCGTTTCACACCCACAAGTCAAACAACTTAAGTTATCTCTGAAGAGACAAAGAGCCTTCCACCCATAGCCCACATCATTCCCCCCCTTTGTCAAAGTTTACTTGCTAAGCTTTGGCATAATTATTGTTGTAGCTATGAGGTGGATGACTGTTTGTTGTCTTGACTGATTATTTATCAGTCTTTAGTACAGCATCAAGGACCGTTTTTAGAAGTTTAGAACTTTTCATTCTGGACAGCAGAATCTTGGGCAGGGGCCTCCCGCAGTTATTCTGCTGCCACTGGCACTCACGTGGATTTCCAGTCAGGTTCCAGATCCATCTATTACTTTTATTTTACTCTTAAAGAGTTTACACCTTTAATTTAAAAGGGGTGCTGAAGGGAGACGATCTCTTTTCTGTAACTGCTTCCTGCTGGCCATGGGCTGTAGTCATTGCCTAATAAGGTGTAAAACTCTTTAATTTATTCTAACTGGAGGAAGATGGATCTGGCATTCTGTACGAAGTTGGATGAAGTTTTCATATGGTTAATAAGATGTTCACTCTGAAAGAAACAAACTTAATTAAAATTTTGGAATACCTGTTTTTAAAAGAGGACACATTGGATTACAGAGGTAGACAAGGTTAGGTGCCTATAAAGATGGCATTCCTTAAAAGCTGGTGGGAACAGCATATATGTTCTTTTTTAAGTTATCCATCTTTAGAGAGAAATTGCAACAGACACTTAGCTTTGTCTGAAGACACATTCCAAGCTGTTCAATGATTGACACTCATTCGCTTTGTCAGATGCTCCTGGTGAACTGGCACTCCTTGGGCAACTGGCTTCACTCAGGATTAGAACACTAATTTGGAAATATTCTTAGTTTTCACCTGTGGGAGTGATCAGAACTACAGAATAAAGATTTTTACACCTTGGTTTTCATTGTACAATTTCTAGCAATTTTGACTTGTTCAATAGGTGACTCACCATCAGCAAGCAAGCCTCACTTTTGCTAACTTGAGACTGGCTGAGACTGCCACCTTATTCTATAGACATGTTATTAACTGTTTAGAAAATGATTTTACCAGGAATTTAACATGTCTAATATACTTCTGCACTTGATCCAAAATAGAAAAGATAACATTACAATTATTAGGCATATATTTAGTACAGGATAAAAGTACAGCACTTAATATTAACTAATGTATTACTTAATGCATAAGGATTCAGAGTTGCCATTATTAGTTTTGAGTTTCAGGTTTGTAATACTTTACATGTTATCTCTCCATGAGAGCAGGCCATAATGCCAATTGTGTTTAAGTTTTACTTACAGTCTCCTGGTATCATGGCTCCACTTAGCATGTTCTTCAACGCAGTGAGCAAGTTGCAGCATCCTTCCAGTATTCCAGAGATTTTCCAGTATTCTACTAGCCTGGTGCATAGTGCTCTCTGGCACCATGGAACAGTGCCAGTCTGGAGGCGATATCCATTGTACACTTGTACCGAGTCATTATTGGCTGCAGGAGCTTGAAACTGCAATATAGTTTCCATCGACTTCAGGAGCAGAACCAGAGACTGATATAGCACATATTTTTAATTGAGGGGTCAGTGACCAGCCTAGCCAATAACTCACATGGAGAGGCCACCTGTAATGTATACAAGGCCTGGTTCGAATGCACAAGAGTTTGACAATGTTAAAGTTTATTCCTTGTTTTATATATATTTTAAACAACTTAACGCAATACATATATCAAATGACTATTTACTTACACAATTTTACTATGAAGATAACAGTAGGTACTTTACTTTAGTAATAGAGGAAAAATACTTTTCATTGTTAGAATGAAAACAGAATATTTCCAATAGAATCAAGACAACTTTTTATTACCATTTACTTAAATGTGTATTTTGCAGTGGCCTTCAGACAGGTTTATTATCATGAAGTTATTTCTGCTACCAATACCAATCTAAGTTTCTTTAGTTAACAATGACTTCTACAACTAGAATTATTTAAACATTTTCAGTTTGGAAGATGTTTTACAAACTCTTTATAATTGACTATAACCGCATTGACTAGACACCTCATGTTTAAATAAACTTACTAAATTACAATTACCAATGAAAGAAATTTACTCTCTATTTAAGAGAGCATATCTACAATCTTTTCCCTTTAGCCTAATTTCACCAATGTGAACTTACAATTTTCACTTACAATTTTCATTACTGTAAAGATTTTGTACATATGTTAATTTAGTTTATAAATTAACTATGGGAGATTACACTCAAGTTAAATAAAATTGAAACCATAATAGTTTATGCAAGGAATGTTCTCTTTTTCCCTTACAGGAAGCTAAAAACTTCTTTTCTTTAAGTTATGAAAATTATTAATTTAAAAGCATAACTGACTACCAGGTTTTAAAACACATGCATACTGACTTCCAGGTTTCAAAACACATTACACAATTACTTAATTTTTTAAAATCATAACCCAGGAAAGATCTCTCCATAGTTTTTATGGACTTTCCTTTACTTACTGAAATTTGTTAATAGAGCCACTAATTACCTTATTTTGTTGGAAAGAAATCTTCTGGAAGAAAATAAGGCTCACCAGATTGTGGAGAAGAAAATACTTTATTCTCAATCTTGCAAGAAGGGGCGCAGAGCCAGATATGGCTGGTGCCCCGAACAAAGAAAAATGACACAATTTATACCCCTAAGCCTAGCATGCAAGCTCTTCCTGTTTTTCCATAGATTGGATACTTCAGAAGTTACAGCTTATCTGAGATTTAACTTTCCCACGCAAAAGTTTGATTTAACTGCTTCTTCTATCACATTCCAACCATTTTAGTTTTTACCCGCTCCCCCCCTTTGTCAAATAAGGAATAGAATTTAGTGCTGAAATGGCACCGACTTAGTTAGCTCCTTCTTGGGCATCCTTCCACTGCCCATAGGACTGGCCTAAACTGGTCTCCTCCACTGCTGTCCAACCCGGGAGTGGGAGACTGAGGCAGCAGGCCGCCGGGTTACATCAACATTTTTCTTCTGTGAAAATTAACCTAATCTTTGTTTTTTTGTTTTGTTTTTTTTTTTTTTCCAATTTATGGCTGACAAAGGTTTAAACTGGGAAATTACCAGGCAAACTGATTCTTAATTCCCTAGCCTAGTAGATAGGTTTAATCTGCCACACCTAGTCTTGCCTTAAAAGCTCTTGCAAAGAGGAGGCCCTTTCCCAATTGTTTCCATAATCAGATTTCTATGACTTTCTCATCCTGCTTAGTTCAATTTGGGCTTTAAGAATATTTATAAATATAACTGCATATTTAATTTTTAACAATTTGAATAGACCTCTTTTAAGAATTTTTATTTGTTAATTTGATATTATCCTGATGTATGAAGACATACATTGAGCTTTTTTTTTAAAAATGGGCAGACACAAAGAGTTAGACACAAACACAACTCATTGATATTACTTGTAATTTGCATTATTTTATATACTGTTTAACTTAATTAATTAGGGGTCCAGAAATACATATTACTTATATAACTGCATATTTAACCTCAACAATTTGAGCAAATAGGCAGACATGAATAGTTTGACACAACAACATGACTTTAGTTACTTTAAACTTTTCAAAGACTTTTGAAACTCTTCTTAATTTGCACTATGACCATGCAGTTTACCACAAGAACTTTCTTTCTTACTTAATGGATTGTAATAACCAAAATGTTCTCAATGCCTTAGCACCATTTTGTTTTAGAACTTTATATTTTACTTTGAAATTAGCAGAATTTTGGATAAGCCACAAGATTAACTTTATATATATATACTGAGGTTATTTGAAGCCTCAGGGAGACAGACTGCTTTCTCTCATGAATTGCCACTCTTAGGAACACTGACCGTCAAGGCAGGAGACTTCTCCCCCTCCACCCCCCTTTTGATTTTGGAGATAATAAAACTCCAGTGGCCATTTAACCTTATTCTATCAGGCAGCAATTTATTTAGTTTACACTTGAATTCATGAGAGAAAGGGTTACTAATACCAGAAGAGGAGACAGTGATGTCCCAGCTCTTCTCAATTATGAAATAACCACAGGCAAAGGCAAAGGGCGAGGTTAGGCCTGAAGCAACCATAAACAAAGGAAAGGTTAGTGTAGAATTTACACTTAAATAATAGTTTCAGGCTAAATTCACCCAGCTATAATCTCAGTTATTGTCTTTCCACTGTTTTATAATATAAATGCATTTATAAATGTTTTTAACTCTTAGTTACAGTTTTTATTAATTTTTTTAAAACCTATTAATTTTATAACACCTTTAAATACCTTTCATTCAACTTATAACATATTAAATGAACTTAACCATTACTTTAATTTTTCCTTTAAAGTGAAAGAATAAATCTCTTGCAGTTAGTTTGAAATAAAAGGCTACTTTTCAGGATTTGATTTCTAGAACATAAAATGTTCTTTTAAAAGAGGTAAGACTCTTCTTCAAACATTGAGGATATGATGAGGTTAAAGCACAAGAAGCTATTGATAAAATATTTTCTTTGTATATTGATCTTACTCAATTTAATCATAAAAATTTCCCTTCCACAAACCTTCTACACTTTCAGTATTCATTCAGGTTCTGTCCCACACTCTACTCTTTCCAATAATCAATCATTTTATCTTAGGACAAAATCATCTTCTGTTTCCTTAACAATAAAAACACATTCCATATATCCCACATACTGAGTTACCAGGCAAACTTCTTACAACATATAATTGCCATTAATACTAAACAAGTTTGTTAAAATAATGAACTTTTCTTCACTTTAAATACTTAGTAGCATGTAATACCAGAAACAGTTTTTTTGGAAGTAAGTTGGCAGGGGAGATTGGCTGCCGAATAAGTTTGTTATAAAATTGCCTTTTATTATTATTATTATCAATTCAGTTTTGTTAAATAATGACTTTCTGCAATTAGCCACTTAAATACCTTAAACAATGCTTTGTAAAACTTTTATATTTATACCCTTAACACAAATTTTACCTTCACAGAATATTCTCTTACTTAAGGTTACTACAATACCTTCTAAGAACCTGAGCAGAATGCAAACGTATTTTGGCTTTGACACCCTAAGGAGGGAACTTTACTGCATTTATTCTGATTCTGCTTTTCACCTCCTTCACTCCCCCCCTTCCAGGCAGTCGGGTGCACAACAAACAGGAATGCGGCTTATGAATAGAAGGGTGGACTCACTGGAAAGGGGCAAGCCGCTCCCCCCTTTCCAGCTTTCAGCCAAAATGGGCAGACAGAACCTACTCAAATTTGGCAACTCTCCCAGGGACCCAGCCACCCTGACTGGGACATCCCCAACAAACTTGGGTGCTTGGCGCGGACACAGATCCAAGCCCCGGCAAAGGGCCAGACCAGAGACAAGACACCAGAACATGCACAAACATCTAGACTCCTCAGCTTTTGCCCCAGAATCATTTCACCCCCTTGCCAATGGCAAGGGAGGGCTCCAGCTCAGCTGTAATTCTACTTCATGTAAGGACACAACTCCAACACTAACATTGAGCTGACACAGACAGAAGCACAAAGGTCACTAATCTGACTCACAAGTTTATATATTTATTTTCACCACGGCTGCCCCCACAGCCATCACAAACCTCAGAACACTTAACATTTGGTATAAAGCAAATTCATTCACAAATTAGCACCATAACAAAAGATTTCAGCTAGACTTTTTCACTGTTTAAACTTTACACCCAGACCAAGCTCCACCAGAAAAGCCGATCCATTTTCCTGTAACCAAGTTTTGTTTTCCTTAATCTAGACCAATTTCCAGGATATTAGGACTCGAACCTATAAATACCCTTCCTATTAAAATCGAGACTCCACTCCTTTAGTGGATATAAGACCAGTACCAGATTCTAACATGCAGTTAGACAAACCCAAAACACCAGGGCTTTTCCCCGGTTTTCCTCCTTTTCCCAAGCCTAGAGAGAACGGCTTCCCCCCAGCCTTCTGGGGCTACTAGGGTTCTCTCGGGAGGTGATCAGCCTCCCCTTCCTAGCAATTAAAGCTAGGGCCTTCCAGACTGTGCTCACCCGGGGAGTCTTACCTTCTTCCATGTTCGGAGTTCTTTTTCGTTCCCAGAATCCTTCTCTTCAGACCTTCCATTGCCCCTCGATTTTGTCGGGAAGATTCTGGTGGAGCCCACATCTTTTCTGGATTAAATTTAATCCAGGGGCGCCCAGATTTGGGGTTCACCCGAGTCCTCCCGGCTTCCTCGGGGATTTGGAAGGGGCAGCAAAATGCTACCGTCTCTGGCCTTCATTTATTGTCCCTTCGCGGTCGCCATTAATGTTGTGGAATTTAAGAGAAGTTCAATTATTTGAGAATAGAGAGGCCAGGACTCAGGAATGATTTTGAGAAGGAAAAATGGTTTATTGACGGCCGGCCGGACTCGGGAGTTTTCTGTTTGAATCCCGAGCCCCGAACAAGATTTTCAAACGTCTTTTATACAGAGAGGAAAGGTCAAATGGTCCCTTTGTTTCAGTTCTCAATAGGCTTCAATTAGCATATATCTCTTTCACATCTTAGGTAAGCTTTTAGCAAGGACTCCAGACATTTTAGATAAGCCTTGGTTTTTGCATTTCCCCTAAATACTTAAAGTTTATAGCCCTTGCTTTGTTAAACATTTCCTGGGACTGGAGCCTGCTGGTCCCTAAGAGCAGGACTGCAGCCTCTTACCGTTTCACACCCACAAGTCAAACAACTTAAGTTATCTCTGAAGAGACAAAGAGCCTTCCACCCATAGCCCACATCACTTGCACCCCATTTTTCAGGTAGAGTGCTACCACCCAGTGTTCAGAGAGGCTGGCCCTGTATCCCAGAGTTCATGGAGAGATTGGCTGCCATCCTTCCTCATGCTTGGGGAATATGGGGTCATGACCTTTGTGTTCCAGGAGAGCATGGCCCCTGTATAAAGCACTGGAAAGGGTGGGGCTGGCATTCCCTCAGGACCAGAGGACAAAACATCCAACCATAGAGGACTATCAAACCTGGAAATCTAAAGGAGTTTGTCCTGCTGCTTTTCAGAATTGTTTGGGATCCTTGACCCCTGTTTTCCTTCTGGAATAGAAAAGTATTTCCTATCCCTCCATTGCATACTAGAAGCAGGCAACTTGTTTTCCAGGTGTCCCAGGATGACAGGCAGAGGGGAATTGTGCTCCAGGACAGATCCCACCCATAACCAATTTAAAGGAGACTTTCCACTTAGCATTGTTATGACTTAAGGCTTGGGGAATGTTGTGGTGAAATGAATGCAATTTGCACATGGAAAGAATACTTCCTTTGTAGGTCCAGAGGGCAGATAACTATGGTTGTGAATTCTTGTAAACTGGAACTTTTGATGAGGTGATTTCAGTTAAGGTAGGCTCAGCTGAATCAGGATGGGCCTTAATCCTCTTTCTGCAGTCCTACATAAGCGGAATGAAATTCAGACACACAGAATAAAGTTAGAGGAAGAAGCTGGGAATCAATGGAACTGAGAGAAGCCAGGAGCAGCTGCCATATGCATTGCCACTAGATGGAAAAGCCAGGGACCAAGGATTGCTGGCAGCCAGCCTCAGAGAACTGCAGTACTAAGAGAGACAGGATCACCTTAGTAATGTCTTGATTTTGGACTTCCCCTAATTTCAAAATCATGACTCAATACATGCCCATTGTTTAGGCCAACCAACTGCATATTAATAGCCAGGAAACTAAAACAGACACTATTAAAGATGTATCAGTAATATAACAGAACATTTAAATACTCAAAGGTAATTATATCAACAGGAAGAAAATTTCTTGATCTATCAAAATATTCTTGCTCTTTTTATGTCTGACACATCACAATTTCACCATTTATTCTTTTCATCTATTCAGCTATGGCTTCATCATCCATTTTAGTTACCTAGACTGCTCAAAACAAATACAATGAAATGGGTTGGATTAAACAAAGGGAATTTATTCACTCATGGTTTTGAAGCTGGGAAAATATCCAAATCAAGGAATCATCAAGGTGATACAGTCCAAAGACTGGCTTTTGATGATCATTGGTTCCTCTGTAATATGGCAAGGCACATGGCAGCGTCTTCCGATCTTTCCATTCTCTTCTGGGTTTTGTTGATTTCAGCTTCTTACTTTTGTGGCTTTTTCTTTCTCTGTCTGAATTTCAATCTCTTATAAAGGACACCAGTAATGAGATTAGGATATATCCTGATTGAGGTGGGACACTTACATAGATAAATCTCATCAAAAAGTCCTACTTTCAATGGGTTTTCACCAACTGAAGTGGATTAGATTTGAGATTATGTTTTTCTGGTGTACATACAGTTCCAACCATCACATCATCCTATTTGGTTTCTCCACCAAAATATACATCTTGCAGCACAACTCAAATTTTTCTAGAAAGTAGTTTTTCTATTTATTAGATAGCAAATGGGAAAACATAATGTCAATTTTGCTCAAATAAATACGTTTTCAGTCATGAACAACAAAAAAAAAACCTACCTGTCTCTTATTAATTAACTTTTATCAACTTTTACTTACTGAAATTAAAGTAGCTTGCAAATCACATAACTTTTGTTCTAGAATTTAAGACAGTTAAGCTCAGCATAACAAATTAAGTCTATTTGTAATGTAAGAGTAATTTTACTACTATACCTGAATTATAAAATCCATTTTCTTTGAAAATTTCAAAATATTAATTCTTATTACATAACTTATTTTTAAAATTTTATTATTATTTTTAGACTTATTTTATTTATCTGCCCCCTTGCAACTTGCATTCACTGTCTGCATCTGCTCTCTGTATCCATTTGCTGTGTGTTCTTCTGTGCCTGCTTGTTTTCTCTTCTTATCGTCTCCTTTTAGGAGCCACCAGGAACTAATCTGGGGCCTTCTGACATTGGAGATAGGCACTTAATTATTTGAGCCAACTCAACAACCTGATTTGCTGTGTTTCTCATTGTCTTTCCTCTGTGTCTCTTTTTTGTTGCATCATCTTGTCGCATCGGCTTGCTATTTAGGCCCGCTCTCTGTGTGGGCTGCCTTGTTGTCTGGGCCAGCTTGCCATGCAAGCCAGCTTGTCTTCACCAGGAGACTCCAGGAACCAAACCCAGGACTCCCCATATAGTAGAAGGAAGCTCAATCACTTGAGCCACATCCACTTCCCCATAATTTATTTTTGTAGGAATGAAAAATGAAGTAACGCACCCCCAAAGGGAAGCAGAAGTAGATGTCAAAAGGGATAGAGAAATAATAATTATGAAATGGAGGAATTAAATATTTTTATCATATTTTTCAGTATCTAAAATTTCCCTGAAAAGTGGTATTCACATTTCGCTTTGCATTGTTTCCTTTACTCTTACTAAAAAAACTGTTTTTCAGGAAAGAAGTTGTATTATAATTTATAATGCCTTAAAACTGAGTAAATGTCATCAATTCACTTCCAATTTAGGATAATTTGAATGGTTAATTTCATGTGTCAACTTGGCTAGGTTATGTTGTCCAGTTATATGGTCAAACACTGGCCTATGTGTTACTGTGAAAGAATTTCATAGATGGGATTTAAATCTACAATCAGTCACTTGCATCTATAATCATCTGGTTACATCTATAATCAACAAAGTTTGGAACCAGCAATGTAGATAACCTCTTCATCCAATAGTCTATATGTCTTAAAAGTCAGACCTGAGGGTTTAAGAGGTTAGCAGAAGAATTTCAACCTTGGCTCTTGCTGGAATTTCCAGCCAACCAGCTTCATTAGACGATTCAGACTATGGACTTCTATATCTGAATTTCTTTATCTTTATCTGAATTTCCAGGCTTCAAACTGACCTATGGAATTTGGACATGTCAGCTCTTATGGTGGGTGAGCCAATTACTTATCTTATAACAAGGTTTTGTTTCTCTGAAGAACCCTGACTAATCCCATGATATGGGTAGCAAAGTAAAGATGAAATGAGATTTTTTAATCAGGTTAGAGCGGTTTGGGTAGGAAGGAGAAATTGAAATGGGAAACATATGAGATTCCAAAGACATACAGGTTCATGTGAAAAAGGAGATTTGAGAAAGAAGAAAGCACAATTGCAAGGTAAATGCATTGACAAATTGTCTAGCAATTAATATATTTCAAAAGCAAATGAAGGCTTCTGTATTAACTGCCTGGACTTTTACAGACCATTTCTCTTTCTGAGAACAACTGGGATAGCTTGACTGAAATAATAATTTAAAAAAAGAATTTCTTTGATGGCTTTAGAGAGCTACTGAAGCAGTACCAATTTAAAGCAACAATAGTTTAAAAAGAGGAGGGCCCAAGAAACGTAAGAATTGTTGAAATTGCCAATAATGAAAGCTTACAGTGTGGCTTAGAAAACAAGGGACTGAACTGGGCTTTTAGCAGTTTTGCAGCCCTGGGGGAACAAAAATTGAGCCACACTGCTTTTCTTCTTCATACAATGTTAATTACAGAGGCTTGGAGGCATTCACCACAATTTAATAAGTATGGATTGAACATATTACGAATGGGAAGAATGGAGAATTAAAAACTCAAAGAAGGTATGACTATTTCAAGTTCAAGAACTTACTATCACAGGTGGGCAACTTTATTTGGACTAGAATCCTTCCATGCCATGTAAAAGTATTTGTTATCACTTGCCAATAAAAACCATTTCTTCTTAGACTATGAGGTTATAGTAATATAAAATAGCATGAGAGGGAAGCGGACTTGGCCCAATGGATAGGGTGCCCGCCTACCACATGGGAGGTCCACAGTTCAAACCCTGGGCCTCCTTGACCCATGTGGAGCTGGCCCACACGCAGTGCTGATGCGCGCAAGGAGTGCCGTGCCACCAAGGGGTATCCCAGTGTAGGGGAGCCCCATGCGCAGGGAGTGCGCCCTGTAGGGAGAGCCGCCCAGTGCGAAGGAGGGTGCAGCCTGCCCAAGAATGGCGCCACACATGCAGAGAGCTGACACAGCAAGATGATGGACAAGCAGAAGAGGACACAGGTTCCTGGTGCCACTGATGGGGATGGAGGCAGTCACAGAGGAGGGCACAGGGAGTGGACACAGAGAGCAGACAGCTTGGGGGTGGGGGAGAGAAATAAATGAAATTAAATCTTTAAAAAAAAAAATAGCATAAGAAAAGTAGTATGGGTCAGTTAAATGGCTACCAACTACCCATACTATTTTAATTGTGTATGCAGAAGAAATTTTACTGATAAAATAACTTCTTTTAGTGGTTCCAAATATTTGGTTATAAATTAAACATATGATCCTCTATTCTATAATAATGCTTGATGATCTATACACTTGTGCAAATCTTTCTTAAGCCTTTATTACCGTCAGACTCTACCACATACTCTGGTAATGAATTCTATAAGCATAATACCCATTTTGTAAATTGATATAAAATTATATTCTACATAAAATCATTTAAAAATCCCAGATAACCTTCTAGTTCTAATTTATCAAGTCCGGTGATTGACCATATTTATTCATATCCTTGGTGATTTAAAAATTTTGATCATGCGTTCTCTCCATTTCAATCCTTTTAGGTTAATTTACTTTTTCAGTTCTTACTCAATTCTCAGCAATACCTATATAGTTTCAGTCAGCCTTCTATGAATATTTTTTCAAACTACAGTGTATCATTTTTAGGGGAAGTAAAAGAACTAAATGAGAAAAATCATGCATAAAGGCAGCTGGTAGAACATTTGGCCTCCTGTACATATACCCACTTTATGTATCAAAAGGCCTTGAAGTTTTGTGCTTAATAATTTAGTATTAGTACATTCTACAGGATAATGAGCTTAACTTTCTGCTTAACACTTCAGGCCACCTGTTTGGCTATGCAATAAAGAGACCCTCTGATGTTCCAAGCTAACACATCATAGATTTGAACTGGGTCTTCTTGACCTTGAGCTATAGAGCAATTGAATTTTATACTCTAGTGATATCAAAATATCTAATCAAATTGTTTCATTCATTTATTTATCCATTCATTCACAGATATTTATTGGACATTTAGTATATGCTAGACACTACTTCATCTCTTGGTCCTCTTTTAGTCTCATTCCAAACTAGGGTTTTAAACTAGGAATTGTAGGCTTTTGTGGAGACTTCATGAAGTCCAGGAACAACTTGAGACAAATTGCAACTTACTGAGCTCATTCATGTATATATTTGATCCATGATCCTGAAAAGGTTAAGAACTACCACCCTATGCCCTACATACACACCTTCGTAATTTTTCCAATTATGTTCAGAACTTCCACTATCACCTCCCAAAGGGTGACTCCTACATCTGTATCACTAGTTCTTGTATTTTCCCATGCCCAAACCCTGCACTTGCAAATACCTATTGGAAATCTCAACCTGAGTTAATAATTTGTTATTATCCAATTTTCACTCAATTTATCCTTTACTTCTCCTTAAAAATAATTAGAATACATTTATTGTATTAGTCAGGGTTCTCTAGAGAACAAACAGGACATGCATACATTTTTTATATAGTAATAGATTTGTCATATGAATTGGATCACCCACCCATGGAGATTGGCAAGTTTGAAATTAGCAAGCTGCAAGTTAGTAACTCAATGGTGAAGATGAATTCCACAAGAGAAGCTGGCTTGCCGAAGTTGAGATAAAAATTCTTCTTTCTGATTGCTAACATCACCAATTCTGCCTTTAAGGCCTTCAACTGATTGGATGGGATGTCTCTCATTGCCAAAGGCATTCTCCTTTGTTGATTGTACATGTAAATCAACCATGATGAAATCAATTCACTACTGATTTAAATCCATGAAATAACCTCAAAATAAGAATCAAGCCAGTGTTTACTTGACCAAAAACTGTACACCATAAAGCCAAGTTGACATATTAAATTAACCATCACCTTTTCTTCAAAAGGTATCTAGGCAAAAAAGAGCCAATAAAATTAACTAAAGATAAAATTCAATTAAGAGGAGTGTTTTAGTTTGCTAAAGCTGCTGGGAGCAATATACTAGAAATAGGTTGGATTTTATAATGGGAATTCATTAAGGGAAAATATTATAGTTCCAAGACTGTGAAAATGTCCAAATCAAGACATCAGCAGAGATGCTGTCCCACCAAAGTTGTCTGCTGGCAATCTTGGAGTCCTGGAATGTGGCACAGCAAAATGGTGGGTCTCCATCACAGTCTCAGTCTTCTTCTCCAGGCTGTTTTCTCCCCAAGCTCAACTGTGGGTGATCAAACACATGGCAGGGCTTGTTTCTTCAGCTTTGAACTGTTTTGTGGGCCTAACCTCTCAGGGGTCTCTTTCTGTGCCTCTACGCTCCAGTGATTCCAGCCTCTGGCCTGTCTCTCAGTCTCTAGGGCTTTTCTATTCCTCTCTCACATGGGAGGGTAAACTGGCCAGCTGTCTTTCTCTGTGTCTTTCTGCTTTCAGTTCTTCACTTATATAAGCCTGCAGCAGGAGAGTAGAGACCCAACCTGGGTCATCATTCACTGACTTATTCCAATCAAAGTCCCTAAAGCAACCTGATCAAAAGTGGTCTAATCAAAAAGTCTCTTAACTGAATCTAATGCAATCAAAAGGATCCCAAAACCACAGGAATAGATTAGTTTAAAGAACATGATCTTTTCTGGGATTCGTAAAAAGGGTGCAAATGGTCACAGGGAGTTGGAAGAATTAGAGGGAAGTGGAAGTCTTTTTGTGCTGAATCCTACCATCCAACCCTTCCTTTTTATTCCTTGGTTTTGTTTAAACTCTGCAATATTTCTAGTCACATAGACTCAGGAGTTTGGTGTTAAGTCTACATTTACCTTTTAATTCTGAATTGTGTATTGTATTCAAGTACTGGGGATTCTACTGTATTTCTTACACCACTCCTCCTTTCTAGTTCTGTTGTATCTTTCACAGTTACTGTTTCATTTTAAATTTTTTGTTGTAGTTGATTGCATCATCTGTGGTTAGCTGGGTATCTTTTGTGTTTTTTTTCTGGATTCACCCCTTTTCCTTTCTCAGCCTGCTTTCTAGCCCAGGAGGCTGACCTATAGGAACTACATCTCTGGATCTCTGCCCTATAAATTTAGTTTCTACCAGTGAGGCCAGGTTGGGGGCCAAGACAGGAAGAATGAGACTGAATATTAATTCTCAGAGTTCTCTTCCTGAGTTTACCACAGGCTACCTAACCCCCTTCACCCAAAATCACAGCTCTTCTCATACCTGTGTCTTTTTACCACTCTCTCCCAGCTGTGTCATCTGTGTCTTTCTAGGGTCCTCAGTGATACACTTAGTATTCTCAAACCCATTTTTAATTGTTCCCTTCACAAAATTCCTCTTTCTAAAGCATGGTTTTTATCATGTCATTTCCCTAACATATTAATACTCCACAAATCTAAGGTATAAAATAAAATCTAGTCAGTATGTCAAACTTTTCCTCTGAGATATAACCTTGGATCCTTCCTTCCTTCCTTCCTCCTTCTTTCCTTGCCTTCCTCCCTCCTTCCCTCCCTCCCTCCCTCCCTTCCTTCCTTCCTTCTTTCCTTCCTTCTTCCCTCCTTCTGTCCCTCCTTCCCTTGCTTCTTTCCTTCCTTCTTCTCTTTCTTTGCCCTACTGATAATATCAAAAGGATTAAGATTAATTATTGGTTCTGTCATTGCTTAAGTACTTTAGCAAGTTAATTAATATTCATGTGATTTTGTTTCCTCATCTCTAAAATGATAATAATTAAGACCTAAATCTTGGGATTAATTTAAGAATGAACAAGATAATGTGGGTAAAGTTCATAACACATAGGAAATAATAAAAGCTATAACTATTTTATTAACTTACCTATTATTACCCAATCACATTGAAACATCTCTGAACTTTGCTGAAGACGAAAACTTTAATCTCCATAATTTTGCTGATTCCATCCTCTCTGAACAGAATATATTTCTTCTGCATTTTCAGTCTAGCCATCTTCTTAGTTCCAACCTAAATGTCACTATTTTTAATATACCCATCCAGTAGTAAAAATCTCTCCTTCTGACCTCTATGACATTTGTTTTAATACCTTTTTATATTATGCTATTTTGTATTATGAGATTTTAATATGCATTTCATGTTCCCTTATATATGAGTTTTCCTGAGACAAGTGACTGTCTTTTCTCAACTTTGTTACTATCTCATCAGCTAACCCATATTAAAGACTGAGTAAATAACTGGGAGATATCTGAATAAATGAAAAAATTGTATATTCCTTTTGACTTAAAGGCTCTATGTAAATGAAAACCAAATATATGTACCCATACTTCAACAAGATTGCAAACCTTCTTCTCCACCTTTTATAGTATACTATCTTTAGATTCCAATTGCCACTATATTTTTTAAACTTTTTATTCTAATACAATTTAAAATTTAAAGGACAGTTACAAAAATAATACTAAGTTCATACATAGGACTGTAACATTCCTCTCACCCAGACACAGATCCAACAACTTTTAAAATTTTCTCACATTTGTCATATCATTCTATCAATCTAACCTAATCTATCAACTGTCATCTATCATTCTATGTATCTAATCTTTAAACACTTGAGAGTAGTTTGTATGCATCATGCTTCTTGAACACTTAATACTTCCATGTACATTTCCTATGAAGCAGGATATTCACCTATGTAGCCACCTTAAGTACAGTTACCAACTTCAAGAAATTAAACATTAATATAAAGCTTACAGTCTATATAACAAATTTTCAAATATGTCCCAATCCTTTTGGGCATTTTCTCCTCCACTGTCAAATTCAGCTGGGGATCATATATTGCCTTTATTTGTTATTGTCTCTTTAATCTCTCCCTTTTAAAAAATTGTGGAAACATATATATATACAACATGAACTTTTCCATCTCAACTATCCCAAGCATACAATTCAGTGACATTAATCATACCCACAATGTTGTGCAACCTTCACCACATCCATTGCCATAAGCTTCCTATCACTGCAAACAGAAACCCTACACCCATTATGCATTAACTCCTATTACCTCTCTCCCCATATCCCTGTTATCCTGTTCTCTATTTTCTATGAATTTGCATATTCTAGTTATTTTATATAAGTGGAACCACACAGTATCTGTCCCTTTGTGTCTGACTTATTTCACTCAATATGATGTCTCAATACTCATCCATTAAGCAACATGTATCAGATATTCATTCTGTTTTAGGGCTGAATAATATTCCACTGTATGGATATAACACATTTGATTTATCCATTGATCTGCTGATGGAGCTTTGGATTGCTTCCACCTTTTGGCTATTATGAACAATACTTCTATTAATATCAGTGTACAAATACCTGTCTGATTCCCTACTTTAAATTATTTTGGGTATGTATGAGCATTGCAGTCTGTTGCTATTCATTGGTAAGGAGTTAAATTTAGTATATTAACCACATGTCCTGAAACCATGGTATAATCACTTAATAGACTCAGAGGTTTTTTTTTAAGATATATTTTTATTTTATTCCCCCACCACCACCACCATTGTTTGCACTCACTGCCTGCCTTCTGCTGGTCTTTCTTTTTAGGAGGCACTGGGTTCCGACCCTGGACCTACTATGTGGGAGGGAAATACCCAATCACTTGAGTCACCTCTACTCCCTGCTTGTTGTGTTTCTCATTGTGTTTCCTCACTGTATTTCTTTATTGCATCATCTCACTGTGTCATCTTGTTGATTCATCTTGCCATGCCAGCTTGCTGTCTTGCTCATATTCTTGAAGAGGCACTGGGAACTGAACCCAGGACCTCCCATGTGGTAGGCAGGCACCCAGCTACTTGGGTCACATCCACTACCCCAGAAGGTTTTTTGTTTTTTTTTCCGGTTAATTCTTTGGAATTTTTATATAGATAATTATCCCAGCTGAAAAAAAAGAGTTTTATTTCTTTCTTCCCAATTTGTATAATTTTATTCCTTTTTCATATACTTATTGCACTACCTAGAACTTCTAGTACAGTGTTGAATAATGGTGATAAGAGAGGACATTCTTGCCTTATGACAATTTGAGGCACACCATAATTAAACATATTCTTTCATTATCCTTTTGCTGCCTATGGGAAGAACAGTGATGATTCCATTTTAATTTCTAATATTGGCAATTTGGTCGTCTCTCTTTTATCTTTGTTAGCTAACTGTGTGTGAATTTTTTGTAGGCTTTTAGAGGAGCAGCTTTTGTTTTGTGTATTTTCTCTATTTTCCTGTTTTTAATTTCATTGATTTCTGCTCTAATTTTTATTATTTCTTTTCTTTTTCCTTCAGTTTGCTCCAGGCTTATAATGTTCTTTTCTGCTTTCCTAAGGTGGAAGCTGGGATTATTAATTTTAGATTCCTCTCTTTATTCTACTATGTGCATTTTTTAAATGATTTATTTTATTTATTTATTTCTCTTCCCTACCCCCCCACCCCCCCCACCCCCCCCACCCCAGTTGTCTATTTTCTGTGTCTATTGGCTGTGTGTTCTTTGTCTGCTTCTGTTGTTGTCAGCGGCATGAGAATCTATGTTCCTTTCTTTTGCATCATCTTGTGTCAGCTCTCCATGTGGGCTGTGCCATTCTTAGGCAGGCTGCACTTTCGCACTGGGTGGCTGTCCTTACGGGGCACGCTTCTTGCCCGTGGGGCTCCCCTACATGGGGGACACCCCTGCGTGGCACGGCACTCTTTGCACGCATCAGCACTGCACGTGGGCCAGCTCCACATGGGTCAAAGAGGTACGGGGTTTGAACCGCGGACCTCCCGTGTGGTAGACAGACTCCCTATGCACTGGGCCAAGTCCACTTCCCTCTACCATGTGCATTTAATGCTATACATTTTCCTTTAAGCACTGGGTTTGCTGCATTCCATAAGTTTTGAAAAATTTAACTTTCATTTTAATTCCAATCATTTCATTTTCATTTAGTTCAAACCATGTTTAATTTATCTTGAGACTTATTCTTTTACCCTGTTACTTACTAATATGTCATATTGGTAACATATTTTGGGATTTTCCAGCAATGTTTCAGTTATTGCTTTCTAATGATATTCAACTGTACTCTGAGAACATGCTTCATATGATTTCATTTTTTTAAAATTTGCTAAGCTGTATTTTAGGGCCCAGAATGTGGTCTATCTTGGGGAAAACTCCACATGAACTTGAGAATATATATTCTGTTGCTGTTGGATGAAGTATTCATTAAGTGTCAATCAGATCTATTTGACTGATACATTTCAGGTCAACTGTACTTATTGTCTCTCACCTACTTCACCTATCAATTACTGAAAGAGGGATGTTGAAGTCTCCAATTGTAAGAATGGATTTGTTAATTTCTCCTTGCAAATCTATCACTTTTCACCTAATATATTTTGACACTTTGTTGTTAGGTGAACATATGTTAAGGATTCTTATGTATTCTTTGGGAATTGACCTATTTATCATCATTATGTAACACTCTTATATATCCCTGATAATTCCTTGTTTTGAAGACTGCTTTGACTGAAATTAATATAAATATTCCAGCTTCTTTTGATTACTTTTAGTATGATATATCTTTCTCCATCCCTTTACTTTTTAATTTTTTTACTTTTTAAAGATGCTTTAGATTATATAAATGTTACATCAAAAATACAGGGGACTCCCATATGCTCCATCCCTCCCCATCCCACACTTTCCCACACTGACAATATCTTTCACTAGTGTGGTACATTTGTTACAATTGATGAACACATATTGAAGCATTGCTACTAACTGTGGACTATTTACATTATGGTTTACACTCTGCCCTGCACAATTTTATAGGTCATATCTTCCCTCTCCCTCCCCTCAGAACCTCTTGTAGCCACTGCCTTTACATCAACGATAAACGTTTTTTCATTGATCAAATAATAAGTCTGTAATAGAATAATTATGTCTACTTTAGTCCATTATTCATTCCCTAATCTTGAGGATTTGGGGATGGTGATGCTCACTCTGTTTCTAATTGAGAGGTGTTTTAGATCCCATGGGGTGGATGGATGGAAATATCTTGCTTGCAGTTGCAGACAGTCTGTTTCTTGGGATAGGTGTTGTACATCATCATCTCCTTGTTAGTTGTCCTGGATGAGTCCAACAAATTAGAGAGAAGGTGTTGCAACTCTGCTGAGAATCAAGACTCAACTGACACATGAATAGACCAAAGATTTAAGTATCTAACACATATATTTATCAAGTATAGTCTAATTATAAGTTCAAATAAAAGGGTAAGAAGAGCCATGTATAGGGAAATTATAACTGTATCTAACTCTGTTACACTAGGGAGCATAAATTCCAAAGTAAGGCCCACTGACAGGGTACTGAATTCCTGAGCTAGTCTGCCCTGCTTCTAGTGTCTAGATGTCTCTAGAGCCCTCAGGGTCCCTGTTGATCGATGCACTGTTTACTGTGGCAGTCGAGATTCTGCTGAGACGTAGTTAACAGGAGACAGAAAGGGAGTGAGGGTGGTGAGCTGATGCCCATATGGACAAATCTATGATAAGGTGGAAGGTTGTGGCTGGGCAGTGGATGGGCATGAGAGTGGTGCAGTGATGTGATTGGGTTCAGTGGTACTGCTCTGTGAGGGGGAGTAAGAGGGAGAGGTTGGGTTGGACTTTCCATGAAACTGGGGGGAGAGTGGGGATTTGCAGGTCTGTAGTTAAAACTACAATTGTGGGAATGTTCTTTTGGCAAATATGGCAGGGGGCATTTACTGGTGTAGGGTGTTGGGTGTGGGGGGTATGCAGGATTGAGCACACCTGGGACATATCTCTATGAAATAAATAAGTGTTCATTTTGTCATAGTGTGTTATATCAGTGGATGGAGACCCACACAAAATACAAGAAAATATTAAACCCCCATCCTGGGGAGTCCTGCTATGTTCACAATTAAGGGATAAGAATCTCTTGTGAACACAGGCAGTACCTGATGAAAGAAAACAGACCAACATGTCAAGCCCTCAAGTATCATCCCTTTGCTTTTAACCTATCTGTATTTTTATAGTTAAAATGGATTTCTTTAGGCAACATATAATTGGGTCCTGTTATTTGTATATACTGGCAGTCTCTACCTTTTAATTGATGTATTTAAACCATTCACATTTAAAATGACTATTAACAAAATTGCTTTAATAACAACTATGTTTGCAACTGCTTTTTATTTATTGTACTTATTCTTTGTTTCTTTTTTTCTTCCCCTCTTTATTTTTCTTCTCTGATTTTAAGTGAGTATGTAATATGATGGCTTTTTATCTCCTTTTTAGCACAGCAATAATTGTTCTTAAAGAAATTTTTAGTGATTATCCTTGAGTTTGCAATATACTCTTCGAACTACTTTATGCCTATTCACAAATAATATTATACTGCTTCAAAGGATGTGCATGAACATTATAAGATTCCTCCCTCCCTTCACTTAAAACATTATTGCCATTCATTTCACTTATCCATGTACTATAATTAACCAATACATTGTTATTATTACTTGGACAAATAGTTATATATAAGATCAATTAAGAGTTAAGAATATGATAAATAAAATATTTTATTTCCTTCATTCCTTTTCTTATATTTTCCCTTTCTTTATGTAGAATTGGGCCTTTATTTCCTTCTCAGTGAAGAGCCCCCTTTAACTTTTCTTTTAGGGCAGGTTTATTGGTAATTAATTCCTTCAGTTTTGTCTGAAAAAGTCTATTTCCTTTTCATTTTTTAAGGATCATTTTGTTGGATACAGATCTCTAGGTTGGTGTTTTTTATCTTTCAATTCTTTAAATATTTCTATACACTCTCTGTGTCTGAATTGAATCTGTCAAGAAGTCTGGTGTAAATGTCATCTTTGTTGCTATAAGTAAGGCTTTTTTCCCCATCTGTCTGCTTTCAAAGTATTCTCTTTTTCTGTGGTTTTCAGTAGCTTGGGAACAATATGCCTAGATGCAGGTTTTGGGTATTCTCCTTTGTGCTCTCTGATCATCCTGGATCAGTGGTTTGAGCTTTATAATGGTTTTTAGAAAATTTTTGGCCATTATTACTTCAACTATTTCTTATACTCCATAATCCTTTTGTGTGTGTGTGTTCTGGTATTCCAATAATGCATATGTTACAACTGTTAAAATTGCCCTACAGTTTTTGAATATTGTGTTTGTTTTTTTCCATTGTTTTGCTCTTTACATTTACATTTCTGAAGCTTCTATTGATATACATTCCAGTTCACTGATTCTTTTTTTGGCAGTGTCAAGGCTACAGATGAGCCCATCAACGGCATTCTTCATTTCTGTGCAATGAATTTGGTTTCTAGCATTTACTTTTGATTCTTTCTTAGTTTCCATCTCTCTGCCTACATAATGCATCTCTTCTTGCATGTTATCTGTTTTTTTCATTTGAACCCTTAGCATATTATCCATGATTGTTTTATATTCTCAGTGTGAAAATTCTAAAATCTGTGCCATATCTGAGTCTGATTCTTACATATGTTTGTCTCTTCAGACCACACTCTCTTTTTTTGCCTCTTATTATCTATTTTTTAAAAACATTATGTTGATTGACATGTTTTGGGTAATTGGAACGGAGGGAAACAGGCCTTTAGTGTGAGGTTTTATGTTAACTTGGCTAGTAATTGGATTGCGTTTAGTGTTTGCTGTAGCTATAGGTGTCAGAAGCTAAACTTTCCTCTTGTGTCCTTGTTTTTGTCTCCCTTTTTGTTTCTGGATTTCCTCACCAACTTTCTCTTAAATAGTGTCTTCGTCTGAAAGCTTTTTCAGTTGTTACCTATTGTTCTTTTATTGGAGCCCTATTATAAGGTGGTAAGGTGTTTTAGTTTGCTATAGGCTGCCTAGGTAGTGTACCAAAAATGCCTTGTCTTTTACAATGGGGATTTATTAACTTATAAACTTACAGTTCTGAGGCTGTAAAAGCATCCAAATCAAGGCATCATTAGGAGAAGATTTCTCCCTGAGCTGCAGCTGTAGGCTGTGAGGCACATGATGGCATATGCTGGTCTCTACCTTCTCCTCCATTGTTTTTAGTTTCTGGCTTCCTCTCTCTTGGGTTCCACTGATTGCAGCTTCTTGCTTCTGTGAATTTCTCTTTCAGCTTCTTTGGTTTCCTCTGTCTCTTCAGCCTACTTTCTCTGTACAGTTATTCCATTCATAAAAGACTTCAGTATGAGAATTAAGACTCACCCTGGATCATGCCCTACTGAAGTAATCTAATCAAAAGGAAGTTCCCAGTTATCATAAATTCACACCCCCCAGAATAGATTAATTTAACAATGTAATTTTCTGTGGCCCACAAAAGACTCAAACTATCACATAAAGTGTATGGGGGGGGGGGGGTGCTGCTAAGAAAAGGAATATAATCCTGTGATTGACACTTAGTATTTCAGTAAGTGTGTATACTTGGACTGTAACATTCACAAGTGTTTCTCAGCTTCTCCCCTCCCCTTAGTTGATACCAAAAGGCTAGAGGGGCTGGAGCTGTGTAATTTCCTGGAACCTGGTAGGGTTCCTGGAGGTAAAACCCATGAAAATGTGGAGATCTCCTAATACTGTGACCCATAGGAATTTTTCACACTCATACTAGCCTACACTCCACCTCCAATAATTTGTTAATGTTACCATTTATGTGTCCCACCCAGTTTATGGCTCTGGCAGCTTCTGCTCTTGGTAAGATGACTTTGGCTGTGCTTTTCTGTAATCACTTGTCTTCCCAGAATTTAGTGTGGTGGTTTTTTTCCTGTAAATTTGGTTGTCTGATGGGTCAAAGAAAAGTCATAGTATTTTCTTTTTTGGTTTGTTTATATTCTATAGATTTATTCAGATTTCACCAGCTTTACATGCGCTCATCCATGTGTGTGCATATTCTGTGCAATTACATCACATGTAGATTTGTGTAATCATCACCACAGTCAAGATACAGAACTGCTCCTTAACCACAAAGGTCAAACTGCCTCGTTTTTTTTTTGTTTTTGTTTTTTTCTTTTTTGTCTTTGTCTTTGTTTTTTTAAGGTACTGGAGGCTAGGGATTGACCTGGGACCTCATATTTGGGAAACCGACGTTCAACCACTGAGCCACATCACCTTCCCATATGTGATGTGGCTCATATATATATATGAGTTGTTTTTTCATTTGTTTTCCTTGTTGTTTGTTTTTGTTTCTTCAGGAGGCTTGGGGAACCAAACCCAGGACCTCCCATGTGGGAGATGGGCTCTCAACCACTTGAGCCACATCTGCTCCCTATAGGTTTTTATTTTGTTCAGCTTCTTTTATTATTGTAAGGCAGGAGTTATGACTTCCAAGAAATCTACATTTAAGATATGTAACTGGAAGCTTATATCACTTCATTGGCTAATACACGTTAAGGGCTCAGTAAGTAATTATCAAATGAATAGATGAATAAATCATCTATTCCTTTTGACTTACTGCTCTAAGTAGATTTTTAAAAATCCAAACACACAAACTGCAACAAAATGATCTCAAACCCTCTTCTACAATTGCTTATGTTCTTAGTTATCTTCAGATCCCAATAGCTACTATATGTGAATTAATTCCTATGAAATGTTGAAATGTTAAGTTTATCAAACTTTACTGAGAAAAATGATAATTGTATACTGACAGAAGTAAACTTTCCAGTTTCATTTGTCACGTAGTTGTTTAATATTGTTTGATTTTTGTTGATTTCTTTTAGTCAGTAGGCAAAAAGAGGGGGCCAGAAATAAGGTCAAGTGATCAGGGAATAAGATTTTGAGATCTGAATGTACTTTCTCAACTCACTATTTTATTTAGCTGATAAAATTTCAAGTTTTTTTAAGTTGCTGACAAGAATGCAAGCAGACACAGAAGAACACACAGCAAATGGACACAGAGAACAGACAATGGGGGCGGCAGGAAGGCGATAGAAATTATAAAAATAAATCTTTAAAAAAAGGTTTTTTCTTTCTTTCTTAAACCTGTAGGTGCTTTCTGCAATGCAACAATAAAAAAGCAATAGATTTAGAAACCTAGGTGGAAAAGATAATATTTTGTCTAACTCCATTCCTGTAATGTTTCTATATTCTGTTTCAACTCTAAAGCTATCCCTCTTCTCTGGGAACTGCACGGTCCCTTAGTACCTGTTTGTGAATTTGTTGTTTATCAAATACGTGTTATACAGCCTTTCCCCTTGTGTGGGGCAGCAGCATTGGACTGTTGGTTCTTCCCCGCCTGTGTTCTCATATTTGAGCTCTTTCAGCCCCACTGATTTTCAGATATAGAATTTCTCTCACTGAAACTATTCTTTCAACATGAAAAATAAATGCTTTGCTTCATACAGAAAATGTATGTGATCTTAAATAATTTAAAAATATAGCAGTTATTTCCATTTTCATTGCCATAAAAAATGATTAAATCATCATGTAGGAATTAAATGAAACATACAAAGTATTTCCTTTCCAAATGCTCAATTTTGTGTGGGCATTGTTATGTAATTTCTACAAATTTAATCATTTTAAAATTTGTCTTAAGAAATGATCCACTTATTTCATGTTCTTCTTGTCATGGAACCATCTGTGCTGAATATTTAAGTGCATGAACATTTGCTTTTCATTTTCTATGTCTTATGTTCTATAATAAAAATTTATATGTACTCATTCCCAGAAAAGAATACATATATATACACATACATATGTATAAAAAACCCCAGATATATGCAGTTATATAAGTGTGACAGTTTGAAATTCTTTTATGAATCCCAAAAAGAAAACGATTTTGTTCCTGAACTAATCTACTCTGGTAGGGTCTCCACCCTCTTACTGGAACTTTATATAAACGGAGACACAGAGTGATAAGCAGAGAAAGGAAGCTGCCGTTTTGATCCTGCCATGTGAGAAAAAGGAACATGTAGAGATAGAGAGGTTTGCCAACAGCTGCAGAAATTCAGAGAAGACCTGAGAGGCTCAAGGAGCTGAGGCCCAGGGAGAGGTGCCTGATAGCCCACAGCTGAGCTCAAGGACAGAAGCCCTGAGAGGCTGAAAGAGAGCCCAGAGTCTGGTATCAGCAGCATACACAGGCACAGAAAGAGGCTCCCATATGCCTTATCACCACATGGCAGGATGCCAGGATCATCAGTAGCTGACTTTGGTGACAAAGTATCTCTGATGGTGCCTTAATTTGGACATTTCACAGTGTCAGAAATGTAAAGCTTTCCCCTAATAAAATTCCCATTATAAAAACAATTCATTTAGGTACTTTGCATTTGCAGCCCTTTGGCAAACTAAGACAATAAGTATTTAATATATAAATTTAATGTCAATGCTATACTAATTTTTATGTAAACTCTAAAAGATAGTTTTAAGAACAATGAAAATTAAACACACACACATATATATAACTGTATTTCCTTTTTTCTCCTCTACATTCATATTTGATTCATTTTCTGTTAGAAAATTTTGGACTAATACCAGGAGAGAATATTTTGAGCTGAGCATACTAATTACTTTGCATCTACTCCTCCTAATTGAAATTCTACAATTATCTTCTCCTCAATGCATACTATATTATTTTTACTCTCTTCATTTTCATCATTATTATTCTCACCTTATCTTTTCCTTCCAAAAGTTCACTTTGTCCCATTCTACATGGTCAATGTGATTGTTTCTGTATCTAATGCAATACCATCTTTTGAAATTAAATATATATGTATTACATATATGTTTATGCTTCATGTGTCTTCAAATATATATATATATATATATATTTTTTTAGAAGGTATATTAGTCAGCCAAAGGGGTGATGATGCAAAATACCAGAAATTGGTTGGTTTTTATGAAGGGTATTTGCAGTAGGAGCTTACAAAGATACCAGGCCATAAAGCATAAGTTACTTCCCTCACCAAAGTCTATTTTTACGTGTTGGAGCAAGATGGTTACTATGTCTGTGAGGGTTCAGGCTTCCTGGTTTCCTCTGGGCTCAGCTCCTGTTTTCTCCACAAGGACAGCTGTAGACTGTGAGGTTCTCTTGGCTTTGCCTCTCTCCACAAGGTCAGCTGTAGACTACCATGCGAACAGCTCTCTCTTTTTCCCCAGGACTCTAGCATCAAACTCCATTATCAAAACTCCAACATTAAGAATCCCCAACTCTGTCCTTTGCCATGCCTTTTATCTGTGTGTCCCCACCCACCAAGGGGTGGGGACTCAATGCCCTAATCATAACTTAATCATGCCCAGGTACAGATCAGATTACAAACATAATCCAATATTTCTTTTTGGAATTCATAAATAATATTAAACTGCTACAGAAGGTATCAGGGATTGAATCCAGGACCTGTACATGGGAAGCAGGCACTCAACCACTGAGCTACATTTGCTCCCTGTCTTCATATACCTTTATGTCTTATTTCATTGTGATTTTTAAAGAAATTGTTTCCCCAAGTTGTAAAGTTGGTCTAAAGAAAAATACTGGGTAGATGTAATTGGAGAATTCTTTCCTTAAATAAGCAAGGAGATTTCCAAATAAGATGTTTTATAATTCATACAGTTTGAAAGGGGTGCTGTTTCCTTGTTACAAGGAGAGCTTTTGGTAAGCATTGTTACTTTGATTTTTATGTGAATAATGCAAGTTTTGAAGTAGGAGATACCTAATTCTAAAAGCCCCATGAGTTTTACTTGCTAAATTTAAGTTTAAATTCTCATTGAAATGTATTCAATAGCTTTATGTATGTACTTCTCTGAAATAGAAAATTTAAAGGGAGAAGAGACAGAAAGAGATAAGAAACACATGGGTTAAATTTGAAGATATGTAAATGGAACCCAAAGATTAATAATGGCTAATTTTTTCAAGTGATTACTTTTGCTAGACACTGTGCTAAATTCATTACTTTTGTTGCATGATTACACTCATACAAAGAAACAAGAACTATTATACTGTTATAATACTCATTTTATGGAACAGGAAATTGAGGCATCTAATAGTTACATTTTCCAAAGATCATAAAACTCATGGTTGACAGCCAGAAACGGAGGTCAAGCAGGTTGACTCCAGAGTCTACTCTTCACCTCTGTGTTAGGCTGCCTTCTCAGTGGAACTTTTAATAATGTTATTTATTATAACTGTCTTTTAATATTACTTGCTGGAATGTTTCCCTCACCCCTCTCATTTTTGTCATATTAATATGATTTCACTTTCTTTAGTGCTTCTAGAGCAGGCTAGTTTATGGAATGAAAAGATGAATCTGGGACCTGCCAGAAAACCACAGCTGTGAAACACATGGCCATGGAATCCCACCTGGAAAGTCTCTGAGGGAAAGAACCCCCCACCCCCCCCACCCCACGCAGAAAGCTGCAGGAAGAACCCTGCAGAATTCTCCATTTACAATGGGATGTCATTTTGGGATCAAAGAAAAGCTTAGATATTCTCAAGGGGTTATCATCCCCCCCCCCCCAACCCAGGGAGGAATTCACAGGTAAGCTAATCAATGAAAACTGCAAACAAATGGGACCCCTCCCTGAAATTAGCAAGTGGGAGGAATAATTAATGGTTTAAAAAGCCAGCACAGAGACTAAATCGAACTTTTGCCCTTTTTTTTTGCCCTTTTCTACTGTTTTACCTTTCTGACTAGACAAGCCCACAAATCTACCTGGGACCCATAATCTGTTATTTTCTCTCATTTCTCCTCTTTCATTTTCTTAATAAACCACTGGCCTAACTAATCTGGCATGTATTTAAATTCTTTTCTGTAACATAGCCAAGAACCTAGAGAAAATCTGGCAATACTCCATAGTTCTTTATAAAATCCTCCTTGATAACCATTAAGTAAATTTTTCAAGTTATTGTTTATATATCTGTAACCCCCTTGTATGTTATAATCTCTTTGAATACCATCAAATTTTCTTATCTGTATGTTCAAAATACATGAGAGAGAACTTCACATAGGGCTATAACTCAGTAAATGTTTGTTTAATGGGTCGTTTTTAACTGTTTTGCTGAACTGAGTAGTTAGTGTATATTTACCTCATTTGCTACCAGCATCATGCTCTATATGTCACCTTTCTATCTAAGAGAGTTGTAAGTTTATTTGCAATTTATCCATTTAAAAGTTAATGACTTGTGCTCAGCAATTCCTTCTGAAAAACCTTGTCTGCAAAATACAGATTGTAAGCTCCTCTCTTAGTTTACCAGGGCTGATATGATACACACTATACACTGGTTGGCTTAAAAAATGGAAATTTTTTTAATCTCATGGTTTGGGATGCTAGAAATTGAAAATCAAGGTCTTGATAGGCCATGCTTTCCCTTAGAATTTGTGATATTTTGGTATTGGTATTCCATAATGCTTGGGATTTCTTGGCTATTGGCATCTATGTCTCTGTTCCATACTGATCTGTCTCTTTAGTCTTCTCCTGTGGATTTTTCTGACTTCTGGCATCTTCTGACTTGCGGCATCTGAATTTCCTTTGCTTACTAGGACTCCTGTCATGTGAATAAAGGCCCACCCTGATTTAATTTGACCTTCTTTAAATACAATCTTCAAAGATCCTATTCACAAGTAAACACACTCAAGTAATAACATCTTCAGGTCCTATTTAAAAATGTGTTCACACCCTTTGGAATGGGAATTGTTTTTGTTAGTGACGTGCTTCAATCTCCAACATCCCATACCACAGATGATTCTTTTCATTTTATTGTTGCAGTCATGAAAAAAACAATGTTCTAGGTCTGCCAGTAACAAGTCAAGTAGCTTTAGGTAAGTAATTTATTCTCTCTAGCCTTAGCTTGCTCATTATAAATGACAATTTGGAACCAATTCATTTAAGAGTTATACACTATTTCTATACATCTATGGATGTATACCATCAGGATGTATACCATCAGGAGAAATTCTATGAGAAGACAGCATAAAACTCTATATATTTATATTTTGACTACTACACACAAAATGTTAATATTGAAAAAAATATTTGCTTCTATTTTATCACACATTTGTGAAAATTTTTTTTAAAGAAAACATAGGTTTTTATTTTCCTTGTTGATCAATGGAAATATTTTATTTACTTACATGGGAATGAGCTTTGGCTGACACATCTGGTGAATGACAATAAGACTGATTATATCAGGAACCCCATCTGCCTTGGATAGTGCAGAAGCTGTGCTGTATGAAAAAAGAGAAATGAGCCTTATGGTCTCTTTAAGCTCCATTCAGTACTATCCTTAAATACTGGGACATTCCTGGCATATCCAAAGTAGTAATAATATTAATAAACAATAATAAAATAAATATTATCAGCACTAAATATTTGCATTATTTCAGCTAACTGAGTCAGTAAACAATAATTTTAACTTAAAAAAAATTGCCTCAGGGAGAGGACTGTGGGAAGATGGCAGAGTAGGAAACACCAGGAATCAGTCCCTCCACCAAAGCAATTATAGAACTGTCAGGGACTGTCTGTGACAACTATTTTGAAACTCTGGAGCATCCAAGGAAGAGATGGAAGAAGCAGCTAGCAAATTATAGTAAATACTGGTGAATTTCAGCCTCCAAGCAGCCTCCCTGTGACAGGAAATAGTGGTGTCTGCAGCAAGCTCCTGGTATAGTTTGCTGGTGCTAAGGTGGGATATAAAGATATAGTCTTCCAAAATCTGAGGATGTGTGGTCCAATTACCGATCAGTACTTTTGATCAGCTACTTCCGATCACTAGAGACTGGCTCTGAGACAAAAGCCACAGAGTAGTCTTAAAGACAATATCCTTCCTCAAAACTATAGAAATCAGTTAAAGGGCTACAGTTGTTGCTGGATTTTCTCTAGGTTCTTGGTTAAGCTACCAAAATGAATTTAAAGTGCAAGCTACTTTAGTTAGGCCAGTAATTTATTAAGGAATGGAGATACGAGAAAAGGGAGAAAATAACAGATTATTGGTCCCAGGTAGAGAGAAAGGGGCTGAAAAAGAGATAAAGCAGGCTGATTTACAGACTATAATTCCCCATATAGATTACAAATCCCCAGGTTTACCTGTGCGCTGATCCAGGCAGGGGGAGAAAAAGCAAGAACAGGGCTGGTTTGGATTTCATGCTTGCTTTTTAAACTATTAATTATTCTGCCCCATTGCTAATGTAGGGGGAAGAATCCTAGTTGTTTGCTTTTTGATTGATTACTGCACCCCTCAATCCCCCAGGAGGGCCCAATGATAAGGCCCCTTGAGAAAATCTGGAGCTACTCCTTGATTCCAGAGGAAATCTTGTTCCTAATGGGAGTTCTCTCAAGGTTCTTCCAGCAGCCGTCTTGTGGGGTGTCCATGGCCACGTGTTTAATGGCGGGGGTTTTCTGCCAGGTTGCAGATTAATCTATTTATTCTATAACTAACTTGCTTTAACTCCTCCTTCAGAGAGTTTATACCTTCACTGTTAAAGGGGTATTGAAGGATGATGGTCATTCTTCTGTAATTACTTCCTGCTGATTATGGGTAGTAGGCCCTACCTGACAAGGTATAAAACACTCTTGCTATTCTATCACAGTTGGAGGAAGATGAATCTGGCATCATGGGTAAAACTGGATGAAATCCCTATATGGCTAACAAGGCACTGATTCTGGAAGAAACAAACTTAATTATTAATAGAATTTTGAGGATATGTGGTCCCACTAAAAGGATACTGAACCACAAAAGTAGAACAGGCCAGGTGCCTCTAAAGGCTGCATCTTCCTGAAGTTGGTGGGCTTTATGTTGCCAGTTTTAAATGCTGTTTAGGACTATTTCAGAGTGATTTATATAGAGAGGGCATTCTTCCTTGAGTTTTTTAAGCAATTGGTTAACTTCAGGGAGAGATTGTAATTGACAATGGGGCTTGGTATAAATTGCCACTCCCAGTTTTCCATGGTGGTGGTTATCCCTAAGACAGCTAAGTGGGGGACAAGCAGAGGCATTTCACGTTTAGTTATTGTATAGGAAGAAATGACAGGAAATGAAAACAGACAAGGTTTCTTAAGGGGTACCTGGCTTACCCTCCCCCTAGCAATAGGCATTTGGGCTAGAGTTAGAGGGAACAGCTGGCTTTAACACATATGCTACTTAGCTTTGTCTCTTGTAGAGGTATTTCAGGTTGTACAATGATTGGCATTCGTATGTCCCATCAGGTGCTTCTGGTGAGCTGGCATTTCCTTAAGCAAGTGGCTTCCCTTTAACATACCTTCCACTTTAACAGCTGAGGGAATGATTAGAACTACAGATTAAGGTTCCTTCTATTTTGGCTCTAATTGAGAGTAAGACCTGTACTCCTGCCAGGATTTGATCAGAACTGGGTTTCCAGGTCCTGGGTGAAGAAAGGTTGCCCATAGACCATCTTTATGGGGACTGAAGTGGGTCCTAGCCATCGTGTTTGCTGTTTTCATTCTGGTGGGAAAATGCTTAGCCCTGGCAGGATGCCATCTATGTAGGTCTTCCAGTCCTCCCCAAGGTATAGTGGGACAGGTTCTGGAATAAGGGCTAGGAGGGAGACCTGGGTTAAGCACATCTTTCACCTGGTATGGGATGAAGACTGTGAGTTGTAGAGGTATTTCAGGCTGTTAATTTGGTAGCCTTTTAAATTAAAAAGGCTGTTGCCCCCACTGCTCTTAGGCAAGGTGGCTATCTCTTTATCTTACAGGCACATTCATTAACTTCTTAGAAAATGAATTACATTTACCAGAACTTTTTAAATGTTCAATATCCCTCTGTATGATCTAGAATAGAAAAGCTATCACTATATTCATCAGGCATATAGGTACAGTGCTTAATACTAATTAAAGCACTACATAATGCAAAAGTTTCTCTTTGAGCTGCTATTAATAGATTTAAGCTCCAGGTTTGCAATACCATACATGTTATCTCTCCATGGGGGTAGGTCATAGTGCCAATGGTGTTTAAGTTCTACTTACATCACTCTGGTGATCATTTCTCCACTTGCTATTTTCTTCACACAGCCAGCATGCTGCAGCACCATTAACTCTAGAGAGAAGCTAGGAAGGTAGGCACCAGTATTCCACTAGCCTGGTACATAGCTCTGTTTGGCACCATGAAACAGTGATAGTCTGGAGACAGTATCCATTGTACATCTAGGCATTTTGAGCCTTCACTGGCACTGCAAGAGTCTGAAACTGCAATGTAGTCTCAATCCATTTCAGAGGCACAACCAGAGATGTAGTAAGATACCTTTATTATTTTAGGGGTCAGACCAACCTAGCCAATAACTCATATGGAGAGGCAACCTATAGTGTATTGAAGGCCTGGTTTGAATGCACAAGAGAATTTGACATTACTGAAGGCTATGTCTTTTGATTTTTATACATTTCCTAAACACTTCTAATGCAGTTTATAACATATCAAATGAACTTAACTTTTTAATACTTTGATATTTATTTCTACACCTTTACCATGAAGATGTTAATTAGCAGGTATTTTACTTTAGAAATAGAGGAAAAATTATTTTCTCAATTATTTCATGGAAACTAAAGATGCCCAATGGAATCAAGATTATCTTTCACTACTACCACTTAAATATGCACTGAGCCACTGAGGTGGCTTCTAATAGGTTTTCCTATATGAAGTTATTTTTTGCCATTAATATCAGTTTAGGTTTCTAATTAGTAATGGCTTCCTGGAAGTAGCCATTTAAATGCTTCAGTTTAGAAGAAAACTCCTTAGAATTAGCCATAGCCATATAGACTGGTTAATTTTAACCAATGAAGTTTAGGCTACATACACCCAGTTATAAACATTTGAGTTACTATCCTTCTGCTGTTTTATAATATAAAGGCATCTACATAATCATCTTAACTCTTACAGTTTCTACTAATTTTTCACTTTAAAGCAAATTGATTACTTTCATTAACTAAACCACAAGAATTTTATCAGAATCTTTGCTAACTTTTTTGCTTTTGTAGCAGTTGAACAAATTTCACTTGAGATTTATACATCAAATTCATCTGCTAGACAGTATAGACATTTAAAGATTCATTTTTAGATTACCTTTCAATGTTATCCAATTTGTAATAGTTGAACCCCAAATTTGATTTCCTAGGTGCAAACAAACTGACAGGGTAAACACAGCTTTCAAAGTTGAACACAAAATTAAGCACAGATTAAAACAGAAGAATTTTATACCACAGCATTTCTATGAAATTTTTTACCTTAATTGATGGCATATGAGGTTTCTTATTTTCCAGGAGAGATTTAGTAACTGATCTGGATCTTGATCCCCTTTCACACCCCTCATTAGGCAAAACCAAGTTCAAAATTGAGGAGGTTGTTTCTAATAGGGACTTAATGGAAGTTTGAGGTGTTTTTCCTCATTTCTTTAAGGAAACATGGCATAAGTTTTCTGGCCCTCAGATCTACGTCCTTCTGTCTTACACAGGTTTAACTGGAATCCAGGGTCCCATAAAGAGGCTGCTCTTGGCATTACTGCGGCCATGTAGACCAGCAGTAGGCAGATTTTTTTTTATGTCTGAGAAGACATTCTTATGAGGAGTCTGCTGGTAGACTTTTAGAATAATGCCCATTATTCTAGGAAGAATGAAGAAGCACTTTTCAGTTGACTGACTCAGAATCCCAGAGTCCAAGTCTGACTACAACATTTCACCACTCCTAATAATTTGCAGCTGATGCTCTGGTCTCAGTGTTGTGGAATTTAAGAGAAGTTCAATTATTCGAGTATAGAGAGGCCAGGACTCAGGAATGATTTTGAGAAGGAAAAATGGTTTATTGACGGCCGGCCGGACTCGGGAGCTTTCTGTTTGAATCCCGAGCCCTGAACAAGATTTTCAAACGTCTTTTATACAGAGAGGAAAGGCCAAATCGTCCCTTTGTTTCAGTTCTCAATAGGCTTCAATTAGCATATATCTCTTCCACATCTTAGGTAAGCTTTTAGCAAGGACTCCAGACATTTTAGATAAGCCTTGGTTTTTGCATTTCCCCTAAATACTTAAAGTTTATAGCCCTTGCTTTGTTAAACATTTCCTGGGACTGGAGCCTGCTGGTCCCTAAGAGCAGGACTGCAGCCTCTTACCGTTTCACACCCACAAGTCAAACAACTTAGTTATCTCTGAAGAGACAAAGAGCCTTCCACCCATAGCCCACATCATCAGTATCCTGAGAATTTAATCCAGAGCCCTGCCAACAGGCATCTTCATGGCTGGGTCTTGAGAGATGCCTGAAAACCCTGAAGTTCAGACCAAAGCACCAAAGCTGAATTGGTGGAAGATGTTGGGAGTGGTTACCCAAACCAAAGTGCCTGAGCTAAGTCTTGGGGTGTGTTCGGCTGCTCTTTGAACTGAAGCACCCAAGGCCCTCAAGTCTTGGGTGATGTTCAGACTTACTGCTCTGGTTCCCAGCACTGTATTTCAGGGTCCAAGACTGAGTACACTCTTACCCAAACAGAAGAACCTGCCCTAAGTTCAGGGTACATTTCGCTGCTCTGGTTCCTACCACCCAGGCAATCATAGAATTCTTGCTACCACACATTCCCAGGGCCCTCCTATACTTGGGAGATGGACCAAATAGATTCCAGACCAAAGCTGCCAAGCTGTGCATTGCTCCTTCTTGGAAAAGTGGCAACAAAACATTTCTTCTTCTACCTACTCTTACAAAGGTCTTAAAAAGCAGTTCTAGTTTATGACTCTACTGCCTGGGAGTTTCCCAGTTAAACCAGCCATCAAAGGCCATTAAGAGATTAGAGATCAATTGCTCTAGCTAACAGACGTTGGGGCCCTAAGACAATAACTTCCTCCCTCAGGCCATGGGTAGGGCTAGAACTTACTAGCAAATACATTTTCACAAATTTGAAATGAGAAATCCAGTAGCAGGAAGTAGGAAGATTAGATGTGGAGTCAAAGTTAATTATGAACATAGCCCCTGGCCCATGTGCCCCCCTGGGAAAGGGAACATGAGCCACCCCAAGGCATCTGCCTTGGCCCTCCCTACTGCCACCTTCCCACCGCATTCCAGACCAGGTAGTGAGGTATGAATGGCAGGAGGACGGGCCAGCAAAGGCAGGAACCCATGGGAAGATGCAAACCCACAGGTCCCTGCCATGGCAGCCAGCACTAGAGTGAAGCCAGTGACTGCTAAAAAGGCTGGAAAAGGGGTCTTCACTGCACCCAGAGCTCAGCCCTGGGAACCTCTGTTTAGGCAGGGCCCTGCTTTAAGCCACTGTCCTGAGTCCCTGCCCTCCCAGCTGGGGTCAGGTCTAACAAGCCTGGGTATGTGGCATGAATGCAGAGAGGTCCCCTCCCTCCTGGGATTATGTCCTGTGGTGGCCCATAAAACATTTAAAATGAATAACCAAAAGAGGGCATTAAACAGGCTATAAATCGTAGTTTGACTCACCAATGTCTCTTCTTCTGGCTGACAATTGCCAAAATATGTTGCTGAAATTTCTCTAGATTCTTGATTAAGCTACAAAAAATGAATTTTAAGTGCAAGCCAGTTTAGTTAGACCAATAATTTATTCAGGAATGGAGAGAAAAGAAATGGGAGAAAATAACAGATTATGGGTCCCAGATAGAGAGGAAGGTGCTGAAAAGAGATAAAGAGGGCTGATTTACAAACTACAATTCCCCATTACAGATTACAAATCCCCAAGTTTATTTGTGTGCTGACCCAGGCAGGGGAAGAAAAGGCAAAAACAGGCTGGTTTGGGTTTTGCAATTGCTTTTTAAACCATTAATTATTCTGCCCCTTTGCTAATGTAGGAAGAAGTATTCCAGTTGTTTGCTGTTTTTGATTGATTACTGCACCCCTCAATCTCCCAGTTGGGCCCAGTGTTAAGGCCCCTTGAGAATGTCCAGGGTTACTCCTTTATTCCAGAGGAAATCTTGTTCTGAATGGGAGTTCTCTCAAGATTCTTCCAGCAGCCATCTTGTGGGGTGTCCATGGCCACGTGTTTAATGGCAACAGTTTTTCTTCCAAGTGACAGATTTGTCTCATTATTCCCTAACTAGCCTACTTCACAGTAACTGGGCAAGTGCCAAATCAAGAGAACACACCTTCAAAAGCCAGGGGAGAAGCTCCTGGCACCCTTGTTGGTCCTTCCCCAACCTCCTTCCCTGTGCAGTTTGGAGCAAGCCTGCACTCCGATCATGGGACTCTGACCCTGTTCTGGTGGGTGCAGTGTAAACCCTATGGGCATTTTCGAGTGACCATATTGATGTGGGTTATGGGTGGGAGGCTCTTTGTCTCTTCAGAGATAAACCTAAGCTGTCTGACTTGTGGTTGTGAGATGGTAAGAGGCTGCAGTCCTGTCCTTGGTGACCATGACAACAGACTCCAGTCCCAGGAAACAGTTTAACAAGGCAAGGTCTATAAACTTAAAGTATTCAGGGGAAATGCAAACAAAATATGCTAAAAGCTTATCTAGAATGTATGAAGTCCATGCTAAAAGCTTACCTAAGATGTGGAAGATATATATGCTAATTCAAGCCTATTGAGAACTGAAACAAAGGGACCATCAACCTTTCCTCTCTGTATAAAAGAAACTCGAAAGTCTTGTTCAGGGCTCAGGATTGAAACAGAAAGTTCCCCAGTCTGGCCGGCCATCAATAAACCATTTTTCCTTTTCAAAATCATTCCTGAGTCCTGACCTCTCTTTATGCAAATAATTGAACCTCTCTCAAATTCTGCAACAATATATCCATGCCAACCAATTGGAAGGAAGCCTGAAAGAGTGACCCAGGAAACTCCTCTCAGGCTCACCTTCCTGGAATTTGCCCTCCAGGTGGAAGCAGCTTGTGATAGATAAAGCAGTATAAGAAACAAGTTAAGACAGCCTGGGGCAAAGACTTACGGACTTTAAATCATACCATAGTGCACCCAGCAGAGGAACAAAGCCTATTTCACCAGGTTTAGGGACAAGGGTTTAGGGGCAAGGGAATTCCTACAAATGGAGAAATTCCTAAGGTTGCTAAAAATTGCAAGCCCAGGACAAGAAACAGGCCCAGAAAGATAGAAGGGAACCTGATCTTCCCATGGGCTTTGGGCTGATCCTGATAGAATGGCTGAACTCAGGAGAACAGGATCCAATGCAGAAATAATTTTTAAAGGCTATGAAAGGTGTTTCTTGAATTGGTTCTGTGGTTTTGTTAGCTCCAGTCACTCAAAGAAATTGTTGTCATAGCACAAACTGGAAACAAACTCAAGGAACAAAGAGCTCAGGGGCTAAATTTCCAGAGCTAGGATATTAAATTATTAAAATGTACACTGTGTAACAAAAGAGTATGAAACAAAAAAAAAGGGAAATGATGGCCAAAAGAATGGAATAAAAATCCAGAAATCATTAATGAAGAATACAAGACAATGGACATAATAGAGAAAGACATTTTAAAAAATTACTCAATATGTTCCAAGGAGATGAAAGAAAATGTGAAGAAATAACGATGGGATATCAGAGAAACAATGAATGGGCAACATGAGAATCTCATTAAAGGGATAGAAATTTTAAAATGGGACCTAACAGAAATATTGCAGTTGAAGACCACAATAACTGAAAGAGGAAGAAAAAAAAAGCAGAGGTTTTCAAAATCAGATTGGAGCTAGCAGAATAAAGAGAAAGCTCAAAGAAAAGAGAATTGAAATGATTTAGGCAAAGGGAGCAGAAAGAAAAGAGAATGAAAAAAAGTGAAAATAGTCTAAGAGTCTTATGGGCACCATCAAACAAACCAATGTGTGCATTATGGGAGTCTTAGAAAGAAAATAGAGAAGGAAACAGCAAGAGTATGCAAATAAATAATGAGAAAAACTTTTTCCAAATTTAATGAATGACATGAATATACACATTCAAGAAGCCCAAAATTCCCCAAACAGTATAAATTTGAGAAGACAACCACACCCAGGAATATAGTAGTCAACTTGTGAAATGTCATGACTAGGGAGAGAATTCTAAAAGCTGCAAGAGAAAAGAAATGTGTTATGTACAAGGGAAACTCACTGAGAATAAATGGTGATTTCTCATCAGAAAACATGTAATCAAGAAGACAGTGGGTAAAAGGTATTTAAAGTGCTGAAAGAAAACAATTACCAACAAAGAATTTTATATCCAGCAAGATTATCTTTTAAAAATGAGAGAGATTGAAACATTTTCAGATAAATGAAAGCTGTGGGAGTTTGCAACACTATACCCTAAAGACAACACTAAAGGAAATACTTCAGACTGAGAAGAAAGGAAAACAGGCAGTGGATTGCAGTCAGAAAGAAGTAAAGACCTCTAGGAAGGGTAATCATATGGGTAACTGCCAATACTATTGTGTTTTATTTTGTTATGTAATTCCACTTTTTACTTCTTAAGGTAAAAAATGCAAATGCATAAAAAGTAATGATAAATCAGTTATTTTGGAAATGCAGTGTACAAAGATAGAATTTGTAAGAAGTACAACAAAAAGTTGTGGGGAGCAGGAGGTTGATTTTATGATTTTGAAGTTTATTTGGGATCAAATAAAAAGTAATTGCTATAGGTTTATGGTGTTAAATTTTGGTCTCATGGTAACTGCAAACAAAATATATTAAAAATAAATACAGAAAGGAATGAGAAGGAACTAAAATGATACACTACAAAAAAATGAAATAAATACGAAAGCAGGCATTAGTGGAAAAATGAAGGGCAAAAAAGGTGTAAGACTTACAAAGTTTAAGAAACAAATGGCAAATTCTAGCATTATTAGGAGTTCCTTTAAATGTAAATAGATTACATTCTCCAGTGAAAATGCAGTGAGTGATAGAAAAGATACAAAATTATGACTCAAATATATGCTGTTTACAAGAGACTCATTTTAAATTCAAACACAAGTAGGTTGAAATTGGAAGGATGGGAAAAATACCATGCAAATAGTAAAGAAAGGGAGCTGGAATATCTGTACTCAATCAAATAAAATAGACTTTAAGTGAAAAACTGTTATGAGTGAAAAAGAATGTCACTATATAAAAACAAAGGAGTCAATTCAACAAGAAGACCAAACAACTATAAATACACAAGAAGATACTGACAGAACACCAAAATATATGAAGCAAATGTTGACAGGTTTGAAGGGAGAAATAGGTGATTCTACATTAATAGTAGAAGACTGCAGAACACTACTTTCGATAATACATAGAACATCTAGACAGAAGAGCATTAAGGAAATAAAGGAGTTGAATGATACTATACATCAAAGAACCCTAACAGATATATAGCACAATTCACCCAATAGGAACAGAATACACATTCTATTTTAGTTGATCATATGTTAGGCCATTAAAAATTCACAATAGATCAAAAAATATTGAAACAATATAATGTATTTTCTCTGACTACAATGAAAGCAGCTAGAGAACACTAAGAGAGGGAGAATGGAATATTCATAAATATGGAAATTAAACAACAAGGCTCAAAGAAACAATCACAAGGGATATTAAGAAATATCTTGAGGCAAATAAAAATGAAAACAAAAAAATCTTGTAAGGCAGCAAAGGCAGTTCGAAGAGGGAAACTTATAGCTCTAAATGCTTATGTTAAAAAGCATTACCTCAAATCCATGAACCTCACAACTGAAAGATCTAAAAAACAAAGAGCAAATTAAAACGGAACTCAATAACAAGATTACAGTGGAGATAAATGAACTAGAGAATTTTTTAAAAGAATTAATGAAGCCAAAACTTAGTTCTTTGAAAAACTCAATAAATCTAAAAACCTTACCTTACAGACAAAGAAAAAGAAAAAAGGATGCAAATAACTAAAAACAAAAATGAAATAACTAAAAACAGAAATGAAAGGGCATTACTACCAACCCATGGAAATAAAAGGATTATAAAGTGATATCATGAACAACTGCATGCAACAAATTAGGCAAACTAAATGAAATGGGCAAATTCCTAGAAATATACAAACTACCTACACTGACTCAAGAAGAAATAGAAAATCTTAACAGATGACAAACAAGTAAAGATATTGAACCAGTAATGAAAGAAACCTCCTAAGAAAGGGAAAAATTCATTGGTGAATTTTTCATAACATTCCCAGGGGAATTAATACCAATCCTGCTCAAACTCTTCCAAAAAATTAAAAAAAGAAAATACTCTTAATCAATGGAACCACTATCACCCTAATACCAAAACCAAATAAAGATACCATAAGAAAAGAAGGTTAAAGAATATTACCGATATCTCTTACGTATATACATACATGCAAAATTACTCAACAAAATACTACCATACTGAACCCAATAGCACATTAAAAGAATTATGTAACATAATCTAGACAAATTTATTCCAAGTATGAAATGGTACAACATAATAAAAATCAATTAATGAAATGCACTAATTAATAAAAAAGGGAGAAAAACCCACTTGCTCATCTTAATTGACAAAGAAAAGGCATTTAACAAAATCCAGCACTCCTTCTTAACAAAAACACTTAAAACACTAGGAATAGAAGGAAAATTTATTTACAGTAGCAACTAAAGGAACCAAATATCTAGGACTAAATTTAGCCAAGGATATAACTAATTTACACATAAAATCTATAAAATATTGCTAAAAGAAATTTAAAGAGGACTAAATGAAAAAAAAAGAGAGAAAAGACTACTAAATGAATGGAAGGACATGGAAGACTAAATATTGTCAAGAAGTCAACTCTACCCAAAGTGATTTACAGAGTCAATGCAATATCAATGAAATCATTTTGCAGAAATGGAAAAGCCAATTGTTAAATTTATATGTAAGTGTAAGTGACCCTGAAGAACCAAAATAATCTTCAGAAAGGAGGACTTATACTTCCCAATTTTAAAACTTACTACATAATTTCAGTGGTCAAAGAGTATGGTATGGGCACCAGGGCAGACCTATAGAGCAATGGAATCAAACTGAGAGTTCAGAAATAGATCTTCATGTTCATGGCCAATTGATTTTTGATAAGCATGCCAAGTCCATTCAGTTGGGAAAGAGTAGTCTTTTCAACAAATGGTATTGAGAGAATGTATTAGTATCAGCCAAAGGCATGCTGATGAAAAAATACCAGAAGCCTATTGGCTTTTATAAAGGGTAATTATTTGGGGTAGGAACTTACAGACACCAGGCCATAAAGCTAGGTTACGTCCCTCACCAAAGTCTATTTCCACATGTTGGAGCAAGATGGTTGCTGACATCTGCCAGGGTTCAGGCTTCCTGGGTTCCTCTGGGCTCAGCTCCTCTGTTTTCTCCACAAAGTCAGCTGTAGACTATGAGGCTGTCTAGGCTTTGCCTCTCTCCACAAGGTCAGCTGTAGACTATCAGATGAATGGCTCTGTCTCTTTCCCCAGGGCTCCAGCTTAAGACTTCAGCACGAAACTTCAGCATCAAAATTAACATTAAAAGCCCTCAGCTCTGTCCTTTACCATGCCTTTTATCTGTGAGCCCCCATCCACTAAGGGGTGAGGACTCAATGCCTTAATGACATGGCCCAATCAAAGCCCTAATCATAACTTAATCATGCCCAGTTACAGACCAGATTAGAAACATAATCCCATATCTCTTTTTGGAATTCACAACTATATCAAACTGCTGCAGATAACTAGATATCCATATACAAAAGAATGAAGGATGACCCATATCTCACACCAAATACAAAAATTAGCTCAAAATTGATCAAAGACCATTATATAAAAAACAGGAGTAAACACTTCCAGAAGAAAACATAGGGAAGCATCTGCAGAATTATGTGTTAGGCAATGGGTTTTTAGACTCTACCCAAAAGAGGAAATCAAAAGTGCAAAGGTAATAATGTGACTTCATCAAAATTTAAAAAAAAAAAAAACACATTTGTGCATGGTAGGTCTTTATCCTAAAAGTTAAAAGACAATCTTCAGAATGGCAGAAAGTTTTTGTAAACCACACATCTAACAAGTGTTTAATATCCAGAATTTATAAAGAAATCCTACAACTCAACAACAAAAAGACAAACAAAGATATACCACTGGTCATAAAGCATATGCAAAGATGCTTAACATAATTAGCTATTATTTATATGCAAATCAAAACCACAATGTGATGCCATTTCAAAACCACTAGAATTACCACTATTTAAAAATTAATTTGTTTTGGAGTGAATGTGCAGAAATAGGACCACTCATTATTTGTGGTAGGAATGTAAAATAGTGCAGCTACTTTGAAAAATACTTTGGCAGTTCCTCAGATAGTTAAGTATAGAATTACCATATAAGTTGGTCATCCCATTTCTAAGTAAATATGCAAAAATAGTGTAATCAGGGATTCAGATAGATATTTGCATACCGATGTTTATATTGGCATTATTCAAAATTGCCAAATGATGGATGCTAAAATGTGGAAGCAACCTAAGTGTCTGTCTATCGATGAACGGACAAACAAAACATGGTATATATACAAAATGAAATATTATCCAGTCATGAAAAGGAATGAAGTTCTCATACGTGCAACAAAGTGGATGTACATAGAAAACATATTGATTGAAATAAGCCAGAATAAAAGGTAAAATGTTGTACAATCTCACTGATATGAAGTAATTAGAATAAGCAAACTCACAGATTCATAAACTAGAATGCAGGTTACCAGGATGGGTTAGGAGAAGGGAGTAGGAAATTAATGCTTAATTGGTACAAAGTATCTGTTGGATGATGGAAAAGTTTAGATGATGGATAGTGGTAATGGTAGCACATCATTGTGAATGAGCTAAAAAAATTTTCTAAATAGGATTCAGATTCTCCTAACATAATAGCTAAAATGTACAGAATATAATAAAAACTACCCATTATAACAAGGACTGTTACTAACAATTTGAAGGAATAAGCATAATTAAATTACCCACTATAACAAGAACTATTACTGCCAACTTGAAGGAATATGCATGTAGTAGTTCGATATTGATGAATTCCAAAATGAAATACTGGATTATGTTTGTAAACTGGTCTTTTCCTCTGGGCATATTAGATTATATTGGATTTGAGGTTTACTTGATTATTTGAGCCAGTAGGGTGTTAAGTCCTGGGGACACACAAATAAAAGACATGGCAAAGGACAGAGTTGGAAAGTTTTTGATATTGGAGTTTTGATGTTGAAGTTTGATGCTGAAGTCTTAAGCTGGAGCCCCAGGAAGTAAGCATACAGAGGAAAGAGAAGCAAGCCCCGGGAAGAGAGGAACCCTGAGCCCACAGAGAAGCAAGACATAGGAAGAGAGGAACCCAGGAAGTCTGAACCCTCACAGAAGTCTGCAGCCATCTTGCTCCAACTTATAAAAATAGACTTTGGTGAGGGAAGTAACTTATGCTTTATGACCTGGTATCTGTAAGCTCCTACCCCAAATAAATACCCTTTATAAAAGCCAGCAGATTTCTAGTATTTTGTATCAGCACCCCTTGCACTGACTAGTATAAAGCACAATTAATTGATACTGATAAATAAATAAGATATTGGAATTAGCTGACAAGAATTTTTAAAAAAACATCATGAAAATGATTAAATAAGAAATTACAAGTTTTCTTGAAGCAAAAAAATATCTCAACTAAGAAATGTTATACAAAAGAAGCAAATAAAATTAAGAAACTGAGAAACACAATAGCTGGATGGCTCCTATAGTAGAAAATATAATGAGTGAACTTGAGGACACATTGATAGAATTTACTTAATCTGAACAATAGAGGAAATAGACTGAAGAAACATAAACAGAACAAGAAAACATAAAAAAAAAAAACCAAATAAATAAAAGGGCAGACTTAAGCCCTAACATATCAACAAATACTTTAAATATAAATGGTCTAAATACATTAATTAAACACAGACACTTGCAAGATGCGAATAGAAAAACCCATACAACTCAACAACTCAACAATATGTTGTTTACAAGAATGCATTTCAAGTTTAAAAATACAACTATATTGCAAATAGAGAAAATTGATCATGAAATCAATAAGCAAAAAGAAATCAAGAATGGCTATATGACTTCAAAACAAATAAAATTACTAGAGACAAGGAAAGATATTACATAATGATTTAAGAAAATCAATCTAACGGAAAGACATACCATTCCTAAATGTATATGCACAAACAACAGAGTCTCAAAATAAACTAAGCAAAAACTGATTTAGCTGAAAAGAGAAAGTGTCAAATCCACTATTATAGATAAGGACTTCAATACTACTTTTTCATTAACTGATAGATCACGCTAGCTAGCAGAAAATCAGCACACAATCTGAACAACACAATCAACCAACACTGTCTCATTGATATGGAGAGAACATTCCTCCCAAGGACAGAACATGTTTTTTTCAAGCACCCAGGAAATATTCACCAAAGACCATATACTGGGCCATCAAATACACTTAAACAAAGTTAAAATAATTCAAATCATACAGAGCATTTTCTCAGACCATTATGGAAACAAACTAGAAATCAGTGAAGAAAAAAAACATGAAAATCTCTAAACACAAAGAAATTTAATAACACACTTCTAAATAACCCAGGAATCAAAGTAGGAGTTTCCAATTAAATAAAAATTAAATAAAAAACAGAACTGAAACACATTTTTAACATATCAAATTTTATGTGGAATGCAATTAAAGCAATGCAGAGGGAAATTTATAGCTTTCAATGCCTACTTTAGAAATGAGCGAAGTTCTCAGATCAATAATCTAAATTCTTACCTCAGGAAACTAAAAGAATGAGAAAAATATGCTCTGAGCAGAAGTTAAGGTTTAAAATGTATAGGGTTCCTATTCAGAATGATGGAAATATTTTGGTAATGGATTGGGATAAGGGTAGCACAACATTTTGAACATAATTAACAGAACTGCAATATATATCTGAATGTGAGTAAAAGGTGAAATATTTGATTGTGTATAGGTTAACAGTAAAAATCTTAAAAATTCATGAAACTGCACTACACAGTGAACCCTAAATTAAACCATGTACTTTAGTTAATAGCACAATTATTAAAATGTGCTATCAATTGTGACAAATGTTTCACATCATTGCAAATTGGTGGTGGTGGGGTCCTGTATGGGAATCCTGTACTTCATGCATGATCATTCTATAAACCCATAACTTCTCTAATAAAGGAAAAGTATATGCCCCAAGCAAGCAGGAGAAAAATCACCTCAATTGACAAAAGAAATGGCATTCAATGAAATACAATATCAGTTCATGAAAAAATCTCCCAGCAAGTTATGATTAGAGAAGTACCTAAACTTGATAACTAGTATCTGAAAACTTACTGCATCTTATTTCATGCTTTATAGTGAAAAAAAAAAAAAAAGAATGCTTGCACTCAAAGATCAGGAAGAAAGCAAAAATGTCCACTTCCACAACTCTTATTCAGCATAGTAATGGATGTTCTAGCCATTGCAATTAAGCTAGAGAAAGAAATAAAACATAGGCGGATTGGAAAGGAAGAAATAAAGTTGTCTCTATTTACGGCTGACATGGTTGTCTACATAGAGAATCCCAAGGAATCTATTAAAATGTCCTAGAACTAATAAGTGAATAAGTGAGTTTAGCAAGATCACAGAACAAAAGTTCAGCTAATATAAATTAATCATATTTTTATTTATTCATAATGAACATATGGAAACAAAAATTAAAAACAATATCATTTATATGTTCTCTAAGTAAAATGAAATATATCAGTACAAACTTAGAACATCAATATGCTGAATAATTACAGAACTAAAAAATCAGATATTTAAATAAATGGAAAGACATATATTGTTCAAGGATTGGAAGATTCAACATGATTAAGATGTCAGTTCCCACCAAATTGATCTCTATTGTTTAATGCAATTCCTAACCAAATCACAGCAGGAATTTTTGTAGAACTAGACAAACTTACTCTAAAATTTATATTGAAAGGCGCAGGACCAAGAATTTCTTAAACGACATGGAAAAAAAAAGTGGGAAAAATCACTTTACTCTTATTAAGGCCTATTATAACCTGGATGGAGAGGTGATAAGGAGAGAGGTGAGTATGACTATAAAAGAGAAATGACAAATCTTTGATTTTATAGAATGACTTTGTAGTTGGACTTTTGTTATCCTGGTTATGATATTGTAGCATAGTTTTGCAAGATGTCATCATTGGAGACACTGGATAAAGTGTATGCAGAACATCTCCATATAAATTTTTATAACTGCATGTGAATCTACACATTTCTCAAATTTAAAAAAATTAATCTAAAATGTGCTTATCAATAAAGTCTCCATTTAAATGGTTAAAAATGTGTTCAGATATAATTGAAGCACTAACATGTTTTGTATTCAGTTTTAAAATTATTGATGCGTATACAGGGGATATAACTTGTTCAATTACTTTTAATACCTTTTGGAAGTTTCTGTACTTTTGAATAATGAATCTAATATTTTTCAATTATAAAACAATCCAGAACATAGAGATTAGTATAAAGCATAAGCCCATCTATATTAGCATCACCTTTCTTCATTCTTTATTTTTTTAAAATCTTGTATAAACATTTTTTAATATAGATAGCTTTATAATCCCATGTTTAGAGATATCACATTTTAACAATTGTTATACATTTTCTGGATATTTATTTTTTTATTAAAGAAGTTGTGGGTTTACAGAACAATCATGCATAAAATACAGGATTCCCATCCACCACCCCATCCACCAACATCTTGAGTTGGTGTAGAATGTCTGTTCCAATTGATGATAACATATTTTAAAAATTGTACTATCAATTAAAGTCCATGCTTTAACTTAGGGTTCACTGTTTGTGTACTGTAGTACCATGGACTTTTAAAAAAAATTTATTCTGTTACTATATAGACAATATAACCTTTCCCTCCTTCCAGTTCTTTTGGGTATATACTTAGTGGTGGGATTGCTGGTTCATGTGGTAGTTCTATACTTAGTTTTCTGAGGAACTGCCAGAATGTCTTCCATAGCAGTTGTACCATTTTAAATTGCCACCAGGAATGGATGAGTGTTCCTATTTCTCCACATCCTCTCAAACACTTTTTATTTTTCATTTTCTCAATAGTAACCATTCTAATGGGTGTAAAATGGTATTTCATTGTGTTTATTTCCATTTCCCTGAGGCTAATGATCTTGAGCATTTTTTTCATCCACTTTCTATCCATTTATATATCTTCTTTGGAGAGATGTCTGTTCAAGTCTTTCCCCCTTTTTAAAATTGGGTCTTTTGTCTTTTTGTTAAATTGAAGAATTTCTTTATATATTCTGGATATTAATCTGTTATTGGATAAGTGGTTTCCGAATATTTCCTGCCATTATGTGGATTCTTATTATACATTCGTGAAAAAGTTCTTTGAGGAACAAAAGTTTTAATTTTGGCAAGGTCCCATATATCTGTCTTTATTTTTTCTTTTATATCTTGTGCTTTGTGCATAAAATCCAAGAAAACATTTGGGTATAAAATCTAGGAAACCTCCTCAGGAGGATGCTTTCCTATGTTTTCTTGTAGGAGTTTGATAGTTCTAGGTCTTATATTAAGGCCTTTGATCCCTTTTGAGTTGATTTTTGTATAGGGTGTGAGGTAGGTGAGGTAGGGGTCTTCCCAATTTTATTTATTTATTTATTTTGCGAATGGAAAACCAACTTTCCCAGCACCATTTGTTGAAGAGTCTCATTTCCCAATTGATTGGTCTTTGCTATCTTGAAAAAAATCAGTTGGTCATAAATGTTAGGGTTGATTTCTGAGCTCTGAGTTCTATTGGTCCCTATATCTGTCCTTGTGCCAGTACCATGCTGTTTTGATTACTGTGGCTTTGTAATAAGTTTTAAGATCAGAAAGCCCCCGAAAATCATTCATCCTTTTCAGGATGGCTTTAGCTATTCAGGACCCCTTACCCTTCCAATATAAATTTGATGATTGGCTTTTCCATTTCTACAAAGAAAGTTATTGGAATTTTTATTGAGTTTAAATTGAATCTAATTGCTTTGGGCAGTGCTGGCATCTTAATGATAGTTGTTCTTCCAATCCATGAATTTTTTTCCACTTGTTTAGGACTTATTTCTTTCAGCAATGCTTTGTAGTTTGCTGTATATAAGTCCTTTGTATATTTGGTTAGATTTATTCCTAAATATTTGATTCTTTTAGTTGGTATTGTTGGTGAAATATTTTCTTGATTTCTTCCTCTAATTGTTCATACCCTGTGTATAGAAACAGTATTGATTTTTGCATATTGATCTTAGACCTGCTCACTTTGCTAGTTTCATTTATTAGCTCTAGGAGCTTTGTTGTGAATTTTACAGGATTTCTGTATATAGGATCATATCATCTGCAAATGGGGAGTGTTTTATCTTTTCCTTTCCAATTTGTAAACTTTTTATTTCTTTTCTTGCCTAATTGCTCTGGCAAGAACTTCTAGTACAGTTGAAGGCAGTTAATAAGATAGGGAATCCATAGATGGATATGGAATCTGGCAAGAAGTCCACATGGACATCAATAACCCCAAGATGGCTGCTGGAAGACCCTCTGCTCCGCCCTCCCCCCCAAAACACATACACAAGATTCTGCCATTTCTTCTGGAAGCCAGGAGAAGACCCAGATATTCCTCAAGGACTTTATCACTGGGCCCTCCTAGGAGATTGATGGGTGGGGTAATCAATCAAAACAGTAAAGAGCTGGGGCACCTCCTAAGCCATTAGCAAAGGGGCCAAATAATTAACAGTTCAAAAAGCAGGCGTGAGGCCTTAACATGCTCTTTCTCTCTTGCCTTTGGACCCTTGTTCCTCCCCTCTGCACCCTGCTCTCACAGTTTTTCCTCTGCCATGATGGCCATGCAAGTAAAACCCTGGCATTTATAATCTATATTAGCAATTGTAGTCTGTAAATCAGCATGCTTTATCATTTTTCAACCCTTTCCTCTTTACCTGGGAATAAATTACTAACCTAACTCACCTGACATGCTGTTGAAATTCATTTCTGCAGCATAGTCAAGAACCTTGGTAAAATCCAGTAACAGAGTGTTGAATAAGAGTGGTGACAGTGGGCATCTTTGTCTTGTTCTGATCTCAGAGGGAAAGTTTTCAGTCTTTCACCACTAAGAAGGATGTTAGCTGTGTGCTTTTCGTACATACCTCTTATCATGTTGAGCAAGTTTCCTTCTATTCCTAGTGTTCAAAGTGTTTTTATCAAGAAAAGTTGCTATATTTTCTTAAATGCCTTTATTCCTTCATTCCATAAATGTGGTGTGTTACATTAATTTATTGTCTTATGTTGAACCAAACTTGCATATCAGGGATAAGTCTCACTTAATCATGGTGTATAATTTCTTTAAAGTACTGTTGGCTTGGTTTGCTAGTATTTTGTTGAAGATTTTTGCATCAATATTCATAAGAGTCAATGGCCTGTAATTTTCTTTACTCTTGATATCTTTATTCAACTTTGGTATGAAGGTAAAATTGGCTGCATAGAATGAATCAGGGAGAAATCTCTCTTCTTCAATTTTTTGGAAGAGTTTGAGCAGAAGTGGAATTAAGTCTTCTTGGAATGTTTGGTAGAATTCCCCTGCAATATCATCTGGTCCTGGGTTTTTCTTTGTTGGGAGGTTTTTAATTAATGATTGTGGCATGGATGACTTTACATTTTCTCCCCCAACCCTTTTAGTTATTCCCTTTCCAGTTGCAGCCACACTCTATTCCCAAATAGTTAAAAGGCAAACCTCAGGAACTGATTAAGAACTCATGACTGATCAGTAAATCTTATAGTTCTGCATTCTTTAAAAGTCTTGCTATTCTTTACAGGCCTTCCTCATCTGCACATAGACATGCATTATAAAAGACCCCTCTCACTTTAGGCAAGTATGGATGACCAAGCTCAGAAAATGCTATTTTTCCTCCTGCCACTGAGGATAAGGACATGTAAGGCCCCTAAATAAATGCTCATTACTAACCAAGCTGTATTTGTCCAAGTCTTTCTTTGACCTGTCAGCTCATTCTCAGTTTGGCAGGAAGCTGTTTTTTTACAAAACTCCTCACCATACTTGGGATAATTGGGACAGTCAGCAAGAAATATCAGCCCAAAGCATGAGCCACAGTGGGGTATCCACAGGAGAAGTCCCAGGGTGGCATTCTACCTCTATGTGGAAAGCGGTTGCTTGATTGCTTGCAGACCTTTGCATGAGTACAGGGACACATTGAAAATGCTGGAAGGAATAGAACATGTATTCCAAGAACAAGGGATTTTGAAGTTTAACAAAGATAGTAAGTGCACTGCTGCAGCAATGGGTTGGCTGTTTTATGGTCAGTACAATTAGCTATAGCAGTCTGACTCACACAGAGAATCTAACAATTAAAAGAGTTATAATTAGAAAGGGACATGAGGACTCCAAACTTGGCCTTAGTAACAGGTCTCTCAGAACAGCTAGATAAAAAGGAGGGAAATGGCTGGAGTATGGTTGCATAGAGAAGAATGCTGTATCTCAATTCAGCCAGGATGGCTCTCTAAAATCAGCAGCTGAGGCAGCAAAATTTCTACTCAGGAAATGCCTCCAGGAATAGACAAAGAATTTGCATGCATCCTTACCCCATACCCCATGTCAGATTAATATAACTGGGAAAATACATCCCATTCTATGCAGGAGACCCAAAGAAGGATTTCAACATAAATGGTTGATTCCAGGAAGTCATTAGTAAGGAAATCTATGTGTTGATATTGGTAACAAAAATAGCTTCATAACAAAAAGCTTCATAACAGAGAAACCTGTCAGATGCCACTTCAGACTACATATTAAGGAGGTGGTAAGGGAAGATAATCTAGATTCCATTAGAAACCTTAGGTTTTCATAAAATAATTGAGAAAATATTTTTTCTTGTATTGCTGAAGTTTATTCATGAATACTGTGTATCTTACAGTGAACAGTGTGCAAGCTGTTCATTTTTATATGAAGTAAAATACTTTAAAGAACTTTAAAAATATAGTTAGTTTTATTTAATATATTATGATCTACATGAGAAGTTTTGGGGAAATATTATAAAGCAGAAGGGATTTCCTAATCCTCTGTTAGTTAAATCTGGGTAAGAAAAATGTTTTATGTTATTTATATATTTAGAGATTGTATAAAATTTTTAAAGACTTAAGTTCTCACTGTCAATATTCTATCCTAATACTGATTTGCATATTGTTATCAAATGCAAATATTGTTGGTTATTCTTAGAAGAATGTGATATGTTATGAAACAATCAAAAGCTCTTACCCCTTACACTGTTCCTCTCTGATGCTTCTCTAAAAGAGCATGCAGTCAACTCATCTTTAACCAAAAGGGACTTTAAAGGAGAAGCAAAGCAAGTCTATGAGTTATGTTTTAACTGTTTATTAAAATAATCTTGGTACAAATGCAAAAGTAAAATGAAATAAAACTACTATAGTCTGTAGTTAATGATCTCTAGAAGTAGCTTTATTTAAAATATGCCTAAGGAAATTAAGGCCCAGATTGTAAACTCTTGCATCAGTCACATTTATTGCGGGTCTCTGATTTCTAATTGTTATTTCTGTATCCTGAGATGCTTTACTCTTTGTATATAACCTAATAGTTCCCTAGAATTTTTAAGTACCTGTGTGATGCCTGGAAGTCAGAGCTAAAGTTCTAAAGGTGCTGAGTAGGCAGTCCTATAGCTACACAAAAGGAGTGGCCATAGAGGAGCTGCCATGGAGTGGTGCCTGGCTAAGGCACTGGCATCCCCATTAAATATTCTGAACTGGTTCATATTAGAAAATATTGTGAGGCCGGTTCACAGCTCCACCTGCATTTGATGCCTTGTAGCAATGGACGTGTGCACAAAATCAACATATCCTTAAGGGACTGGCAAGTAGATTTGTGCATTTAGACCAGGCCCCAACTACCACACATGGTGTCTCTCTATTTGAGTTACCAGTAAGTATGGCCCCTAAAACAATAAAGGTATCTGTTACATCACCTGGCCTGCCTCTGAAGTGAATATAAGCACACTGCTTCTGAACTCTCCTATGGCTTTATTAGCCAGTGATGGCTCAGTCTCCTTAGCCCAAAAGGGGACACTGCCTCCAGACTGGCTCTCTTTCATAGTGAGAGAGGGTGCTGTGCAACAGGCTGGTGGAACTCTGGAGTCAACCTTCCCGACAGTATGTCAACTGGATGAAAGACATAGCAACAAGGGCAATAATTGCCAGAATGATATGAACAGAACCTAACAAAACAAAACTGGCATTAAGGTCTGTCCCTGTGGAGGGTCAACATGTGTGGCAGTAAGCCTGGGTCAAGTCCACTCTCAGCAAATGTCCTAGGACCTATGCGAGAAAATTCCACTGGAGAAGAACTCCACCTTTTTTACTCACTGGAGAAGATCTCCACCTTTGGGTAGCTGCTTAACATTTGTGCTCATGCCCATAGGATTCTCTTTCTGATTCATATAATTTCTCTAATGTCTTCCTCAACTGTACCACCACCATGGCAACAACCCACAATCTATTGGACTGTTGGGTGTGCAGATATGTACCAGCATCCAGCAGCTTCATTCTCTCCTGGAACATCCTTCCCTTATCTTTAATAAATTAGAGTAATTGGCAAAATTCTGCAAATAAGAGCTGACTTCTAGGTAGCAACATTCAGAGCCCAAGAACTCTTATAATTACTAGTATTCACTTGGTTGTCTTGCTATTGTTCATATTTTAACTATGGCCTTATACCACAGTACCACCATTTATAAACCTGCTGTTACACACTCAGGGTTTTCATGTGGAAGAGGTGGTGGAAAGTTTGTAAGAGTTGTGGGACTGAGTGGATTGTGGCATATATGACTTTGCACTTTCCCCCAACCCTTCCAGTTGTAGCAACATTCCATTCCTAAATAGTTAAAAGGCAAGCTTCAGGAACTGGTTGTGAACAGTAAATCCTTGCAGCACTGCATCCTTTAGAAGTCCTGCTGCCCCTCATGTTCCTTCCTCATCTGTACATAGACATGCATTAGTCAGCCAAAGGGGTGCTGATGCAAAATACCAGAAATCTTGGCCCAAGGCTATGTCTTAATTCCAAATCTCAGCTTCTGTGGTTTTCCTCTTAAAGCTGTCTCCCCTTCCATCTTTCCCTTACATGTCCCTCTTAGTGCAAGCTGAAATGGTTTTGTTCATACAGCTCTCTCAAAAACCTTGTTGGTCTAGCATGCAAGAAACAGGGGTTCAAGCCATCAGACAGTAAGACTTTCCACATGTCTTTCCTAGATAACTGCATTTCCAATCCTGATGTACAAGTTTCAAGATGAGTTAAGTCCTCAAATGGGGCACTATCAACTGAGAACTTGATTTCCAGAGGCTTGGAATTTCCAGAATCATTTTCTGGTTTCTTCATGCCCATCAATTCAGTTCTCAGCTTATCTCTCTCATCTAGCTTTTTTCTATAAGCTGTGAGGAGAAGCCAAGCTATATTCTCCAAGTTTACTTTGAAAAGTTCTTCAGCTAAATGCTCAGGCTTGCCACTTTCAAATTCTGTCTTCCATAAAACATCACGAGTTCATCTTGCTAAGTTCTCTGCAACTTTAAAACATGGATTGGCTTTCCTCCAATTTCCAATAGTAGTTTCATTATTTACTTCTAAGGCCTCATAAAAAGTCTCTTTAGCATCCATATTCCTATCAACAGTCTCTTCAATGCAATCTAGGCTTTTCCCATCAAGCCTCTCACAATTCTTCCAAAAAAATACCCCTTACCCATTTATAAAATGGTTCCAGCATTTTGGTATTTGCAAAAGCACAATCCTACTTTCCAGTACCAAATTCTGTATTGGTCAGTCAAAGCAGTGCTGATGCAAAATACCAAAAATTTGTTGGACTTCATAAAGGGTATGTATTTGCAGTAGAAGTTTACAGTTACCAGGCCATAAAGCACAACTTATTTCCCTCATCGAAGTCTGTTGCCACGTGTTGGAGCAAGATGCTTCTGATGTCTATAAGGATTCAGCCTCCCTCTTCCTCTTAAGGCTCCATGATCCCAGTTTCTTCCAATATCAGCTATAGGCTGGGATAAGTCTTGTCTCTCTCCTGGGGCTTGTTCCTCTCTGAGCTCAGCTGCTCTGGTCTCTCCACAAGATCAGCTGTAGACTCTCAGGCTCTCTCTCTTCCCAGGGCCTCTGCTAATGGAGTTGTCTCTGTTCCTCTGTGTTCTTCTCCTGTGTGTTTGCTTCCTGGGTCTCTAGCACCCAAAACTCCAACTAAGTCCTCTGCCTTGTTGTTTTTCTCTGTGAGAAAATGTCCTACTGATGTGGCCCAATCAAAGCCCTAATCATAATTTAATCAAGTAAAAGTGAAACCTCAGAATTTAATACAATCTAATATGTCCAGAGGAATAGACCAGTTTACAAACATAATCCAATATCTATTTTTGGAATTCATAAATAATACCAAACTGCTACACATGTATTATAAAAGACCCTTCTCATTTTGCAGCTAGCATGGATGGTGAAGCTTGGAAAATGCTTTGTCTCCTCCTACCGCTGAGGACCAGGACCCCATGTAAGCCCCCAAATCCTCATTATTCACCAAGTTAGACTTGTCTGAGTCTTTTTTTGGTCAACATATTCATTTTCAGATCTGTGTGAAGCTGCTTTTTTATAGAGCTCTTCACCATACTTGGGCCACTGATTCAATCTCTTTATTAGTAATTGGTTTGTTGACATAATCTATTTCTTCTTGAGTCAATGTAGGTACTATGTGTGTTTCTAAGAATTAGTCTCATTCATCTAGGTTTAATTTAATGGCATACAGTTCTTCATAGTAACTTCTTATAGTTCCTTTTATTTCATTATGGTCAGTAATAATGCCCCTCTGCATTTCTGATTTTGTTATTTTTCTTCATGCTTATCGTGTTCACTGTTCTCTGAACTTCTTGAATGTGCATATTCACATCTTTTGCTATGTTTATGAAGTTCTTTATTACTTCTGTGACTATTCCATCAGCCCCTTCCTCTCTTCTCTTTCTGGCACTCCCATAGTGCATATATCGATGCACTTGATGATGTCCCATAGTTATCTTAGGTTATTTCACTTTCAATATTTCTTTTTTATTTCTGCTCATCAGTCTGACACATTACAAGCATCTTGTCCTCTAATTCAGTGATTCTTCTGCCTGCTCCAATCTGCTATTGCAATCCACCTAAGCACTTTTCATTTCAGCTATTGTCTTCTCCAACTCAATATAATTCTGTTTGGTCCCTTTTTAAAAATTTCTGTCTCTTTACTTAAACTTTCACATTCCTGATATCCTTTATTTATTTCTCTGTACTTTCCTTCATCTCCTTGAGCAGTTTTAAGACCATTTTTGTCAATTTTATTGAAATGCATTCATAAACCATACAATCCATCTAAAGTGTATAATCAATGGCATTTGGTATAATCACAGAGATGTGCATTCGTCACTGTGAGCAATATTAGAGCATTTTCAATTGTACCAAAGAGAAAAACCCTTTGCCCCTTAGTGGTTCATCTCTCCATCCCTCTATCCTTCCCCTGCCTTACATAACTGCTAATCTATTTCCATCTCTATAAATTTATTTTTACTTGCATTTTGTATAGTTGAATTAAAATATTATGCAGTACTTTGCATCTAGTTTCTTTCACTTAACATACTTTAATATCATTTTTTAAGGTTTTGTTTGGTATGTTCACATTCTCATCTTCATTGGTATTTTCTGCATTTAAATTTTTATCTTCTTTCTTTTGATGGGCAATCATTTCCTGTTTTTTGTTTGTTTGCTTGCTTGTTTTTTGTCTATCTTGTAATCCTTTGCACACTGTACATTTTATATTTTAATATATTACCTCTGGGATTTATTCCCAGGGGATCTCTTTCTGGTTTTGTAACCAGCTGCTGATAAGACAGGTTTTTTTGAGCTCCTATGAGGAAGAGCTGCCTAAGGTGAATGCAGTGTGCAGGGTTTTCCTTGTCTTTCTGGACCTCAGTCTTATCCTGGGTTTTGCTTGTTAGTTGTTTTAGAGCTCCCCTGTTTACAGGAGTTTGGTTCTCCCCTCTGTTTGACAGAAGACAGACCTGCTTGTCCTGGTTGTTTTAAGCTGGCAAGCCTTTGTCTCACTCTCCACCTTATTGTTTTCTACACTCCTTTCATTGTCCCTAATTGCTTTTGCTTCAGGGCAAATTCTGAGAGGAGGGCCAGCCAGAGAGAACTTTCCTGAGTCCTTCCCAGCCAAACAGGACCAGGGATCCACAAAGGGGGCTCCGAAGTGCTCTGGGGAGGGGATTAGAAAGGACACCAAAAACTTCTCTGATAGCACCCTAAAGATGAGTTTTTCTGACCTGCCCAGCAAATGCAGTCTTTCAGCTAACTGTTCTCACGGGCCTGAGGAGCACTGTATTTTTAAATCTCCACTGCTACCACCCCTGTCTCGGGAGAGTTGAAACAAGGCATGCTGCTGCTTTTGTCTGCGTGGGTTCAAACAATAGTACAGGGACCAGCAATCCAAATTCACAAATCAAAAACCATACCCACCCCTGTTCTAGGGGAAGAGGATTTTTATTTCCCATTCTGCATCAGCAAGCCAGCCATCTGTGTCTCTAGATGGCCTTCTGTAAGAATGGGGTATGGGTGCTAGTAGCCATAGGAGGCATCAGGAACCAAACTCAGGATCTCGCATGTGGGACGCGCGCAACCACTTGAGCCACATCTGCTCCCAATTTAATTTTCTTTACTGTAATTTATCTGCCTCTTCCTTCTGCTCTTCCCTGGGTGATGTATAGTGTTTTTATGGCAACCGAAATTTCAAAATAGTTGTTTAAGATAGGTCCTGCCTGTTTAACACTTGTTTTGGTGAAAGGACTCAGCCCTGGAATTCCCTACTTTGCCATCTTCCCCAGATATCCATTTTCTTCTGTTTTAATAGAATTATTTCTTCTCTTGAGGGCAAACTGATCATTTCTCTTATGTTCTGCATCCTGACATTTCTTGTTTTCTCTGTAAATTTGGGTTATAAACCAATTCTTTGTCTTTAAAGCTTTACTTCTCTCTTTACATCTGTCTTCCTTCTATTAGTAATTACATCTGCTCAAGTTTACCCCATTGAAAAACACCAAATCCACACAAAAAATAATGGAAATACTCATCAAAACCATTTCTCCCTTTGCATTTGATTGTTCCTTCTTAGCAAATTCTATTTACTCCTCCTGTACTTCAGTATAGTTCCCACCCTTAAGTTTCCATATATGCTGCAATCATTAAATCACCAGTGACCACAAATTATCAAAAATATGCATAACAGTTTCTGCTAATTAAATTTTTCATTATCACAGTCATTGTTTCCTCATTCCCAAGCCCACACTAGGTACATTAGTTTTGTATTTAATCGAAAGAAGATATAACATGAAGCTAACAAGGCTTAAGCTTCAGGACCCTTCACTTGTACCAGGAGAAGCATTAGCAATGTGTTCACATTGTTGTATGATATTCTGTGCTTGGGAAAGTAAGATATTTTATTGCAAAAGGTTAAAACCACTGTCTTTCTATACTCCAAATTTCCGTCATTCACAATTTCAATTCTTTTGGGTGGCATTGGCATAGCTTCTGACATTGGGTGTAGCTTAAGGAAGGTTGAGATTTGGCATTAGTAGAATATATTTATGTGGCCAATAGCTACTTTGTTCTATGGTAATTCTAAGTGATCCTGGTATAGGAAATGCTTGCATGAATACTCCTGCCTCCCCCTGTGCCAACATACCAGATGTCATGACGAGAAGTGTAAGACCAGAGAGCCTACTGAGATGTAAAACATTCTATGATGCCTAGTTTCAAGATATATGGGTTAAAAATAAAGCTTGCAATGTGCAGAGACAGAAGCGAGTCTTTGGAAAATTCTCCCAATAATCACATGTAAAAGAAGTGTAAGCAGAGAATTTGTTTCTCTTTAAGGCAGAGTCAAATCAAAAGTTCTCTCTTAACAAGAATATATGAAGAAGTGACCAAAGATTATGCACCAAAACCTTTATGGAAAAAAAGTGTCAGGCAGTTAATTATTACAAACTTAATTTTTCCAGATTTTTTCAAATTTGTGATACTTAACAGCCTTTTATTTTTACGTTTTACTTATGTTTATTTCTCATTCTAAATGAATATTCATTTTCAAATGTGATTTTATATCTTTTTTAAAAAGGACAACCAAAGTTATCAATATTATATGATACAAAACCTGGAACTTCTCCTGTTTATTCAAGAGCTCATTTATACTTCACAGAATGATCATGGTTGTACACTATCAACACCTCAGCTGGCTGCCATGCCTTCTCTTAAAACTCTAGCTCCACTTCTGTGTTGATGATTCCAAATAAACATCCCTGAGCATCTCACATATGTTCCACCTGTATGTTCTAATGAGCCATGCTATAACTATGTACAGTAAAGGGCTAGGTGTGGAGCAGGAGCTGTTGAGATTAAGGAAAATACCTAGGCAGGTTTTCATATTGGAGTAGGGATCAACATTCAGATGAACATCTCTTCTTGCAACATGAATAAAAAGTATAGATTAGAGCAAGGAAATATGTTTGAAATAAGGTAGATATTTAGGAATTTTATATATATATATATATATATATATATATAGCTATCAAATGATAAGTCAAATAAGATAAAGATGAAAAGGTGAGAAAAGAAGTCAGGAATCAAAATATTCTTAAGAACAGAAATTCCACCCTCTTTACCTTCATGAATAGTAAAACATAACAAAATTTAAATATAGAAAATATGGCCAAAATAGCAATTCATTGTCATATTAATAAAATCAGTGAGCCAACCCTGGTTTGGAATAGGGTACCCATATACTTAGTCTAATCACATACCATAAAAGTTCTCTTCAAAATGGCCATGCCAGTCTGTATCCCTAACAAAAGGTAATTATTCTTTAATACTTACTTTCCTCCAGTTTTTCCAGACTAATAGATATAAAATTAGATCTCATTTTGATTTACATTCTCGTTGTGTGTTTATGCATTTCTTCATGTGATCGTTGGACTTCTGGGTTTGCTTTTCTGGATATATTTGTTGCACATTTTTTTTCAATTGAAGAGGCTTTTTTATTTCTGGTTTACAGGTGTTACTAATATATTCTAGATATTTAATCCTCTTTCATTAGATATTGCTTGAATCTTCCATTTTTCACCTGCATATTTACTTTGTCCATGGTGGTTTTTTTTGAAAAAATTCCTTAATTAATGCATTTTTTTCATTATTTAAAAAATTTATTGAAGTATATCACTCACACATAAACATACACAAACAGTAAGTGTATAGCAATAGTTGTGAACTTACACACAAACCTATACAGCACCATACAGGACTCTCATAATTCACCCTACCACCAATACCTTCTGTTGTTAAACATTTTAAACTAATGATTAAAGAGCTTGTCAAAATATTATTACTAACCAAAGTATTTTCCCCCAACTTACCATATTATTATTTTTTATGATTTATATATGAACATACATAAACAATAAGTGTATAATAAAAGTTGTGAACTTACAAAGCAAACATGCATATCATCACACAGGAGTCCCATATATCAACCCTCCACCAACACCTTGCATTGTTGTGAGATGTTTCTTACAAATTAAGAAAGAATATTGTCAAAATCTTACTAATTATAGTTCTTATCTTATATTTGGTGTGTTTTCCCCCCAACCCACTATATTATTATTTTTTAAATATATTTTTTATGACAGAAGTTGTAAACTTATTAAACAATCTTGCACATGTGAGAATTCCCAAACAACACCCTTCTATCAACACACCACACTGTGGTAGAATATTTGTTACAGATAAGATAATATCATCTGATTGTTACCATGTCCATAGTGTACATTTGGCTCCCATTTTCCATACTGCCCCATTATCAACACGGTATATCTTTGGCATAGATGCAAGAATATTATATTCTTACTGCTAACCACAGTCCATAGGTCACTCCAATTTTATTTTTCCCATGCTTCTCCACATTCCTACCACCTGCAATACTGATGTACATTTGCTCTAGCTCACAAGGGACACTCTTATATCTGTATCATCAAACCCAATTCTCATCCACCTCTTGGTTTACTGTGCTATTCAGTTCCTAGATTATTCTCTAGCATTCTGTCAATTAGCATTTACATAGCTAGACTACCATTTTCAGCCACATCCCATTTATAAATAGATGTTAATCCCTATGTGTTATCATCACTCTAACATTTCCATCACTCTATACATTTACTTTTACAGTAAAGCTAATTAAAACTTCTACATACATTTATCATTAGTAGTCCATCTCAGTTCTCCTCTTATCTCCTTTAAGAATCTACCATTTACCATCAGGTCTTGAAGATATTTTCCTACAATTTCTTCTAGAAGCTTTACGGTTCTTGCTTTTATTTTTAGGTTTTTAATCCATTTTGAGTTAATTTTTGGAAAAGTGTGAGATAGGGGTCCTCTTTCCTTCTTTCAACTTGGATATCATGTTCTTTTGGCACCATTTGTTAAATGGACTGTTCTGCCTGAGCTGTGTGGGTTTGACGGGATAGTCAAAATCACTTGACCATACCTGTGAGGGTCTGTTTCTGAGCCATCAATTTAGTTCCATTGGCCCATGTGTCTGTCTTTATGCCAGTATCATGTTATTTTTACACCTATAGCTAGGTAATATGATTTAAAGTCTGGAGATAAGGGTTTGCTTTTCCTTTTTATGATGTTTTTGGCCATTCAGGACCCCTTACCCTTCCAAATAAATTTAATAATTGTGTTTTCATTTTTTAAATGCTGGTGGGATTTTTATCGGGATTGTTATCAAATTGAGTAGAATTGATATCTTAATGATATTTAGTCTTCCAATCCCATAAGCATGGAATGTTCTACCAATTATTTAGGCCTTTTTAAAATTTCTTTTAACATTGGGTTGCAGTTTTCTGAATACAAATGCTTTACACATTGGTTAAGTTTATTCCTGACTAGTTGAGTTTTATCTATCATATTTCATTTTCCCCAGTGGTTTGACACTTTTGGTTACTTTTATTGATATAATCTTTATTTTTAGACTCTTTTCCAGGGCTTTCTCTCCTGTCTTTTCTTTTCAGGCTCTAGCACACCTTTTAGCAGTTCTGAAAATCTGGTCTCTTGGTTAGAAATTCTTTCAGTTTCTGTTTATCTCTGAATATTCTAATTTTGCCATCATTTTTGAAAGACAATCTTGCCAGATATTAGATTCTTGGCTGGAAGTTTTTCTCCTGTAGTATCTTAAATATATCATACCACTGTCTTCTTGCCTCCATGGTTTCTGGTGAGAAATCAGCACTTAATCTTATTGCATATTCCTTATATGTTCTGCATTGCTTTTCTCTTCCTCTTCTTAGAATTCTTTCTTTGTCTCTGGCATTTAACATTCTGATCAGTATGTGTCTTGGAGTTGCTCTATTTGGATTTTTTTTGATGGGAGTATGTTGTGCTTCTTGGTCATGGGTATCTATTTCCTTCAATAGGATTGTGAAATTTCTACCATTATTTCTTCAAATATTCCTTCTGCCCCTTTTCCCTTCTCTTCTCCTTTTAGGACACCCATGGCATGTATGTTTGCACATCTTTTGCTGTCTTGAGACCATGTGCAATTTTTCAGTTCTTTTCTTCATGTGTTCTTTTGTATGTTCACTTTCAGAGGACATTTCTTCAAGATCACCAATCTTTCTTCTGCCTCCTCGAATCTACTATTATATGATTCCATTGTTTTTTAAATTTCACTTATTATGGCTTTCATTCCTATAAGATTGGCTATTTTTCTATGTATACTTTCAAATTCTTCTTTGTGTTCATCCAATGTCTTCTTAATATCCTTAATTTCTTTAGCCATCTCATTGAATTTATTAAGGATATTTGTTTGAACATCTATGATGCATTGTCTCAACTCCTTTATGTCATCTGGTGGCTTATCTTGTTCCTTTAACTGGGCAATATTTTCCTGTTTCTTGGTGTGGGTTGCAATTTTTTGTTGGTGTCTTGGTTTACTAGAGTATTAATTCTGGGTGCAATTTTTCTCTTTATTTTGGGGCTTTCTGCCCTTTTTCCTTTGCTGGTTGTGCAGTAGGAGACAAGTATGTAGTTGGTGCTTCAAGCCGTGGAGGTTCAAGCCCTGCCCTCTTTGTCCCAGGGACTGATGAAACTTCTCCCGACTTTCTCCTTTGACAGGGGTAGGGACAGTGTCACAGCCATGTGGAATAATCGAAGTCATTCAGGCCCACACTGTACCTGCCCAGAGAGACTGATGAGGCTTCATGCCCCTTTCTCCTCTGCCTGGAGCAGGGATGGAGCTGCAGTTGTGGGCAGCAATGTATATAGTGCGGGTCCAAGATGACTGCAGTTGCCCCAGTAGACTTCCAATTATTCAATGTATGCCAGCCAAAGATACTTGCAGTTACCTGGATAAGCTGATGCATGGCCCACCAGCCTCCTCCTTGCCAGAGAGCCTAGGGCTGCAGGCTGATCTGGGTGAAAAAACTGGTTCCTAATGTCACTGTGATTTTCGTTCATGGCTTCACCTCAGGCTGGGGGCAGAGTCAAAATGGCTGCTACTGGCCTCTTTTCAACTTGCACAGTTTCACACCCTAGCTATTCCTTGGGTTATACCCTAGTCACCCAAGTCTACTAATCAGTAGCCAAAATCAGTGGCCAACTGTTTCTTCCTCCCTTGTTTTTGGGAAATGAAACTTCCCCCTCCAGCCACAGAATAGCTCCTGGGGCAACTTGCACTGCCTATGCAGGACAATTACAGGCCTCCATGGCTTGGCCGGTCTTTTCCCAGAGAGGCTGGCAGAGGTCCCCCCAGCTTCCTTCTTCCCATATGCGAGGTTGGGGCTCAGGCTAGACCTGCAATCTTTTATGGATGGAAAGAAACTGGTCCCTACCAGCATTGTGATTTTCAGTCCACCCCACTTCCTTTCATGCCAGGCACAGAGCTAAGATGGCAGCTGCTGGCTCCCTCTGACATGGAAAGGCTCAAACTTCAACTCTTCTCAGGATTATACTTTAGCCCACTGAATTTACTCATCAGTAGGTGAAGTTGGTGCCCAACCATCTCTTCTTCCCCTGTTTTTGGGAAGTGGAGCTTTCAATTCCAGCTGTGGAACAGCTCCTGTAGTGGCCTGTGCCTCCAGTGGAGGATGGGCACTGGCCTCCATGGCATGGAATGTTCTATTTATGAATCTTCTCTGCAGATTGGCAGTTTCCTTCTTCCATTCCTTCAAGGATGTGGCAGGATGTCTTCTGGTTTCCTGGAAGCACCCCAAACAGGTGCTTCAGCTAGCTCCAGAGAGCTCTGGGTATTTACCAACTGCCCTGTAGTAGGAGCTGACTCTAGGAGTTCCTTACTCCACAGCCATCTTGCTAGTTGTCTCTAATAATACTTTTTTTTTTTTTAAGTAAAAGGATAGGCCACAAATGGACTCCATTTGTAGGACCTTAGTGTAAAAATTTTTATAAGAATTGGGGCTGCCAAGCCATTCTCCATCTATCTTTACCTAAACTGGAAACATTTCTATGGAAGATAATCTCTAGCTTATTTCCAGGTACCAGGACTGATGAGATTCACGATAGAGGTGATTACTCAATAATAGGCCTTGACTGAGTCAATCCATACAAGTTCTATTATCTAAGAAAGGTTTGCTTTACTCTTCCTTAAGCTACTGCTGCCATTGGTACAGTGCTTAATAGACCAGAGCAGATTAATAGACCAGCATAGGTTCTATGCAGCAATAAATTAGTTACAATGATCATATATTCCCAGAGAATTTGTCAAATCTGATATTTTTGCATCGCTAAAATCCAGATAGATTAGAAAGTCTTTTCTATTCACATTGCATAACTTAAAATGTCATGAATATGAGTAGCATAATATATACTCAAGTACACAGTTTAAAAAACAGACTGTATGAGCCTGTCGTTTTTGCCTTGATATATGTATCAAAGTTTTCTAGCACCCAAATTTCTGTAAGTTATCACCAACCTATTAAGTGTAATTTTATGATAACCTATGTCAAATTTTGACAGTGCAGACCCCACGGTTCAATGCTTCCTCATCTCAAATGCTTCAAGATTTGGCAACAAAGTCCAAAATAAAATAAAGAGTCACACTTCATCTTTTTCTCACTCAAATATTTTTTGTCTTTATTTTTTTAATATTACATTAAAAAAATATGAGGTCTCCATGTACCTCCCACCCCCCTCACCCACTCCTCCCCCCATAACAACACTCTCCTCCATCATCATGAGACATTCATTGCGTTTGGTGAATACATCTCTGAGCACTGCTGCACCTCATGGTCAATGGTCCACATTATAGCCCACACTATCCCACATTCCACCCAGTGGGCCATGGAAGGACATACAATGTCTGGTAACTGTCCCTGCAGCACCACCCAGGACAACTCCAAGTCCCAAAAACGCCCCCACAACTCATCTCTTCCTCCCACTCCCTACCCCCAGCAGCCACCATGGCCACTTTCTCCACACCAATGCCACATTTTCTTCGATTACTAATCACAATAGTTCATGAATAGGATATCAGTAAATCCACTCTAATCCATACTCTATTCCTCCATCCTGTGGACCTTGGAATGATTGTGTCCACTCCACATCTATATCAAGAGGGGGCTTAGATTCCACATGGATGCTGGATGTAATCCTCCTGCTTTCAGTTGTAGGCACTCTTGGCTCCCTAGTGTGGGGGTTGACCTTCTTCACCTCCATGTTAGCTGAGTGAGATAAGTCCAAAAAACCAGAGTGTAGGAGCTGAAGTCTGTTGAGGCTCAGGGCCTGGCTATCACATGGTCAGTCCAGAGATTCAGGTCCCCTGGGTATACATTAAACCCCAACTCCAACAACAGTTCCAGTAAAAGTAACAGGAGAGGTTTGTGAACAAAGATCACATCTGAGTCCAGCTTCATCACACAGAAACACAAACTCCAAAGTAGGGCCAACTGACATGACACTGAACTCCATCTGCCATGACCATAGAACCTGTGGGTCTCTGGAGCCCTCAGAAGAACCAATACCTGGGGTTGTGTCTACTTTATCTGTCTCTGGGACTCTGCTGAGGTGTGCATAAGGGCAACCCCTCTGATAAGTTCCCGGCTCTTTTTTGGAGACTCATAGCCATGTAAACTCATTTGTTCTTTCCATTTCTCCCTTTTATTCAGGTCAAAAAGCATTTTTAACTCCTGGTATTATATGTAGACTGAGATATTCTGCTGGTCCAAGTTGACCCTTTTATTCAAGGTCATTTTCTAGTTACATCATCAGCTGGTACTTGGTAGTAATCCCTTGACCCCAGGGAGGCTCATCCTCGGGAGTCATGTCCCACACTGGGGGGAAGGCAACACATTTACCTGCTGAGTTGGGCTTCAAGACTGGCCACATTTGGGCAATGTGGAGGCTCTCAGGCAGTAACTCTTAGGCACCTTGCAGCTCTAGGCCTTGTTCTTATTTCAGGTGCACAGGCTCACAAGCATAGTCATTAGTATCAAGGGCTCATTGTTGGACCTTCATTCTTTTTTGGTCTTTGCCATTGTACTTGGGGAATTGTTGCTCTTCCTTTAGGGACTGTGATAGAGCTCCCCTGGCTAGGAACTCAGCACTCCCTCAGTTGTTGTTTTTAATTGTATCCACTATGAAAATATCCAAACATTTTTATGTACCCTGGATATATGCCCTGGAGAACTCCCTGCCAACCATGTGTTCCCTGTCAATAACTTCCCACACCAATATTCCTCCCCTGTCATTGTTGAGCCTCTCTGTGATCCAAAACTTCTTCAAAAGTGAAGCCCAATATATTGCCAGGTTCCATTAATAGTAAAATGGAATATAGTGATGAGTTTAAAGGTTAGATATAGAATACATATTAATTTAGAAAAATTAAGGTAAAAATAAATTGGGGGATCAAAAAATTAAAAAATGCAAAAGCTTTGTTTTTGATGTTTTATCTTCCATCACTGCTATAAGTGTTGCCCTGTATGCAAATTGGCAAGGCAACTACTTCCATCTTTTCCTCATTGTCTACAGCCTATCTTTTTCTTTTCTTTTTTCTAATTATTAAGCTTATCTTCACAAAAGTTTTAGATCACAGTAATTCATATATACAATATACATTACTCCCACATATCCAACATAAAACCCTTTTCCCTTCCACAGCAATAATCTTTTTACATATTGTACTTTTTTTACTGAACCTGATGTACTGATATTGAGACAATAGCTTTCAAACAAGGTAACATTTGTGTTTACACTGTGGTTTATATTTTAGACTATACAATTTTCTACATTTTTAGTTATCTTATGTTTTACATTATGATTTACATTTTAGCCTATCAGCCCCTATATATTTTTGGTTCTCATTCAAATATTTAATGCACTTAAACATCAATAACATTACAAAATGAGTATTCTAAAAATAAAATAATTTTCTTCATTTGATGGAGTAATTGAAAGTTAAAATAGTGTTGTTTCTCTAAGAGAAGGAAAGAAAAGAAAACAAACAATGGTAGGTGCATATTTGTTCAGAGACCATAAAAGAGGAAGATTTCCTATGGCTACTGAGATTTGAGCATATATGCATATTTTTAAATGTAATGAACACACGTACTTGGACACACCTTGGCTTGCAGATTATTGTTAACAAAGCATCGTACCTTGCTTGCCAATGAATGAGTAAAAGAATTCAGTAGGAATGTGCATATATATTACGTATTAATCAATTTAAGGTATAATTAGTACTGGCTGTTTCAATGATGCCTCTCAATCACTCTGTAATATATCATCAAGATTATGTTGTAGATAAGGACATTAAGGTTTAGAAGGTTTAAATAATTTGGCTAGTTATACAAATGTCTACTGACAAAGCCAGAGTATTACCCAGTTAAGGTCGTTTCAATATACCACACTGCCTCTAGGGACCATGAGGTTGATGCATTACCAGGGAGAGAGAGAATTATGAGAGAGGGGAGAGAGAATTATGAGAGTTACACACTCAAGCACCTACAACCAATTTCATCTTTCCTGATAGAAAGTATCAGAGAATAATTTTTCCAAGTATTCAGAGCAGTTATTCCAGTTATATTCAGAATAGTTATTCCAAGTATATTAAAGACTATGGTAAATACATTTCTATTATTAATATGAAGTCTTTCTAATAATGTATTTATAAGGGATTTATATTATTTTAACAAAGGCTTTATCAGAATTTCTAGATCATATTTCTGTTAAGAATATGTGGAAAAGTACAATGAACATAAAGAATAAATATGGATATTACATAATATAATGGTAGTTTAGTCTGACTTCTGATTAGACATTTTTCTTTCTTGAAAGATTAAATTTTAATTAAAAATTAGCTTTTTCCATAGTAATTTTATTAGGAATGTTATTTACTGTTTTATAATTGAAAATATAAAACAGGCATTATGCCATTAACTTTATTTTCAACTTGCAACATCTGTTTCAGCTATAGTATCATTTTATTTAAGTAAGCAATGCTTGAACAAAAGCTACCAGGGAGTTATCTATTTCTGTGTAGCACAGCTGAAAAACTGCTTAATGTTCCCAAAGGGAAGGGTAAATCAGCACATTCATTCTTTAGGCCCTGTTCCATAGAACCACATGTAAAATAGATTGCCCCTTGATTGTTGGAGAATGGATTTTATCAAACAGCACCACAAAAAGCAAGAGTTAAAGGAACGACACAGTGCCAGAAACAAACCCATAATGCTGAGAACACACTTCCTAAAACCTGCCTGGTTAAGCAGCCGTTAAAGCAACTAGCTGTTCCACAGGGATTTGACAGAGTAGCTAAGGAGGGGGAGTCTAGAAGAGTTTTACCCTGAGCAGGTCAGAGATTTTGTTTTCTATTAAATATAGTCTTATAGCAGAAGAAAAGTCTAGCAAGTTTAAGGGATCTAAGTTAAGTCTACCTAAGCATAGGCATGTATACTTGTTTGAGGCTTTGCAAGCCAGCTTAGAATATTGCAAAGTCTTGCCAAAAATCACTGAAAGAGTTAGAGTCTTCTTTGAAGCGTTTAACTACTCTTGCCTGGTTTAACTACTCTTACATAAATAAAGTATGAAAAAATATATTTTAGGAATTTATGGATATAACTAGCTGTTTTCCTGCCAAAAATTCATTTGTAAATTTGATCTTTGGTGCTTTGAATCTATTTCTCAAAATAGATGATTAGTGCATTGAAGTTTGGCCACAGATGCTTAATTTAATCTTTAAAATATAAGAAATATAATAACAATGAATGCTTTTTTACTATGCCAAAGCATCTGTTAGAAAAAAAAATTGTGTGGTGAAATTGTATTCTAAGTTCCAAATAAAGATGCCAAGAATATGCCTTGCTGGCTGAGAATGTAAGCCAGCTGGGGTGGGCTAAAGTGGGCTAGGGCCTCTGAGAAAACCAAGCGTAGCAGATCCTCCAAAAGCTTGTTAAAGTAAGTTTCCTTCATAGCCCTAGATGCTCTATACACTAACTCTTTATCAGACAGTTTAACTAAAATACCTGAAAGCACCTTATTAGATGGGATTATATTTATGTTTCTGAGGAATATAATTATCCAAGTGATATTTCGCTACTAGATACTTATTCTGAACAATTTTTTGCAATGTAATTAAATACCACTTGGGAAGCTTCTCATGTTTATTAAGGCATTATATCCTCAGAGATGTTTCTTAAGATTTGGGAAATAACAATTCGGAAGAAAAAAAATAACATTTGGTTGAACATTTTCTTTAATTCTTAAGTAAATAATTCAGCATGTTTGTTTTCTATGAACTAATATGATGAAATGAAATCTTCCTCTGTAATGTAGAATTCTTACTAGATACGTAAAATGTGCAAAAATAAATTGAGGTAGTTATTTTAATTGCAGTATTTATGTAAAATATCAGGTAAGAAACATTTTCTCCATTGCCAATTGTGAGAAAGAAATGAAACTTTCTATACACTTTGGGGAAAGGACCTCTTTCTTTCCTTCTTTATTTTCTCCCTTCCAGCCTCCTTTCTTCTCAGGCTCTCTTCCTCCTCCCACCACCAGCAAGGTGTTCTTGTTCTTGCACACACTGTCATTCCACAGATAATTGCTGATATGCCCCAGGTTCTGATCTAGGTGTTGAGGATATAATAGTGAACTAGAGAGACATCACCCCTGTCCTCAAGAGGCTTATAAATTATTGAAGAAGAGCATATATTAGAATAAAATTAAGGGCAGCAGACATGGCCCAGTGGTTAGGGCATCCATCTACCACATGGGAGGTTGGCAGTTCAAACCTCGGGCCTCCTTGACCCGTGTGCAGCTGGCCCACGTGCAGTGCTGATGCGCGCAAGGAGTGCCCTGCCACGTAGGGGTGTCCCCCACGTAGTGGAGCCCCATGCGCAAGGAGTGTGCCCTGTAAGGAGAGCTGCCCAGCGTGAAAGAAAGTGCCCAGGAATGGTGCTGCACACACGGAGAGCTGACACAACAAGATGACGCAACAAAAAGAAACACAGATTCCTGTGCCGCTGACAACAACAGAAGCAGACAAATAAGACGCAGCAAATAGACACAGAGAACAGACAGCCGGGGGTGGGGGAGGAGGAGAGGAGAGAAATAAATAAATAAATAAATCTTTTAAAAAAAAGAATATAATTTTTAAAAAAAAAGAATTACAGGGTGCTCTGGACTATGTAAATTGGGTTTCTGACTGTATGTTTATTCGGAATGACAGTAGAATTAGGGATTTCGAGGAAATTGTACTGTCCCTTATTTGAGGAAATTGTACTGTCCCTTAAAATTGATATTGCACTATAAACCAATAATATTCCTGCTTCTGTTACAACATTTTTGTTTAATTTGAGAGCAAGTCCAGAGGAAACATTGTGTTCTGGGTCTTGGAAATGTGTTAGCTGCTCATACTGGGGAAAGGAGATATCCCAGGAGTCCCCATGGTAATTCCACTGGTAGTAGTGGGACTCAGGATGGAAGATTTGTGATGTTGGCTATGACAAATGAGAATGTTTTCAGTGAAATAAAAAATGGAAAAATCAAGTGAAGGTGAGGAAAGGGAGGGGCTACCGGAAATTTGAGGAGAGAGCAAATAAAAAAGCATGTGCAAAGTTATTGGAGTGTGTAAGAGAATAGTGATAAGTCAGGAAGTAAACACATAAATATACACAGACATGTATATCATGGTTTATAATTTTAAAGTATTTTAAATATATAAAAAAGTTTGATTTCTTGTTGAATTAGGTGAAATACTAAATGTGCATTTTCTTAGAGTTCTTAAGAAATAGCTTTTCATAATGAAATGCTTCATGCCAAAAATAGGGCATAATTACACATAAAAATTACAATTTACTTCATTATTATACAGTTTAAGGTTTAAAGTGGGGTTGGGGAGAAGTCAGGACATTTCCCAAATTAGAATTCCCAGTGAAAGATTCTGAAGCTAAAGGTCTAAAATAAACAGCATACATGACTACATAGAAACATTTAGTACATAATCTGAGAATTCCATTTTATGTCCATTTAATTTTATGTTTCATCAATAGATTTTGCTAAAGCAAGTGTAGCAGTTTGATACAGTTATGAATTCCAAAAATAGATATCGGATTATATTTGTAAACTGTTCTGTACCTGGATGTGATTAAATTATGATTAGGGTTTTGATTGGGCCATGTCAGTAGGGTGTTGCATGGCAAAGGACAGAGTTGGAGAGTTTTTAATGATGGAGTTTTGATGTTGAAGTTTGATGCTGAAGTCTTAAACTGGAGCCCTGGGAAGTAAGCACGCAGAGGAAAGAGAAGTAAGCCCTGGCAAGAAAGGAAACCTGAGCCTGGAAAGAAGGAAGCCCTGGGAAGAGAAAAGCCCTGAGCCTAGAGAGAAGCAAGACCTGGGAAGAGCAAAACCAAGAAAGCCTGAGCCCTGACAGATGTTGGCAGCCATCTTGCTCCAATACGTGGAAATAGACTTTGGTGTGGGAAATAACCTATGCTTTATGGCCTGGTATCTGTAAGCTCCTACCCCAAATATATACCCTTTATAAAAACCAACCAATTTCTGGTATTTTGCATCAGCACTCTTTGGCAATCTAATACAGCATGATACTTAGAGTTAGACCCACTGAAGATCTGAAACAACCATATATCTTTTTGCTCCTGTATAATGCCAGAGCATTTGTATTTAGAATCCTGAAGAGATGCAGATGCATATGAAAGAGTGCAAAGCATCTTGTGAACTGTGACTAAGGATTTAAGAGCAGGGAGGATCTATGGAAAGAGATGGTACCCGTTTTCAAACATAATTTAAACATTGTAAGACAGCTGAATATGAGCTCAATTCTTCAAATGCATATTAAATCAATTGTTTGCGTCAGAAATCTGGAGAATCAAGCAAATGTTCTAATTTAATTAAAGACCAGGAAAGTGAATGAAGAGATTAAGAGATCAATGGTAGAGGGAATTTTTAAGAACGGTTTGGTTTGGCAGAAATACCTAGATGACATCTGGCTCCTAAATAGCGAAAATAATCTATGCACCGTTGTTCTTAATGTACCCACTAGGTTGTAAGCATATTTTCATCCTTACTTGGAAAAACGATTTTGCAATACTGTTAGTATTCTCCCTCTATTCAGTCACCTAGGTCCAGCATCATTCACTTGGTACATACTGGACAAAATAAAATAATTTAGAAGTGTAACTCATTTAGTACCCCCATTTTACAACATGTGTAATAATATCTTCCCAGTTAAAAGGTAAATGTCTAGGAAAATTGATTTATTGATTTCCTCTACAGGGCTTAAATGTTTTTATTGTGTGATAATTCAACTTGAACTAAGCCTCCATCCTTCCATTCTTTCTTGGTTTAATATATTACAAGGTGTCTTCATTTCCCAGATGCTAAAAGTGATACTATACTATGGTTGAATTTATTGTTTCATGACATTGACACTAGGAGAAGACCTACATCGAGGCATCAGTTTGGTCATCTTTCTTGAAATCAAAGACTGGATTTTCTGGGGCTAGATGCTAGCAATCCTTGGTCCCTGGTTTTTCTGTCACATGGCAATCCCAATGGTAATGTCATCTCCTTTTCTCCTCTGGGTTCTGTTGACTTCTGTGTTCTTCCCTTGGCTTTCTCTTCCTATGTCTGAATTTCAATCTGTTTTTAAAAGACTACAGTAATCTGGATTAAAGCCCAACCTGATTAAGTTGGGTCACACCTTAACTGAAGACTTAACCAGAATATGAACCAAAACCAAGAATATGTCTAAACTGAGGTAAACAATCTGTCACAGAAGGACATGTCTTCAAGCAGACCCTTGATGAAGATTTCATGTCAATTCTCTGGATATGCCCAAATTTAGGGTGAACAGAGTAAGGCTATGAGCCCAGGTCAACACAAGAGAACACTGACTATTTAACTCACTTATTTACATAATTATCCATAATAGTATACTTATTGAAACTCCTTAGGGTTTTGTATTTGGGATGGCAAAAAAAGAAAAAGAAAAACTTCAGCAGAATAGGCTTTTCATTGGTATGAAGAAGATGAATTAGACCACTCTTTTTAAAGGGCAATATTAAAGAACAAAAACTACATTTGAAGTTCATGAAAGGTTAGATCTCATGGGAATTATTGTAAAACATTTTTTGATAGGAGGTAATCAACTAGAAATGGATCTTCTGGGGAACAATGGAAGCTGTGAAGCATGAATACATAAAAATCAATTTGAAAGAAGGCATCATTTTAGGGGAATACTGTTACTTTTACTAGTGTGCTATCATAGAGACATTTTTTCTTTCAAATTATGTGTAAATTATAAATATTGCCTCCATTTTAAATAAATAAAAGGTATACCATTGCAAATTAAAATGTTGAGAATAAAATACATTATAAGGAAATACGTATGGCTTTAAGTATATCATGAAAGAATTTTATTTAACTGCTGGGTTATTTTCACCTCTTTATCTCTATTATTTTTACAATAAAGAAAAGAGATGGTGAGGAACATACGGCAGTTTTTAGTTACTATATTCCCACTCCTCTTCCCAAACTGTATTAATCTTTGAAATATTTATAGTGACTTTCCCCAGATTTCACAATAATCAGAGGCTGCATAATTAAAACATATATTCCATAACTCATCTCTTCAAGTCAGTATTTTTTTTGGAATCTTTGGAAAGCAGAAATACCTCTCTATACAATCTTAAACAATCTGGGGTTCTTCTTTATTTATTCCCTCCAGCCTCCTAAGACCATGATTTAGACCTTAATACTTTCTCTTAAGAAAGTTCAACTGATCCAGTTAATCCAGATTTTAGTTCCCACAGTCAGATGTGAATGAGAGACAGCTACTACAATTAATTATCATCTCTTCATTTTCTCGCATAGAAAATTGTGTCATCTCACTCACAATTATCACCTACTTCTACAAGTTTAATTGACTCTGGTGTCCTGCCAATTCAAATTCCCAATTCTTAATTATTTACTCTGTGTGGCAGCCCTCCACAGTCTAGCTATTTTATTTCATTGGGTCCTCAGATATATTTTAGTCATATCCTTTGCAGAAGTTGAAATAATTAGAATATATTTCATCAGAGTCATCCTATAAATATATGCTTGTTGGTTGCTACAACACTTCATTACCATTATGCAGTGACCCTTCATTTGAAGGGAATAGGAAATGCTTATATATTTTAACATGTTAGATTTTAATGTATTTGCTCTGGTGTCTTAGAAATATTACCTATTTTAATCTTGAAATCAGTTTAATTCATATTTTGTCAGATGAGTAAGATATTCAATCTCCTCCCCCAGATTTGTCCACAAAGTTTCAGGATTATACATAGAACTATGGTGTCATGGAAGAATCTTGGTGATTGCCAGAAATCCTTGCTGGGTCCTGCCGAGATGCCCTTTCTTCATCCTGAAATACCTTTCCATTCTACCAGTTCTGTTTTTTTCCAGGCCAGCCTTTTGCCCTCAGTGCACAGAATGCACAATGCAGTCTTCTTTCCCCTCCTCAAAGTCTTATCACCCCATTCTCTACTCCCACTCACACCACCCTCTCTACTCTCTCGTACCACCTTCATCACACCTCTCAACCATCACCTTCTTCGTAGTTTCTGAAATTGTGTCCTTTCCCTACTTGTGTTGCTCTCAAATATATTCCCAGCATAATCCCCTCAATTAGTTTAGATTTTTTAAGTCAGAAAGAATGATCTCTGGGCAACTACTTTTACCTGTCCTGAAAAATATCTAAAATAAAGAAATACAAGGGACCTGGATATCTGCTTAGAAGTAAGGGAAGAAATGGTGAATATAGGGAGGGAGAAATACAAAAACATGCAGGCCTAGCTTATTAATTTTCCTAACATGTAAACAAATGCCTTAGATTTAGAAGGGTCTTCAATAGACATTAATTTTCAGACTCATGCTTTTAAAGAAGATATTATTAATAATCCTATAGCAGAAATGAGGTCAATGATGTTGAGAATAATACGTGACTTACCTAAGTTCAAAACTGGGGAGAAAAGGTAGCAAATTAGTCCTGTCTTCATGAAACTTACAATATAGTGGAAGAAATGAATATCAATTAAAGAATGAAAAAACAGAAAAGACCTGGTTTGAGTACAAAGTCACGAATTCTATTTTGGACCATGTAATAGTTTTCTATTACTGTTTTAATAAATTTCCACAAGTTTTATGGCTTAAAACTATCCAAATTTATTATCTTGCAATTCTGCAGGTTCGAGGTCTGATACAGATCTCACCAGGCTAAAATCAAGGTGTTGGCATGTGCTGCATTCCTTACTGAAAGCTCTAGTGGAGAATCTGTTTCCTTCTAGAGGTCACCTAGATTCTAGAACTTCTAGAGGCCACCTGAATTCCTTGGCTGGTGGTTCCCTTCCTTCATCTTTAAAGCTGGCAACTTTCCATTTCTCCCACCATTCTTCCATATTCACATTTTCTTCTGACCACAACCAGGAATAGTTTTCTGCTTTTAAGCATTTGCATAGTTTAGATTGTGCTTACTAGATAATTCAGGATAATCTCCTCATGTCATAGACCTTAATTTAATCATACCTGCAAAGTCCCTCTTCACATGCATAAGATAACATATTCTCAGTGATTGGGGATTAGGGTATGGAAATCTTTGGGGATGTGGTGATTATTCTGCCTATCATAGACTAGCTGTGTTAAACCACCTTTGAGGCATCCAAGTATTCTTGAATATTTATTGAACTATATTTAAAATTTTCTGCTCTCTGTGCTGGGGAAAAAAAAATGTCAAGTTTTACCTAAGTAAAGTTTTCAGAATGACTTACCAGAGTCATTCAATCGGTTTTAAACTTGGGGCAAGAGAAGATGAACTGGGTAGAAGGACAGAAAATTCATTTCCTGGACTCCATATATCCTGCCATAACCCACTAGATGTACTGGGGGAGAGTGTAAACTGCAATGTAAACTATTATCCATGTGGTGCAGCAGTGCTCCAAAATATATCCACCAAATGCAATGAATGTGCCACAATGATGAAAGAGGTTGTTGATGTGGGAGGAGTGGGGGTGGGGTGGGGTGTGGGGTATATGGGAACCTCTTATATTTTTTAATATAAAATGTAACATTTTTTGAGATCTGTGTCTTCAAAAAATTCAATTAAAAAAAGATGGGTGTGGGGGTGTGAGGAGTGGGATATATGGGAACCTCTTATGTTTTTGAATGTAACATTTCGTGTGATCTATTAACTAAAGAAAGATAATTTAAAAATTAAATTTTAAAAAGGTGGGAACACTGACTTAACAAGTTTCAGTATCTGATGAACAAAGTAAAGATCTTTCCCTTCAAATATGTTATTTTGGTTTGTGTAATGCAAACCAATGTGTTTCAAATACTAATATCATGACCCTAAAGATCTGATTTTGCTCTTGACCATATTGTGGCAATGTTTAATGCTAGATTCAAACCCTAAGTACTTCAGGAAAAAAAATAGCAATAATAGCCCTAACTGTGAGTAAACATGCTGACTGTTTTATGGATGGTGACATCTACAAAGAGTTCTTAATGTATCTAAAGTATAGACATGAGAGACTAAGAAAACATGGGAGTAGAATTCATCATTGAAATAAGTTTTATGGATTTTTCTACATTGATGAATTTGTTTTTCTTTTCAAAAATATTGTTATTCTTGCATAAAAATTGTATTTAGTACAATATAGATGGGAAGAAGTGTTATCTATAACAATGACCTCACAAAAACAAAATGTGTCATGAAAATCACTGGAGTGCTGCAGGAATGAAAGACTCGCACACCAAAACTCATACGCAGGGAGGATCATGTCTGGTTTATTCTTCTTGCTTATATATCAGTATTTATGGATTCAGGTAAGGGCTGTGGTTAAAGTTAAATTTCTCAAGGATGTTTTGTTTTGGAACAAGAAACCTTGTCTCTAGACTCACATCCTATCTTGTGGCAGAAAGGGCAAGAGGAAACCATTTTCAAACTTCAAGCAAAAAGAGATATGTTGTGCAGAGATAAGCAAGGACAGAGCTATTTTTGCTCTAAAGCAAGAACAGATGAGCTTTAATAAATCATTTAACCATGCCCTTGCCAAAGTGGTGGAACTAATCCCCACATCTCCCCCCTTTCTTTTATGAGCAGGTGGTTCTATTTGAGCAGCTGTGTACATGGTGGCCAGTATTCATAGCATTGTGTGGTATGTTGCCATAGTTAGAAGAAGCATCAGGATCCTATCACTATAATAAGACAGAGACACATCAATCCTTCTATTGTTGCCCACTATTTAAAATCATGTTGAAGTGTTCAGCCATTGTAACTGTTCAGCTAAGATTTTTAGTGTAGTTTGTTGAGTTTGATTTTTTAAGTTCCAAAATTGCCACTTTAATTGGAGATGGAGAGCTTCCACTTCATCCAATGTATGAGTGGAGAAGGTATGTTGAAGGTGTTTTTTTATTTGGTTCCAATTATGTTTGGTGTCATTCCATTTTAAAGGAGTGACACAAATGCTAGAATTCCTTTTGTTAATTTCGTTTATTAGTTGTCCTACAGGACGAACCCAGTATCATCCTGTCCATGTTGAATCATTTGAGGATAATGGAGGCTCAGGATCCTACCAGGAGGTGAGAGCAGATAGGGGTGGATCTGTTATATAGGCCCAATATGTGTGATAAGCAGTGCAGGGGTTAAAAGACATAAGGATGAGCAGTATGTACATTTTCCATGTTCCCACCTTAGCAGAAGCGTAGTGACTACTGCCAAATCAACTAAAAAAGTATTTTTAGCCACCTTAATAAGAACTTGTGCTTGGTTGCCCAATTTTTTAAGACTCCCCTATGTAACCGGTTCAGCTCCGTGGGTAGTCCTCAGGGGGATGTTGGTCGATTGCAAGTTGATTGCTTCCAGGCTTGGTATTGGGTTGTGCTGCAGATTCCACCAGGCGATGGCATGGTTTTACACACTTTGTTGGAAGTGAAAGAGGTCCTCCTAGGAAGAGAACACATGCATACCCTCTTCCCCATGTTACTAAACTTAATGGACCATGACAATTAACATTAGGTTCTTGTCCATCCAGGGGTTTGTATAACATTTTAGGATAAGTTTTTACAATTGGTATCTGAAAATGTCATTCTGCTGCTGTATAACCATCCTCTTTGCAATTTTAAAAATTTTAAGTATATAAGGCTATTTGTATGACATCCTTTGAACTGGTTAGACCTAACACCGTATTCCCCCTTTTATGTATTGTAAGCATAGTTTTAAGGTGGATCAAGATTACTTTGGAAAAAAATTTATTAACGTAAAATTATTAATATAATGAAATAGGGTTAAAACTACAGGTTTTTTATACAGTTAGATTTTTGCTAATAGGCTAGGATAGATGATTGGGATAAGCACACAGCTTTAGCAAAGCACTGTAAAATTTACCATTCACTCGTTCACATATGAATGCAGGCTGGCTTGACCTGCTTAAGAGATATTAGAGAGAGCTTTAGTAAGTTTTAAAGTAAAGTGATAGTGACATAACTGGTTATTAATTTTTGTAATAAACTAACAATATTTAGGGTTGCTGTACATAGCAGTGGTGTTACTTTAATTTATGATAGTATACTGTTATATATTACCCCATGGCAGTTTTTAATGTGAATTGGACAAATATGAGTTAAAGCATCTGCTTTGAAGCAGCTTTCAGTGTAAATCAGATGAGTATCAGTTAAAACATTTGTTTTTTGATTTCCAGGCAGAGAGGTTGTTTTTGTGATATATACTATTTTTAATAATAATTAAAACTATGATTAGAAACATTACATCTTTATTAATATTATGTTGTAACATTATTAAATTTTTAGGAATTTTATATACTCTAAGTATTTATATGAACTTTTTACTCATACAACTTTAATAGAGGGTTAAAGAATTCCTTTTAAATTTATAACACTTTTAAATATTTTTCACTTAACTTATAACATATTAAATGAACTTAACTATTTTATTACTTCTTTTCTTCCAAGGTAAAAGAACAAATCCTTTGCAACAGCTTGAAATTTTTTGAGATTACTTTTTAGGATTTTACTTTGAGAAAGCATGTTTGAGCATTATGTTTCTTTAAAGGTATGACTTGTTTTTTTGTTTCTTTTTAAACGGCAGGGACATGATATGGTTAAAGTACAAGAAGGTATTTTGATAAAACAGACTTTCTTTATATTCTGGTTAGTCATGAAAAAAAAAAAACTCTATAAATTTTTACTAAAGCCGACTAATGACTTAAGAAATTTTGAGAAAGAACAAAATTTAACTTTGTATTAGTAGACTATTTGATACTAAAGCTTTTAAAACTTAATAGACCCATCAAATTTTACTTAATTTTATCCACAAAAATTCCTTTTCTGCACACCTTCTGCACTTTCTGTATTTATTCAGGTTTTGTCCTAAATTTTATTTTTTCTTAATAACTAGTCATTTTACCTTAGAACAAAATTATTTTCTGTTTCCTTAATAATAAAACACACTGTATACATCCTACATACATAAGTTCCCAAAATGATTTTGGATAGTATTTCCAAGCAAACATCTTATAACATGCACTTACCATCAACACTAAACAAACTTGTCAAAATAATTATTTAATTTGGTTATATGCAAATATAACTTTTCTTTATTTTAAATACCTAGAGGCATGCAATACTAGAAACAGATTTTTAGAAACAAGTTGGCAGGGGAGGTTGGCTGCCAATAAGTTTTCTTGTTATGAAGTTACTCCTGTTATTATTATCAATTCAGTTTGTTTAGTAATGACTTCTGGAATTAGCTATTTAAACACTTCAATTCAAACAGTGCTTTCATAAACTTTTTATAATTATTTATAACCACATAGATTATAATTACTTTATCGTAAGATAAATTTTACCTTACAGAACACATTCTCTCACTGACTGTTACCACAATAATTTTCACAACTTGCCACATGGCATTTAAGTTTTGTCTTGCATATTTCCATTTTGATTTTATGAAATATAGCCATTTTATTTTAGGACAATACACACTTTTTTTAACAAACATATCAAATTTCAGCTAGCATTCCCACAAACTTTTTACCTTTTTAAATATTCATTTAAATTTTACATCTTTCATTTTATTCTGTGAAGAAAAATATTTCAATTTAGGTAAGAACTATTTTTTATGAAGAAATTTGTAGTAATTTCATTAATCAAGACTTACAATATTTTTCATTGTAGAGATCTTATTAGCATTTATATATATGTATTAATACAAGCACTTATTTATTTATTTATATTGCTATCCGGAGATATTAAAATATACACTGACACTGAACAAGCAGACAAACACAAAAACTCTAACACATGAACAGAAACATAAAATTTACAATTTGACCCATAATTCTAGGTCTAGAGTTCCCATAATTTAAAATCTAAGTTTCCCTTGCCAGGGATGTACAGACAAAATGTCCATACTGTTTGAAGTAATGTAATAATTTGTTCTTCTTTCACTTTACAATTAGCTGCTTATAATGTTGTTGTAAAGTGCGGAAACAGATCTCCTATTGTTTTGATAATGTATTTAGCATGTTATACTAGCGTCTGGGGTCAGCTTACCTCTCTCATGGCAGCTCATGATCTGTCTGTGCAGGATATGTGGTCCGGACCAATCTCACCATGCAGACGTGTTCCCGGGGGCCCTACTGAAAATTTCCCCTCAGCTAGGGGGAAATCAGCTGCCCCACGTTTGTGCACAAATTGTTACGGGAATGAAAGTCTTGCAACACCAAAACTCATATGCCGGGAGGACCATGTCTGGTTTATTTCTCTTGCTTATATATCAGTATTTTGGGGTTCAGTTAAAAGCTGTTGTTAAAGTTAAATTTCTCAAGGATGTTTTGTCTTGGAACAAGAAACCTTGTCTCTAGACTCACATCCTATCTAGCAGCAAAAAGGGCAAGAGGAAACCATTTTCAAACTTCAAGGGAAAAGAGCTTGTGCAGAGATAAGCAAGGACAGATGAGCTTTAATAAATCATTTAACTATGCCCTTGCCAAGGTGGTAGAACTAATCCCCACACTAGAGAAGTGACAAAACTGTGTTTTAAATACACATGAAAATGAAGCTTAATGACAGACCAATCCTAGGAATGTTTAACAGCATTTAAATGATTTATGGAGAAAGGGAAAATGCATTTTATAAAATATTATTTTAAAAATGTGTTTCCTTACAAAACTGAACGCTAAGCTAAAGCAACCATCTTTATTCTATATTAAATCATTTTTTAAGAAAATGTTGACTTAAAGGAAGCAAGCATTATTTTTAATAGGCAGAGAAACAAACAACAAAGAGACAGCACAATGAAGTAGTAAAGCACTTTATAATTTTTATATATTAATATTAAAAAGAAGGTAAATACAAAAGAATACACAGATTACCTCAAAGACATCAACATTTCATTGAATTCAAGCAAATGGCAGTAAAGTATATCAAAATTTTATGCAACATAACATGAATTATGTTCTAAAATGTTTTTTATGATCTAGGAATGCAAAAAGCAGTGGATTATACACAACAGTTTTCTAGAGCAGATCTTTTAAGAAATCAAATTATTCATAACTGGGGTTGTAGGGAAGCGGACTTGGCCCAGCGGTTAGGGCGTCCGTCTACCACATGGGAGGTCCATGGCACAAACACGGGGCCTCCTTGACCGTTGTGGAGCTGGCTCATGCGCAGTGCTGATGTGCGCAAGGAGTGCCGTGCCAAGCAGGGTGTCCTCCTGTGTAGGGGAGCCCCCATAAGGAGAGACGCCCAGCGTGAAAGAAAGTGCAGCCTGCCCAGGAATGGTGCCGCCCACATGGAGAGCTGACACAAGATGACGCAACAAAAAGAAACACAGATTCCCGTGCCGCTGACAACAACAGAAGCAGACGAAGAAGACGCAGCAAATAGACACAGAGAACACACAACCGGGGTGGGGGGGAGGGGAGAGAAATAAATAAATAAATAAATAAATAAATAAATAAATAAATAAATCTTTTAAAAAAAAACAAAAAAAACTGGGGTTGTAAATCTACAACTTTGTAATTCTAAAAATATATTATGAAAAATATATTACATATTATGGGAAAAAAATGAAATATATAATATTGGATTATTGTGAGCCTCTATATAGTTTTGCTTCCAGTAATATAAGAAAGATTCACAAAATGAATAGTGGACCTATATCTGGCCACCACTTTTAGAATCTAGAGTTGCTAGCATTTCCAAAATACAAATTTTAAGCTGATTTGGTCTATTTTTTGAGATTTTCTTTTTTTACATTTTTATCAACATAATATATGACCATGTTTTCATAGTTTCATACCAAAACAACTAAAATATTTATAGTGGGAACATAACTGTTGCTACTTTTTAAATTTGTTTGTTTGTTTTTTTTGAGCAGTGTTTTAGATTTACATAAAAATTATGAAGATATTATGTGTTCTCAAAAGCCCGACATCCAATTTTCCATATTAACAACTGAAAACCAATATTTAATGAACTGATATTGATATATTATTATTCACTGAAGTCAATAGTTTATTCAGATTTATTTAGCTTTTATTTAATGTCCTTTTTCTGTGACAAGATTTCATCCAGGATTCTACATTATATTTCATCAGCTTAATTTCTAGCCTTCTCTTGACTATAACAGTATCTCAGACTTACCTTATTTTTGATGAACTTGACTGTTTTGAGGAAGACTTCTTTTGAAATTTGCCTGATGTTTTTCTCGTGATTAGAACAGGGTTAAAGTTTTTTTGGGAGGAGGACTAAAGTGTCATTTTCATCACATCATATCAAGGTCAAATACAATCAACATGAATTAACATGTAGATGTTGACCTTGATCATTTAACTGTGGTATTATTAATCAGACTTTGCCACTTAAAGTTAATCCTTCCCCCCTTAACACACTATATACTTTAGAAAAGGTCAATATGTGTAGTCTACACTTAAGAGGGAGGGTTATTTTCTACCTCCTTGAAAGAGAAGTAGCTACAAATTTGTTTGGAATTCATTTGCATATCTGTATGGAAGATTTGACCCTTCTCCCGCAATTATTTATTTATTCAAACATTTATTTATATTAGTATGTGTCCCCTGCTCCCACCCTGCCTTTCGCTTCCTTACACTTTGCCCGCCTGTTCCTCGTAACCTCCCTGTATTATGGCCCTTCTCAGCAGCAGTTTGTGCTGCTGCCTCCCTCTGCCCCTCCTCCCAGCCACTGTTATCTTCCCCCTCCCAGCCGATCGCTGTTCTCCCCGCCTCATTTCAACCGCCCTCATCCCGTATCCGCCCCGGCACAACCTCGGAAACAACCCCCTCTGCCATCAATGGCTTACGTCATAAACCGCAGGTCTGCCCTTGCCTCTGCAGCCAATCCTCAGCTGCCCCGCGGACATGCCCCTCCCACAACCTCCCCGCCTCCATGACACTATAAAACCCCATGTACTTCCCGAATAAAATCAGACCTGCGCATAGACCTCGTCTCCGTGGTTTTTCCTCCATCGAACCGCGCGTCCCCACCAAGCCTTGAGCCGCCCGCTGCCGCCCCGGTCAGGCCGTGGCGTAGGCCCGATCCCCGGCAGCGACTCGCCTGCAGTGACCCGCCTGCAGTGCCGCAGCGGAGGCCAACAAGTATGGACTCATGGATATTTATTTTGTACTGAGGGCTATAACTCAACATTATTTATTTTGTGGCTCAATTTATTCCAGCTTTGGTCATTGGGAGTTCTTTCCGCTGGCATCTGTGTCCTCCTTTTGACAAAAGATATCTTTATTGCTTTGTTTTGTTTTGTTTTATGACTTTTAACTTCTGGCACTGTAAGTTGCTCCTCTTTTATATATCCTGCCCAATTCCTAACATCAGACATTTCTCCAGAATACCTGGTTCCTTTCTTTGGAGAACGATATTAGAAACTAAAATCTGTGCGTTAGATCTGCTCACTGCTACTGTCATTACTTCTAGGCCCTCAGCTGCTAGAGCAAGGTAATATATGTTTGTATATTAACCTGTGTATATTTACACAGATATAAATATCTCTATATGTACCTATCCTTATTCAACTCTAATGTCTACCACATGGGTCATTCTAGCCTCCTCCAATTGCTTACGTAAAAATTCTCATTTCATCAGAGAGAAAAATCTGGCTCCCATCATATGACAAGCATTCACTTACTTGTTCAATTCTAGTATACAATGACAGCAGTATCAGAATTGGTAATCCATACCCCTGTTAGATAAAACTTTGTCAATTAGAATATAGTGCTTACGTAAAAATGCTTCTTTGCCTTTAGTTTTACAGTAACTCAATGCATTCCAAAAGTGCTCCTGTCCCTTTCCTTCATCAAAGAATCCTGTAAAGCTTCCCTCTCCTTAGCTTCCTTCACTCTGGGAACTGGAACCTTAACACTAATTGGAATTAATAGAGTATCTAATAGCGACTTAGTTCTAGTGTTTGTTGTTGTTTTAGATGGATAAAAATACAGTCAAGGATTTATTATGGTAAAATCTTAATTTGATATAAATGGATGAACTTTCTCTAGTAAGAACATATATATATTACGTATTTATATATAAAGTGCCTCTTGAAACCAAAATGTGGTAGGGGTGGTGTGGGGATTAGTCTCTTTACAGGTCCAATCCAAAGCACTTCCTATTGGAGTCATATTAGTCTTATTTTCCAAAAAGCTGGTTTAGGTTGAGATGACAGGTTGGACTGGTGCTTGCTGTAGAACTTTTATTAAGAAGACTAGTTTAGATGAGGTACTTCCTCAAGGTGCACTGTAGAATTCTGATACTTTTCTTGATAACAGCCTAGAAATGATTGCTCAGTACTGAAGCTCTAATTTGAGGGCATTGTTTCTGTTTTCTTTTCAACAAAATCTGCAATTTTCTGCTTATATCACTGAGTTCTTTCCCTCTGTAGTGGCAACAAAAGAGTATCTCAAGCTCTTATGGCAAGAATAATTTATTCTTGCATGACCTGAAAATGGACCCACATTTGGCCATTTCTGTAAAATATCATTATATAACTAAATATCTCCTGCATGGATTGCTATGGAGTGGTTCAGGTTTTAATGTTTAGTTGATTCATGAACAAGATTTTGAGGGCTCCATATGCCAATGAGTTAACATGGTAAGAATCAGACAAAATGTTGAAAATGGAGCCAAATCATTACAAAAGATGAGCATTTGGAAATTGCATTAGAGTTATGTGACAGAAACTGTGTGACACAAAATGTGACATGGTCTTTTCTAGAAGTCAATAAATAGTTGCTAATTGAGGTCATAATGAAAATAGACATAGCAAATCTGCATTTTCATTCATTTCTGAATAGTAAATCCACAAGTTCCATTAGCCTCTAATATTTATGTGTGTAGAGTTCTTTGTAAAGTCTTTTAAACAATAAGCAAGTGGCCTTTCTCAGGTACCCTTATCGTGAAAGAAAAGATAAACTTACATGAGCTAAATTTCTTTGAAGTACATGACAAAAGTTACAATTCCTGTAAAAAAATCAAAATTAATGAGTTATCAGTCATTTGGTAAGAGAAGTTTGCCTGACCGAATCATCTATTGTCCTAAGAAAACAGGTCTATTATTCAAGTAAGTGAATTTTCAGGAAGTTCCTGAAACAAGAAATATGTTAGTACAACATTATCTTTCTAGGTAAGAATTTCCTGGAAAAGTAAATTCATGTAAATGTAGACAATCTTAATTCTTGTATCTAGTTTGCTGTGTTTTCTGTAGGCAGTTTTTATTATCATCATCTTCACATTAAATGAAAGTTATCAAGTGTGAGCTATGTTGAGGCATACTTCTAAAATGTCCTAAATATACCAAATCTTATTTAATTCTAAAAACAATCCTATAGTGATATTATCGCCATTTTGAGGATCCATAAGTAAAGTTAAAACCCTCTCTCAGTGTCACAAATCTCAATCTTTCTAAATAGGAAAAGAAACAACAATAAAAGATAATCAAACAACAATTAATAAGGTGCTAAACTTTCAGAACATACATTTCCTGAACTATTAGCTTATATTAGAGGGAGATTTTACATGTCTGTTCACTTCAGCTCAGAAATGTTGGAGATTGTAAAATAGTTTTAAAATTTGACTCATATTCAAGTCCTTAAAATGAAGTCACGATTTTAAAATTGACTTTAAATTTATATAATTATGACTGTATTTGGAATATAAAGATAGATTAAAAGCTGCAAATATAAAAATTATTCTCTTGCACATCAAAAGCACTGTATTTAATGAGTTAAAGGGAATAGTATCTGTAACTTTAGGACGATATGACCAATAAGGAAACAGAAAAGTCTCCATTAAAGTTGGAAATGGGACTAAAAGCTCAGTCTTAAAGAGGCTCTGAATGTGTTAAAAATCCTAATAACTACCTCTCTGTAGTCTAACTCCTTTTCTTTCCCATATTTCAAGTTAGGATTATCACCAGGAAAAGCAAACCAAATTAAGAGTATATAAAAGTAAAGCAAAGTTATGACTCAATTTTTTAAAATGTATTATTTAATAAAGAATTGCTTATAATTAAAATTAATAAATATTGTATTTATAATAAACATGCAAATTATGAATTCAAATTAATTTAAAAGACAATACATCTCTATGAAATGTTTATTATTTCATCAGTTTGATCTACACTTGTATGCCATTCAAATTTTCTCTGTATCTATAAGCAATAAACAATTTAATTACAGAGAGCTAGTTTTTACTATACTAATCATTGCTTATAATTAAGCAAAAATTTATTTTAGAACAAGCTCACCTAGTATGATAATATTACATATCAGCTGACTTTTTTTTTTTTTAACATTTATTTTTATTTAATTCCCCTCCCCTCCCCCGGTTGTCTGTTTTCTGTGTCTTTTTGCTGCGTCTTGTTTCTCTGTCCTCTTCTGTTGTCGTCAGCGGCACAGGAAGTGTGGGCGGCGCCATTCCTCGGCAGGCTGCTCCCTCCTTCGCGCTGGGCAGCTCTCCTTATGGGTGCACTCCTTGCGCGTGGGGCTCCCCTACGTGGGGGACACCCCTGCGTGGCACGGCACTCCTTGCGCGCATCAGCACTGCCCATGGGCCAGCTCCACACGGGTCAAGGAGGCCCGGGGCTTAAACCGCCGGCCTCCCATGTGGTAGACGGACGCCCTAACCACTGGGCCAAAGTCCGTTTCCCTCAGCTGACTTTGAGAACATTCATGAACTATAAAAGTAACAAAAAGATGTACTTACCAAATCCAATGGATGTGTCATGATGATGGGAACGAGTGTTGTTGGGGGGGGAGAGGGGGGGTGGGGGGGTGGGGTTGAATGGGACCTCACATATATATTTTTAATGTAATATTATTACAAAGTCAATAAAATAAAAAAAATAAAAAAAAGTAACATATAAAATATAAAATGAAAACAGACTCTTGCAGAATTTGCAACTCAAGCAGAGTAAGAACAATTTTAATTTTCTGTAAGTAGAAACAATTTGTGAGAAAATCAAAAAGCAATTAGGACTATCATCAAAATTATAAAAACCTGTCACGCATTCTGATGCTATCTGTGGCACTGCAGAAATAATACAATCTTCTTAAGTGCTCAGAAAATGAAATACTCTAAATGATGTATTTTTCTAATTATAACATTTTTGAATTATGATTGGATAATTATAAATTATTTTTCTTATAAGTATAGTAACAGCCTGGTTGAACACTAAAATATTTTTTATCAGATGCCGTGATATCCAGCAGCTATCTATTTTCTGATGTCAGGAAGAGAGAACTGTAGTGGAATCCTAGTTCAGAATAAAAGAACATATTTAAGGAAAGCATTTGATGAACAGAGGCATGTAAACATATCAAGATTACAAATAGCACATTTGTACTGTTTGCACTAAAATGTATTTCATTCTGATTCTTTATTTATACGCATGGGTGAATTGACTTTCTAGCTCTACAAATTAAACCCTAATTTCCTCAGAAAATTTAAAAAACCCTTGAATTAAGAGTTTTAATGTGATACTTTAAAATTCTATACTATAACATTTCTTAAGTTCCAATTAACATTCCTGGGGAAACATAGTAAATGTAAATTAAATTTATGTTTAGTGGCAGAAACAGTTCAGTGCAGGGGCAAAAGAAGTGGAAAGGGTCTCCCTATTTAGTGTGCTGTTTTTAATGTGACATTTGGTTCATGAGTTTCAGTGCGAGTTAGGACCAAGATTTCATCAAGATCTGCGGATAAGAATCTAGACCGCTTAATATTTGAAAAAGCATTCTGAATTTTGTGAAACCTATAACTGTATCTCAGTTTTTCAAAAGATTTATGGCTAAGAAAAATGTCAGGGTACTCAATAGCTACTTGCTACCATTTATTACCAGTCTTGCCTTTTGTGTTCTCAAAGGAAATTATAAGAGCAATACATTATAGAGTTAACTTTACCTTGATAATTTTGAATAATTTTGATTTACATTTTTCAGATCAAATTAAATAGTCGTTGCTTTTAATTTCAAAATACAGCTGACTAAAGAAGCTAAAAATACAGCTTTATCATTTTTATTTATTTTATTATAGATTCTTTCCTTCCTAATTTCCTACCTGAGATCCCACCTTCTGTTTGGCTTTTGAAAGCATGCACATTATGGCCTCTACCAGGGTTATTTGAGGTTTTTGTTTTTATTTTTTAATATTTATTAAAACTGCTTAATCATTCTATTAGTCAAAGAGGAAAATTAAACCATTGGAGTTTTAAAAGATTCAAGTTAGAAAACTTCATCTTAAGAATCAATCTCTCATTACAAAGTTTATTGTTTCTCTCCAGTACCAAAATATAATTTTATACTTAAAAGATGTTATCTTTTAGGAGTAAGTTCATATCATTTTCTCTGAATTTAATATAGACAATTTCACCATCAAAAAGTTTTTAGTAATGGAGTAAGTGCTTTTCTTGCTTTTCTTTCTTTATTGAAGAAAGAAAATATTTGTTTGCATATGTGTTTGTTTGTTTTTCCAGAGCAAAAAAACTGTGAAATTCAGCTCTATGACAACAACCTGGGCTTCAAATTCCTGTCTGGAGAGAGAAAGTCACAGGAAGGAACAAGAAGCAGGAAGTCAGTGGAAACCAGGAAGAGAAAGGAGAGGACCTTGCCATGTAATGGAAAAGCAAGGATCAAGCCAAAGAACTTCATGAACTGCAACAAGCTAACACCAGAATGCTAATGATTTGGAGGAAGGAAGTCAGTCTTCTAGCCTCAGAAATCATGCAACAATAAATTCCTGTTGTTTAAGCCAAAATAACAAACAAATGAAGTGATTAATTAAAAAAATAAAAATTCCTGTCTGACTACTCACTAGTTTCTTGACAATTGGATATTCTCCCAACTTCTTCTAGCCTGTTTTTTTACATCTGTTAAATGGGTACGATAGAATATGCATGCCTCACAAGGTGGTCACAGGGGATAAACCAGATAATGTATGTAAAGCACTTAGCAGAGGATTCAGTAAGTTTGAGAAGTTTATTAGTAGTAATTATATATTATTTATATGATATATAAATACTCAAATATCGCTTACTGAGTACTTTTGAGTCAGTCTTAGTGATACTTTGTTTTTGTTTTCTTCTGTACACTTTGATGCTCCAATCAATCCTAAATTTAACCTATTTTAAGCCTGTGGGCTTTTAGTTGAAAGGGAGGGTGTTGATTACCTTTTAAAGACTATATAAAGAGACTTATAACTATTTTTAGCCATATGTAAATAGCTTCTGTTTCCTAACATGTTTGAAAATCAAGATTTCAAGCTTAAAAGTAACTGATCTAAAGTCATAATGCCTAAGACCTTAAGTACAAAGTAAGGAATTATGATCAATTCTTAACAAGATGGATACTTTCGTTACAATGATCACCAACTAGATTTAATAACTGTCATTGTAGGAAAAAAAGAAGTTTAAAAGTATAAGTGTCAAACACAAATCATATGGTTTTCAAATTTTTTAAAAATTTTATCCTCATAACTTAGGGCAAATTTTCTACTATGTGGAAATATTAATAGTTAATACTTAGAGCTTTCAAAGCATAAATACTCAATGAGATTTGAAACTGAAATCTATGAATTCTAAGAAAGCTATGAATTCCTCAACCAACTAATTGGAGTTTCGAGAAGAGTTATTTTTATATGCTTTATAGCATTAGACCCAGGCTTCTAATCACAGGTTAAAGATTCCCAACCTGCATCAATTCACCTAAGAAATTAATAGATGTATAGTAGTATGCATTCTCTAAAGATAGATAAAGAATATGCTGAAGCAAAAACATTCAACTTCAGTGCAATTAACAGTAGAGTAACCTCTAGTTCAAGAAAGTTTAAAGTCAATAGCTAAGAACCATTTGAATGGACAGTGATGGATTTTGCTTGCTCTGGCCTATTGGGGGAATGATTGATCTAAGCTTTATTTTGTGCTAGCCTTTTCTCTATTACAAGCCTAATGAAGCATAAGGGGTGAGGTGAAAATGGAGACAATAGACAAAAGATTGTGTCTGCATGGGACCAAACAACAAGGTGATGAAATAAAACATTAATCCAACAAGCTATTGAGTTTCAAAAAGTTGCTCTCAAATTTTCAGAAACTTAATTTTTCTAACTTTTTTTTCCTACTGGCAGTTAAATTGTATTGACTAAACAAGGAGCTACCATACCGTCTATGCTAGCATTTTCAGGAATTGTATAAAAGAAAAATTTAATAGATTTTATAGAAATGTCATTACATTTGAAGATTCTATTGCCAAATCATATAAGCAAATCTTCTTGGCTGTCTATTAGCAGCAGCTCTGCAAGAATCAGTCCTGTTGGTAAATATTGTTTTAAGGGTTTATTAAGGAGGTTAAAAAACAAGTGATATTTGGCAAATCATGGAAAATATTATCCCTAAGGTTCTATTGATCTCCTATATGCTCTTAAACCATCAGCAAATTATATCTTGAGATTTGAGACTAGATATTTTAATAGTTTCCTGGAGCTGTACATAGGAGATATGTCCCAGAAGAAAGGAAATTTTAAATTTAATTGGTCATAATACAGAAGGAAAGATTTGATGTCGGTAATAAAAATTGCTGTATTTGTCTCTAATGTATCATTTTGTAAACATAAACTACATTATATTATTCATTCAAAAAACATTTACCATGTCTCCTCCTACTTCAACTAATTAATTCCCACTTAGCCTTTAGAATTTAGCTTATCTATCACTCTCAAAAAAGTTTTCCCAAGTCTATCATATGAGGTCAGGTCTTCTCTGCTTTATATTCTTATAATCCTCTAACTTTATTTCCTTACACTTACCACAACAGTAAATATATACAATTGTGTAATTAGTTTTGACATGTGTATATACTGAATGAGGACAGAAATTATGTTTGCTTTGTTTACAACTATATCTCCAGCACAAAGCATAGGGCCTTTCACTTAGTAAACACTAAATTAAAACTCTATTAGATCAGAGAATGACTAAAGGTATCAGGCATAATTCTGTAGTGAAGCCATAGAGTTAAATAAGGTATAAGGTATGATGACTGCCATCAGAGAAACTTGGAGGGTAGACAAGTAAATTCACAATTTTAGGAAAATATAGGAAAACACATAAATAGAGATGAGACTGTTGGAATTAGTTTTGGAAGTAATGTTTGAAGGGCCAGGATAAGATTCTGTGAAAAAGACAGAGAATGAAGTATCCTTGGTTAAGGGGACAATTTATATATCTGTGTGGCATGCATTGTTGTCTGGTGCGTTGTGGGAACATAGGCTCAGGCACAACAAAGACTTTCAGCAAATGACTTCTTTTTACTTACATAGCAAGAGTCCAAAAGTGCAAGAGAAGAGATACCATCAGGGCCAGTGTCCTGGGGAAGGCCAACTGCTCAGGTCAGCTTTGGTGGATGGGAGCTGCATATCCCCACTTTGAGTGTGTATTTATATCTCAAGTTCAGAGCCCCTGCCACTGAGCAAAAAACATGTATAGAGCAACCTTTGTCCTGAGTTCCCTCTCTGAAAAGCTTGCCAGTGGTTTCAGGTTCAAGATATGGTTAGGTTGTTCCATTACACCTAACGTTTCTCCTGGGCTGTGAAATGGAAACATACAGAAACATCTGTACATACACAAAAGGAGAGTAGGCAAGGGCTCTGAGATGGTAGTTAAGCATGTCTGTGACTTCCCTAGCAATAGGGCACATGAACTTTGTATCAGTTTGTTTCCTCTATGAGGCAGACATTAAGAGCTAATAGTATAAAACATTTATTGGGAATTAGACCTGTAGAAAGGAAAGAAGGAATGCGTGATTGGACAGGGAGAGTTGGGATGATTGTACAGACCTGACAGTTTCAGACAATCCAGTGTGGGGCTCCAAAGCAAAGATTCCCTGATAGAGGGTCTTACATTTGACAAAAGTGGCTAAGTCTGTACCAGTCTCACTCAGCCCCTGTGTTAGACCACCGTGAGAAGGGCATGACATCAGCTCAAAAACTGAGGTGGCTGGGAAGGAGGTATCAGCCTAAGGCCATAAACTAGTCACACTGCTGTCTGGGCAGCAAGTCCTCCCTTGCAGGGATTCATTGTCTGCCACAGGCTTAAGGGGCACAGTCAACAGATTTCTCTCTATTCCATACAAAAGCAGAAGGTGCTGGTTATGACAGAGTAAAGCATGAGACTGGAGACTAGACTAGAACCAGGACTGCGGAGCACCTTGTGCCCTACTGGGCAGTTTGGATCTTATCTCAGAAGCAGAGGAGGGCCATGGAAAAGTTTTAAGGAAAGAATCAAAAGGAACAAATTTGCATTCTAAATCCCTTCTGCAGTGGTGAAATGAAGACTAAATATAGAGATATTTGGTTACAGTAACTCAGCACAAAGCATGAATAAGCACCATTCCATAGGAATGGAAAGCAGGGATAAATTAGAGACATTAAGAAGGCAAGCTCTTCAGAAAGTGGTGACTGATTGGATATGGGGAGTAAGAATCAGGAGTCTGAGACACCTAATTTTCTATGACATAAAATTTCCATATGCTCTGAGAATAAGCTTTAAAGGAAATAATAAACTGAAGCTCACTGAAAACTTTTACCACTCAAAATGTAAAGTTGTCCAATTATCGCAGCCAGGTCCTTGATCATCTCCCTGTAATCTACTTCATGCTGTGATTACACAGCACTGTGTCTCGGAACCATGGCAAATGCCAAAGAAAGAAATAGTGACAATAAAACTTGACTTGGGCATGGGAGGAGTCCCAGGAGCTCAGTCTCAAAGGGAAGCCTTAGGCATGCAGGCGGAGAAAGTAAATGTAGAGTAAAAGGTTGAAAACAAAGGAAAACAAAATCACACATTTACACACACACAATGGAGTAGCTAAGTGTGATTTCCAGGGGCGCTGAACTTGAAAGTAAAAATAAAATGCCAATAATTAGTATTGGATTATGTTGTCATTGTTATTTAAATAAAATGTTTAATGAGGCCATTAGACATAGAGTCACAGCTGAATTGCTTATGCACAAAAAACTATTTACTTCCTGATCCCAGGACACTTATTCAGCATCATTCCCAAACCTAACAAGCACATTGATGCCTCTGACTTTGTTCAGGTGCTACGTGTCCTCTCCTTTTTCCTTCTGTCCTGCAAAGTCATACTCATTGAACCAAGACGAGACCATTTGACCTTATCTGGGTGTTTGTCTCTCATGTTCTCCCAGACAAATAATTACTCATCTCTCCTCCCATGACTTTTTGCAGATGATTGATCATAGATAGATAGATATATAGATAGATAGATATGGATGTAGATATCTATGTAGGTATCTAGATATAGATATATTCACATATAGATGTTTAGTTAAAATTCCTCACAAAAATTCACTGTTGTATTTCCTGGGTCTAGCAACATGTTTGAGAAATAATAGATACTGGATAATTTCAATTAAACCGAATTCCATTGGAGAATAACAATTGATTACATTGATTAGCACAAAAATATATTAATGAATTATAACATATAGATAGAGGGAACAAGAAGAAGATAAAAAAGAAAGACTTATGTATTTTTTTGCCCTGACTTAACATGCCCAAATCCTACTAATCCCTTCAGATCAAATAAAAATAAAACTACCTTCAAAAGTTTTTCTGTATTCCAACATAGAAATAAGGTGTCCTTCTCTAAACTCCCACATAATTTCAGAATTTTCCTCTTTAATAACTCTCTGTATATATGTATATATATCTGGCTATTTATCTATATTATATTATTATATGAGCATACATTTATATTTATTTATTAATCAACCTAGTGATGACCTCTTTTCTTCTTAGACTGTGAGTTCCTTTAAAAAAAGTTTCTTATAGAATTCATTATTTTATTCCCAAAACCACCTAGTCCAATACACTATAATATAAAAAAAAAATGATAAACACATGAATTAAGTATAATTTTCTCTATTAGTGGATTTCCTAACACGCGAGGATATCTAAAATAGTGCTTCTCAACCTCAGCACTTTTAACATTTTTTGAAGGATAATTCTTTGTGGTGTCCTGTGCTTTTCAGGGTATTTAGCAGCATTTCTGACCTCTGCCTATTAGATGCCAGTAGCTCCCTCCCCACAGTTGTTATGAACATTAATGTCTCTAGACATTGTCAAATGTCCTGTAGGAGGCAAAAGTCTTGAGTATCGCCAATTTAAAAGATAAAGTGTAATTGCATATTATCCTTTACTTAGGCAAGCAATAATCACTCATTGACCATTGTATTATGTAGGGGATGTTGTCTTAGAGATAAAATGTAAACAATGTGTGGTCTATGAATTTACAATGTGTATTTACCTAGAAAAACATGAGAAAATATGAAGGAGACAGAAACCCAGAACTGTCTCTGGTTCTGGCCATTACACATTCTTTTCTTTTTTTCTTTTTTTTTTAGATTTTTTTTTTATTAATTTCTCTCTCCTTTCCCCCTCATCCCCCACCCCCCACCCTGGTTATCTGTTCTCTGTCTGTGTCTATTCACTGTATCTTCTTCTTTGTCCTCTTCTGTTGTAGTCAGCGGCACGGGAATCTGTGTTTCTTTTTGTTGTGTCATCTTGTTGTGTCAGCTCTCCATGTGTGTGGCACCATTCCTGGGCAGGCTGCACTTTCTTTCACAATGGGCGGCTCTCCTTATGGAGTGCAGTCCTTGCACTTGGGGCTTCCCTACGTGGGGGACACTACTGTGTGGCATGGCACTCCTTGCGTGTATCAGCACTGCGCATGGGCCAGCTCCACACGGGTCAAGGAGGCCTGGGGTTTGAACCGCAGACCTCCCGTGTGGCAGACGAACACCCTAACCACTGGGGCAAGTCTGCCGCCTACACATTCTTTTCTTTGTAAATAATTTTGATAGCAATATAAATGGATGCAACAAATATTTTTAGGGCCAGATGAAAAATTTTGTGACTTAGTTATTTATATATTAAAGAAAGCAAAATTTCCCTTTGATCTATAAAAACCATCATCCAGTTTGGAAACACATAATTTTAGGTAGTATCAAAGTATAATATTTTGAATTTGTATTGTATTTTGGTATTTTATAGATATTAATAAAGTGATACAATTCATCATTTTGTTTATTTACCTTGGTATATAATTTTTTTCATTTTTTGATATTAGAAACCAATCAATATGTACATAGGATGATTTGTCCTACACCATCTAATACTTAATCTGCACTGTTTTTTTCCCCAGGAGTCCTTTAAGGTACTGCAGATATACAAATGAATAAGGCATGAATATCCCTCAAAGAACTTAAATTTAGTAGGAATAAGGTATCCCCTAAAGTAAAAATTAGCAATATAATATACACAGTTCTGTGGTACAGGTAAAAATATTGTAGACACCATAGAAAAAAATACCCTTAGCCCAGACTTGAATGTAGTGCAGGCCTCACCTGATGACTTTTAAACAAGGGAGTGATGTGGCTATGTATGTGTTATAGATAAAGCCTCAGCACTGAAGGCAGGGCGACCACTCCACAGCTTTGTGTAATAATATAGATAAGTTATGTCAAGGGTTGAACAGGCCAGTTGTCCGAAGACTGGGGAAAAAATTGGGACAAATTTAGAAATGCTCAGACATAAATATCATTAGAATTTCATGAGTGATTTGATGTGAAGTAGAGGAACAGAAAGAATTTAGAATGCCTATACAGATTATGGCTTTATGTGACTGAATAGCTAGGAGTACCATTAATGAAGATATGAATTACAGAAGAAGGAAAGTTTTACGAAAAAAAGAGGATGGGTTCCTTGAATTTTTCTGGTAATAATGCATGACAGGCATTTTCATTGGTATGAGTTTATGAGCGATAAACACAATTCTGATTGATTCAAGGTTTGGGTGGACTTCTTTTCTTTCTGTCAAATGGGTGCAGTAGAAGGATTAAGAGTGGGACGAGGGGTGGGTGGATATGAGCGTGATGGTGAGAATGTCATCAACCAGAGTCTTAGGCTGATTAGAGCACTGAATGATGAAAGCTCCTCTTAGACTAGAAGATGTGGGGATCAGTAAAAGAGTATTTTAAAGAATTCCACAGAGCAGGTATACTGCATGCTGTGGTATGAGAAATCTGGATAGGAAAGCAGTTTGCATTCACCCAGTGAAAAGCTGGAATTTAAGATTTCTGATTTGTGATAGTATGAAATGGTAGCAAAGTTTAAGTTTTCACCATAGTGTAGATAACCCATGGAGTCAAAGTGATTAGGAAATTGCTAGATATTATTGTTTGTATAAAACATCTACAAGAAACTTGCAGTCAGCTGGGGTGACTATCAGGAATTTGAGTAGAGAAGGAATATTTACAGTCAATATTTTCAGTGCCTAATGAGACCTTCAGTACTGAAAAAGAGTAGAAAAACCATATGGAGAGGCCTTCCAAAGAAGATAGTTTGCATTGTGTTTTCACCCTCAGTAGAAGGACAGTGATTTAGACCTTGCCCTTAGTATTGAGTGGGTGGTCAAGAAATTGCTTGTGGGAAGAAACACCCTTCATATAATAGAACGAAGCATTTCTCAAGGTATGTAAAAAAAAAAATGCTTGGAAGAATCAAAGCTGAGGCAATAGTCCCTCACTGATATGGACTAACACAGATCCTACCATTTTTCATTCACTTTAGTAATGTTTGGGACCTACTATATAAAGAGCTTAAGTCAAAACATTCTTTAAAATTAGATCCAGATTTGGAAAACACCATAAAATTCAACTTCTCCTGATCAAAAAACCAAAGCAGATTTAGAGAGAAAATTTTTCGTAAGTAATAGAGAAGAATACCAAAGTTTTGTGATGCATTTTTCTTATAATGCATTCAAACTGCTAAAAGTTTATATAAAGAACATCAAAACTCCATTTGCACATGCTTTTCTATATAATAGTGTTTAGATGCTTCTCTGGTAATAAACTTGCTTTAATATCCTTGAGATCAATATGCAGTTGAGGGAAACGGACTTTGGCCCAGTGGTTAGGGCGTCCGTCTACCATATGGGAGGTCCGCGGTTCAAACCCCGGGCCTCCTTGACCTGTGTGGAGCTGGCCATGCGCAGTGCTGATGCGCGCAAGGAGTGCCGTGCCACGCAAGGGTGTCCCCCGCGTGGGGGAGCCCCACGCGCAAGGAGTGCGCCCGTGAGGAAAGCCACCCAGCGTGAAAAGAAAGAGCAGCCTGCCCAGGAATGGCACCGCCCACACTTCCCATGCCGCTGATGACAACAGAAGCGGACAAAGAAACAAGACGCAGCAAATAGACACCAAGAACAGACAACCAGGGGAGGGGGGGAAATTAAATAAATAAATCTTTAAAAAAAAAAAAAAAGCAGTTGAAGGGTTGGAAATATTTCAAGGTATAGTATCAAAATGAAGGCATAACTAGAAGATGTATTTAAGGGATTACTTGAATATATTTCTGGAAAGCAAGTAAGAACATACTAGAGCAAATTTTGTAACTTGAAAAAGACAGTGAACCCATGTCTACATAAGTCTTTTAATAACAAAAATTATTGTTAGGTTGCTAAAAGTAATTTAGTAATTTAATTACTATAGCTGTGAAACTTACTGCAGACGGAGTAGTACATTTTAGATTAACCTTGGTTAATCCTGTCATAATTTTCAAAATTTAGAAATATTGCTCACAACCCAGTTGTTACTGTATATATATTTCCATTTACGTATTTCATTCTGCCAAATATCCCATTAAGTGTAATCAGTAGCATTTCCATTGTACAGCTTCATAAACAGAAAGTCAGAGGGTTTTCATGATTTTTCCAAGGTTAGGCAATTAGAAATTCCAAGATTAAATGCACATTTCATTCTTTCCATTACAGCAATAAAACAATGAACAACTTCCTTTATCCTTAAAACTGAATAGATTTTCATAGTTTGAAATTTGGTAACTCAATTCTTCACTTTTTCTCATTTCATATTAATACTGTGAAGTGAAAAGTAATATTAGTAATACTCGATACTACACTGACAAGAGGAAGAAGGAAGATGGTACCGATTAAGAAAATGAAAATATAGATTTCATTGTGAAAATGATTTCACAGCCGAATAGTTTTGAGATGCTTCATTCAGAAAGGTAGATATGATTTTATTGGAGAATTCAGGTCAGGTCTTCATAATTTTTAAAGTACTCAGTCATGAGAAATTTCTACCCTCAAAATAGTAGAAGCCCTTTTCTCTTACTTCATTCATTCTTTAATTCAACAAATATTTTTGAGTACCTACCATGTGTCTGGTAGTGAAGGAAACTTTGAAAAAACAGCCAAATTCCCTGCACACTCATTTTAATGAGGGTGGGATGGGGATACAGGCAATAAACAGGATGAATAAGTAAAATATATAATAAATAATCTAAAAGTAAGTGAAATGGAGTAAAGTAAAGAAAGGAGAGGAATAAGGTGTCAGAAGGGGAGTGATGTAATTTTAAATAAAGACAAGCCTTAATAGGAACTTGACATTATAACAAAGCCTGGAAGAAACTGAGGTAATGAGTCATACCACCTGAATAAAGAAGATTCCAGAAAAAGCAAACAGCAAGCTAAGAGATCCTGAGGTAGAAGGTGTCTGATGTGTCCTAGAAGAGAGGATGACAGAATGATGGGATAGAGTGAAACAGCAAAAGAACAACTGTGAATGAGATAGAGAGCTCTGCGAGGGCACCTTGGCATGCCAACTATGTCCTTATAGCTGATTTTATCAACTTTGGCTTTTACTTTAAGAGAGATGAATACTCAGTGGAGGTTTTGAAGTAACATTATCTGACACATTTTAACAGGCTTACTTCATATTGAATAGACTGATGGAGACAAGGCAGGAAGAAAGGCTAAAAACTACTGCAATAACCCATGCAAGCCATGCTGAAAGTATAAACTGACAGAAGTTTTTACTAACAGGAGTTGATAAAGGATTGCATGTAGGTTATGAGAGAAAGGACATCAAAAATCACTCCAAGGTTTTGTCTTAAAGAATTGGATGGGGCCACCACTAAATGAGGTAGTTAAAGGTAAAAGACTATCATTTAAGCTCATAATACTTGTGAATAGTAGCATTTTAGGATAAACCTGCCTTTTTGTGCCTTGATATTTGGTTTTCTTATTGTTGGCTCAGCTCTGTTAGTTCAACCATCTCATGAATTATGCAACATAAATAACAAATATTTATTTGTTATTAGCATTTTTTTCACATTTCTTCAATACCATCACATAGTAAATGAGTAATGGTATTTAATTCATCTTTGTTTCTGCAGTTAGAAAACGTTCTTAATTTTTAGGTTCACCAGGGAATCAGACCCTTTCCACCATAGTTGCCTTTTCCCTTCATTTTACCCATAAATTTTTAAAGACTAGTGAAATGTTAACTTAACAATTTTAAGTTTCCCAAACTTTATAAAGGAAAAAGATTTATAAGAAAGGACAAAGGCATTGAAGTCAGGTGATCCCTTATACAACCATTGAATAGCTCATTTCCCTGGTTAGATTTACATAATGTAGTATGAGTCTTGACTTTTACAATAATTACCATGCATTTGTGTGTGTGTGTTTTTAAGAAGTAACAGGATAATGTATATAAAATATCTGAAAATGCATGAGAAAAAGAAAGTATTAAACTATAGTTAGCTTGCAATTTCCACCTCATCAGCAAACACAGACCCAACAAATGGACACTATAAACAGTAGAAAAAAAAGGTGGTGTAACCCATAGCCTCAAGTAGCAGCCAGATACAGTTTATCTCTCTTCTTTATGCTTCTTCAAGTACCATTCGTGAAAGTTATGATTTCTGTTTACAAACATTTTTACTAAGGTCATTTCTACATGTCACGGGGCAGAACACTTTTACCTACAATTTTTATCACAGTTATTTGGCCATAAGCAATCATAAAAAATGATGCAAATGACAGATACTGTTCACTACCTGTTGCTCCTGTTATGCCAGGAAAATATGGTCACTTCATTTATTTTCACACTCTATCTTAATTTTTTAAACTTGAAAATAGTTCTAGATTTTAAAAAAGTAAATAGTATATACAGTGCAGAAAAACTGAAGAAACAAAAATGCTTATACTTAGATCTTTCTGCAGAACTGTACATAGAATTTTAATGCTTGGGGTTAGAACAAAAATAATGATGTAGTAGATATGGTTAAACATAAATAATTCAAACTGATTAAGTGCACTTTTACATTTTTTTAATTCATCAAAGCAAAAATTAACAAATGTGATTTTCGAACATATTTTCTATCTAGTGGAACTTACTACCAATAATGTGGTCTATTTTATTTTTTTTAAAAGATTTATTTATTCCTCTCTTCCCTGGTTGTCTGCTCTCTGTGTCCATTCATTGTACATTCTTCTCCAGAGTGGGAGAGAGGTGCTCAATCTCATGCACCACCTCAGCTCCCTGGTCTGCTGCGTTTCTTATTGTCTCTCCTCTGTGTCTCTTTTTGTTGTGTCAAATTCCTGTGCCAGCTCTCTGCTCTGGCCAGCTTGCCTTCACCAGGAGGTCCCCTGGAATCAAACCGTGGACCTCCCATATGGTAGAAGGGTGCTCAGTCGCTTGAGACACATCAGCTTCCCCAAAATGTGGTTTAAGTTTCCATTTGACTGGTGAGTAATACAGTTCCAAAACATCCTGAGGGTCTGCTTCTTAGGGCCCCTTCAAGTACAAACCCAGAAACAAAGATCTACAGGCAGGAGTTTATTTTGAGGTGCCCAACAGTAGGAGTGAAGAAAGGGGGGAAAATATCAGTATAATGGTAATAAAAATGGCCACAGCTAAGGGAGACTCAGTACTTGATGCCACCAAAACTTTCTGAGGAGCCTTATAAAATACACCTGAGTACTGTCTGCCCACAGGACAAAGGAGAGAAGCAGTTTATCTGTTGACTCCAGTCTTTCATTGATCAAGGACTGACTCAAGGAGGTTAGCTCTCACACTTGAGGTTAGTGCAGTCATTCCTGCAGGCTTTCCAGCTGGTATCCTACATTGCATCTTTTGAGAAATCCTGGGAAATTTAGAGGTCCAGGGGATGCAAATAAGACAAAATGCTATCAGATTATTCTTTACAAATCTTGTTAAAGACTTCAGAGCACCAGTGCAGCTATAGCTGGAATAAGGAATATGGCAATGGGCTCTGAAGTTGGCAGGACAGCTTTCCAGAGGTTCACTTCACTGCAGTGGTTAAAGTGGATGCAAGTGAATTTTTATTCTATAGCTATTTTATCAGTATCATCTTTTCCTCCCTGAAAGTGGGTCAAATTGAGCCTGCAATTTCTTAAAGGAAAGAATTAGCAGACTGATCATTAATGCCTTATGATTGCATTCCTAATTATGTACTATCTGCTGCCTTTACCTCTCTTTAAAAACTTGTGCTTGATTAGTAACATTACATTTTCTTATTAATTATTATATCTGAATCTGATCTTTGAAATTATGTATGTTCTGAAAGTTTATTTACAATCATAGCAGGCTTTTCTATAGGACAAGCAAGGAATCAGGGACTCTTTAAAACTCACAAAATCCAAATTTTTACATTTGAATAAAAACCTAGTTTATAAAAGAGTGAGTTTCTACTTCTCTCTCACAAAATATAAAAAGCTTAATACTCAAAATTTTGCTATATTGTACCTAAACAAGTTGTTTTTCCTATGAATGATGCTACTTTAAAATAAATGTATTCAGTCTAATAACTAATTATTTTACTTAAAAGAGGTATTGTGAAACTTTTAAATCAGCATCATCCATGCTCTATTTCAACTACTGCTTATATACTAAGTAAATACCCAGGACTAATTCAAACCTTTCATATTTATGCCAAAGGCTAGTTATTATGTAAACTAGCATGAAATAATTATAAAAATTGATGAAGGGAATCAATACTAAGATTTTTAAAATATTTTAAAATAAAAGGCTAACAGCGTCCTAAATTTTTTTAAAATGTGCCCCCCTCTTCCTACCTTCCTGATCTTGGGAACGGTTCTATTTATTGCGCAATATGTAATTAATCACTTTTCTTATAATGCTGAGCAAAATATCAGTGTGTCCTATATGTTCTGTTTTCACAGGCTCTTGCTTAATAAATGGAAAGGAAAGGTAGGTTGCAGACTAGGTTTGAGCATGATTTCTTGGTTCCAACCCTGTCTTATCCTTTATAATCTCCAGAGTGGAGGGAAACTGGGTCTTTGCATTTTTCAGAAGTTCCAAAACAGAGTCAAGGTGATGATACAAAACAAAACTATTCTAATTAAGGGAGCAACATATGAAAATCTGAAATCTATATTAATTTATTTTAAAACTTCAGTAAGCACTGATTCTGCTTTTGGAGATTATTCTATCAGATGACTCCACATTCTGCCAAAGCAAAAATGGTAAAAGCTTGTATTTGAAGTTTCGGCCAATGTAATATCTTTGATAAAATATTCCTGTAACATAAAGTCAAATAATTTTGAGTAGGACCAGTTTGTCAAATGTGAGACACTTTTAGGAACTTTTGCTTTGGTGATCATTACATTGTCACATAATATTTCTTCCCTGAATGTCTATTAACTAAGCAGAGTCTCAGTGATGCTTTGGTAATTTTCTGTTCAAGTTATAATTAATTATCTTTTTATGAATCAAATAAGACTAAGTAATTTTTATACATGCAGATATTCATTATTTAATAAGTTGACTGGAAATGACTGGATTTCAGAGTAGATCTCTTTAATTTCTTGTCCCCAGTTACAATTTAGAACAGATAAAAATATTCCAGTTACTTTGCACAATGCTGAATTAATTTTCTTCTGGGATTGTCTGACCTGATTTGCATATGCTCTACGAAAGTGTTCCATTTATTTAGGACAGGATACATCAGGGGTAGCAACAGAAGGGCATCCTCTGGGTAGTTGGTGTTCCCAAATTTTGATCTTAGACTAATTTGCCTCCTTCCTTTTGCACCTCATTTCATTTTACTTCTTTTTTCTCTGTATCAAAGGTAAGTTTCCATATAGCCCTTCCAATTTGCTACATGGATTTTATTGTCTTCCAAACATTTTTCTAATTCTTGGTTCCTGCTTTTATCTCACCTATTACGGATTTGGTGGCCACACAAGACAACTCATGAGCTCTTATGTCAAACAATCCATAATACTATCCCCCCCTTAGATTTACTACTCAGGAAAACCCCTCACAGTCAATAGTCTGCTATGTCTTAGTTGTAAGTCACTGAGCTATATGTGGCTATTTGAACTGAAATTAATTTAATTTAATTAAATAAAAAATTCAGCTCCTCAGTCACACTACCCACATTTCAAATGCATTAGACACGTGTTTAGTTCCCACCATATTGGATAAGAAAGAGAGAGAACATTTCTATCACTGCAGAAAATCTATTTGACAACTTTGGATACTGACCAGGGGAATGGACATAAGAGAACAGAGAAATGTCCAATTCGAATTATACAAAAAAACTATCCTTTTAAAGTTATGTTTAAAAGAATTAGGTGAGGAATGTGGGGAATAGTTCACAGGCCCCTTATGTTTGCATTCACCCTGGACATTTTCTGCTTCTTTCTCGACATACTGATTCTTCCTAAGTGTCCATTAATTGGTCCAACCAATTCTTTGTTAGTTAAAACATTGGTTTGTGAAATTGAGAGCACCCCAGAAAAAACAAACAGAAAGGTGAAATCACTATAATATGATTATGGGTCCAAGGCTCAAGCTGTGGTAGCAGCTGAGTTTGAATCATAGTTACATGCTTTGCATGTTATTTGAGACTAGCTTCTTAAACTCACTAAGCCTAATTTTCCTTACTCTAAAAAGTAGAACGTGCACACAGTGGGGAAGTGTGCTCTAGAATCGTAGTCTAAACTAATGCATAAGTATTGGGCAGGAATAAGGGATAACATTTGTTCAGCAGCCAGTGGTATGACCTTGACAACTGACAGCCTCTTGCAGGATTATTTTTACAGTTACATGATCTAATGTGCTTGTTATATAATGAGCACTCCATAAAAGCTATTGTTATTAAACCAAAATATGTCCCTGTCATGTATAGTAATAGCTAAGAGGTATTAACCACTTAATTTGCCCTAAAAAATTTATATGAAATTAATTCTTCAATTCTAGAAAACATCATATGAGGTTTTTGTTATTATTATTCCCATTTTACACATGAAGAAAACAAGATTAAAGTGGAAGCTGATTTGAATTCAGGATGTTTGGTTCTAGAACTTTTTATCAACCTGGCTGTCTCATTGATTTTATTTCTCTATTTTGTTGGATAACAGATCCTTCAGAAATTTCCAAAAAACAATCATGGATTTTTTCTTTCTTAACTATTCTTCCCTTAGTTTTTAGTGAAGGTCAGTACCATTTACTATTTTGCTTAAAGCCAAACCAGAAGTCTTTCCTAATTCCTCACCCACATTCAAGAAACCGATATATGCCCACCAATGTTCATAGCAGCCTTGTTCACTATTGCCAAAAGTTGGAATCAACCCAAATGCCCATCAACAAATGAATGGATAAATAAAATATGGTATATACATACAATGGAATACTACTCAGCTTTAAGAACAAATATACTACAAACACATGTGATAACATGGATGAATCTTGAGAACCTCATGTTGAGTGAAGCTACCCAGGCATTGTAGGACAAATATTACATGACCTCAATGATATAAGTTAACCAAGCTGCCTCAGAGAGCTAGAGACAGGATGATAGGCTTAAAGGAAATGTGGGGTAGAGGAAGGATGTACGCTGACACCTACATGGGTGAAATCTATGATAAGCTGGAGGCAAGTATTTGTACAGGGAAGGGATAAAATGGGGGCATAGGGTTACCTTTGGGTGGGGTTTTGCCTGCTTAAGGGGGCTAGGGATGGGAGGATGGGTAATATTGCCCAAGAAATTGAGGGGAGGGTGGGGCAACATACGAACATAGGAGATTGTCAGGTATTTTGTTGAGAGTATAATGCTGAGAAAACTTTTTCAAAACTATATAAGGAAGGTTACCTGTTTAAGATGCTTAAAGGTGATAATCTGATGCAGGAGGCTCCTAGGGAATATGTGAATGCTCATTTTGCCATAGTGGGTTATATCATTGGATAGAGACACGTATAATGAGAGAGAAGGTATACCCACATCCTGGGGAGGACTGATGCTCTCAAACAGAGGGAATTGTATCTCTCAAGAGAAATGGAGGTTCCCAGTACATTAGGGCAGTTGAACATGTCAAGCCCTCAACACTGTTGCAAGTATCTCTGAACACGGCCCTTCAAGCAATGAAGATTGACTATCACTGTGGGCCCAAAGGGGAGGGGGAAAGAGGTATTGAATAGATGAAACCAATGTAACTGTGTGGGCAATAGAAGTGTTCCACAAGAGTATGCAAGGATGGATATAAGACATGTAAAATTACACCAAAAATATATAGGGGCTGATAGGCTAAAATGTAAATCATAATGTAAAATATAAGATAACTAAAAATTTAGAAAATTGTGTAGTCTAAAATATAAACCACAATGTAAACACAAATGTTACCTTGTTTGAAAGGTATTGTCTCAATATCTGTACATCAGTTTCAGTAAATATAGTATGAATATGTAAAAAGATTATTGCTGTGGAAGGGAAAAGGGTTTTATGTTGGATATGTGGGAGTACTGTATATTGTATATATGAATTACTGTGATCTAAAACGTTTGTGAAGATAAGCTTAATAATTAGAAAAAAGAAAAGAAAAAGATAGGACGTAGACACTGAGGAAAAAATGGAAGTAGTTGCCTTGCCAATTTGCATACAAGGCAACACTTATTGCAGTGATGGAAGGCAAAACATCAAAAACAAAGCTTTTGCATTTTTTAATTTTTTGATCCCCCAATTTATTTTACCTTAATTTTTCTAAATTAATATGTATTCTATATCTAACCTTTAAACCCATCATTATATACCATTTTAATATTAATGGAGCCTGACAATATATTGGGCTTCGCTTTTCAGGAAGTTTTGAATCACAGAGAGGTTCAACAATGGTAGGGAGGAATACTTGTGTAAGATGTTATTGACAGGGGACACATGGTTGGCAGGGAGTGCTACAGGACATATATCCAGGGTATATAAAAATGTTTGGATATTTTCATAGTGGTTACAATTATAAACAGCAACTGAGGGAATGCTGAGTTCCTATCCAGGGGAGCTCTATCACAGTCCCTAAGGGAACAGCAACAATCCCCCAAGTGCAATGGCAAAGACCAAAAAAGAATGAAGGTCCAACAATGATCCCTTGATACTAATGACTATGCTTGTGAGCCTGTGCACCTGAAATAAGAGCAAGGCCTAGAGTTGCAGGGTGCCTAAGAGTTACCTCCTGAGAGCCTCTGTGTTGCTGAAATGTGGCCAGTCTCGAAGCCAAACTCAGCATGTAAATGCACTGCCTTCCCCCCAGTGTGGGACATGACTCCCGAGGATGAGCCTCGCCGGCACTGAGGGATTACTACCAAGTACCAGCTGATGATGTAACTAGAAAATGACCTTGAATAAAAGGGTCAACTCAGACCAGCAGATTATCTCAGTCCACATATAATACCAGGAGTTAAAAATGCTTTTTGACCTGAATAAAAGGGGGAAATGGAAAGGAAAATGAGTTTATGTGGCTATGAGCCTCCAAAAAGAGCCGGCAGGTTATCAGAGGGGTTGCCCTTATGCACACCTGAGCAGAGTCCCAGAGACAGATAAAGTAGATACAACCCCAGGTATTGGTTCTTCTGAGGGCTACAGAAACCCACAGGTTCTATGGTCATGGCAGATGGAGTTCAGTGCCATGTCAGTTGGCCCTACTTTGGAGTTTGTGTTTCTGTGTGATGGAGCTGGACTCAGATATGATCTTTGTTCACAAGTCTCTCCTGTTACTTTTGCCAGAACTGTAGTTGGTGCTGGGGTTTAATGTATACCCAGGGGACCTGAATCTCTGGACTGACCATGTGATAGTCAGGCCCTGAGACTCAACAGGCTTCAGCTCCTACACTCCGGTTTATTGGACTTACCCCATTCAGCTAACATGGAGGTGAAGAAGGTCAACTACCACACCAGGGAGCCAAGAGTGCCTACAACTGAAAGCAGGAGAATTGCATCCAGCATCCATGTGGAATCTAAGCCCCCTCTTGATATAGATGTGGAGTGGACACAACCAGTCCAAGGTCTACAGGATGGAGGAATAGAGTATGGATTAGAGTGGACTTACTCATATTCTATTCATGAACTATTGTGATTAGTAATTGAAGAAAATGTGGCATTGGTGTGGAGAAAGTCGCCATGGTGGCTGCTGTGGGTAGGGAGTGGGAGGAAGTGATGAGATGTGGGGGCATTTTCAGGACTTGGAGTTGTCCTGGGTGGTGCTGCAGGGACAGTTACCGGACATTGTATGTCTTCCCATGGCCCACTGGGTGGACTGTGGGATAGTGTGGGCTCTGGTGTGGACCATTGACCATGAGGTACAGCAGTGCTCAGAGATGTATTCACCAATGCAATGAATGTCTCATGATGATGGAGGAGATTGTTGTTATGTGGAGAGGAGTGGGGTGAGGGGGGTGGGGAATATATGGGGACCTCATATTTTTTTAATGTAATATTAAAAAATAAAGACAAAAAAGGAAAAAAAAAAATATAAGAAGTTCCCATATACTCTACCTCCCACACACCCTCTCCTCCCAAATCAGCAACTTCTTTCATTAGTGTGGTACACTCATTGCATTTGATGAATACATTTTGGAGCACTGCTACATGGCATGGATTATAGTTTACATTGTAGTTTATATCCTCTGCCAGTCCATTCAGTGGGTTATGGCAGGATATATAATGTCCTGCATCTGTCTCTGCAATATCATACAGGACAACTTCGAGTGCCAAAAATGCCCCCATATCACACCTCTTTTTCCCTCTCCTTGCCTTCAGCAACTCCTGTGGACTCTGTCTCCACAAATGATATCTTTATATTAGAATTTCATGACATTAAAGACATATAATTTTCTTCTTTCTCTGACACATGATGAATTTGAGATGATGAAAAAATACTCATGTGACCAGAAAGAGAGATTTACTAATTATTTTCATAGTGATATTTTCCCCTAGGCATATCAAACCAAAGTAGGGACCATTTTTACCCATCCTTGTAGCCACATCCAAGAAAATACCAAATACCATTTGTCTTACTAATTCCTTTGAATTGATTGCTTTGATTTGATTTTCCTTATCACCATTGTAGTCCAGACCCTCAAATGTCATATGAAGACTATAACAGCCCCCTCTTTTTGTGCTTCCATTCTTAACATACATCCTTCATGCACACCATGGCCTATAATTTGGGTGGCCATACATCCAAGTTTTCCTGGACAATCCAAGTTTTGCCTATTTTAATTATTAACATTGTCCCCTTTCCCTCTCAAAATTGATTCAGTTGGATGATAAATCACATGTTCATCCAATCTATAATGACACTAAATTCAACTTGGTCACCTTACCCTGTTCAAAGTCTTTCAATGTTTAAGGAAGAATCTTCTAGAGAATTAAAAACCCTCTATAGTTTGGCCATAACCTATCTTTATAAGCTTTTTTTAAAACCCATGTCCTCCTTTCTCAACTAACCTAAGTCATTCTCCATTTTTTCAGGATTTTGATGGTCAATTCAAATTTCTCTATTACATGCTGTTTTTCCTTACCATTTATAGATTCCATTTGAGCCACAGTGAAAGCTCCTTTATCACTTATGTACTGATGTTTTACAGCCATGATATAGTTTCTCATAAAGTGAACTATAGTGTTCATCATTTGTTTGAATCACATGTTTTGATAGGAGACATGTGATCAAAACATGTGTTTAATAGCATAAACTCTGGTGTCCTAATGTTTGGATTTGAATACTTGCTCTTCAACTTTGCTCTACCAATTAATCTCCATTTTTCTCCCTTTGTTACATATTTCCCGAGACCACAAAAACATTTCTAATTAAATAGAAAGAGGAATAAGGAATAGAAGGAAATTCCAGGAATAAATAATATCCTATAATACTTCAAAAATGCTATCTACTCCCACTACCATCTTTCTCCCACTAATACATTTGCATACCTAAAGATAATTATTACTTGTACGAAAACATGGGAGCCAAATCTATATCATACATTAGGTTTTTTTTTTTTTTTTTTTTTTTTTTTTTTTTTTTTTTTTTTTTTTTTTTTTTTTTTTTAATTTTTTTATTTTTTATTGACTTTGTAATAATATTACATTAAAAATATATATGTGAGGTCCCATTCAACCCCACCCCCCCACCCCCCCTCTCCCCCCCCCCCAACAACACTCGTTCCCATCATCATGACACATCCATTGGATTTGGTAAGTACATCTTTGGGCACCTCTGCACCTCATATACATTGGTTCACATCATGGCCCATACTCTCCTCTATTCCATCATGTAGGCCCTGTGAGGATTTACAATGTCCGGTGATTACCTCTGAAGCACCATCCAGGGCAGCTCCATGTCCCGAAGACGCCTCCACCTCTCATCTCTTCCTGCCTTTCCCCATACCCTTTGTCCATTATGTCCACTTTTCCCAATCCAATGCCACCTCTTCTATGTGGACACTGGATTGGTTGTGTCCATTGCACCTTTATGTCAAGAGGAGGCTCAGATTCCACCTGGATGCTGGATGCAATCCTCCCATTTTCAGTTGTAATCACTCTAGGCTCCATGGTGTGGTGGTTGTCCTTCTTCACCTCCATCTTAGCTGAGTGTGGTAAGTCCAATAAATCAGATTGTAGGTGCTGGAGTCTGTTGAGGCTCAGGATCTGGCTATCACATTGTCAGTCCAGAGATTCAAATCCCCTAAATATATCTTAAACCCCAACATTAACTGCACCTCCAGCACATTAGCATGAAAGTCTTATGAAGGGAGATCCCATCTGAGTCCAGATTCATCACACATAAACACCATTTCCAAAGAGGGGCCATCTGCCCTGGTAGTTAACCCCATCGGCCATGACCATAACTCCCATGGGTCTCTTTAGCCCTCAAAGGAACCAATATCTGGGGGTTGTATCTGCTTTATCTGTCTCTCTGACTCTGCTCAGTTGTGCATGAGGGCAAACCTTCTGCCAGCCTCCAGACTCTTTTTTAGAAACTCGTAGCCATATAAACTCATTTCTCCTTTCCATTTCCCCCTTACTTTAGGTCAAACAGCATTTTAAAGTCATGGTATTTTATGTAGACATGGATATTCTGCTGATCCGCATTGAACCTTCCGTATAAGGTCATTTTCCAGTTGCATCATCAGTTGGTAGTTGATAGTGGTCCCTCGTTGCCAGGGAGGCTCATCCCCGGGTGTCATGTCCCACGCTGGGGGGAAGGCATTGCATTTACATGCTGAGTTTGGCTTCGAGACTGGCCACATTTGAGTAACATGAAGGCTGACAGAAGGAAATTCCCAGGCACAAAGTTGCTCTAGGCCTTGTTATTATTTTGGGTTTATCAGCTCACAAGCATAGTCATTAGTATCAGGGGCTCACTGTTGAACCCTCACTCCCTCCCGGTCCCCACCACTGTACCTGGGAGACTGTCGCTGCTCCCCTAGGGACCACGACAGAGCACCACTGGCCAGGAACCCAGTACCCCCCCTACTGTGGTTTTTAATTGTTGCCACTATGAGTATATCCAAACATTACCATGCACCCTGGACATATGTTCTGTACAGCTCCCTGTCAGTCATATATCATCTGTCATTGGTATCCCATACCAGTATCCCTCCATTGCCATTGTTGAAACACTCTGTGATCCAGAACTCCCCGAAATTTGAAGCCCAATATAATGTCATGGTCCCTTACTAGGGAATGGCATATAGCGATGAGTTTAAAGGATAGATAAAGAACTTGGATAAAGTTAGATAAAGAACTTAGATAAAGAATGTTGACTTGAAAAAATTCCACATCCTATTTCCCCCCCCCCCCCTAATTATTCAGCTTTTCTTCACAGGAGTCCTAGACCACAGCAATGTATATATATAATATACAGCACTCCCACACATCCACCAGAAAACCTTTTCCCTTCCACAGTGATACTCTTACGCCCTATTCATATCATATTTACTTAAAGTGATGTACAGAGTCTGAGACATTAGCTTTCTAACAAGGTGACATCTGTGTTTACATTATGGTGCATACTTTAGGATACACAGTTCTTTACATTTTTAGTTATCCTATGTTTTACATTATGGTTTACATTATCAGTCTGTCATCTCCTATATGTTATGGTGTAATATTACATGTTTTATATCCATCCTTGTGTACTCTCAAGAAACTCCTCTCTTACCCCCCATTTACTTTGGTTCCACACATTTAACGTCCATTTTCCCTTCCACCTTGGTGCCCTCAGTGATAGCCAACCTCCGTTTCCTGAGGAGCCACTTCCAGAGATAGATGGAATAGTGTTCAGGGCCTAACTTGCTCAACTGCCCCAATGCCCTGGGAGCCACCCTTTCTCTCGAGGGATACAGTTCCCTCTATTGGATGGCATTAGTCCTCCCCAGGATGTGGGTCCACCCCCACTCTCACTACTTGGGTTTCTACCCCATGGTGTCACCCACTCTGGCAGAATGAGCATTTAGACATTCCCCAGGAGCCCGTCCTGCATCAGACCCTCCCCTCCGAGCATTCTAAACAGGTAACCCTCTTTATTATATTTTGATATGATTTTCTAGGCATTTTACTCTCCACCAACACCTGACCCTCTCCTGGTTCGTATGCTACCCCTCCCTCCCCCCACTTTTGGGCAACGTTACCCACCCGTCCCTCCCCAGCCACCCTCAAACCCGCAAAGCCCCAAGCAAAGGCAACCCCTTGCCCCCCTTTTATCTCTTCTTTGTGTTCATACTTACCACCATCTCGTCTTAAATTCCACCCCTGCAGACATCGGCTCATATCCTTCCTCCACCCTCCGATTTCCTGCAAGCCTATCGTTCAGTCTCTTGCTATCTAGGGCAGCTTGTTTATTTCATATCATTGAGGTCATGTAGTATTTGTCCTTCAATGTCTGGGTTGCTTCACTCAACATAAGGTTCTCAAGATTCATCCATGTTATCACATGTGTTTGTAGTGTGTTTGTTCTTACAGCCGAGTAGTATTCCATTGTGTGTATATACCACATTTTATTGATCCACTCGTCTGTTGATGGGCATTTGGGTTGATTCCAACTTTTGGCAATAGTGAACAATGCTGCTATGAACATTGGTGTACATATATTGGTTTGTGTTCTTGTTTTCAGTTCTGCTGGGTATATTCCCAGCAGTGGTATTGCTGGGTCATATGGCAAATCTATGGCTAGTTTTTTGAGAAACCGCCATACTGTTCTCCAGAATGGTTGGATCCTTCTGCATTCCCACCAGCAGTGGATGAGTGTTCCCCTTCCTTCACATCCTCTCCAGCACTTGTATTCTTCTGTTTTTTTCATAGCTGCCAATCTTATGGGTGTAAGATGGTATCTCATTGTGGTTTTGATTTGCATTTCCCTGATAGCTAGAGATTTGGAACATTTTTTCATGTGCTTTCTTGCCATTTGTATTTCTTCTTCGGAGAAGTGTCTGTTTAAGTCTTTTTCCCATTTTTTAAATGGATTGTTTATCTTTTTATTTTCAAGATGTAGGAGTTCTTTATATATGCAAGTTATAAGTTTCTTATCAGATATATGATTGCCAAATATTTTCTCCCACTGTGTGGGCTCCCTTTTTACTTTCTTGACAAACTCCTTTGAGGTGCAGAAGGCTTTAATTTTGAGGAAGTCCCATTTATCTATTAGTTCTTTTGCTGCTCGTGCTTTTGGTGAGATATTCATAAATCCATTACCTATTACAAGGTCCTGTAGATGTTTCCCTACACTGCTTTCTAAGGTTTTTATGGTCTTGGCTCTTATATTTAGGTCTTTGATCCATCTTGAGTTGATCTTTGTATAAGGTGTGAGATGGTAATCCTCTTTCATTCTTCTACATATGGCTATCCAGTTCTCCAGACACCATTTGTTGAATAGGCCACTCTCTCCCAGTTGAGAGGGTTTGGTGGCTTTATCGAATATTATGTGGTTGTATATGTGAGGTTCTATATCAGAGCTTTCAATTCGATTCCATTGGTCTATATGTCTCTCCTTATGCCAATACCATGCTGTTTTCACCACCGTAGCTTTATAGTATGTTTTGAAGTCAGGTAGTGTGATTCCTCCAATTTCGTTTTTCTTTTTCAGTATGTCTTTGGCTATTCGGGGTCTCTTTCCTTTCCAAATAAATTTCATAGTTAGTTTTTCTAGTTCCTTAAAGAAGGCTGCATTGATTTTTATTGGGATTGCATTGAATGTGTAGATCAATTTTGGTAGGATAGACATCTTAATAATGTTCAGTCTTCCTATCCATGAACAAGGAATAGTCTTCCATTTATTTAGGTCTTCTTTGATTTCCTTGAACAATCTTGTATAGTTCTCAGTGTATAAGTTCTTTACCTCTTTAGTTAAATTTATTCCTAAGTATTTGATTTTTTTATTTACTATTGTGAATGGTATTTGTTTCTTGATTTCCTCCTGATCTTGCTCATTATTGGTGTACAGAAATGCTACTGATTTTTGCGCATTGATCTTATAACCTGCGACTTTACTAAACTCATTTATGAGTTCTAGAATCTTCGTTGTAGATCTCTCAGGGTTTTCTATGTATAGGATCATGTCATCTGCAAATAATGAAATTTTGACTTCTTCCTTTCCAATTTGAATGCCTTTTATTTCTGGTTCTTGCCTCAGTGCTCGAGCAAGTACTTCTAAGACAATGTTAAATAGGAGCGGCGACAGTGGGCATCCTTGTCTTGTTCCTGAGTTTAGAGGGAAGGAGTCTAGGATTTCTCCATTGTAAACAATATTGGCTTTAGGTTTTTCATATATACTCTTTATCATGTTCAAAAAATTTCCTTGTATTCCAATCATTTGGAGTGTTTTTATCAAGAAAGGGTGCTGTATTTTGTCAAATGCTTTTTCTGCATCAATAGATATAATCATGTGTTTTTTTTCCTTCAATCTGTTTATATGGTGTATTACGTTGATTGATTTTCTTATGTTGAACCATCCTTGCATACCTGGGATGAATCCCACTTGGTCGTGGTGTATAATTCGTTTAATGTGTTGTTGAATACGATTAGCAAGTATTTTGTTAAGTATTTTTGCGTCTAGGTTCATTAGAGAAATTGGTCTGTAATTTTCCTTTCTTGTGATGTCTTTGTTTGGCTTTGGTACTAGGGTAATGTTGGCATCATAGAAGGAGTTGGGTAATGTTCTTTCTGTTTCGATGGTTTGGAATAGTTTCAGCAGGATTGGTGTCAGTTCTTTCCGGAATGTTTTATAGAATTCACCTGTGAAGCCATCTGGCCCTGGGCTCTTCTTAGTTGGGAGATTTTTAATAACTGATTCTATCTCTCTGCTTGTGATTGGTTTGTTAAGATCATCAATTTCTTCTTTTGTCAATATGGGCTGTTTATGTGTTTCTAGGAATTTGTCCATTTCCTCTAGATTGTCGTTTTTGTTGGAATATAGTTTTTCAAAATATCCTCTTATGATAGTCTTTATTTCTGTGGGGTCAGTGGTGATATCGCCTTTCTCATTTCTTATTTTGTGTATTTGCATCTTCTCTCTTTTTTTCTTTGTTAGTGTTGCTAAAGGTTTGTCAATTTTGTTAATCTTCTCAAAAAACCAGCTCTTGGTCTTGTTTATCTGTTCAAGTGCTTTCTTATTTTCTATTTCATTTAGTTCTGCTCTTATCTTTGTTATTTCCTTCCTTCTTCTTCCTGTTGGGTTACTTTGTTGTTGTTTTTCTAATTCCTTCAAATGTGCAGTTAGTTCTTCAATTTTTGCTCTTTCTTCTTTTTTGATATATGAATTTATGGCTATAAACTTCCCTCTCAGTACTGCTTTTGCTGCATCCCATAAATTTTGGTATGTTGTGTTATCATTATCATTTGTTTCAAGGTAGTCATTGATTTCTTTTGAGATTTCCTCTTTGACCCACTGTTTTTCTAAGAGTGTGTTGTTTAATTTCCAAATCGTGGTGTGAAATCTGGGCTTCTTTCCCTTGCAAATCTCCAGCTTGACTCCACTGTGGTCAGAGATAATGTTTTGTATGATTTCAATCTTTCTGAATTCGTTCAGCCTTTCTTTGTGGCCTAGCATATGATCTATCTTGGAGAATGATCCATGTGCGCTTGAGAAAAATGTATATCCTGCTGTGTTTGGGTGTAGCGATCTATATATGTCTATTAGATCGAGCTCCTCTAATATACTATTCAGATGTTTTGTTTCTTTGGTGATTCTCTTTTGAGATGTTCTGTCCAGAGTTGATAGTGGTGTATTAAAATCCCCCACTATAATTGTAGATGTATCTATTCTTTCACTTAGTTTTTCCAGCGTTTGCCTGATGTATTTAGAGGCACCCTTGTTAGGGGCATAGATATTTATGATTGTTCGATCTTCTTGACAGATTTTCCCTTTGACTAAAATGTAGTATCCTTCTTTGTCTCTCACAATTGTTTCACATTTAAAGTCTATTTTGTCTGATATTAATATAGCTACTCCTGCCTTTTTTTGGTTATTGTTAGCTTGTATGATTGTTTTCCAGCCTTTCACTTTCAATCTCCATGCGTCTCTGGGTCTAAGATGTGTCTCTTGTAGACAGCATATGGATGGGTCATATTTCCTTATCCAGTGTCCCAGTCTGAATCTTTTGATAGGTGAGTTTAATCCATTGACATTCAGTGTTATTACTATCAAGGAATTATTTGTGTTAGCCATATTTTGATTGGATTTGTGTTTGTCATATTTTGTTTGTATATTTTTTTTTGTCTTTTTTGTTGTTGTTGTTGGTCTTATACTCTCCTCCAACTTTGCCTTTCCTGTTTTTTCCTTTCTTCCTGCAGAACTCCCTTTAGAATTTCTTGGAGGGGAGGTTTCTTGTTGGTATACTCTTTCAGTTTCTGTTTGTCTGCGAATATTTTGAACTCTCCATCATGTTTGAATGCTAGTTTAGCTGGATAGAGTATTCTTGGTTGGAAATTTTTTTCCTTTAGTACCTTGACCATACATTAGGTTTTATATGATTGAATATGCCAAATGCAAAGCATATGTTGGTTGAGTGGGGTCACATGTTATTTTCCCAGGCCTAAATCATTTCAGTTGCTAAGCTAAATCCTGATGAATTTCTTATTTTACTTGAGGGCAAACATTCACTTATCTAAGAGACTTCTTCATCCAAGTACTGGCTCTTTCTTTCACGAAAGTCATGAACTAACATTTTCATATTTTCTGAGCCTAAGCCCTTCAAATCAAGGTTAAACAGAGCATGCCTCTCTCATCCTTACCTGCAGGCAACTTGCCATTTAATATGTAAGAGAAGTATGCATTTAAATAAATTCAACTCAGTGTAACAGGAACTATGATAAAGAAATGCACAGGTGAAATGGAGAAAAGATATTGGAACTTAGGCCTCTTCATATCTCTCAAACCTAGGAAAATAATTGGAAAATATTATGCACAAAAATTTGATGGGCAAATTATTTGACTGAATTAACTACTTACTGAATAATTAAAATAATTAACTCCTTTATTTCTACCATTTCTTCCTGTTGTAATACCTGAAACATTTTGAATAGCAATGAAAAGATGGGGTTAAGGAAGTACTCTACAACAAGCAAGGTAGGATTATTTATCTCCCAGGTCATTATCAGATTCATTGTGGTGCTTCAAATTTGTTTACAGGGTTAGATTAACTAATATTCAATAATCTATTTAGCACAAAATCAATGCAAACACATAATAACCACCTTTAAAATAGAAGCTCAAAATAAATATGGACATTATTTCATGGGTAAATTATTGCAAACAACTACAATATACGTATAAAACTATACATACTGAGCAATCCTACTAAGTCTTCATTTCTCTCTGCTGGACAGTTGAAGAGCTGTATGATTTCTCTGAGGTACCAATATACATGGTAAACATGACATAAAACAGTTTGAAATTACTTGTTTTTAGATGATGTATTTTCGATTTCTTAATCATTTCTTAACAAAAATTCCTTAGTAATAATTTGAAAGTAACAAAGGTACCTAAAAAGAAATTAAATGAACAACTGTAAATATTAAGGAAGTTAAGAAAAAGATAGAAAGTGACAAGTCTCTTTATTCATGAATCTGTCAAGAATTCTCCTTGTCCTATTTTAGTTTACATATTTTTCACTTTATAATCATACAAATGAACATCTGTATATTTAAGAAACATATTTCAAAGGTACCGGAAGGAAAACTGGCACTATAAAATACCCCAAAAAAGAAAGGTTTGAAGTATTATCTTTAATAACTTCCTCTGACCTTTTTTTTAAACTGACCAATTTCTTTGAAGTCCTTCTACCCAGGTCTCTAATGAGATAAGACTTGCAAATAAAGTCAGGCAGAGAAAAACATAAAGTAGGTATACATGCATTATGAAAATTTAGGTTTAATATACCTTTGCACCTACATACTAGTTTTGCCATATATATTTAGGGTAGAATTTGCTAATTTATCTATGCCCTGGCAGATGTTTATTGAAGGTATTTGGAAAGTTTGGACACATACACACACACAAAAGCAACAGGAAAAAAGTCAAGTCCAAGTATGTCAGATTACAAGATGAAGTTCCCCAGAAAGCTTTTCAGCTTTTTGTGTGGGTGTTTTGATGTCAGTCATATGAGGGTTAGAAAGTTTGAGTCAGATCAGGATGGACCATTATAGTAACTGGCCAGCAAAGCAAATAGCTGGGTAAGCATGGCTGTCAGAATTCATGGCAGATATGTCAGCTGTGAACTGGCCAGGAAAAAGCAGGACAAGGAATGTGTAATCAGAATCATAAAAATAGAAAGATGTTGCAACAAGAGTGAATTAGGTACCAGGGTTTCCATGCAACATGACTAGAAAATCTAAAGTAGTTGAAGAAACATAATAAAAAACATATGAACATGTTAATATTACAGAGGCATGATTCAATGAAGCAGTTTTCTGCCTCTTGCCTGTGGTTTATAGTCATAAAATCTGTCATTATACGAGCAGAGGCAGTATGTACCCAAGTGAAGGGAATCAGGAGAATTTTGAGAAGCATATGTAAAGTTTCACTTGCCTCAGTGATTGACTGATACATTCATTAAATACATATTTATTGAAGAAAGTTAACATATTTTCTCTTTAATACTTAAGTGGTCAACATAATGTATTAGGGATTGGGTTCTTCAGTAATGAAATTTTAATTAGTTACCCAAAATTTCAAAAATAAATTTTATATTCATTTAATAGATATATTTTATTACTCAGTGCAAAAGACAGTATGGTAGCTCCTTGAGAAAATCTGTGTAGTTCTCTTTCTCCTGGCCACAAAGCTAGATTACATTTCTTAGCTTTATTTCAGTCAGGTGTGCAAAGGTTATTGTGTACTAGGCAATGAAATGTGATTGGAAATTATGTGTGACTTTCCAGATCAAGGATTTAAGGAAGTAGCAAAGCCTCCTCCATGTCCTATTTCCCCTCATCAAGTAGGATGCAGACCAAAAAAAAAAAAAAAATGAGACTCTATATTTACACTGTCCAATACTACTGCTACTAGACATATGTGGCTGTTTATATTTAAACTAATTAAAATTAAATTTTAATTCATTCCTTCAGTCACACTAGCCATGTGTCAGGTGCTTGATAGCCACATAGTAGCTACCATTATAACATATTTTCATCTTTGAAGCAGCTCAATTGGACAGTATTTTCCTAGATAATGGTGAAGTAAAAATACAGAATTTGATTGGATCCTTTAATCACCTCATGAACAAAAGCCACACAGAAACCAGTATCATCTACTTTGGACTATTATGTGAGTAAGAAATAAATTTCCACTCTATTTGAGGCACTCTGCAATTTGGGGTCTATATTATTATAGCTGCTAGTTACCCTAACTAGTAAAATCAGTATAACCAGTAAAACTTCAATCCAAATTCCAATTAATCCAAAAGGTAGTCACAAGTTGCCAGACACAAGCCTTGATTGGTATCAGGTGAGCAGGATAGTATTTCAACTGTAAGGCAGACAGCATGTGATACTCAGATACATAGTAGAAGGCCTTTCTAACAAATTATAATTTCAGCATCCATGTGGGATATATATTAAATAAATTAAGGCAGTTTGAGTTTGAGACATGTGGAAAATGAGTTTTTATTAAAACCAAAGTCATCTCTATAGTACAATACAAGTGTTTCTCATAACTAAATGAGGGAGACTGCTGGTCTCTTCAAGGACAGAAATTGAAACAACTTCATTTTTCCAATACAGCAAGCAATAGCTGAATTACACTCACAAATTTAGGAATGATTAAAGGAAGGGAATATATAAGCATTTACTGAGAGTTACAAGCAAATAAACTGATGAAAGGACTTAGAAAAGGATATTGGTTATTTATTAGGAAATCTCTATGAACTAAAGGGAGTACATTATACATTGATATCCTTTGTCCTGCATTTTGAAATTATGGTTTAGTCTACCCAACAGCAGAGAAGACTGCCTATATTTAGTAAAAATATAAAGAGACAAAATAGCCCTCAAATTATTTTTATTTTTACAAAAAAAGCAGTGTCTGGAAAGGCAGTAAAGAGAATGCTGTGAGATAGAGAGTGCGTTTTTCTGTACTGAAAGAAAAAATCAATTGAAGTGTAAATCTTCAGAGGATGAAAAATAACAGATTCCATTCAGAGTGAAGTTTTTTTAAGAGTTTACTGCAGGGAAAGTAATAAAAAATGTGAAGACACTTTCATGTGATCCTATAAAATAATAAGAAATTTACTCTTGAACCGTTCACAGTGATATGAAGGATATTAATTTCCTCTATGTCTTCTATTTAGGCCAGAAGGTACACTTGTAATTGCTTAATCTAAACCTCAGGATTTGACAGCTCATGAACTTTTGTATCGGCATTAATGAACCTACTTAGGCAAAAGTAAAATGCTGATCAACACAGATATCTTGGTTTCTTTAGAAAATTAATAAGGGACATTCTCTGTATGAGAATTTACTGTGAGTACCTTGAGAATTAACTGATGTAATGGTAGGTCTTGATTAATTGAAGAAGAAAAAAAATAGGTGATAGAGTAGGAAATTATCACACTATATCAAGTCATCTCCAAATTTCATTATTTCTTTACCTCCCTCTTTTATCATTCCTTAAACAATGAATGCTGAATAAGATAGTGGATTGACACTTAGAAATCAGAAACCTTGGGAAAGAATCCAGTTCACTAGTGAAGTAATTGTTTCATAATCCAAATACTACTACAAGTCAATAAAATTAAGGAAACTAAACGTATACACATCAGGAATCAGAATTTTCAAAACACAAAGAATCTGTTCCTCCTGCTCTTTCAGAGGTTATAACTATCTATGATGCCTAGACTACTAGCTACTCTGACCCTTAACCTAATTGTCCATGTGCCTGAATAAAGATAGGCTGCAGGACATTGAATCAGAGGTTTTTTACTTAACAAGCTCAGTACCAAATAGACGTATCATCTTGGCAGAGTCAATGAGTAGCAGAAATCCAGCAACTTTTGCCCCTCTTGGCCCTGTATCTTTTTAAGGATGTGCCCAGCAATGCAAAAGGCAACCAACCAGGTCACTGTATTATCATGAATGCTAAAGAAACAGAACACTTTCTGTAGTCATAGCATGTGGTAACACTAAAAGATCCCTGTTACCCAACTATATATTTAAACAGAATTCTCCCCTCCAGTCATAAGGGTGAAACAACACTAAATGACCTATGGTTCTCAGCTATACTGGTTGTGCCTGGAGATTGGTAAAAAGGTCATGTCCTCTTAACATTTCTTGTCACAATCCCATGGCTCTTTCGTAATGAACATTTTAAGCAGATGTTAACTATCAGAGGCTGAGTAGAAATGTTTGTGAAGATCTGAAAATTTGTAGAGTAACAAAAGTAGAGAAAAGGTTTTGACCATTCTGTGTTGTAAATTTACATTTTGTTCTCAGGTGTGAAAGTCAATTGTGATGCTTGGTAGAATAAAACGTTATTGCTATGCTCTTGGCATAAAAAAGAGCCCGGGAATGGAGCTAGCCCTATTATTTCTTTTTGACATACTTGGGAATATAATTTCAATATTTACTGTCTTTAAAAATTTAAAGAAATCAGCCATCACCCTACACTATCTCCCAGGGAATAATAAACCCTGGCGAGAGGCGAGGCGAGAGGCAAGGCAAGGCACAAAAGAAGAGGAAAAAAGTTCTATCAAGTCATGGAAGCATATAGGTAGATCTCTCTCTTTTTTTTTTAAGATTTATTTTTTATTTCTCTCCCCTTCCCCACCTCCCCCCGCCCCCAGTTGTCTGCTCTCTGTGTCCATTCACTGTGTGTTCTTCTGTATCCACTTGTAGTCTCGTCAGCAGCACCAGGAATCTGTGTCACTTTTTTCTGTCGCATCATCTTGCTGCGTCAGCTCTCTCTATGTGCAGTGCCGCTTCTGGGCAGGTTGCACTTTTTTCGCGCTTGGTGGCTCTCCTTATGAGGGCACACTCCTTGCTCTCCCCTACGCACGGGACACCCCTGCATGGCACCACACTCCTTGCGCACATCAGCACTGGGCATGGGCCAGCTCCACACGGGTCAAGGAGGCCCGGGGTTTGAACGGGGGATCTCCCATGTGGTAGGTGGACGCCCTATCCATTGGGCCAAATAAGCCACATTGCTCAGTGAAAGAAGCATTTCTGAAAAGTCTGCATACTATATTATTCCAATTGGAAATTGCATTCTGGAAAAGGCAATACTCTAGAGACCATAAAATAAACAGCAGTTGCCAGAGAGTCATTGGGGAAGGCATGAAAAGATGAAGCACAGGGGATCTTTAGGTTACTAAAACTATTCTATATGATACTGTAATGATGGATGCATGACATTATGCATTTGTCAAACTCCATTGAATGGTACAACACAAAGAGTGAACTGTAATGTAAACTATGGATTTTAGTTAATAATCTTTCATCAGAATTAGTTCATTAACTGTAACAAATGAACCACACTAACACAATATGTTAATAATTGGGGAAACTGTGTGAGAAGTGGGTATATGGAAACTTTGTACTATGTGTTAGATCTCTCTGTAATTATGAACTGCTATAAAAAAATAAAATATATTAAATAAAAAAGAAATTTAGAAAAGTTTAGATTAAATGTTGAAATTTTAAGCATAGCATTATCATTATTTGTGTGAAATAATCCCGTAATATAGATCTTTTCTGAGGCAGCTCAGTGTTTAGCTTCTAAGCATTGTCAATACGCTATGTTAATATCATTTAGTACAACACCAGACAGACTAATTGTTATTTTATTGGAGGGAATAATTGTGTCATTAAAGTCTTCCCACTGAGATTTCTCATTAAAATAACTTACAGTACTATAACATTTACCATTTAGTCAGAGATTTATATCGAGATATTATTGTTACTTCCTTGGTGGTTCATCAATAGTTTACTTACATAAAAATTTTCTCCCCAAATAGGTCACACTTTTTATATTCATTAATGTATTTTTCCCCACCTCTGTATTTACTTTGTACTACGATTACTCTGATAAAAGTATCTTCTTTGGTTTACCCCAGTGAAATGCTAACTGGTTTGAATGGGCCACTATGATCTAGAAGTGGTACATGGATATTTTCAGTCATAGATATTTTCTCTAGGAATTTCTTTTGAAATACCAAAGAATATTATATTTGTTTTTCAGGAGAGGAAATTTAAGTCTGAAGTGGTAAATGGGTAGGAAATAATAGAGTTCAGATTCATATCGTGTTATCTCTGAAACAAAAAAACAAAATGACAAAACTAAAGAAAATTTCATTTTACTATGATACCAATTTCTCAGACACGTGGAATGAAATCTGTACAATTACAGTGCTTCTCAAATTTACCTATTGGAAAAATAAATCAAGATAGCTGAACTGTATCTACTAAGCAATTCTGACTACGAAAAGAGAGGATACTTAGAGAAATTTATATATTTGCATAGAAAACTTTTCAATCATCTCAGGCTTTAGTTTTATGCAAGAAATAGGAAAAAGAAAATGGTAAAGGACAGATAACAGAGGATAGCACAGAGCTGAGGAATAATGTGAAAAAGCTGGTTCCAAATTAATAAAGCCAGCAAACATAAGGAAACACAAAAAAACCTTCACAGAAAACATAGCACCTCAAAAACTGCCTTCAAATAGTAACCTCAGAGCAAAAGAAGAAAATTCATCCATAAAATGGGAAAAAAACAGAGTAAGACAAGAAAATGTTAAGTAATATGCTTCCCAAAATTTAAAAACATGCAGAATTATTTTAAAGCAGCCAAGAAGAATCTAGATAGTAGAATAAAAAATCAGTTTAGAGGACTTTGTATCTAACAGGAATTACAAAGGGAGGGAAAGAAAAAATAATTTTCTGCATTTTGGCAGAATATTTCCAGATTATACCCAACATTACACTCAAAGGTAAAGTCTACCAAATTCCAGAAGCCTGGACAATTTGTTGTTGTTGAACTGGTGACCTGGAAAATGTTCACATGGCCTTAGATTGTGCTATGCCTTTATAATTATATAATTATGCAAGAGGATTCTTGGATAATAGATCTACATGCTTCATTTAAGAATTATAAAAAGGAAGTTACTCACCCTTCTAGTCATGCATATATTTTAGTAGGCTTTCTATTTTTACCTACTTAATATATACAACACTTTAATGTAGTATATTTACTTAATAATATGATACTTTTGTGATCTAAAACTTAGTGTACAGCATTTGTATGACCTAATAGTTTTTAAATGTTTTTTTAAAATTCGTGCATCACTTATATCTTTTTCTGTTTTGTTTTGTACTCCATAAATTGTTCTGATAATGAAAATTTATCCAGTTGATTTGGGTAGCTTATAATGTTCTTTGGACACACATAATAATGGTCTCACTTGATACAAGTCCACAGATATTTTATAAAATAAAAAATATTGGGACCAACTTCTTTTAGTGGGAAAGTGTTCTAACATAAAACCCACTTTAGCTGTCCAAATGGAATAAATAAATCATTAATGATAACTCTTGGATGCTATCCATCTTTTATTAACCGCTTTCTAATATCTTTCAATTTCTTGTAAATATGAGTCGATTTTAAAGTCAACTGTATGTTTCCTAGAACATGGTTTACTTCGTATTCATATGTTGCTCAGATAAGATGCAAATGCATATCTTTGAAATTATATTATATTAAAGAAATCATACCCTGTTGCCACCTTCTTTGCTATGGAGAGGCTCTGGATACTGTTGTCAGATTTCAAAGAGAATTATCCTTTGTAATTATCTCTTTTCAGACTTATTTTTAAGCTATAAATCATAGTCAGAAAGTCATGAAGGATTCAAAGAAAAATCTTCAATAGAAGTGAGTTTTAGGTTAATAGTATTGAGTTTTACATGACCAGTTGTTAAGAATCCACAAAATTCCCTTGGAAGCTTTCTTGTGTTATTTAGAATGTTTCTCCACTGAGACTACAGAGCTTATTTCTGAGAATAGCTCTCAGTATTCACCATGGAATAGAAATAAATGAACAGCTAAGCCCACACTCAAAGCTTATCAAAAGAGAAAACTTCACAGAATGCAATGCCAAAGTGAAAATGTTTGCCAAGTCGCTGAGGATTTATTTTGGCTTGCTGCAGCCAAAAGGTGCCAATTCTAAATTCCATTTACATGCTAGTGGGGACTATCAAAATTCCTTTTGTAACCTGTAAGGATTCATTTCCAGTTACTTATTTATAAATGTGAATGCATGAAAGTGGTATTGGAGAAAGTGGTTTTGTTGTGTGGAAGTTGTCAGAAACTGTATTTTTAGGCAAAACAACTTCTCAAATGCTGCCTATTATAATAAGTTGAGGCCTGATCAATTCACTTAAATAAAACCATCTTTAAAAATTTAATATATTACCTTTTTAATAAAATTGGTAGATATTTTACTTATATTTTGAGATAGTTTTAATATTTCACCATTATGATTCTTAGAAAAAAGGAGATATTATTTGTAAATGGAAAATGTCAACCCAAATGTTATCTTTGACATTTTATTAGTCATCACAAAAAATGATTTCTCTTAAGAGTTCATGTATTACAAGAACTGTTGTTTCCGTAACAAGATTAAGATTTGGAAGTTTTACAAAATTGATATAATTAGAATATTTCTTATAAAATATTTCATTTAAATGTATATCATGTTTAAAAGTCATCATGGCAATTATTTCCTCATTAAAAATAACCCAGATTTCAGTTTATAGTTAATCAACTTGACATTCACTGAAACATATCAAATATTATTTTTGTTACTGGGAAGCTGCTTCCAGTAATCATAAAATGTATTGTTTTAGAATAGAAGTCCAATGGTAGATTAATGTGAAGCTAATAAAGCTTAATTTTTAGGGCTGTTCACCTTCACATGTACCTTCCAAGACTCTGGGAGAAATCCTGAGCAATGTGTTCATGATATACTATAATATATATGTTTTTAATTTGCAAGAATAATTTTCAACTAAAATCAAACAAAAGTACTATACTGCCAGATGGTGCTGTGATGGTTGTGAGCAGTTCTAGGATCCAGGTAAGGAGAAGCTGAATCCATGTGAATTGCAGGGACTTTTATGTATAGTTAGGGTATTGATAGCCATCTGATAGGGATGACTTCTGCTATGCCAATTTACCTAGCATCACAACATGGAAGTGTAGGGACAGAGAGCTTATAGTTCTAGAATACACCCTTTGAAACCTTTCACTGGATGTATGTACATAGGGAAGAGAAAAAGAATTGAAATGAAGAGTGAGAAGTCAGTGGAAATTCTTCCAATCATTCCAAGAGCAACATTAAAAGTGGATTACTGATCTCTTTGACTCCCACAGGAAATATTGCTTCAAAAAGTGGGGCTCCTGATGGCTCTAGAGACATCCAGATACTATATATAGGGCAAACAGCTCAGGAGTTTGGTGCCCTGCCAGTGGGCCTTACCCTGGAACTTATGCATCCTAGCATGACAGAGTTGGACCCATTTTGTGGTTTTCCTACACATGGCTCTTCTGCCCCTTCTATTTGAATCTGTAGTTAGTACTTTATTGGGTAAGTGTATGTCCAAGAGACTGAAATCTTTGGTCCATCCATGTGCCAGTTGGGCCCTAAATCTCAGCGGAGTTGCAACATGTACTCTCCAATTCATTGGATTCACCCAGGACAACTAACAAGGAGATGATGATGGATAACTCCCATCCCAAGAAACAGAGAGAGTCTGCAATTGCAAGCAAGAGAGTTCCATCCACCACGTGGGATCTAAGCTTCCTCTCCGTTAGAGTCAGAATGATCTTCATTGTTCCAAAATCCTCAAGATTGGAGAATGAACAATGGCTATGTCAATTTACCTAGCATCACAACATGAAAGTGGAGGAGCAGAGAGTTAACAGTGCAAGTCTGATAAAGTAGGCTTAGTATTATTTACTTACTATTACTATATTACTATAACTTACTGTGATTCTAGAAATAGAACTTTTGCCATTGATGTGGACACAGTGGCCACTGGAGATTCTGAGGGGAGGGAGAGGGAAAAATAGGTGTAATATAAAGGCATTTTTAGGACATTGGAATTTTCCTGCATGATGTTGCAATGATGGATACAGGTCTTTATACATTTTGCCATAACTTACAAAATTGTGAGGGACAAGTGTAAACTATAATGTAAACTATAATCCATGGTTAGTGGCAATGCATCACTATGTGTTCATCAATTGAAACAAATGTACCATACCAATGAAGAATGTTGTTAATGTGGAAATTGTGGGAGGGGAAGGGAGTGGGGCATATGGGAATTCTGTAAATTGTGTGTGTGTGTGTAAATTTTTTATGTAACATTTAATGTAATCTGAAGTTTCTTTAATATAAATAAATTTTTTTAAAGTGAATGATTGAATTCTAATCACTTGTTAGTCAAATTCTCCTGTCAGGAATATACTCAACAATGCAGTGTATACAATTTTACATGAACAATGCACTTGTAATAATTTTTATGCTGGGAATCGTGAAAAACAAAAAATAATCAGAACTCCTAGGTTTTTGTATCACACATTTGTAGTGTTTCTGCAGAGAGCAAGTACAAGTATAGAGTCAATGATCAATAATAAAGAACAAATTTTGTTCAGTAACAATGGAGGAAACACTGAATTACTTTTCTATGTCCTCTATAGAAAATTATATCACAAAATTATTGTCATATGACGTGCCAATCTGAAGATGCAAGCAAAAAATAAGGGAACAATAATACAGAGATGTGTCAAGAGATTACCTTAAAAATTACTTGATTTTTTTTCTAATCTTTGTGATATTATTCAGCACTTTATAATTTATATTATAATTCATTGTCATTTCATTTTTCAATGTAAGTAAGAACATAAAAATTACTTAATTTCATATGCATAATTTTATACCCTCTTTATAAAAGAAGTCAAAGTTATAAAAACTCTAGAAACAGGACAACCAGCAAGATGGCGGTGGAGTAAGGAGCTCCTAGAGTCAGCTCCTACTGTAGGGCAGTTAGTAAACACTTAGAGCTTTCTGGAGCTAGCTGAAGCACCTGTTTGAGGGCTCCAGGAGACCAGAAGAGTATCCTGAAAACTCTTTGAAGGAGTGGAAGGAAGAGACTGCCTATCTGCAGAGAAGACTCGTGAGTAGAGGCTCCACACCCCAGAGGCCGGTGCCCATCCTCCATGGGAGACACAAACCACTTCGGGAGCTATTCTGTGGCTGGAATCGAAAGCTCCACTTCCCCAAAATGGGGAGGAAGAGACGGTTGGGCACCAATTTCAGCTACTGATGAGGAAACTCAGTGGGCTACTGTATAAACCTGAAAACAGCTAAAGCTTGACCCTGTCCAAGTCAGAAAGAGGTCAGGAGCTGCCATCTTAACTCCACTCCTGGCACAAGGGGAAACGGGAGGACTGAAAATCCCAGTGCTGGTGTAGACCAGCTTCTTCCCATCCAGATCATATTGCAGGTCTAGCCTAGGCCCCAGTGCCACCTCCAGCAGGGAAGAAGCTGCAAGGACCTGTGCCAGCCTCTCTGGGAAATTGCCGGCTAAGCCACAGAGGCTGGCGATTGTCCTACACTAGCAGCACGAGCCACCCAGGAGCTACTCTGTGACAGGAATTGGAAACTCCATTTCCTAGAAACAGGGGAGGAGGAGATGGTTGGTTGCCGATTTTGGCTACTGATTGGTAGACTTGGCTGGCTAAGAGATAACCCTGGGAACAGGGGGGTGCGAACCAGCCCAAGTCAGAAAGAGCCCAGTAGCCGCCATTCTGACTCTAGCCCCAGCCTGAGGGCAAGCGGGGCTGACTGAAACTCTCAGTGTCAGCAGGAACCAGTTTTTTCACGCAGATCAGCCTGCAGCCTGCCTAGGCTTCAGCCCCACCTCTGATGGGGAGTAGGTTGAGGAACCCTGCGCCAGCCTATATAGGTAACTACAGGTAATTTTGGATGCCATAGATTGAAAATCAGAAGTCTACCAGGGCAACTGCGATCATCTTGGACCCACACTGCATAGATTGCTGCCCACACCTGCAACCCCATCCCTGTCCCCGGCAGGGGAGAAAGGGATGTGAAGCTTCATCAGTTTCTCTGGGCAACTACAGTCTAAGCTTGCACTTGGATTATTCCACATAGCTGTAACTAGGTCCCTACCCCTGGCAAAGGAGAAAGTTGGAAGAAGCTTCATTGGTCCCTGGTGTAATGAGGGCAGTTTTAGCCTCCGCAGCTTACAGCTCCAACTACATGCTTGGCTCCTACTGCATGACCAGCAAGGGAGAAATGATAGAAAGCCATAAACTGAAGAGAAAAACTGCACCCAGAATAAATACTCCAGTAAGCCAGATGAGAAAACACCTACAAAAAATTACAATCCACACCAAGAAACAGGAAGCTATGGCCCAGTTAAAGCAACAAGATAAGCCTCCAGATGACATCAAGGAGTTGAGAAAACTAATTACAGATATTCAAACAAATCTCCTTAATAAATTCAAAGAGGTGGCTAAAGAGATATTAAGAAGACATTGGATGAGCACAAAGAAGAATTTGAAAGCATACGTAGAAAAATAGCAGATCTTATGGGAATGAAAGCCATAATAAATGAAATTTAAAAAAATATTGGAATCATATAATAGCAGATTTGAGGAAGCAGAAGAAAGGATTGGTGAGCTCAAAGAAATGGCCTCTAAAAGTGAACATACAAAAGAAGAGATTATGAAAAGAATGGAAAAAATTGAACAAGGTCTCAGGGAACTAAATCATAGCAAAAGGCATGCAAACGTATGTGTCATGGGGGTCCCAGAAGGAGAAGAGAAGGGAAAAGGGGCAGAAGGAATATTTAAAGAAATAATGGTAGAAAATTTCCCAACCCTATTGAAGGACATAGATATCCCTGTCCAAGAAGCACAACATACTCACACTCAAAAAAATCCATATAGACCAATTCCAAGACACATACTCATCAGAATGTCAAATGCCAAAGACAAAGAGAGAATTCTGAGAGCAGCAAGAGAAAAGCAATGCATAACATATAAGGAATATCTGATAAGATTAAGTGCCGATTTCTCACCAGAAACCATGGAGGCAAGAAGACGGTGGTCTGATATGTTTAAGATACTATGAGAGAAAAACTTCCAGCCAAGAATCTTATATCCAGCAAGACTGTTTTTCAAAAATGAGGGCGAATATTCACAGATAAGCAGAAACTGAGAGAATTTCTATGCAAGAGACCAGAATTTCAGGAAATACTAAAGGGTGTGAGAGAGCCTGAAAAAAAAGACAGGAGAGAGAGGCCTGGAAGAGAGATTAGAAATGAAGGCTATATCAATAAAAGTACTAGAAGTGGCAAAAAGTGGTGAAAATAAAATATGACAGATAAACCTCAAGTAGTCAGGAATAAACTTAACCAATGATGTAAAGCACTTGTATTCAGAAAACTGCAACTCAATGTTAAAATAAATCAAAAAAGGCCTAAAAGAACTGGAAGAACATTCCATGCTTGTGGATTGGAAGACTAAATGTCATTAAGATGTCAATTGATAAACAGATTTAATGGAACCCCAATAAAAATAACACCAGCACAAAAGAAAAAATTGAAAACATGATCATTAAATTTATTTGGAGTGGTAAGTAGTCCTGAATAGCCAGAAACATCATAAAAAGTAATAGTCAACCCTCACCTCCAGACTTTAAATCATAATACCTACCTATAGTGTTAAAAACAACATGGTACTGGCCTAAAGACAGATACAATAGACCAATGGAACCAAATTTATGGTTCAGAAACAGACCCTCACAGGTATGGTCAAGTGATTTTTGACTACCCTGTCAAACTCACACAGCTCAGGCAGAACAATCCGTTCAACAAATGGTGCTGAAAACATTGGACATCCAGAGCTGAAAGAAGGAAAGAGGACCCCTATCTCACACTTTTTCCAAAAATTAGCTCAAAATGGATAAAAAAACTAAAAATAAAACAAGAACCATAAAACTTCTAGAAGAAATTATTGGAAAATATCTTCAACACCTGGTGGTAGGTGATGGATTCTTAAAAGAGACAAGAGAAGGACAGAGTGGACTACTGATGTTTAATGTATGTAGAAGTTTTAGTTAGCTTTACTGTAAAATAGTGGAAATGTATACAGTGAATAGTAACACACAGTGAGTAACAGCTAGTTTATAAATGGGGCTGTGACTGAAAATGGTAGACTAGTTATGTAAATGCCAATTGATAGAATGCTTGAGAATAATCTAGAAACTAGATAGCACAGTAAACCAAGAGGTGAGTGAGAATGTGGTTGATGGTACAGATGCAAGAGTATCCTTTATTAGCTAGAACAAACGTATATCACTACTGCCGGGTGATGGGAATGTGGAGAAGCATGGGAAAAATACAACTAGAGTGACCTATGGACTGTGGTTAGTAGTAATAATATAATATTCTTGCATCTGTGTGAAAGGTGTGCTGTGTTGATACTGAGGCAGTATGGAAAATGTGAGCCAAATGCACACTATGGACGTGGTAACAATCAGATGATATTATTATTATTTTTTAAAGATTTATTTATTTATTTATTTCTCTACCCTTCCCCACCCACCCCAGTTGTCTGTTCTCTGTGTCTATTTGCTGCGTCTTCTTTGCCAGCGGCACGGGAATCTGTGTTTCTTTTTGGTTGCGTCATCTTGTTGTGTCAGCTCTCCGTGTGTGTAGCACCATTCCTGGGCAGGCTGTACTTTCTTTCGCGCTGGGTGGCTCTCCTTACGGGGTGCACTCCTTGTGCATGGGGCTCCTCTATGCGGGCAGGGCACTCCTTGTGCACACAGGGGCTCCCCTGTGTGGCAGGGCACTCCTTGTGCACATCAACACTGCACATGGGCCAACTGCACACGGGTCAAGGAGGCCCGGGGTTTGAACTGCAGACCTCCCATGTGGTAGACGGACATTCTAACCACTGGGCCAAGTCCACCACCAGATGATATTATTTTATCAGTAGCAAATGACATACCACATTGTGGCGTGTTGATGGAGGGATGTTGTTTGGGAATTCTGCACAAGTGCATGATTGTTTTATAAGTTTACAACTTCTGTCATAAAAAATTACATTTAAAAAATAATAATAGGGTGGGTTGGGGAAAAAACACACCAAATGTAAGATAAGGACTATGATTAGTAGTAAAATTTTGACAGTGTTCTTTCATAGTTTGTAACAAACATCTCATGACAATGCAAGGTGTTGGTAGAGGGTTGATGTATGGGACCCCTGTATGATATTATGCATGTTTGCTCTGTAAGTTCACAACTTTTACTATATACTTAATTGTTTGTGTATGTTCATATGTAAATGATTTAAAGATAATAACAATCGGATTGGTTAGGGGAAAACTACTTTGTTTAGTAGTAATATTTTCACAGTGCTCTTTAATCATTAGTTTAAAAAGTTTAAAAACAATGCAAGTTATTGGTGGTAGTGTGAGATGTTATATATGTTTGTTTGATATTATATATGTTTGGTTTGTAAGTTCACAACTATTATACACTTATTGTTTATGTATGTTTATATATAAGTGATATATTTCAATAAATTTTTTAAAAACTCTAGAAACATGGATTTGTCCTTATTGAGCAATTGATTTTCACATTCAGAAAATTAGATCAATAATTTTAGATTCTGTGAATTCTTCCAAAGTGAGCTATTGCTCTTGGAAATTGTACTACCAACCTTCTCATTTGTCCCAAGGATAGTCCATCAAGTAAAAAAAAAATCACACATCACTTGCAGCAACCAGAGCTTTTCATGTCCATGGCTGTGTCAGGAGAGTCACAGTACCCTAAGAGTTGTGAAGTTGTTGAATGACAAAATAAGTTTGAGAGACTATTTAGCAAAGTTAACTTAACCAGTGCAAGGATCTCCTAATAAAAACAAAACAAAGTTATTTATTTTGCTATTATTTTGGGTACGACATAATGAATAAAAATCCTATTATGTAAGAAATTGTAACCTTAAATCAGTTATGAATCATCTAACTCAGTGTCAGCAACCTTAACTAGACCTTAATTTACTCTACAACAGGTGTAATTATTTGGAAACCTACCACAAACAATAGTCTAGTTAGATGATCACATTGCTTAAAAAACTGGTCAGGAAGACTTCTTCCTTGTCACTCAACATACTTTTGTTCATTGAAACACTTATACTTAACAATACAATTCAGCTGGGAAAACGCTGACCATTGCCAATATTAATATTTTGCATTTAATCTTTGGAGACATGTGACAAAAAGGAATGTCATTTGCAAAATGAAATAATAGGAAAGAAATCTTTCTACATATTTTTCTGTCATCATCTCAGTAGTGGGACTTAAGATAGAGAGGAATTTTACTGGATATTTTTAAAAAATAGAATCTGTAAATTATGCAACTATAAACTAAGAATCAAATGTATTCAAATCATAAATTAAAAATTCAATACTCAAATCACCATGTTGCTATTAAATAAAGCTTATCATTCCTTTTTTAAAAAAGATTTATTTTATTTACTTTATTTTTCTTTATTTAACCCCATCCTTCCCACCCTCCCAGAAGGCTCTCTCATCACTTTGCTCATTGATTGCTTGCTTTCTCCAGGAAGCACCGGGAACCAAACCCAGGACATCTCATGTGAGAGGCCAGTGCCCAATGGCCTCAGCCACATCTGCTCCCCACAGGCAGCATCTGCTGGTTTGTGGCAGGAGTGGCATATAACTTGTTGTGGCCAGAGGCTGCATCTGCTTGTCTTCTTTTAGGAGGCACGAGGACTTGAACCTGGGATATTCCTTGTGTTAGGTGAGTGCCCATCTGGTTGAACCACAACTGCTTCCCTGTCATTTCCTTTTCACTGGTTTAATTGTGTGACTGGTGTCTTAGGATCAAGGTTTTATTCACCATTAGCTTTAAATTAAATGTTATTTTTTCTCCTACTCCAAGATTTATATAAAGAATTATTTCTGGCATCTTTATATTTTTGCAATAATAAAAGATTTGACTGGCAAATAATTGACAACATCTTACATAATGCATATTAGATATTCTTTGCAAATGAGTAATCTCTGTACCTGGATACCACCTATAAAACCAAGTTTAGTAAAGAGAGTCAGTGCTACAAACCTCTCAGCTTTTGGATGTTCCTGAAAAGTGAAACCCAAAAAATAAAAAACAAACAAAAAATCATCGTATTTTAGAATGATTTCTAAATATGGGAAGGTAAAATGGATTCTCACCATAGTTCTGCTTATTTTACCCTTGTAATTAAATTCTAGTAAGCGGAATAAGTATTCAAAAATAGAATATCATGCCTTGCCCTTCATAAATTTCAGAAGGAGGAAATGTTTTTCTTCATATTTTGAAGAAAAGTAATATGCCAATTTGAAACCTCATCTTTGAAGTTGACCATCTGCTAACTATACCCAAAATTTTCTTAGTTTTATCTTTCAACTCCACATTTGGGCATTTTTCATTGCATGGTCTTTGTCTTCTAACCTTCTAAATCATTTTCTTCCATAGGGCTCTCTCTCTCTCTCTTTCTCTCTCACACGCACACATACACACAACACACACCATAATGACCATTCATATTTCAGATCTTAGTTTAGCTCTTTTCTAAAATTTCTTCTGTTTGTTCACTACAGACTGAATCAGTTTGCCCCTGGTACATATTGCTAAATCATGCTATGATGATAAAACATGCTCACATGTCATTTCAGCAGCTTATGGAACTGACAATATGTCTCCATGAGTATACAGATGCTATCTACCTGTTGTCATCATTGCATACCCAGAATAAAGCAGTAATTTGTATGCTGTGGACACTCGGTAAACACTCACTGGTATTTTTGAATCTTATACCACATTTTCTTGAGCAGCACTTCTGAAAGTATCCTGCTAGGAACACTAATTCTCCAGAAAATACTAATGGATGTTTATCTTTAAAAAAAAGAATGTCAAGAAAGGTTCAGTAGTCTACTGAATTTAACAATGTTCAACTTGTTTATTACAGTAGTATTCAAAGCACTTAACACAAAAGCATGAATTACAGATTATCAAATCAAAACACACTGGTTTTGGTACTTTTTCCAAATGATTTTACTCTCTTGCATCTCTAAGGCTGATTAATCCACACAGCTACTTTTTGGTCAACTCTCTTCTAGACTCTTTTCTTTTCTCTAAAATTAAATCAGAACTAAGTATTTCTGCAAGAGTTAATGGTGTCCTTTATTCTCAATAGAAATTTTTTTACAAAATTATTTTATGCTAGCACATTAATACTCATCATAAAAGGCATATGTAGTATATGAAGACCATTTGTCAAGAGAACTAAATAAATAACCTCATTAAAAATTAACTGGAATTGCATGTATTAAGGAGTGTAGCAGTTTAATATGGTTATGAATTCCAAAAATAGATATTGTTTTATGTTTGTAATCTGGTCTATTGCTGGGCATGATTCAATTATAATTAGGAATTTGATTGGGGCACATCGTTAGGTTTTGTGTACCTACCCCTTGGTGGGTGGGGATCCCACAGATAAAAGGCATGGCAAAGGACAGAGTTGGAGCTTTTGATGCAAGGTTCTTAATGTTGGAGTTCTGATGTTGGAGTTTGATACTGACGTCTTAAGCTAGAGCCCCAGAGAAAGAGACAGAGCTGTTCACCTGATAGTCTATAGCTGACCTTGTGGAGAGAGGCAAAGGATACAGAGCTTCATAGTCTACAGCTGGCTTATAGAGAAACTAGAGGAGCTGAGCCCAGAGGAACCCAGGAAGCCTGAACCCTCACAGACAGACATTGTCAGCCATCTTGCTCCAACATGTGAAAATAGACTTCGGTGAGGGAAGTAACTTATGCTTTATGTCCTGGTATCTGTAAGCTCCTACCTCAAATAAATACTCTTTATAAAAACCAACCAATTTCTGGTATTTTGCATCAGTAGCCCCTTTGACTGACTAATAAAGAATTTGGTACCAAGCAGTGGGAAAGTGCTTTTGCAATTGCCAAAATGCTGGAACGGTTTTATAAAAGGGTAAGGGGTATTTTTTGGAGGACTTGTAAGATGCTTGGAAGAAAAGACCTACAGTGCTTTGTAGAGACTGTTCATAGCAATATGGATGCTAGAGAGACTTTTTATGATGCCTTAGAAGTAAATGATGAAACTATTATTGGAAACTGGAGGAAGGTGATCCATGTTTTAAATCTGCAGAGAACGTAGCAAGATTAACTCCTGCTATTTTATGGAAGGCAGAATTTAAAAATGGTAAGCCTGGGCATTTAGCTGAAGAAATTTCTAATGTAAACTCAGAGAATGCAGCTTGGCTTCTGCTTGCAGCTTATAGCAAAATGCTAGATGGGAGAGATATACTAAGGACTGAACTGTCAGGCATAAAGAAAACAGAAACTAATTCTGGAAATTCTAAGTCTCTGGAAATCAAGCTCCCAGAGGAAAGTGCCCCATTGGAGAACTTAACTAAACTTAGAATTTATAAATCAGGTTTGAATATGCAGTTATGTCAGAAAGACTTGTGGAAAGTCTTACTCTCTGATGGCTTGGACCCCTGCTTCCTGCATGCCAAATCGGTGAACTTTTTGAGAGAGCTATATGAACAAAACCACTGTCAGCCTGGAATAAAAAGGACATGGAAAGGAGGGATTGAAAGGGAAACATCTTCAAGAGGAAAACCATGGAAGCTGAGATCTGGAATTAGAACATCACCTTGGGCCAAAAAGGGAACCCCACCCATGTGTATGAGAGAATTTGCCCAGGCAGTTGAAGAGGGTGGATGTTCCCACCTAATATTTTGGGAGAGTTTTGCTTCCCCAGGATACAGAGAGGGTGGAGCACATTCCCCAAGGATCAGGGCAGTTAAGGTCAGTACCCCATAGGTCTGAGAATGGTGGACCTATCCCCCAAAAGTTAGGAAAGGCCAGGTGGTAAACTCCTTGCTCTGAGAGGGTTGAGCCTGTATGCCAAAGTTTAGGGGGAATGTTGTCCTCACATCACTGTGCTAGGGAGGATAAATCTCTAGCCCAAAGATTGGGTAAGGTGTGGCAATCACTCCAACACTCTTGAAGTATGAGATCTGGAGCTTGGTTGACACCCAGATGCTTGATGAGGGTGGAAACAAGAAAATGGCCATTGGGCAAGCATGTGGAAAGTGTGGGTCCATTAAGGCACCTGGAGAAGAAACCATCATCTTAAGAATGACTTTCAGACTGAAATAGAATGGAGTATGTCCTGCAAGTTTACTGATTTGTAGAGGACCTGTGACTCATGTTTCCCTCCCAATTTCTCCTTATTATAATGAAAATGTTTATCCGTTGTCTGTCCATTTGTGTATTGGAAAGAGATAAATTGCTTTATAAATTTCAGAGGTCTATAGCAGACAGAACTTTGCCCCAAGACAAGCTGTATTTCTTTAAAATGATTCTGATATGAGTTAGTACTTGCATTGTTACTAATATAAGTTTTATTTTCAAATATTGTAATGTCTTTTTGGAATTCAGAGGGTGGAGTATAGCAGTTTGATATTGTTATGAATTCCAAAAATAGATAATTGGATTATGTTTGTAATCTGGTCTATTACTGGGCATGATTGAGTTAGGATTACGGCTTTGATTGAGCTGTATCATTAGGGCTAAAGATAAAAGGCATGGCAAAAGACAGAGTTGGAGCTTTTGATGCAAGGGTTCTTAATGTTGGAGTTTTGATCTTGGAGTTTGACGCTGACGTCTTAAGCTTGAGACCTGGGGAAAGAGACAGAGCTGTTCACCTGATAGTCTACAGTGGACCTTGTGGAGGAAACAGAGGAGGTGAGCCCAGAAGAACCCAGGAAACCTGAACCCTCTCAGACAGACGTCAGCAGCCATCTTGCTCCACCACATGAAAATAGACTTTGGTGAGGGTAATAACTTATGCTTTATAGCCTGGTATCTGTAAGCTCCTACCCCAAATAAATATCCTTTATAAAACCCAACCAATTTCTGGTCTTTTGCATCAGCACCTCCTTTGGATGACTAATACAAGGAGCAATTATAATTTTCATAATAAATATTTTAGGAGCTTATTGGGTCCAATTGGGGAGAGCTCTTACAAAAATGCTCAGATACATAACATTCAAATAACAAAAATAGTAACAACAATAATAATATAAATCATCTTATATATATACCATAGTGAATCTGAACATTATTATTAAACCAAACTTCATGAGATCTACAATCATAAGGCAAAGAATAGTTATATGTAGTAACAAAGAATGGTTCTAAAAATGTATATTTGGGGAAAAAGACTTGGCCCAATGGCTAGAGCATCCATCTACCACATGGGAAGTCCACGGTTTAAACCCCGGGCCTCCTTGACCCATGTGGAGCTGGCCCACATGCAGTGCTGATGCGTGCAAGGAGAGCTGTGCCACATAGGGGTATCCCCGCACTGGGTAGCCCCATGAGCAAGGATTGCGCCCCATAAGGAAAGCCACCCAGCATGAAAGAAAGTGCAGCCTGCCCAGGAATGGCGCTGCACACCCGGAGAGCTGACACAAAAGATGATGCAACAAAAAGAAACACAAATTCCTGTGCCACTGACAACAACAGAAGCAGACAAAGAAGACGCAGCAAACAGACAAAGAGAACAGACAACCAGGGTGGGAGGGAGAAGGAGAGAGAAATAAATAAATAAATAAAATATTTTTTAAAAATTTAAAAATTTTAAAAAATGTATATTTGCATCATCAAAATCACTTAGGGCATATGTTAATTTCTGGTTTCTCCCCATTAAATATGGATTCAATTAATCTGAGGTAAGGAATGACTAGGATTACATTTTGCAATACCATGGAAGAGAGGTTCCCAAACTCTTTTTTTAGCACCCTTTGGTTTTTGCTTTGTTTTGTTTTGTTTCTACAGCACCTCTAGGCTAGAAGTTTTTACTAAGTAGTTAGGCCCAAAGAAGGTAATAGGTATTTATGTCCTAAAAATATATTAGCCATTTGAAAAACAATAAACAGAAATTGAAATAATCTTTTTATTTCATTGGTAGCTGACATCTATTACTTAGTTGGAGATGTACAAGAAACTCTTGGGCCCTGCACAGCTTCTCAAACTTTGGAATCATTTTGGATTCTGTCATTTTCATTTTGGATTCCACATTGATTTTTGTGTAGCACAAGCTTATTGCAGAAACTGCCCAAATCCAACCTATGGACTTGACATTGTTTCTTTCTACCTTTAAATGAATGACTTATCTTCATGTGTCCATCAAATGATGAATGGATAAACAAACTGTGGACTATTTGTATGATGGAATATTATGCAGCTGTAAGAAGAAATGAAGTCGTAAATCATATGACAACATAAATGAACACGGAGGACATTATGTTGAGCAAAGCAAGCCAGACACAAAAGGACAAATATGATTGCATTACTATGAACCAAATACACTGTGTAACATATTGTATGATTAAAAAAAATTTATAGGTACCTGACCCAACCCATGGATCAGTCGAACCAGGACCTGAGGGAGGGAGTGGGAATGAAAGGGACAAGAGACACAAAGAATGGAGACAAGACAGGATTCCGATCAAGTCTCATTTATTGAGGGTCAATCAGGGGTATTTATAGCCAGGGGTGAATGAGGTTTCACGCCACAGATCTGATTGGTCCACGTCACGAAGTCTTTTCGTGGACGTTTCAAAACAACCGTCTGAGTGGCATGAGGATAGAAACTTAATTGCTACAGCAAGGGTGGGGAAACGGAAACTTAACCGGGTTAGTACCTAAAAATAGTGCTTAGCAACAAGATTGCCAATACAACACCAGTGCCAGAGGCAGCTTCCCACAGGTCCCCCTTTTCTTTAATATTTTTAGCAGAAAAGGAAGACTGACAAGACGGCCCATTCTGGGGGACTGTGCCTGTCTTAGGTCAGGGCTGGCAAACAGACAATTGCATTAGACCTTACCCGTCATTGAGAATCGTGGCAGCGAAAGGCCACGTCTCTGTCTTAGGTGGTTGTTATCATGAGAATGCCTTGCCCAGTTGCCCGTCATTGACTAACCAGTCCAGCGCCTCAGAAGATACTGACGAGATATTCATGGTCTGGGATCAGGCCTATCAGCTGGATCCATTTGCAAGTAATGGTCAGACCTCTCGTCGTAGTTGGCCATGTCCAGTCTATGATAATGTACCTGGATGGGCTGCATTTTTATGGCATCCAGTTGTTGCTTTAAAAAGGCCATAATCTTGTTAAAGAGAATAGGTCCTAGCGATAGAAGTATTAGTAAGCCAAGCAGAGGTCCCAAGACAGGGAGTAGATAGGGCAATAGTCCATTCATCCCATTCCACAGGGGGTTGTCGGCCAGCTCCTTTCTTCTTTTCTCCAGGTCTTCTTGAAGCTTCTTAACTTTATCTCGAACAATGCCAGACTTGTTGGCATAAAAGCAGCACTGTTCAAAGAAAGTAAGTAGAAGGGATCTGTCCAGCGTGGTCCAGTCACTCGGAGTGCTGGCGTATAACAGAAGGGCTCCAACAATGGTGTCGAAGCTGCATAGAAGGATTCCAGGGGCCTGCACAGCTGCATTGGTTTTAACATTGTTTACTTTCCTGAAAGAAAGCAGTATTCATCTCAGGGAGAGTCCTCTACCCTGGATAGATTGTTATTATTCATTTGTTTAACCAATCGTTCCAGCAGCCACCTGGCTGCATCTAGTTCTTTTGAATAGATGCAAATTGATCCTCTGCCCCATATTAGGACAGGATCGGGTCCATGCCCGGTATTATCCATTAGGTCTTTCCACAGAACTGTGGCATGGTTAGTGCTGGGGTTAGAGTGCCAGAAGTGCTCAGCTGCAGAGTGTCCCTTTTGGTCTAAGCTTAAAAAATTTAAAATGAAAAGTGAATGGGATAATAGATTTTTGGGGGATCCTCTGACAGGATACCATTCCCCCTTTTTTATTTTTTCGATGGTATTTTTTAGAGACAGATGTGCTCTTTCGACTATACCTTGCCCTTGGGGGTTATATGGAATGCCTGTGATGTGTTTTATGCCTAAATGCTGGCAAAATGTGGCGAATGCATGGCCAGTATATCTGGGGCCATTGTCCATTTTTATTTGTTGTGGAGTTCCCAGTACTGCCATGGTTGCCAATACATGTGCTATGACATTCTTTCCTGCTTCTCCCGTTTGTGGGGTAGCGAAGATAAATCTGCTAAAGGTATCAATTGTAATGTGCACATATTTCAGATTACCAAATTCAGGAATATGAGTTACATCCATTTGCCAGAGGGCATTAGGTATCAGACCACGGGGGTTTACTCCTAAATGAGGTGTAGGTAAAAGGGTTATACAGGAAGGGCATCCTTTAACAATCTGACGAGCTTGTTCTCTGGTAATTTTGAACATAAGCCTTAAAGTATGTGCATTAACATGATGTAAAAGGTGGGCTTTAATTGCCTTGTTAACGTTTTCTTGATTACCTGAATTGGGTGAACCTTCGTCAACATAGCACATTAGCCGTGTGGCCTGATCAGCTAAATGATTCCCTTGGGTGAGGGGACCCGGAAGATTGGAATGAGCTCTGAGGTGACCAATAAAAAAGGGGTGATTCCTTTTATGAATAAGAGATTGCAGTTGAGTGAACAAAATAGCCGCCTCCGAGACGTTTTTTATTTGAGCGGCCATTTCAAGTAAAGGGACTGACTGAGCTATATAAGCACTATCCATGAAGAGGTAAAAAAAAATGAGGCACTTCAGAATGCAGAGAACACAGCTATGACAGCTTGTAGTTCTGTAAGCTGTGCAGATTTTGAATGAGTTTGAAACCGGACAGTTTTGTCATTAAAGACGTAAGCAGCCATTCCTGAGGAGGACCCGTCAGTAAATACTAACAGGGCATTAGCAATGGGTTGCATAGATGTTCTTGTAGGGAATACAAAATCATGGGTACTTAAAAAATGAAGAAGCTTGTCAGTGGGGTAATGGTTGTCTATTTGCCCTGTATATGACGCACAGGCGATGGGCCAACAGTCAGTGGTTTGGAAAAGCCAATTGACCTGGTGCTTAGTATAGGGCTGGATAATAGTATCAGGTTCTTTGCCAAAGTAGCATTTACTTTGATCCCTACTTAGTATAATAATGTCTGCAATCGCCTGATAATAGGGGTAGATTATTTTGGCTGGCGATGCGTGTAGGTGAACCCACATTATGGGAGCAGCTTGCAAGAACACTGCAGTGGGTGTTAAGGAAGTTTGACATATGACTAGAAGCAGGGGCTACTCATAGTTTATGGCAGTGACGAATTGTGATTGAATAGCCTGTTCCACTGTTTTGAGGGCTTGACGTCCATCTGGGGTAATATTTCTTGGGGAGTTAGGGTTGGGATCTCCCTGTAGGATGTTAAATAACAGTTTTAGATCTCCCGTAGTTAATTTTAAATATGGGCGGAGCCAATTTATGTCTCCCAGGAGCCTTTGAAAATCATTAAGGGTTTTTAATTTATCTAGTCTAAGCTCTACCTTTTGATTCGTAATTCTGTTCCCCGATATTTGGAATCCCAAGTAAGTATAGGGATCTGCCAGCTGTACCTTATCAGGGGCAATTTGAAGCCCATATGCTTTCAAAGTTACCTCCATATCTTGGTAGCACTTCAGGACGTCCTGCCCATCTCTGCCAGCCATCAGAATGTCATCCATATAATGTATGATATAGAGATTTTTCCATTTAGGCCTAACTTCGTATGGCTATGTCTACAAACTTTTGGCATAAGGTGGGGCTATTGGTCATGCTCTGAGGTAAAACTCTCCACTGGAATCTTTTCATAGGCTCCTTAAAATTGACAGAGGGAAGGCTAAAAGCAAAATGTTTCTGATCATTTGGGTGTAATGGGATGGTAAAGAAGCAATCCTTCAGATCTGTAATGATTTTATAATAGCCAAAAGGAATAGCAACAGGAGATGGAAGACCAGGTTGCAGAGTTCCCATATGTACCATGGTTTTGTTCACTGCCCGTAAGTCCTGCAATAAATGCCATTTTCCAGATTTTTTCTTAATGACAAAGATAGGTGTGTTCCAGGGTGAATTACTCTCTAAAATATGTCCTGCCGCCAGCTGTTCCTGTACTAACTGCTGTGCGGCTTGTAATTTTTCAAAAGATAAAGGCCATTGATCGACCCATACTGGTTCATCTGAAAGCCAGGTGATTTGGTCTGCATGGGGTACAGGAAGATCAATGACCCCTAGGCTAAATTTCCCAGGCCCCTTTTGCTATTTTGTCCCTTTATAGATAGGGGTTGAGCAATGCCTGATTCGGATTTTCCTAAACCTTTTCCCGATTTAAACCCTTGTGAGAGCATTTGAGCTGTGACTATATCGTTGGGACTACACATGAGAAGCCCTATTTGAGAAAGCAAATCCCTTCCCCAAAGATTAATGGGGAGCCCTGGTATCACATAGGGTTGTATAGTTCCCTGATTTCCTTCTTTATCCTTCCAGGTTATAACTTTGAGCTTTTTTCAGGGTTTTGACTCTGCCCTATACCTCTCAAATTAGTTAACGTGGGAGAGAGAGGCCAATTAAGTGGCCAGTCCTCTCTTTTTAAGATGGTAACATCTGCCCCGGTGTCTACAAGCCCGTTAAATTCCTTACCATCCAACCATAAGGTCATCATAGGTTTACTGGCAGAAATAGCTTGTGCCCAATATGCATCAGAGGAAGCAAATCCTCCTGAGCTATGCTTAAAACCTTTCACTCTATTATCTGTGCCTATTAATGGGAGTAGTAATAGTTGAGCAATTCTTTGTCCCGCGGGAATAGTGGAAATATTTTGTGAAGAGGATGCCATAATTTTTATTTCTCCAGTATAATCATTATTGATAACGCCAGGAGAAATTTGAAGCCCATCAACTGTGGAGCTACTACGTCCAATTATTATTCCAAAGGTGTCTGGTGGTAGCGGGCCAAATATGCCAGTTGCTAATGTTTGTACCCCCATTTGAGGTGTTAATACTGTGTGGGTGGCGGCCCGGAGGTCCAGTCCTGTGCTCCCTGGGGTGGCTCTACAGAGGTCTGAAATGGATTGTTGCTGGCTGGAACAAAGTTGATTGCCCCATAAACTTGTTTGAGTCTGGGGGCCTGGGGCTGGCCCCGATTCCCGTTTCCCTGGAGGGAAGGCAAAGGTTGACCTTGAGCGTCTGTTTTTGACTTACACTCGTTAGCCCAATGCTTTCCCCTTCGGCATCTAGGACATAACCTAGGGGTAGTGCCCTTCCCTTTTGTAACCGGTTGGCCCTCGCAGTTCCTGGCAAAGTGGCCTACTTCCCCACAGGTGAAGCATTTCCCCTTCTTCTATTGGGCTAGGTATTGTTTAACTGTAAACCCTTGTAGGGCAGCCACCATAGCTAAACCTTGTTGATATGCGGCTCCTATGTCTGAACACAATCTAATGTAGCCAGACAAATCTGTCTTTTTTCTGTATGGACGGATTGCAGCTTGGCAAGAGGTATTTGCCTTTTCATAAGCTAATTGTTTTACAAATTCAGTGCCCGCTTCTGCATTTCCAAATATCCTCCCCGTGGCAGTTATGAGCCTATGCACAAAGTCTGCAAAAGACTCATCCGGTCCTTGTTTTATGCTAGTAAGAGAGGAACTAAGGTCCCCTTTGGCAGGCAATTTTCTCCAGGCTCTAGTGCCTGCAGTTTGAATTTGTGCAAATAAGCCTGCATCATACTACATTTGATCTTCATTAGTGGTATACTTTCCCTCACCTATAAGCATATCCAGGATCCACCCATTGCCCACTTGCGCATTGCGACTGGCCGTGTCTTTGCAAAGCTCAACATATTCTGATTTCCATAACAAATAATCTCCTCCTGACAAAGTAGCACGGGCAATAGTGTGCCAATCGGTAGGAGTGAGCCAATTTTCTGCTATAGCCTCGAGGATGGCCATGGTATAAGGAGCAGTAGCTCCATATTGCACAACAGCGTTTTTCATTTCTTTGATAACCTTAAAGTCAAAACCATGGTGGTGCCTCCAAGTTTGATTCTGATTGTCTTTGGTTTCTGTTACAGGAAACGCTTCTGGCTCTCCTAGATCAACTAGAGTGTTAGAAACTGGAGTATTTTTTAAAATCGCTCCTTATCTAAGTGGTCTAACAGAGGGTTCGGGAGTTTTATTAGCGTTACCAGTTTTTCCGGCCTTTAACCTTTCTAGCTGAGATATAAGCTCCTGATGTTGTTCTTCTAATTGAATTTGTTCTTTTAGTTTCTCTATTTTTTCCAATAACTCCTTCCTTGGGTCAACTACCGGCATAACTATAGTTGGGGCTGCGGGATAGGGAACGTATGGCGGAGGTCGAGACTTTACCGTCTCCTCCTCAGATTCACCCGATTCTATATTAGAAGATTGATCATCAGTTTCCACTTTTAATTTTCTGAGGTCAGGGTACAGGTTCCTACTAGATGTGGCTTTAGTTTTTCCTTTATTTTTATCCTCCTTACAGGATCTTTTGTTTGCATGGGTTAATGGCTGCTTTGGCTTGGTGGTAGGCTTCCTGTCCTCCTCGCTATCTAGCAAGATCAAGTCCTCCTCTGGACCAGACGCTCCGGACGCGTCAGGCGGGTTGGACTTTGGGCAGGCTGCTGATTTCTTAGGGTTGGTGGCTAAAGCCTCCAGCCCCTGCCCTTCTTGTAAAATTTCCTCACCCTTCTTAGTAACATTTGCCACCACTGTGTCCCTATGACGAATACTTAAAATATCATTAATGAGATTCCAATATGAGAATGCAGTTACTGGGATTCTTTCAGGGCCAAAAGTTTTGTAAAAATCCTGCAAAGCATCCCCTACTCTTTTCCATCTTCTCTCATCAATAGTTCCTTCTTGAGGAAACCATGGACATACTTCCTTCAAAAACTCAATAACTGTTTTACTTTCACCTTTACTCCTCATGTCTTTAATGCCTCTTGGAGACCCTCTACAAATGTCTCATGCTGGCTCATTTCTTGCCCCATGATCGCCGATCACTTACCCAGGCTTTAACCGAGAGGCAGGTTCCCTCCCGGCGTCCTCCGATTCTCGCGTCCTGGCCGACTCCTTGATCACCGTTCCTCACTTGATCCCTCGTACTCTGGTCCCTGTTCGGGCGCCATTTGACCCAACCCGTGGATCAGTCAAACCAGGACCTGAGGGAGGGAGTGGGAATGAAAGGGACAAGAGACACAAAGAATGGAGACAAGACAGGATTCTGATCAAGTCTCATTTATTGAGGGTCAATCAGGGGTATTTATAGCCAGGGGTGAATGAGGTTTCACGCCACAGATCTGATTGGTCCATGTCACGAAGTCTTTTCCCGGACGTTTCAAAACAACTGTCTGAGTGGCGTGAGGATAGAAACTTAATTGCTACAGCGAAGGTGGGGAGACGGAAACTTAACCAAAATAGCACTTAGCAACAAGACTGCCAATACAACACCAGTGCCAGAGGCAGCTTCCCACAGGTATCCAGTACATTTAATTGACAAATGTATGTTTTTAATCTGCAGTGTTTTCTTTTTAGTTTTTGTTTATATTTTCAATTATTAAATGTACAAAATAAAGTTAAAAAAAATACCAGAAAATAGTTCATTGTAATTACTCATCTATATCACATTCAATATTCCAAAACATTACAATCTGTGGTAGTTATTTAGGTATAAAAATAGGTAGGCTATTTAAGTGGTAAAATAAATCTATTGTGCCAGGGATCCCCAAGAACACAATCAGTGTCTATGATTTGTTAGAACTCAGAGAATTCAAAAAAGCTGTTAAACTCAAAGTTATTGTTTATTACAAGGTAGGCCACAGATTAAAATTAGCGAAGGGAACAAAATGTATGGATGTAGTCAGAGAGAAACCAGGCTGATGCATCCAATTGCACTCTCCTAGAGGAGTAATTGAGTGGACAATATATAATTCTCCCAGTAATGGTACGTGAAAATACATGCAAAATGTTGCTAACCAGGGAAGCCCACCCAAATGTTGGCGCCCAATTGATATAAATTACTCCATCTCTAACCCTCCCAGTCTCAGATATACAAAGATTACTATAAATCACTATAAATCACTATAAATCATGCTTTAACATAAACTGTCTGACTTAGCTCAAGGCTTCAAGCATACAAAAATACTCTTATTATTCAGGGTATTCTAAGGGCTTAGAAGTTATGTCTCAGGAGGAAGTCAAGATCCAGTCATTTTTTTTGAATGTGAAAGGATTGAGTAACCGAGACCTTTGAGCTAACCTTTTACAGCACATTTATAATTTGTTTTTCGTATTGATACCAACTATGCTTCTCTAGTTTATTTTTAGTCAGTTCATTCTTTCTATCTTATCTGTCCTCCATTTCATTTTTTATAATATTTTTATTTATTTATTTATCCCCACCCCCACCCCCCACCATGACTTGCTTGCTGTCTGCTCTCTGGGTCCATTTACTGCTCATTCTTCTGCATTTTTCTTGTCTCTCTTTTTGTTGCGTTACCTTGCTGAATCGGTTCTCCATGGCACTTGCAGGCCGGCAGTTCTCCGCAGTGTGATGGTGAGCCTGTCTTCACAAGGAGGCCCCAGGATGCGATTGAGCCACAGCTGCTTCCCTGCCCCCATTTCATTTATATATATATATATATAAATTATATATATATAAATTATAAATATATATATAAATTATATATATATATATAAATTTTCTTTTTAGAGACATTTTAGATTTACATTTACAGAAAAATTACACTGAAAGTATAGGGAATCACAATAAGCCCCCCCCCAACACACACACAGTTACCCCTATTGTTGACATATTAGATTAGTGTGGGTACATTTCTTACAATTGATGAACTAATATTGAAACAATGCTACTAACAAGAGTCTATAGTTTACATTATGGTTTACACATTGTGTTGTACATTTCCATAGGCCTTGACAAATGTGAAATGTCATTCATCAGTCATTGCAGTATTATACAGAATTTCATGACCCTAAATGTGCCCTATTCTACCCATTCTTCTCCCCCTTCCCTTCTGAAACCCTGGCAACCCTCATCTTCACATCAATGTTACAAGTTCTTTTATCAACACAAGATAACATCCATGATAACAACTAACCTACTTTGGTCCATGCCACCCCACCCACCCTACCCCCATAATCTAAGGACTCTATTTCATACTTCCTTTCCTTTTGACATTAATTACTTAATTTATACCCTGACATAAAAAGTGCCCTTTCAAATTCATCAAATCTATTTATATAAAAGTAGATATTTCACATTGTGTATATAAATAGAATTGGGAAAAGTCAATGGAGAATTTTGAAAGTCTTTCTATACTGAACTTCAATATGGGCATAAAACGGGAAGATTTTGACTCCTGAAATAAAAGATTTCCTATTATATGCTCCTTTTCTACTTGAATAATAAATGGAATTTTCATCCTTCAACTACTAATGCTAAAATTAATCCATTGGAGTCAATTAGGAATGGACACTTTCCCTAAGCCAATTGCTGAATATCTAATTAATTCTACCCATATAGTATATCTTTGCTTTTTTAAAAACTGGCTTTCTTTTAAAATCTATAAATTGGGAAAGAGTAAGCAGAGTAGGGAAAGTCTTCATTGCTGAGAAAGTTTTATAAAATGTTTGACACACTATAGTTCATTTGTTCACACAGATTGAATAAAATGTTTAAAACTGAAAAGTAACTTGAAGTTCTTCCTTACTTATTTTACAGACTAGAGAGTTAAGAGGCAAAGCAACTGGCCTAAGTTATGAGGAATTTTTATAGAAAAATACCCAAAAGGAAATGCAAGGTCAAAACCAAGACACTTAGGGGGGAAAATATATAAGACATCAGGTAAATGTAAATTAAAAACAAAAACCACAACTAAGAATAATATAATAGCACACACTCACCAAAATGCTTAAAATGAGAAAAAGATGGGAAATGCCAAGTGGGGGGATTTTTAAAAATGATAGAGTCCTGTTTATTTTAGAATCATAAACAGTGGCTCTCGGAAAGAGTGATGAGAACAAGGCCGTGGTCCCATTTAGAGAGCCAGATGCAGACCCACAACCTCTCTTCAGCCCCTGCTAGGAGAAGCTATGTCTGTCTGTGTGATAATGGCTGATCCAGCAGTCTTGATCAATCCTTTTCCTGCAAGGAATGGGTATGGGGACAACTGTGTGGAGGTGAATCTTCCATGAGGGTGGGGCTGGGGTAGGTTGGTTCTGGGTCCCTTTGGACAATGTAATGAAGACCAGAGGGCCCACAACATCTTGACCAAGAGCATTCCAAGCTGGGACAAAGTCACATCCAGGAGGGGAAGTTTTGGTGTCTTCTGGTTATCAGGAAAGCTCCAGATGTTTGAGAACAATGTGCAATGAATAACAAACTCTTATGCAGTTATTTTTCATGTGGCTTAATCTGGCAAACACATAGGCAACTATTTGTAAATATTAACTAAAATTGGATAGATACATTCCCTCAGAAATTCCACTGTTAGGGATACAGCCAACTGAAGTCTTGAGACCCAAAACCAGAGACAGGAACAGCTCCTCTCAAAAGTGTCTTTTTACTTGTCAACCTCTGTTGAATACTCAATAAATTCTCTTTACTCCAGACTATAGGAAAAACAAACAAACATTCTCTCCTTTTCCATGGGCTTAACAGGTGCTAGAGAACTTGAAGTCATATTTATCCTCTTCAGTCCAGATATCAGGGTTGAAATGATGTCCTCAATCACACCTTTTACTTGATCTCAATTTGCTGTTGTTATGTGAAAGAACAAAAACCCTGAGTTGTCAAATCAGGGCTGGCATAGTATCAAGCTCTACAATACTTTCAAGGACACAAGAAATCAAGAGCCCCAACATGAAATGAGGAGAAGGGAGACATTTCATGCAGGTCACCAGATTTTCTTTCCTGCATCAACCACATGCCTTCTGGCTCAGAGGAAGAAGGAATATCTCAAAGGAGGTTTCCAAGTTATCTCACAAAGTGGGGAGCATTAAGAATATGAAAATCTCCATTTTATAACCAGCATGTTCATCTACTCAGTGTGGCATTTGTCAGGGGACCATGTCTCATGAATTCATAGATCTTTGGTTTGGTTACCATAAGCAATCCTAAATTAAGGACATTTAGCTCAAAGAATTCCTAGATGAGGACTCTCCTCTTTGCAGATGATGTTGGTCTGTTTATGAAGACATCAGTTATCAGCCTCTTTACAAAGAAAGTAGACCTGGTTAGATGACTGCTTTCTTTCCCCAGGAACACTTTCCCTTCTCCTCATCTGAAATCATAATTAGGAGAAAAATGAATCACAGGTCTAATGCTCTAATTCCTTCATTTCCATTACGTTATTTCAGATGAGTATATGGAAGAGAGTGTCTGGGAGTTATTCCATGTCACCATCTTACTAGAAATAAAGCATTTTTGCAATATGTATTATGAAAAATTTGAGTTGTTATAATGGGCAAACACTATTCTTATCTTGGTAAAAATCAATGGGATTTTTTCTTAAGTGTTTATCACAATTTTTCTTTCCTACTTGAATTATAAACATTATTTGTCATCCTTTAAATTTCTGAGAAATAAATAACCCATTGAAATCAGTTATTAATGGCTTTCCCCTAAATTAGTAGCTAAATGGCTCATTAAGTCTACCCATGTAGGGTTTTTCAATTTGTTCACTAATTTATTTTCTTTTAACTTTACAAAATATAAATAGTAAATAGCATGGGGAACATCTTCTTTAAGAGATAATGAGGTGGCTGTTGTTGTTTTTATGTTTATTTGTTTTCAATAATCTATGATTTGATATCCTATAAGAGTTCATTTTTTACACAGATTGAATAAAATGTTTAAGCTGAAAAGTTATTTAGAGGTCTTCCTTGTTTAATCTGCTTACTCTGAGACTAAGAAAATAAAGGGGTGAAGTAATTGAGCAATTTCACACAACCATGTAATGTCTGTCTTCTCAGCATTTTTGACACAGCACTTGGTATCTCAAATAATTCCTGAATCTCCCATTGTACTCTCCAAATTATATTTTATTACTTATTCATTTCCTTCTTTATTCAAATCAACATTTCAACATTAATTAAAATAGGATTTATTTCATTAAAATCATCTGTGCATTCATCTTCCTTATCTAAAGAATGTATCATAAATGATATGCATCATATTAAACAGTAGAGTAACAATTTTTGCTTTTAAGCATCTGAAATGGAAGACTGAAGGAACATGTTTAAAATATTGCTTTAAATTATCTAAATTTCTCATCTTATTTTAATTTCAGAAATGTCCGAAACTGAGAATTTCTACAAAATGAAAAGATTATGTCTAATTCAAATGAAAATTAAATCAGTCAGAACAGGGCAGTGGAATTCAGGGAAACTCTCATGAACTCAAAGTACTAACATTCCATTTTCTTTGTATATATACACAAAATACAAAGATGATTCATGCATTATATGCATCATCTTTCTGGTTAATTATATTCAAGAAAAATCTCTAATGGCAGTGTACTAGTGACACTGTATCATCATCATGTCTATTTTCAGATGGTATTTTCACCTTAGGATCAAAAGTGCATCCACAAAATATCAAGTTGTTGGTTTTCTTAAGTACATGAAGTAAATGGATTCATATTTCAAAAGTGAGTTGGAATATGGGTAAATAAACATGAAATTATATTGGTATATATGGTTGGATTCATCTAGCAAAGATTTGGAAAAATAAAGTGAAGTAAGGCATTCTGAAAATTATTCAAATATATTGGAAGATAATAAGGTATATAATCCAGTAGAATCTGTTTTTTATTTGTGGATTTACATTTATTCCATACATAAAAAATATTTACTTAGTACCTCTCATGTGATGAGCACCACATCAGAGATTAAAGATCTCAGAAGCCAAAGTTTTACTGTCAGGTAGCCACTCACCCAGTGGAAGGCACAGGCTAAAATTCCCAAATTAATATATAGTAAAATGAAGTTTAATGATTCTATATGTCCAGGGTCCTATAAGAACACAAATGAGGATCATTAAATTTACCTAAGAGTCAGGTATCAAGGGAAATATATCTAAGAGTAAACAAGTGTCTATAACTTAGAAACAGACAGATAAAGAACTTTCCAACTGAAATCCACAAATAATACTACTCTCTTTTCCATTTAACACTTTTTAGAGCAGCAAACAGCCATGAAGTGGAAATAAGCTTATATGTATTGGTACAGAGGAAATAGAACAATAATTATAGATAAATGATATGATATTCCTATTAACAGGAAAGAGTATTGCTCACTACTACCTAAATGAACACAGAAAATGGAATATTTTGTATTATAAAATAAATCTAATCTTCTAAGTAAGTCCGTTGCATATTATGAGAGAAAATTTCTAACTTGGAAATTTGAAGAATTGAAGTATTTCTAGTTTAAACATCCCCTTTAGGTAATTCAGCTTCTTTAAGGTAAATCGTCCTTTAGATACATCCCTCTCCCCTACCCAACTGCTCCTCTTCAAGATGACATTTCGTTGTATTTGTAGGGGCAGGTGGTATAAATGAGCCCATGGTTGTGAAGGAGAATAGGACCTGTAATCTACACAGTGTCCCTCCTGTTTTTTTGAAGTAGTCTCATCTGGTGACTGGAATGGAGACTGCTGAGAACAAGCACTGATACACTTTAAGCCAATGTGTTGTACTCGCTGCTGTATACATGTTCCCGGCTATTTACCTCCATTTTCTAGATGCCTAAATACAGCACCCTCCTCAATTCAACTTCTCTTAGCAAGTTCTTGTCTCCTTACGTATGGATGTGAATGTTTCCTGATTCCTTATGTGTCATACTAAGACTGTGAGGAGCTGGACATTGTACTACAGACCTACCTGTCTTGCACAACTTCCTCTAACTCGACCAATCAATTTCTCCAACAAGACACCATTTCTAGGGTTCTAAACTGGAATTGGGACATAATCCTCTGGTTATTTTTGCTGTTAATGTTGTTGTTTTCCTTCGATCTAAGTAGCAGGATACCGAGCCCCGAAGGGGGTATCAACACACCTGTGTCTCTTTGTCTCCTTTCCCTCCATCCTCTAATATATTTTCCACAATCCACCATATTTGAAAGTAGCAGATTTCCAACCTATTCTTCCTGTCTACAGGAATTTCTCTTAGATCATATCTCCTGCCCCTTCTCCATTTGGCATTTTCTCTGCTCATGTCACAAGTTCGCAAATTGTGGATTGTAGAAACGGAAACATCTGCTAGAAATAGGGCAAGATACAGTAAGAAAGTTACAAATATATTATTCCCAATAGAGCCAAAAATTCAACATTGGGTAAAATGTTTGACTATACAATATATAAAGTTAGAAATTCCCCCTATGTGAGGAATAAATTAGAAAATATACAAATGCATGATATATTTCCATATATGGAACCAGATGGAAACGTATCTGTAGGAAATTATTTGGCTAAGTTTAAACAGATAAAATTTGCAAAAAAAAAAAAAATGCATAGAAGGGAATTTTATAATAAATAAAATTTATTAATTTGGAACTATATAATTGCAAATAATTTTGGAATATTTTCACTAACCAAGAAATGAGAGAACTTCACAAACATCTGTGACATTAGAATTTCACACAGAAATTCCTGTGTGAGTATCATTTTTTAAGTACATAACATAAGAAACAAGACTTGGGGTATTTGCATGGACTCTATTATACCTATAATTATTCTTTTATTTATTTAAATTATTAAACAATAAATCAATAAAGAAATATATGTCATGGTGAATGGATTTGGGGCTTTCATTTTTAACATTTTATTTATTTTAATGTTAAAATCTGGCTATGGTGGAAAAAACATCTGTTTTCAGGTACAGAAAATTCTCATATATGACTCTATAATTATTCATATGGTAAAAATTCTGTAATATCAACTCAAAGAAAAACTGTGGTCCTCTTGTTTAATATAAAACCTTCCAAAAATTAGTTGTGCCTTCTTGAGCTCAAAATTCACTACTTTCCCAGGAAAACTTCAAAATTTGGTAGGCTTCATAGTCATTCAGATTGAAAATGCTGACTTTTCTACCAAGGTCACACAACAGAAATAATTGCCTGGGTTTAAACCAGATTGCTATTTCTTAGTGCTAAGTTAAAGCTTCTAACTCTACAGAGATCTGTTTTAGTAATACCATGAAAGTGTATAGTGACAACTACTTCAAATGCAGTTTTTAACACATATCGAATATGAATAATGATTCTTTATCACTGTTAATGCAATACAATGTCATATTTAGCTATTATTATTTTAAATTAATATGTTAACTTTGGTGCTTTATGTATTTGTGGAAATAAAAGCATATAAAATTAAAATTTATATATAATGATAATATAATTCATTACATTTGTGGCATGAAATATATGTGCCATGAATAATAATAGTGATCAATCATTAATTTATACTTGAGCCTACTCTCTTTCTACAATTTGAGAGACAATTACATTTTTAGTATTGGTCAGTAATAAGCCACTATGTTGTGACCATTTGTAATTTCAATCTTCATATTTGTATCCTGATCTGAGGCAGGGTAACACAGTAATAAGAGCTTAAGCTTTGGAGTTTAAGAGTCATAGTTTGGAATCAAATTGACATCAATTTCTAGCAATGCTGATGTTGGAAAAGTTACATAGCACCTTTAATTTCCCTCAAATTTAAAATTTAAAATTGGGTAGCAACCGGGTAGGGTTTGATTTTAAAATTATTCTGGACAGAGAGCAAAGAGTAAATGTTAGCTTTAAAATATTTTACTGACCCATAAAATTTCAACCTCTTTTTCAAATTTAATATCAATTACATTTGAGTATCAGAAATTTATAAGATGACTTCATAAACAAAAGTCAAACAAGAGTAATACATTAAGCAGAAATTTTAAAAAAATCTGTTCACTGTTTTTGCCTTCAAGTTTAAAACATGCCTAATATTTGAAAAGTGAACGTAGAGGTCTGCCTATGTAGAAATGTAACAGTTTTAATTAAAATAACTTTATAAAGTATTATTAAAATCCCTGTCTAATTAAAATACCTTTGCAAAAAAAGCATGAATTTGGCAAAAAACAAACCAGAGAGGATAATCATAGCTATACATACCTCAGTCTAGCTTTCATCAATTATAACAAATAAATGATACCATTAACACCAATGCAAGATATTAATAGTAGGGTGGTATAAGGGAATCCTGTATTTTATGCTTGATCTATGAACCCACAACTTCTCTAATAAAATTTTTTTAAAAATTCTTTTTAAACCCTTAACCTAGCCACATGAGAATTCTGGGGAAAAAAACAGAATTCCATATATGATGAGCAAGGTGTCTTTGTCCCAGGGTGTTATAAAAAACGATTGGTCACTTGATTACATAAACATTAAATCCATAGGTACGGATTCCTTAAAAAATAATTAAAAGATTATAGAAAACCAAAAAATTGAAAAATGAGTACAAATGTACATTTTATAAAGACATAGTGAGAAATATAGACAAATTGATGCTAAGATTAATTTTAAAATGAAAATTGTGTGTACTTATTTCGATGTAGAGAATGATAATTCCTAGCAAAAGAGTTGTAAACATTTGTTTTCACCCAAGATAATTCTCTTAACTCTTTTACAACAATAACCTCATACCCTCTCAATCAATAGAAAACATAAAGTTATTTCCAACTACTAAATCAATGAAAAATCTATTATCATCTTCTACTTTGGAAGTATTAAGCCTCAAGAAAAAGTCACTAATACTAACAGAAACCCTAAAAAGAACAACCTGGATAATCTATAAAATCACCTTTTTCTTTTTAAAGCTCATTAGGGCGCTGAGGAAACAACTTGATTTGATGAACTAAAGTCCAAAAAGTGACAATGTATTGTGTGATCATGCCTATGGATTGCTGCACATTGGTAGATCATAAAAAGAATAGATTGACACCATAATGGAAAGGAAGAAGGAAACAGCTGAATATTAAAGAATTATTAAAGGCTAAATTGAGACTAGGATGAAGGTTTAAAAGTTCTGGTAACCCTAGAAACAAAGTGATACTCTACATGTTTGTCACCTCTTTTTACAGGTTTCCATTGTGTGCTTAGGAGAAAGAATAAGATAGGGCAAAGGATCTGAGAAAGACATCCATTGTGGCTTAGACATGCAGGAGATACCTAAATTTCAGGGTTATTTATAAGAAACTAGCAAAAGCTGTCTTCATGCCAGGACCTATATGAGTACAAGTGGCTTGTTGTTAATGGAGAATGGGCAGAAGTTTAACTGTGCCATGGACTCTATTTTGATTTGCGTCAGAAGCTGGATACTCCTGTGGTGGGACAGGAAACCTTCCAGCCACAGAAACTGTAATAACACATGGCCAAAGTCAACTGCCACTGTTGGAAGGAGAGGAAAACAAACCACATTGAACTCTATAGTGATACAAGGCAGAAGCCATCAGCCACTATGGTTTGGACAAGAAACCCATCTATCCCAGACCCTGAACTGGTATGTGTTAGAGATCTGCTGTTCCTCATGGAAAGCAAGAAACCCATCTATCTCTGTATCCTGAAATGAGTAAGAAACGGAGTCTGTTGGCCACAGACTAGGGATGCAGATGTTGAGCGAGTCCTGTCTCTGATGGTCAGGAACACAGCACTTGCATAAGAATGAGGTAAGGGCAAAAGAAACAAGAAACCACACCCATTGCAATACAAGCTTTAGGTAGAGTACCAAGCAACAGCAATCTACTGCTGGGTAAAATATAGACCACTTTGAACATGTTGACACGCTGAAATTAGACAAAAAAGGAATATTCAGAAAAACTTTTTGACCCCCAGACCTCAAATTAAACCCAAGATAGTGGCAGAAATGAAAGGCCTGTGGAGAACTAAAGATAACTATTGTAAGGCTAAACCCAGCTTAACTACACACCAATTTATTGGCCCCTCAATGAAGGGTCTAACACATGAAGAAACATGCCCACTTCTGTGTGCATATTTAATTTATCTTATTTTCTGCATAATTTTCACACAATTTCTGGCCTTTATAAAAATTAATGAGATACACAATGAAAGCTAGGAAGTTTGAGCCCTAGTCAAAGGATAAATGAATCAGAAAAAACAGATCCTGAGATGCTCCCTCCCCCCCGCCAAAGAATTTGGAATTACCAGAGAATCTAATATAATTATATCTAATATAACAAATGATCTAGGTGAAAGGCTGAAAGTGATTCAAGAACAGATAGGTAGTTGGGCTAAAAAATTGAAACCAATAAAAGAGCCAAATGGAAATGCTACAAATGGAAACATAATAACAGATATAAGAAATATCTCTAATTATTTTATAAAGAAATTAGCCAAAACAAAATACAAAGAAAAAATGTAAAAAAAAAAAATGGGACAGTTCATACAAGAATTATGAGACAATATCAAACAGTCTAGCTTTTGTGTAATTGAAGACTCAGGACAAGAGAAAGGTAATAAGGCAAAACATATATATTTTTTAAAAGAGAATAGGCAAGAATTTTCTGAAATTAATGAAAGACAAATCATGAATTCAAAAGCTCAGAGAACCCCAAGCAGGATAAATATATATATATTTTAAATGCCTGGGCATATGATAATTGTGTTATGTAGAATTCTAAATGCCCCAGAACAGCTATACTTCAGTAAGTGTAAGTGAACTAAAGATTTCAATAAAAAACTGAGATTTTCAGATTATTTCTTTAAACAGAATATATATAAATTATAGGTGAGACAAATTATAGAAGGTCAAAGTAAATATTTATGTTTAGGAAGAATATTTTTTAAGTTGTCATTTCTCACAAATTGATCTATATATTCAGAAAAATCCAAATCACAGTTTCAGCAATTTTCTCTAGAAATTGATGAGACTGTTTAAAAATTTATTTGGAGAGAATAAAAAAAGTCCATAGAAAATTGAAAATGAAAAAAGTTAGAGAGCAAAACAAGATTTCAAGACTTGGTATAAAGCTGAAGTAATTAATACAGTGGCATTAACATAATAATAAACATAAAGAAATTGATCTACAATATGTGGTACAAATGGTTTTCCAAAAGGGTGCCAAAGCAATTTAATAGGGAAAGAAAAACATCTTCAATAAAGAGTGCTGGTGCATTAAATTCCCCCACTATAATTGTAGAGGCATCTACTTCTCCCTTTAGTTGTCCCATTGTTTGCCTCATTTCTTTTGGGGCACCCTGATCAGGTGCATAAAATTTATGATTGTTCTTTCTTTTTGATGGATTATCCCTTTAATTAATACATAGTGTTATTCTTTGTCTCTTACAATAGTTTTGCATTTAAAGTTTATTTTGTCTGATATTAATATAGCTATTCCCACACTTTTTTGGTTATTGTTTGCATGTGAAATCATTTTTCAATCTTTCCTTTGCATTTTTATTGCATCCCTGGGTCTTAGATGAGTCTCTTATAGACAGCATATAGATGGGTCATATATCCCTATCCATTCTACCAATTTGTGTCTTGATTGGAGAGTTTAATCCTTTAATATGCAATGCTATTACTGTCAAGGTTTATATATGTCATTTTTTTTTCTTTTAGTTATTCTTACTAATCATTTCCCTGGCTATGCTCTCCTCCAATATTCTCTCTCCTATTTTCCCCTTTCAACATGTAGCCCTCCCTTTAGTATTTTTGAAGGGCAGGTATCTTATTGACAAACTCTCTTAATTTCTGTTCATCTGTGAATAGTTTGAACTCTCTCTCATTTTTGAAAGCCAGCTTTGCTACATACATAGTCTGGCTGGCAGTTTTGTTTTATTTTTCATTTAGCACCTTAATTGTGTCATACCATTGCCTTCTCACCTCATGGTTTCAGATGAGAAATCAGTGCCTAATCTTATTGAACTTCCCTTATATGTGATGGGTCCCTTTTCTCTTGCTGCTTTCAGAATTTTCTTTGTGTTGGGCATTTGACAATTTGATAAGTATGTGTCTTGGGCTAGACCTGTTAGGATTTATATTGTTTGGAGTGCACTACACTTCCTGGAGATGTACATCCATGTCCCTCAAAAGAATTGGGAAATTTTCAGTCATTATTTCCTCCAACATTCCTTCTGTCCCCTTTTCCTTCTCTTTTCCCTGTCGTATGCCTATAATGTGTTCATTTGTGTAATTTCTATTGTCATTCAATTTCATGAGTCCCTACTGAATTTTATCTATCTTTTTAGCTATCTGTTCTACTATCTTTGCTAATTCAGATGCTCTATTTTGATGTCACCAATTCTTTCCTGTGCCTGTTCAAATCTGCTGTTATGTGCTTCCAGCATATCCCACTGCCCCCCCCCCCCCCCAGCTTGTGGCTTTTTGCTTGTTGTCTGCCTTCTGTGTCCATTTGTTGTGTGTTCTTCTGTGTCTGTATATTTATTTTTATTTATTTAATCCCCCCCTTTTGCAGCTTGCTTCTCTCTGCTCTCTGTGTCCATTCACTGCGCATTCTTCTGCATTTTCGCTTGTCTCCCTATTTGTTGCATCACCTTGCTGAGCTGGCTCTCCATGGCACTTGTGGGCTGGTGGCACTCTGTGAGGAAAGAAAGAAGAAGAGAAAAAGAATATTAATAATAAAAAGATGGAAAAAGAACCATAAAAAACAGGAAAAAATAGGTAATAAGAGTGAAGAATTATAAAAATATAAAAATGAATAAGAATTTAATAAGTGGAATAAAAAAATGAAACAGGGAAAAATAGAATAAAATTAAGCCTGGAAAGATGAGAAGAGATGCAAGAAAATGAAGACCAAGCAGGAGAAGTTGGAATGAAAGAAAAGCAACACAAGAAGAAAAATTAAAAGAAAGAAAATAAATAAGAAACTAAGGAGAAAAAAAAGAGAAAATGGAAAAGAAAAAAAGGGAAGCAAAGAAAAAAGAAAAAAAAAAACAGAAAAAACAGGTTCCCCTCTCAGGCCACTAGCAACTGTCTCAGGCTGCCAGTGCTCAGCAATCAATCACCCTGCAGCCTGCCCTCTACACTTAAGGTACCCACCCATGTAGAGAAAAAAATAAACAATAAAATTTTTTTAAAAATTAGAAATAAAAAAAAAACATAAAAACAAAATTTCTAAGTTCCCTGTCCTCCTAAGACTGCTTGTCTTCGACTCCCACTCCCTGCAGCTCCTGGAGTGCCTCTCTCCACTCCCTTATCCTCTGGCTAGTTAAGAATTTTCTTTGTTTGTTTGCTTGCTTGTATGTTTGTTTAGAAGGTACCAGGGATTGAACAAATTTTGAAATAATATTGAAGTAGACATTTAAAAAAAAGGAAAAAGCACCAGCCATTATTTTGACTTAGCCACATTTCACCTTTACTCAAAGTATTATCTGAGTCCCGGCTTGCTTTAAATTCTCATCTTGTGTAACGGAAGTGAAATTTTTAGCTCCAACTCCAGACACAATTTTGTTTCATGCTTACTATACTAAAGTTGCATCACAAGAAACAAAGATACATTGTTAATGACTTTACTAGCAAATAAAACTTTTTATCTTGAAAATTACTGTATAATTACAAACAAAGTTTATTAAGATATCTTTTAGAAATCTAGATATCCAGAATATATTGTTTATGCTTTTCAACCCAATAACACTAGGGAAAGTTTGCATTCCTCAATAAGAATTTTGCAGTATAATGTGAAGGAAATATGGCAAAATAGGACTTATTCTATGTAGGTTCTTTGACCATCTTGTCAAACATTAGAGTATGTAAATGTACCTTTACTGGTCTAAAAGTCTTAAAATGTTTATATTTTTCAACTACCTCTTTCATCAACCTTTTGGTTTTCCAAGCTCATCTCTATATCTTTATTCCAGGTCCTAATTTTCTTAGATCTGGACCATTATAAGTATTTACTATCACCTTAATCTTTTAACTAAACATTCCTATCTTCCCCAAATCTCCTTAATTTAATTTGATTTAGTCTCATAAATGTCCAACTGCTAAAGTCCAGTTGGAATCACAGCTCTCAAACCATCTACCATTGGAGAATCATAGACTATCACTTTCTAAAATGAAAGTCTTTCCCAGAAAATATCAATCATCTTCTCCCAATGTCCCTTTAAAATCCTCTCCATCTTAGAAACTTGTAAGCAACTTGAGGTTGGGACATCTAGTTTAAGCAGTCTATTGCTTTCTACATCTTTAATACATAGTACACATTTGATTAGTTCTCTCTATTTAGAATTCTCAGAATTGCTAGAGCTTTATTCTGATTTTAGACAATGAATTAATCCTATAGATATAATGCTGAAATGTCATATGTCATATGTCACTGATGAAATGATGAAACTACACCTGGATGCTATGTAAATTAGTAACTACATTAAATAAATGTTATAAATGCTCTACTCAATCCATTTCTCAGAACTTATCATATTTGGTCCAATTGTTTAAATGTCATATTTAGAATTACCATTCAGAGTATCTTTTGACACTGATAATCCAGAAAACAGAAAACATTTGCTCTATCTTAAAGGCAGACATAATTATAATTTTCATATATTTTGAATCTTATACAAAGTCCCTTGCTTCAGCATTGAGTAAATTTTCAGATAGGTTAAAATGCAGTTGTAGCTAAAAGCTATGTCTTTCATTTCTCTCAACAAGAAAGGAAATGACTATTATGGTAGACATTATAAAAGATAATATCTATGGGGTATAAGAAGTAACATAATGATAATAATGAAATCAGAGTAAATAAAAATAAAATAAAATAAAATAAAATAATTAAAGTTTCCCAATCAAGTATTAAAAATTTGAGAGCAGTAAATCATTGGTAAAATTTTGATAAAATATTTTATTTTATTGTGGTGAATTTTAAGAAATAGATATTTTCTTTTTTGTATATTTTAACATCTCTGAAAAGAGTAGAGTTCTTAGTGTTAAAGATTCATTGATAATTAGAAGGATTATTTATCTTTCTTGGTGGTACATAAAACAATTGTTTTATTGTTGATTGCAACTTAGGTTCCATGAAATACGGTAAATATATTAAATATTTTAGGATTCATATTGATACTTAATTTCACAATTGATATCACAGGTTGCATGCAGGGTCCATTCAGTTATAAAACATTTAACTTAAAAATTGCATTATGTGGGAAGCAGATATGGCTCAAGCGATTGGGCTCCCATCTACCATATAGGAAGTCCTATATGGGGACTTCCTGGGACCTCCTGGTGAAGGCAAGCTGGCCCATGCAGCAAGCTGGCCTGAGTGAAGAGCTGGCCCATGAGGAGTGCTGTCTAGGCAGAGTGCTGGTCCATGCAGAGTGCTGACCTACATGGCATGCTGGCCTATGCAGGAGTGCTGGCCCACATGGAGAGCTGGCACACAAGTCCCCAAGTTTAAAATTAAAAATATTTTCTATATAATTTGGATCATTCATACTTTCTCATTTGTGACATTCCTGTTTTTTATCATTGTCATTCATCATTTTCATATTGATTTATAGGAATTATTTTTCTTTTCTGGAATCTACAATTTTATTATGTGTTGTGAATTTTTTCTCCTGTTAACAACTTGTTTTTTTGCTATCTTTATGGTGTCTCCTGATGAACAAATATTATCAGTTTTAATGCATTCTTTCCCCAATTATCTACAAAACCAGATGTGCCATATATCAACCTTCCATATATGCAGTGAATGGTTTCTCTGCTTTCTTTTCTGTTTTATTGGCACTTTTTTGCCTGTGCCAAACCATATTGTTTGGTTACTAAAGCATTATAATAAATTTTGATATCTGATAAGAAAAATGTCAGTATCTTATTAATTTTCTTCAAGGGTTTTGTGATTCTGCACTCTTTGCTTTTCCATGTAAATTTTAACATTGTTTGTCAGGATGAAACCAAAAATTTTGTCTTTTAATTAGAATTTCTTTGACTCTACAGAACAACATTGGTAACATTGGTAGATTAAAAAGTGACTCTTCTAATCCATGTACATAATATCCATCCCCATTTATTCAGGATTTTTCAAATGAATTTCAATCAAGTTTTAAGTTTTTCTACAAAAATCTTATGGTTAAAAAAGAACACTTTCTCCCTATATTGATAGAAGTTAATTTAAATAGTAATTATAAAAAATGCTTTTTTGTTCACCTTGTGAGATGATTATTCTGGATACTTCATTTAATATTGTAAATGACATTCAATTTTCAATGTTAATTTTACCTTAAATTTACAAGATTAAAATCAAATTATTCTTGATGAATTATACTTTTTGTTATAATTTTTTAATCTAAATTAACAATAATGACTCATGCTTTTCCTGTTTCTATCCTATTCTTTTCTGCTTTTGATACCAAAGTTGTATTACCCTCAAGAAATGAATTTGGGAGTATTTGTGGATTTATCATTTTTCTTTAGTTCAAGAAAATTCTTAGCAATTATATTATTATCTGATGTTTCCCCTCCCTTCTAATACCTTTTTCTTGCCCCACCCCCCCACAGTTAGCTGATAAATTAGGTATTTCTGTATGCTGCCATTCTGTGTCCCATACTTATTTAAGTTTTATTTCACATTTGCTAACTCATTTTTAAATTGTGTGATTACATAAGATCTGTTTCCATTTTTGATTGTTTCTTTCATGTGAGTTTTAATTTCAACTTTCTAAAATTTTTATTTGATGCTTTTAAAGTCTCCCTGGCCATTCTTGAGAGATTGCTTATGATTATTCTTGGGATTAAATCTTTGCTCTTTTATTTTAGGATTGTGTACATTATAAAACATAATTCTTTATAATCTATAACTAAGTTAATAGAACCCTTTTATGTGCTTTGAGTATCTGAAGGCTTTGAAAATTTAAATATTTGATCTCTTTTTTTCTGTTGCTTTTTACTCATAATGGTTTATTTCCTTTGGTTTTGAATAAACTTTGATTATGAGTTCATATTTGATGATCATAATTTGTTAAAACATTGAGAGTCTTGAAGAAGGATGCTTTCCTCTAACTTCTGTTGGTAGCAGATTGTAAAAACCAACTTGAGATCAATCTGGCCATATTCCAGATCCTCTGGATTAATCTGAGAATTTCAGGACTCACAACTTACTAAGAGACTCACTTGACTGGAGTACCAGAACATGGCCTTTTCTCCAGGAGATGCCCTTTACTTTTGCCCTGGCATACCTTTCCATTTTGTTTGTTTTTTATTTGTTTGATTGTGTGTGTGTGTGTTTGGTAGGAGAGGTGCTTGAAGATAGACTTACTTCCTGAACACCTAGAAATGAAATAAAACAATTTTGATTTTTACAAGATCTAATTCATTTGTAATATGAGAGAGCCCTGTTTATTTACCATATTGACAGAAGCAGAACTACCTCAGTTTGTTTAAATAACATGTAGCTGAAATTCCCCACTAATGTTGAATGAAAGTGTTCAAATATAAGACAACTCAAAAGATTAGCACAATGAACATTTATATACCCTCTACTTAGATTTAGTTATTACCATTTTGCCATGTTATCTGTCTACTTAGTCATAGCTGCTCATATGTATTCTCTATATTTTTATCCTTCTCTATACACATACTTCCTGTCACTTAAATATACATATTTCAATATTCTCTCCAAAACTATATATCTCTCTGTATTTTATCAATATTATAGGTATACATAATCTCTTTATTTATATCTATATATACAGGAACCAATACATCAATATAGATAATGAATATCGGTATAGAAAGTATATATAAAGGCATTTTTACAGTATATATTTAAGTAAATTAAAACTAAAGTGTATTTTACCCTTAAATACTTCAACATGCAACACCTTAAATTAAGAACACTATCCTAACTAACCACAATTCCACTACAGAACTAAGAAAATTAGTGATAATTTCATATTACCTATTGTCTAGTCCAGATTCAAATTTCCCCAATTACTATAAAAATATCTTTAACAGCTATTTTTTCATTCCATCTTAGGATTCAGTCATAAGATTCCATTTCAAATTTAGCATTCTTAGGATCTTCTTAGCATTTTATTTTATATTCCCTAATTCCTAATAAAAGTTTTTCTATAGCATTATATTTGCTTATTTGCTTTATCTTATAATAGATTTAAAATGGTTTTAAAGTTAAAATTCCAATAGAACTTGAAAAGCCTACAGAGTGAAGTATAATTATTTTTTGAAATTCTTTTTTTCCCTAGAATATATTCCCTTAATAACATATAGTCAGGGAAGCAGATGTGGCTCAAGTGATAAGGCCTCCACCTACCACATGAGAGGACCTGGGTTCAATCTCTGGGGCCTCCTGATGAAAAATGAGAAGAGAAAGCATGCCTATGCAACAAGCCAGTGTCCTCGTGGCAAGCAAAGTGCCCATGTGGTGAGATGAGTGCCCACGCAAGTGCCTACATGGTAAGCCAGTGCCAGTGCAAGTGAGTCACACAGCAAGATGATGATGCCACAAAAGACAGACAAACAGGAGAGTCAAGGTGAAGCAGAGCAGAGACCAGGAACTAGGGTGGTGCAATTGACAGAGAATGTCTCTTCACATCAGGGGTCCCCAGGATGGAATCTCGATGAATCCCAAAAGAGAAAGAGGAGAAGAAGACAAAAAGAGAAATAGATACAGAAGATCACACAGTGAATGGATATAGACCATAAAAACCCCAGCAGGGTAGGGGAGAGGGAAGGGAAGAAAAAAAAGAACATATAGTCAGAATGCCTTGTTCAGTTTCACTTATATATATTTTATCTGGGTAATTATAATAAGATTTGATATAGAATTATATTTGTGTTTAACTATATGGTCATTTTTAATGACTTAATGTTATATATATTAAGTAAAATATGTACATGCATTAATTATGAAAACATTTTTTAAAAGTTATATGTATAAAAATCTTACTCCATTCACTTTCTCTTCAAACTCTCTCACTCACCCCTATAGTAATGATTGTATTCAGTTTCTGGTTTATTCTTCCCTTTAATCTTATTTTTAAATATATTCAGAAAGGTAAGACAGGATTAGATAGACAGGTAGGTAGACAATAGATATAGATACTATTATTCACCTTCTTTCTTGTACAAAATGTCAAATACTGCATGTATTTCTGTGCTCCAAAATGTGTTCACCAAGTGTGATGAGTGTGCCACAATGATGGAGGAGGTTGTTGGAGTGGAAGGAGTGGGGTGGGGGGGTGGGGGGTATGTGGGAACCTCATATTTTTTAATGTAACATTTTTTGTGATGTATATATCTTCAAAAAAAATACGATTTACAAAAATGATGGGGTGGGGGGTGGGGAGAGGGGTATATGGGAACCTCTTACATTTTTTATGTTTTTTAATGCTTTTTAATGTAATTTTCTTTGTGATCTACTAACTTTAATAAAAGAGCGTAAAAAATAAAATAAAAAAATAAAGAAAGTTCATTCTGAAAAAAAAGGATCTTGATTATCACAATTCTTAGAGTCCTTCCCTCCCTCCCTCCCTCCTTCCTTTCCTTCCTTCCTCCTTTCCTCCTTTTCTCCCTTCCTCCCATCCTTTCTTTCTTACTTTCCTTTCTTTTCTTTACATTTGCAAAGTGCAAATGCACAATTCAATATATTCAATTGAGTTATTTCATCATAGTTAATTCATTGACTTTTGATAAGCATACTATATATATGTAAGTATCATTTAACACAGAATTTCTAAACTTGTTTGAACACAGAATAATACTTTTTAAGTCTTGCCAAATCTATTAATTTCATTTCAGATAGTATTCCTCATCATGCACAATTTGGGATTTTTGTATAACTCTTTTCTGGTTTACCTTCTGTCTCTTCTTTTCTGACCATTGAGTCATTAATTCTTTCATTTCACTACCAATTAGTGGGGTACCTATTATGTGTAAGATAACCTTATGGTTTCTGGTTATACTGGGTGCTAAATGAAATAATAATATTTCTCTTCTCATGATCTCAATTCCAGCAAAAGGAGGTAGTAACTAAGCAGATAATTGCAAAATTAAAGGTAGCACTTAAACCATGAAATGCATTTTGAATAAGAGGTGTAGAGTGCAATTACAACATATTTATAATTAAAGGTTTGGGGAAAGCTTCACAAAGCAAGTAACGTTTAGTTTGATACTTGGATAGTAAATAATAATACATAGTTTTGGAAGCTGAAAAGGCCACTTTTGGGTCAAAGGAAAAGCTTGTAAACACAATTGAGACATGAAGGAGTGAAACTAGATGGCTGAAAACCAGTGGAGCCTTAACTTGCATGTTAATTAAGGATAAGTTAAAATGGAGGGTAGAGGACAGAGCATTGAAAGAAAGAGGCTGCATCTTGCACTAACTATGAGCACAGATCTAGAATCTAACTGCCTTGGTTCAAATCCCACCTCTGCCACTTATTAGTTATATTACTTAGATAATTTAATATTTAATTTCCTCTTGTTCAGTTTCCTTGATTATACAATGGTATAATAATAGCGTCTATTTCACAGGGTTATTGAGAAGATCAAATCTCTTAATATGTATAATGCATTTAGAAGATTCCATAAACATACTAAGTATCACCTGGGAATTTAAGTAAAGGCATGGGATTAACAGCAGGCTTGATTAAGTAATTTTTGATTAATTAATTTTCACTTCAAATCAATGAAACTCACTGAAGTGATGTTCTTAGTTGCTTATTTGTTTGTTTATTAGTTTTTAATCCATCTTCTGGTAGAAGTATAGAGGATGAATAGTGAGGGAAATGAATGGATACAAAAAGACTAATCAATATCTTATTTCAGGGGTCTAAACTAGGGTCACAATGGCTCATCCTATAGTGATAGTGGGAATAGAGAGAAGTGAATAACTGAAGAAAACACTTGGTGTAGATGGTGCATAGTGCATAATGGAGAAGGAAGTAGGCTATTTTTAGAGTGGATAGGCATAAAAATAAGATAGGAAATGCTATATGAACAGCATTGCAAAGATGTTGGAGAATTAGATCAGCAGTTTAGGTTTGCACAAGTTTTAATAGTGTTGGAAAATATCTGAGTGGCTGTTTAGAGCAAACATTAGACAAACAAGTTTGAAGCTCAATCTGTGGACAGTTCCATTCTCGGTATTTGGATATGTATGTATGTATGTGTGTGTATGTGTGTGTGCACCTGTGTATTTAAAAGCTAACAGCAAATAGTTGAAAAATGAATCTGTGGGATTAAAATTGATTTCTAGTGGAGGGGGGAAATTGTCAAGAAGGGCATTAAAATGAAGAATCAATTGATTAGAGGAAGTAGCAATAAGAAGACCTGTAGAAGTAGATGGTGATGAAAACAAAACACTACCCTGATTTGTGATTTTTCTTGATGCAAGCATGGACTAGACAATGAGTACTCCACCGAAGATTGCTAGTAAAGAATAGGAAAAACCTTTTGTAATTATTGCTAGGAATTATTAATATAAATGGTTCATGGAATCTAAGATAAATGTGTGGGAAATTATATATAGGGAGTGTATATGAGTATAGGGAGTCTAGGTAAATCTAAGAGTAAACATACATGCCACTAAGAGAGAGAGAGGGAAAGAATAAACAGAAGATAATTTTTTATTTAATTAAGGCAAAACCTTATTGTAAATTCTTTTAGATTCTAGAATCTTCTAGACTCATCATAGATTCTATTCTAATCTACTCATATATAGAATAGTAATAACCTTATTTTAAAAATTAGAAGTATTACAAACATGTTATTTCATGGATGAAATTTAGTTGATTGTATTTTAACAATCAATAAACACACACTTACAAAAGATGTATAGCCCTAAATAATATTGAAGTGTTTTAACAGTAAAAAAGAAAAAAAAGGAAACAGCAGAAAATCTATTGACAATATGGGATTGATAATATAAATTATAATAAATTAAAGGAATATGAGGATAATTATCCCTTTTTAAAATTTTATTGAAATTAATTACTTAAAGTCACACACACACTCAAACATACATATTCTCCACCTAAATGTTACCTAATCAAAGAGTTTAGATGGTCCTCATTCAGTGATAAGAGTCATATATATATATATTACATGGATACTTCCACAATTTAACAGCCAAAAAAAATCTAAAAATGATTAATGATTAAGATTTCTTGACTAATATTAGTTATAGTTGAAAAAAATTTTTCGTCCTTGTCTTATGCAGTATTTCTACCATAGTGGCCACCTCCCAAGCTTATGCATCTTCAATGAGCTGAACATGAATTTCCTGTAGACATGTAATGTCATGATTTTTTTAAATTTGTTGTTGCTAATTGACTAATATGGTTGAACTAATATAAGTTGGCATGACAGAGATTTATTCAGTTTTGCAATATATTTTTTGTGGTCAGAATTTTCATTAAACAAAAACTTAATGTCTAGAGATGGTAAAACAATTTCCAGTTTATCAACTATTTTGCTATAAAAGTAGAAATATATTTATATCATGATTGCTAAGATACTAAGTACAAGATTCTGTATAAATCTGGAAAATTCTATCCACATATATGTCATGCTCCCTTAAATTGTGTGACAGTGAACCTCTCCATTAACTGGTGAATGTTCTTTAGTTTTTTAGTAGCTATATAAAGTCAAGCATGACATATACGGAAATGATTTAAGATGTTTATATTCATTGTATTGATCAGTTATTTAACTGACCTGGAGAAATACTTAAAATGACGAGTTTAGTTTGTACTCAGAAGACACATCACATTATCCTATGTGTGGAATTTAACATCCTGTTGAAGACTTAAGGAATGCTAACAGAGATCATTTTAATGACTTTCAACTATTAGCCTGGATGAAGTTCAGTAGAACATGGGGAAAGTGGATTTGGCCCAACAGATAGGGCATTGCCTACCACATGGGAGGTCCAAGGTTCAAACCCAGGGCCTCCTGACCCATGTGATGCGCCGACCCATGCACAGTGCTGATGCATGCAAGGAGTGCCCTGCCAAGCAGGGGTGTCCCCTGCCTAGGCGAGCCCCACGCGCAAGGAGTGCACTCCATAAGGAGAGCCGCTCAGTGCAATAAAAGTGCAGCCTGCCCAAGAATGGAGCCACACACATGGAGAGTGATGCAGCAAGATGACGCAACAAAACGAGGCACAGATTCCAGGTGCCGCTGACAAGAATGCAAGTGGACACAGAAAAACACTTTGTGTCTGTTTGGACACAAAGAGCAGACAACTGTGTGGGGGGGTGGGAGGGAGAAGGGAAGAGAAATAAATAAATAATAAAATCTTTAAAAAAAAAGAAGAACATGGGTCAATTAAAAATTATCATGGTCCTTGAAGGAGAACACAGTCAACATCTAATGAGCATGCATAATTAAACTTGTTTCTTCACTGTAGATGTGTCCTTGTATAACAAGTAACTAATCTTTCCATGGGCAATTCTCCATGCAATGGTTTATAGTCAAATGAGAAATCACATTGAAGAGGTCCATGTCCCAGTTTTACATTATGAATCCTGCTCCATAAAGATGGATTTAAACGTATTACCAAAAATTTCTAGAAATATTAGTGAAACCTGGAATTAGACAACTAGTAAGAATTTTATTTCATTTCAGAACAGTACAACTCTTCAGTGAAGTTATTATAATGTTATTTTACTCCTGTATTTAGTTTCTTTTTAACATTTTGTCATGATGCACTCTGAAATTTTATAATTTGAGAAACAATCTTAGGTTAAGGTAATCTTTGCAAAACTTTCCTTGAAAATCATTATCTATATAAAATTATACAAAATATTATACAAACTTTCCTCAAGTTTTCTTCTATTTTATTATGGTAATATTATGCCAATACTATTATTTCTTGAAATGTTAAGATAACCTTTACAGTTTCATAATCAGGCATTTATTATGAATTGAAAACATAAAATTTTGACTTTTTATTCATTTCAATATTATTGACAAGACATAACAAAGCTGGCACATAATGAAATCAGCCCTGCCTCAAAAAAAAAGATAATATAGTTTAACCATAAACTTTGCCTTTAACTTAAAAAATAGACTCAAAGATACAGTTTTGCCTTAAATAATTGGAAATGTATCTTTTCATGGCTAAAATCTAACTGGTCATATTTTAACCATCAATAAATACACTGACAAAAAGATGTATACCCCCAAATATTCACTGAGGTATTTTTTTATAACAGTAAAGAAAGGAAAAAACAGAAAAGTCAAATGGCAGTAAGAGATCAGTTTTAGAAATTATAATACTTTGAAGCAAAATAAAGTATATCCTTTCTCACTTTTTAAAAATTAGCTTCCTAATGTTATACTTATATATAACAGCCATAAATTTGTTATTCCTTCTTAAAACCTCTAGCTTACCAATATCTCCAAATTGTACTTTTACATTCAGGCTTATCCAATCAAAAAGAAAAATCCATTAATAAATGCCAGTGTTGTAGCAAAACAAGGAGTTCTGAACCACAGAAAGACCCAAAACTGGCACTCCGGAGAGATGGATTAACAGTTTTATTATGTGCGGGCCCAGAGTAGAGTCAATCTCCAAATTCTGAGCCCCATTTTTCAGTTTTCATAGGTTTATATAAGATTTCAGGTGGGATCAGCATAACTTTTGTTCCTTGGCTAATGCGTTGCTAGGTGAAATTTTGCAAGTGGGGTTACAGAAGCAGAATGCAGCTGCAAGGTTGTGAGCTGATTTACAGAAGTAGAAGGGGAGTCACTCATTTGATATCTTCCTACTAGTCCATGTTTTCACAGGCTGATTTAAAGAAACAGGGAGCAGGAGTTATTTATTTGATATTCTCCTGCAAGGCTACGTCCTCACAGGCCAATCCACAGAAGCAGGGGCAGAAGTGACTTGTTAGATATTTTTGCAAATTATGCTTTTTATTTCTTAACACCAGGAGAGAAAGCTAGCTAGTCTATTTTGTATATTAGCACGAAATAGTATACATTGCCATTTCTTCTATTCGGGTCACAGAGAATTGCTTGTGAAAACTGGTCCTGCAGTGTGTAAAGCAATCATGTTCCCTGATGCCTTTGAACTGCAATGATGAGCAAGAAGAAATGGTATCCTATAACTGGCCTCCATGGTTGCAGTGTCATATGTTTATACTCCCATGCTCAGTCAAGACTACCAAGTCAAGGAGGTGGTTCTAGAGAGTTTTGATTCAGCCATCCTTCCTGTAAAGAACCAGGTCTCTAGGTTGAACACCTAGATGTCTAGTTTCCCCCCAACCTCACAGCAATTTGCTTTCAAGCCTAAGACTTAATACACATTTTTTAATAACCTTATACCTCAAAGGAGAAAGATATAGTCTTTCAAATCCTTTCCTGCCAGAAGGACTCTTTGCCCCTATGTATATTTTCCCAGTCCTCTGAAGCAACCAGCTCTCAATATTAAGTAATATGATGAGGTCCCACAATGGTTGACTATATCTCAGATTTGCATAACCAGGAGGTGCTGCTCAATTGATTGTTCCCTAAACAAAAATATGTTTTCAAGTTACTTATTTCTTCAACTTAGAAAGGATGTAATGACCAATTTTTTTCAATAGACCCAAATTTAAAATTCAGTCTAACCAAGCATCCACTTACTTATATGTGAAAATCATTTGCCTTTAACACAAATGATGAAGCAGGTTTATATCTATTATCAGAGAAATTTCCCTTAATGTATTTAGTATGTAAAAGTTAGATTATAAGTCAGTATGTATATAAATTATTTTACTTATACCTATAGAGTTATATATTTACAGAAAGGTATCTGAAATCATAATCACCAAAATGTTCACATGAGGCAATTTCATATTTTTTCTTTCTACTTTATAATTTTAAGTGCTATTTAATTTATGCACAAAGAATGAATATTCATATATTTCAAAACTATAAGTAAAGGATTTTTATTAAGTTTAGAACTGTGAGTTAAAAGTCAAAATTGAGAATATAAAATATTAATATTTTGTTCCACATCATATTATGCATCTAAACCTGAATTTTTATAACCAGGCAACTCATTACCAAAGTCTTATTGCTTCTGCATGAGTTTGAACAGTATAAGTATTTGGAAAATAGAATAAAATATGATGGACTTCATTGTTAAGCTAAGGTAAATTGAAAACATGGTCATCATAGAAATAAGAGTATACAAATTTGCCTTTAACTATCCTCATTATCTGAAAAACTCTGAAGGAAATATATGTATAAAGGAGTAAGGTAAAAGAATAGTGTTAAAGTAATGACAAACATTTTCTCGTTAAAATCATGCCTTAACACTCACTTATTTAAAAAAACAAAAGATACAAAAACTCAATATATCAAAAGAGATACTGGAATTGCAATATTTTGTAGTAGTCATATAGAAAAGTACATTCATTTCTTTCATTCTATTTCACCAGTGTCTTCTGTCCAAGGATTATGGCTGATTCTTAGAATTATAGAAACATACAGTTGGGAGTTGACATTTGATCCCAACTTCCAACCCATATCAAGAAGTTTTGATAATTGTTCAACATTGTGATTTTGCTCTCCCATTAAAAATGTTGATGACACTATTTTAAATTAGATATTGGAAAATATAGATCAGTGTGGTAGGATAAGGCAAGTTAAAACCCAATTTCAATGCAGGCATTGGGTTGAACTTCCAGAATGTTAGAACATTGAGCAGAAGCAGACATACCATAGAACATGGTTTGTCAGATGGCTGTTTGTTTCTTCACTGTTTGCATACTTTACTTTATATTTCTGTTGTCATAAAATGGTCACAATAGTTGAAGGAGAGTAAAATTTGGATTTGTCAGTGAAAAAGCAAGGGTAGCAAAATGTCCAGGGTTGCTGTTGCATTTCACTTGTGTTCCTCTTATTAACTACATCTCTCTTTTACTTCTTGTTCCTTTTACAGAGAGTTAGTAGGCTTTCACCACATAATGTTGTATAGTCAATACATAAAGTTTGAGTCATACTCTATTAAGGATAGAAAAGAGTTTCCCCAAATTTTATTCTAAATTTTGCAATAGCTCTTCTAGAGCAGAGATTGACAAATGTTTTCTGAAAGCCCATTAGTAAATATTCTAGACTTTGTGAGCCATATAGTCTCTATTCCAAGCACTCAGCTCTGCTGTTGTAAAACAAAGCAACTATAGACAATGTATAAATGAATGAACATGGCTATGCAACAATAAACCTTTTTTTATAGACACTAAAATTTGAATTTCATATAATCTTCACATATCATGAAATATTCTTTTTTCCCAACTTTTGAGAAATGTAAAAGCCATTCTTAGCTCATGAGCCACACGAAGACATGTGGCAGGCCACATTTGGTCCATGAGTCGTAGTCTGACAACTTCTGTTTTAGATTACTGCTTCACTATTCTGGCTGCATATTGGAACTAGGCCCTAACTCAGATCAGTTAATTCATAATCCCTGTTAGTGGGACCGCTTGGGATTTTTTGTTTTGAAATTTTTCCAGCTGATTTCTGTATGCAGCCAGTGTTGAGAAACTATGTTGAGAAAAAAAGTCTTTTATCAATTGACTGTTTGATTTTCCCCCTTTCTATTCATCCTTAAATAATATCTTCCTCAGTTCAATTAGTATGTGTCACAAAAGTATAAGGAAATTGAGGATTGCTCTGTTCACTCTCTAATCTTGGAGTAAATAAATACTCCTTTTAAATCTACAATTTGAGGGCAGGTTGAGGAATACGTATCTTAGTCTAATTCCCTTTTTCTAATAATATGCTTATCTTTCTCCAACCCATCTCCTGGTTGTTTGGAGCTCTGAGAAAATGTAATACCTGAAAAATCATATTTTCAAAAATAAATTGCTGTCATGGTTATTTTTCATCCTAACTTTCCTCACTGGATTTTATTCACAAAATCTGAAAGCCATGAAATGTATTGATCCACCCCTCATAATCTCTACTTTTTATTTAATTGTATTCTATGATTTTCAATTTCTACCTGGGTGCAGTAAGATGCCAGCACAGCCCAGAAACTGTCAAATGTTGACACTCCAAAAGACCAGCAGAAAAACCTGTTAATCAAGGAAAGCTAAGTTTATTTGATTTACTGCAATAAGAGAGGAGACTATCTTGACTGAATCTTCATAATGTATCAAAAGGGTGAAGTCAAGGGTATATATTTATAGCGTCTGAGAGATTGGGCTGGATGATTTTAAGATTGGTTTTGCAAGGTGGAAGTTGAGTTGGGATTAGAACAATTACAAGAAAATAGTTTTATATTTGTGGATATGGCAAGGTGAGGGTCTTAAATCAAGTCTTGATCAGCAAATTGTTAGTCCTGATACATAAGCCCTTTCAGTTTTTTCCCAGTCTTATCTTCTAGGAAAAAGAATTGCTTATGGCAAACAACTAAGTTTCTTCACCTGGTCCCAGTATTGTTTAGCACAAGAACAGGAAAAATATGTTGCTATAGGTTCTCAACACAAATAAAACAGAGCAATCAATATTCTGCCTACTTCATAAAGCAGCCCTTCAGAAAACCGAGTTGGCAACCCAGTTTTGAATTATTTTAGGCTCTATAAATCTGATTCACAGAATCTAGGGTGGCTAGGTACAAAGTACCTTCATATTTTTAGTAATCTTTATTTCATGTTGTAAAGTATAAATTCCAGCTTTTAAAATGGATTTTTTAATCCATATGAATTTTCTCATAGTTATTTATGAATTCTCCCTGAATTTATGATTAGTTTGCTTTTTACTGCTTTTAATGATGTACAGATTTCTTGTTTTTCTCTTAATGGATATTTTATAAGAAGTTAGGGAAATCTGTTTAATTATGTATCATTTTGAAAATAAATTGCTTATATAATAACTTTTAGATTATATGCATATACATCACTGACAACCCATTATAGATAGATAGGAAGTCATTGCTTTGTTAGTAGATGTTTTCTAAATAATCTCCTCTAGACAAGAGATAGTGCAGTACCCTGGGGCTAGCAAGACAAGATCTGTAAAGCAGCAAGGAAGGGTGCAGTTAGTAGCACCCTCACCAGAGAATAGCTGTGTTGAAAGGACCATCATTCCAGTAGATAATGAATTAGGCAAGAAGGAAACAGTGGGGAATGAATTCTCCAGCATCACTGTCCTTCCGACTTTCAACCTTCTGGTTTTATTAGTTGGAATCAACCAGAAACAGTCTTCTTAAGCAGTCTGTTCCTATCAGCCTTCTGGGCCACAGAATGGATGCAGAAGTGTCAAAGGAGTATGTGGAAGGGCAAGTGGCATTCATGCAGGACACTTCCTGATGACATGGTTGAATGTGGGCATGATACTTGCACAATGCTTTCTTTCTGCTAGACCAGAAAGAAAGATTTTATAAACATCTTGAAAATGCAGTAAACAGATGGAATAAACTTGAGACCTGTGACAATGCTGAGTTGCAGATCTACTTGGTTCTCCTTAACCTTCAGTTTAAGTGAGTGAAAAATAATCTAGGTCTATTTTATTTAAGCCACCATTCTGGTATTTGTAGCTGATACACTGCCTTGTAAGGCAATTGCTGTTGTTATTTCCATTAACTAGATAAGGAAATTTCATCCTAAAGGGAATTGGCAACTTGGCTGTCACAAAGCTGGTAAATGTCAAAGCCAAATCATTTATCAGCTGTATTGGAATCCAATGCCCAAGCTATTAAACTACATTGCTATACTGCTTCTCAAATACTATTGCACATATATTGCATTTGCATATAAAAATATATAAATTATAGTTGAAAGCAGTTTCATAAGATTAAATTTGTCATGAAGAGATGAGGAGCCATGTATGCCTTTTCTTATTTTGTGAATGTGATCTCAGTAAGCTTCATTTTCCTTGTCTGAAAATGAAATACAAACAATAATCATACAAGCAAGATGGTTACTTCAATGTGATAATACATTGAAAATATTTTGAAGCAGTAAAATACAGTAACACCTGTTTTAGTTTCCTAGTCTGCACAAGCAAATACCATGAAATGGGTTAGGTTAAAGGGGACTTTATTTACTTATAGTTTTGAGGTTAAAAGAGCCCAAATCAAGGCATCATCAAGACAATGCTTTGTGCCTTAAGACTATGGTATTCTGAAGTTGACTGCTGGTGATCATTGATCCTTGGCCTGTCACATGGCAATGCACATGGTGGTCTCTCCTGGCCTCTCCACTCTCTTTAGTTTCTGTTGAGTTTCAGCTTCTGGCTGCTCCCTGAGACATTCTCTTTTTCTCTCTGAATTTTATTCCACTTATAAAGGACTCCAGTAACAGGATTAAGACATATTCTGACTGAGATTAACCAAACCTTCTTAACTGAAGCAATCACATCAAAAAGTCCTAAAATATTGGGTCCACATCCGCAGGAGTGGATTAAAATTAAGAAAATGTTTTCCTAGGATACATATAGCTTCAAACCACCATGCCAACATAAAAATTGAGGTAATATTTATTCATGTATACTTCATTATTTTATATCTATCCAAATTTTTCTATAAATCAATTAATCAATAGATTATTCAGGCAAAAGTAATCTCTATTTCTACAAGCATTTTATCAGTAGTTTTTTCTGGTTACTTTTCCAGTGTTTCTTGTCTCCTTTAATGTAATGCAAGTTCTTGAAGTGGACGATTGTGATTTCACAGTTTTATATCTCCCATGAACTTTTGAATCATAATGTGATACATATAATAGAAGTCCGATAAATTTTGTTGAATGAACATGATGGCATTTTATTCTTTCACAGCCAGCATATATTGTTTTCTATTATATCACATAAAGTATAACATGATGCTTACCTCCAACATTGAATAAAAATACAGTATCAACAAAATACAATGTATCATTCTATAGCATAATGGGAGAAATTCTTCACTTGTTACTCTTACTGAATAAAACAAGCCCGCCAGAAATATCATTTCTGAGTTCATTTCAATTGGCTCAGATTTTTGGAAGAGCTTAAGAGTATAATAAAAAGAAACCTGCCAGGAATCAATAAAGTTTCATTTCTCCCTCCATATTTATATTTTTTTCTTCCCACCTCTCTATCCAACCATCCATGATTCACAGAACACTGAGAACAAAGCTTACCTGAAAGTGTTAAAAAAATCAAGTTGCAACAGAGTTTTCTTTCTTATTGTTAAAATTGTTATTGCTAGAGTGTATTTTTTACTTCAAAATTTTTACATTGTTAATAAAGCGAACCCTACCAAATGTAGCAAATAATTGAACTTTAATTACCCTCAAAATATTGACAAATTGTAAATGTAACACCAGATACTTGATGTGTCTGACTTTTAAATGTGTTACTCCCTTGATGTTTTCATTTTTAAATATGTTACCACCACTTAACAGAAAGAAGAAAATCAAATGAAGCAGAAAGATGGTTCAAATAATTTTTAACTCCTGACAAATTTCTGCAAAGAAGAGAGCATATATCGTCTAAAACCAATGTGTATATAACTAATTCATCACATTTGTTACTTCCCAATGGCAAAGTCAAGAAAAAGATAACAGATTTCTGCACAGATAAGTCCAGGAATCAGTAATAATTTACATTAAATGTTAGTCTAATTCAATGTAACTTAAAAATGACTACTTAAGACATCTCAAGATAATCTTGAAAATATAAATACTATGCATTAAATGCTGCGTACTTCAGTATTATTATTTTATTTATTTCAGTAACAATTCTCTAATATAGGTAAAATGCTGTCACTTTAAATAGGAAGAAATCTGGATTCTGGGACAAAGTTACATGTCTACATGTCTAGGGCTCTTGTAGAGCCTCATAAAATATAAAAGAACCCTGGTTTAATAACCCAAACAATAAACAAAGTCTTCCTTCTATTAGTTAATAATTTTGTAGCCTTAAGCAATCCACCATTTCTCTGTACTAATCTATCTTTTATTTCTCTTAACAAAATAAGTATTTCACCCATTCCTTTCACCCATTCCTATCCCATTCCTATGATATTCAATCAATCAATCAATCAATCAATCAGTATTAATTAAGTGTATCCTGCGTACCAGACCCGGCCCAGTTCTGCAGATTTAGAAATATAAGATGCAAACCCTGCAGTAAGAGGTTGCCACTGTACTAGAAGAGACAAAATTTAGAAGCCTAATTAAAATGCAGGGTAATAAGTGCTGTGATAGTGGCGTGCACTTGGCTCTAATTAGAAAACAAAGAGGGTCCATTTAATTCAGACCCAATATTTTATCTGGAAAAGCTTCCCAGTGGAAATAGCATTTGAACTAAATATTTGTGGTACAATGGCTTCAGGCTAGGATGCAGTCCCTAAAGTAAAATCACTGTTTTTAGTTAGCACTTGGTAAAATTGTCCTTTATCTCCTTAATTTGCTGGGTCAATTAAAATAAATACTTAAAACAACTTGGCTCTTAAAAATGCTCACTTATTGGTGTTGAAACACAGAATAGGCTTTACTGCCCCTTTCTCAGTCATTTGGTTAGGGGGTCATTAGCTAAGAATAATGTTAGCATATGTGTCTTTCTGATGAAGAACTAGTGAATGAATTAGAAGAAGCTCTTTGATACTGAGCCAGTCAAATGTGAGCTATTAAACCATTTGACAATAAAACTTTCCACAGATCCTTCCTCAATAATTATATTCCCGATCCTGCCTTCCACTGAAATTGTGGACCAGACACATGTTCACTAAACTCTCTTATGGAACCCTGTCCTCTGGGGACTAAGTTCCCAAAAGCTCAGGGAGGCTCCTGATAGAATCAATTCTAGGCCTAGCCTCTGAGCAATCTATCTGGAGAGGCTCAGAAATTTCCAAACCATCAATTTCTGGTTCCTTTGTACTTGAGTTCAGTTCTCAGCTTATCCCTTTCTTCATGCGTTTTCTATAAGCTGCAAGGAGAAACCAGGTTGTATCTTCCAAACTTAGCAAATCTCCTCCTTTAAATAACCAAGGTGGTCTTCAAGTTCTGCCTTCCATACAACATCAGAATTCAATTTCACCAAATCCTCTGTCAATTTATAGCAAGGCCTTTTCTCTAGATTCCAATAACATGTACATCATTTCCTTCAAAGGTCTCATCAGAAATACCTTTAATGTCCAAATTACTATAAACAGTCCCAATAAAGCAATCTAGGCTTTTGCTCTCAAGAAACTCACAATTTTTCCATAAATACAATTTGTTTGTAATAGTAGGACCCTACTTACTGGTACCAAAAACTGTTTTGGTTTCCTGGCTGCTAAACACAAGTACAATGCAATGGACTGACTTAAACAGGAATATTTTTGCTCATGAGTTGTTGAGCTTTTTGCTGTTGCTGTTGTTGTTTTGGTAATAACAGTAATCATTGTTTATTACTAGAATTATATTTATTCTGAACTCTATTAACTTTCAATTTTATTTTATTTGCTCTCAGATACACACAATCAAAGAGAATATTTACAACTTAAATTTGGCATTTTTCATCCTCATGACACAGTATGTAAAACTCTTTCCTTTTCCTTTCATGTTTATTTTAAATTTATTTAAATTTTATTTTGAAAGAAGCTTTATATTACATAAACATTACATTGAATATATAGGGGGTTCCCATATTCCTACCCCCTCCCCCCCACACACTTTTCCCCATTAACAATATCTTTCATTAGTTTAGTATATTTGTTACAATTCATGAACACATATTAAAGTATCGCTAACCATTGTAGCAATTCAATGTAATCTATAGATTACATCATGGTTTGCAGTTTGCACTGCAAAATTTTATAGGTATTGACTAAATGTAGAATGGCCTGTATCTGTCATTGGAGGGTCATGCAGACCAATTCCAATGTCCCCAAAATGTCCCATGTTACACATATTCTTCCCTTTTCTTCCCTTCAGATTCTCTGGTGACCACTGCATTTATATCAATGTTACAAGTTCTTCCACTACTATAATAGTAAGTCTACTTCAGTTCATAGTTGCATTCTCCCCTTATGTCTGTTCATTCCTCAGTCTTGAGGATTTGGGGATGATGATGCCCACTGCTGTGTCTTATTGGCAGTTATAGACACTCTCTGTTTTTTGGGATGGGTGTGTCCTTCATCGCCCTTTTGTTAGTTGTCCTGGGTGAGTCTGATGAACTGGAGATTAGGAGTTAGCTGCAATTCTGCTGAGATACAGGGTTAACAGGTATATGAACAGCCTGGAGATCTTAGTCTCTGGGTCACATATTTAATGGATTTAATGCTAATTATAGGTTCAAATAAAAGGGTCATAAGAACCATATGTAGGAAAATTGTAAATGAGTCCAACTCTGACACATTGAGGGAATAGTTTATCATGTGTTCAAAGGTAAGACCCACTGACAAGGTGCTGAATTTCTGGGGTTGTCTATACCCTGCCTATTGTATCTGATGTCTTTAGAGCCTTCAAGAGATGCCCTGTTTGAGGCATGTTTTATTGAGACAGTCAGTGAGATCCTCCTAAAATAAGCATAAGACTAATTGTGGAAAGACTTCTCGACTCACATGGAACTCTCTTAGCTATGAACACTCATTTTTATTTACTATTTCCCCCTTTTGCTCAAGGTCTTTTTCCAAATGTATCACTACTTGACACTTGAAAAAATCCCTCAGTGCCAGGGAGTCTGATGTCTAGGCATCATGTTGCATGCCAGGGGAAAGGTAGTGAGTTTATACGCTGAGTTTGGCTTAGACAAAGGCCACATTTGAGCAACAAGGAGGCTTTCAATTTCACAAGAACCAGCCCAATATCAAGGGCCTGACATATTGGTCTGTCCTTCACTAGGCACCTTCCATGTACTCTAGGGATTCTTGTCATTCTATGAGAAAATGTAGCAGGATTCCACAGGTGGGAATTCAATATTCTGTGAGTTATTGTGTGGGTCTCCACCCACCAAGACAACATCCCATGATCATTTGAAGACATTCATATTCTATAGAGCCACGCCCCAGGTGCACTCCTTTCCATACTTCCCTCCACCACGGACACCCCACATCAGTGATCCTCCCCTGCCACAGTTGTGACTCTTCTGCAATCCAAAACCTCCCCAAAAACAAAGCCAAAAAAATTTTAAATAAAAATAATATAAAATAAAAATAAATAAAATTTTTTACAGTATCTTTCATCCCCACAAGATTTGTTATCTTTTATGTTCACTGACAATTTCTTCTGTATGTGCCTCCAATGTCTTATTTTTTTCAATTTATTTTCAAAGGAGTTTTAGGTTATTACAAAAAAGTCACACAGAAAATATACCCCACCCCTTACTCCTCTTACATTTTCCGCTATTAATAAAATCTTATATATGTATAGTATATTTGTTAAAATTGATGAACAAATATTGAAACATTGCCACTAACCGTGGTCAATGGTTTGCATTATGATTCACAATCTGTCATGTATTTTTTTTAAGATTTATTTTATTTATTTATTCCCCCCCCCCCCCCCACTCCACTGTTTTATACTGTCTGCTCTCTATGTCTTTTTCATTGTGTGCTCATTTATTTATTTATTTATTTTTAGGAGGCACTGGGAACTGAACCCAGGACCTTCCCTATGGGAGGCAGGCACCAAACCACTTGAGGCACCTGTGCTCCCTGCTTGTTGGGTCTCTCGTTGTGTTTCCTCATTGTTTCTCTTCACTGCATCATCTTGTTGCATCAGCTCACTGAACCAGTCCATTGTATCAGCTTGCAGTTTTGTTCATCTTCTTTAGGAAGCACTGGGAACTGAACCTGGGACCTCCCATGTGGTAGGTGGGCACCCAACTGCTTGAGCCACATCTACTTTCCTGTATCGAACCCTTTTATAGGTTCTAACAAAATGCATAATGGCCTATATCTGTCATTGTAAGATCATGCAGAACAATTCCAATGCCCTAAAAATGTCCCAAGCTCCATCCATTCTTTCCTCCCCCTCTCCTTGGAAACCATGGTAACTACTAATTTACAATTTTTGAAGATAAGGTTCATAGTTACACGAATTAATATTGAGGGCTTGACATATTGGTTCACTGTTATTAGGTACAGCCTATGTTCTCAAGAGACACTTGTCCCTCTATTTGAGAACATAGCAGGACTCCCCAGGATGGGAGTTAATATTTTCTTGTTTATTGTGTAGGTATCCACACATTGTGTTAACACCCTATGACAAGATGAACACTCTCATATTCCACAGACGCATGCCCCAGGTGTGTGTTTCATGGTTTTGAGGCTAAGAGAAGTCCAAAATCAAGGTGCCATCTAGTTGATGCTTCCTTCCAGAAGACTGTGGTGTTCTGGGACTGGCTATTGGCAATCCGTGGTTCTTGGCTTTTCTGTTACATAAAATGTACATGGTCAGTTGAACTCCAGCTTCCAGATGCTCCTACTGGCTTTTACTATCTGACTTTTGCTCTGTTTTTAAAGAACTCCAATAATCTGGATTAAAGACCAACCAGATTCATTTGAGCCACACCTTAACTGAAGTAACATCCTGAAGAGATAGTGTTTACAAAGGGTCCACAACCACAGGAATCGATTATATTTAAGAACATGTTTTTCTGGGATACAGAGCTTCAAGCCACCACAGAAGTACACTGTAAAAGTGGAAAGTTGAGACCCTTACTAGTGTGGACCACACCTTAGGCCTCAAAAGGAAGGGACCTTTGGGAATTCTGTGAATTTGTCAACCTTCCCATCTCTCCCTTGGTTCCTCTCACTCAGATTTGCCCTCTCTTTTCCCAGACAAGTCTCTTCATCTGAATCTCCTGCATTTCTGGAAACATACCCTTCACTACTGACAGGTAGAAACCTTATCCCTAAGTTTCTTCATCCTGAGTTCTTCACTCTCCCACACCAGGTCTGCTCTGGTCACTCTGAAGGATCTCCTGGACGTCACTGAAAAGATATGACAAGTGATGTCTGTTTCTCCGCAAGCTTGAAGACCTGCCAGGGACTCCAGAACACTTTCTCTAAGGTCAACATGGATCATCTGCTCAGGTTCTCTCTCTTTACTAGCTCCTTTAAGCAAGATTTCTGTTTAGTTAAGCATATGCAAATTTCCAAAGTCATTAAAAGCCCTTTCATTGAAAAGTGTTAACCAAGAAATAACAAACTGAACTGCAAGGTAACAAAAGGCTTTATTCTGTGCCTTAGAATTGTAATACTGTCTGAAAGCACTGATTCAGGGTGCAACCTGAATTGTGTCCCTTCTTGGCACTTTCAGGCAAGGGTTTTAAAAGAAAAAGATTATATAAGTTATTTGTGATTGGTGGATATCAGGAGTGTTCCAAATGTCATTCAAGTTCCATAGCTTGCTTGATTTCTTATCTTAGGGTTTGTCTGTGATGTCCAGAAGTCCTTAGACTTTGAGAACATTGTTGCTTGACACTTTGCACACTTCTGAGATTTGCATAAAAGTAACTTCCTGAATAGCCTCCAGACTCCATTTTAAATCTCTTAGCCATAGTAAGTCTATTTTGTTTTTTTTTTACAAAACTTAACTTCACGAAATTTTTTCCCTTTGTAGCCAGGCTCACTCCGGTGAGGTAGGGTGGGAGAAACGAGGTGCCATTTCTCTTTAAAAAGCCATATGAGCTAACATTAAAGATAAGACATAGAAGTGGGAGCCAGAACATCATTACTCAGATGTGGGAAACAATGAGTGTACTTGTACAAAATCAGGATGATGTGGGGGATGCTGGGGAAGCAGTGAATAATTCTGCATGATCAGGTGTTAGTGGTATGGAAAATGGTGAAATCAGCGACTAGGAAACACAGATTTGGAGGAAATTTTTATGGAAAAAACAAGGTCATAATTGATCTTTAGGAGTTCAAAGGAAACAATATGGATAGGAAAGTTGAATGTGGAGTGAAAACTAAATGCAGTGAGACTATTAGAATAATCCATATGAAAGAACCCTGAAATATCTTTTCTTCATATTCCCTCCTAAATAGTAAATGCCTTTTTATTGCATAGAAATACCATCAATACGAATGTTGTAGGCAGATTCTGCATAAATTAAAAAACAAAACAGTATGAAAGCATTTTCCATTAACTTTCCCAGAACATCAGGATATAGGTGTTTAATACATTAAAGGAAAAAAAAAAAGAGAGATTATCTGAAATATCTACCTTCATTTTTAGGCAGAATTCTGATCTTAAGAAAATTTGAAGAAAGAATGCTAATCATTTTAGATAAACTTGGTAAAACATAGTTTGAATCCTTGGATTTATCAGATATTAGTACTATCTTAGACTATAATATCTGGTACACAAATATATTTTAGTAAGCTATTATTGAGCTATAAATCTGGTATTCTCTACATTTGTAGAGTTTTAAAATTGCCTAATTTTACAATGCAATGTTAGATAAGAAAATAATAATTTGTTACTTTAACATACTATCCATAATCACTTAATTTAAAACAATCATATAAGGAGTTATTCTTACTCCATTTTAGAGATAAAGAAAGATAAAGAAAATGAAGCTTAGAGAATCTGGGTAAATTTTTCAAGTTAATAGTGGCAGAGTTGAGATTCAAAAAGGGTTTTATCTCCAAACTGTGTTATGATTTAAAAATATATGAGAGGAGTTATTTATCAAAAGTTTCACTGAAGACATAGTAATTCTGAGCTTACTTAACTTAATTCAAAATATCTATTTAGTGGGAGTTCAGAGTCAGGACATAGTTATTGGAACATCATGAAGTCCTTTTAAAGAATTACAAATATTAATAGAATTGCTTTCTTTATAATGTATTTGATTTAGTTCAGAAGAATATTTTACAGTCAAACCAAAAAGGAACCCTTATTTATCTGATCTCACACTGACAAAAGCATAATTTTGTTGCCCCTTCTTGTGCCCAAACTTGCCTTTTATTTAGATCCAGGCAGATTAAGTGAAAAAGAAAAGAACTGTATCTTTCTCCTCTGTCTACTTTGTTCAGGTTCATGACTAAATTACATTAGTAATGCTTTCCCAATTTCCTTTCCTCTCTTAGAACCTTTCATTCTAACATTTTCATCAACTGAAGGAAAGTTCCCTCCTTTTAAGGAAAGCTCTAGGCCAACATTTCCATCATCAAAATCACTCATACCCTGTAATTACATTTACCCACTCATCCTTAGCTATTAAAACCTGGATTCAGGTAAAAATCTAATTAGCACAAATATGTTAATAAATTAATAATTTAATATTGAATTTTAAAAGAGGATAAAAGCCTTAGACCACAAAATAGGATCTCTTACTTATGAAGTTTAGGCCTTAGAAAGGTTGGCCTAGAAATCTCTTTGGAGTACAGAGGGGTACAAAGTAGAGTGAAGACATTGATCTCTTTTAATTCCCTCTAAAATCCCCAATCTATGCAGGTAATTGCATTCCATGAAAGTAAAGGAAGCCCTTTTGAATTTAAGATGATTACATAGACATTCCTACTAAAGAAAACCTCTCTGACATAAAACGCACTTGGTCAATTATGATAATGATACTTTTACTACCTTAACCCACCTTTTCACAAGCAGTCTAGTAAAACACTAGGAAATGAGTGTGAGAAGAAAGTTGCTTCATTGAGGTCATCATAAGAGTAACACAACTTTAGTTTTGGAAACTAAGAAAAGCTTAATTAAAATAAAATGGACCATACTCAGAACCCAGGAGATCTATGAATGTGGGTAAATGGATGATTTTATAGAAGAATTGTAGTGTTTATTCAGGAAAATGTACTTCTTGCATGTAAGACCTCTTTTATGTGCCTTTTCACATCTTCTTGCTTCATCTTTTTGCTCCAGCCATTGCTGGGACACCCAGTTGTACTTAAATGTAGCCTAAGATCACCTAGCTCAGTTTCTCTGAATGTAACTCTGGTTTTGCTATCCTGGGACTTCTTTGCCACCACCATATGGGTTACCTAAAACCAACTACAATTCTAGGGCATGCAGACACTTGGTGAAATGAGGGCGTTCAAGCTCTCTCCAATGCCTTTGATAAATGGGGAACTGAGTGGAGTCAGTGTTCAAAAATCCCTCTTCCATGTCTTGGATAGATATTCTTGAGGCCTATTCATAATTCTTTAGAAGGATCCAAATAGGACTAAGACTGGTGGAAACCAACTCAATGATGTGCTCTTAAATTAGTTTCCCCTAACCTATTTCATATTTATCAGTTCTATTTCTATTCCTGGCCAGGAAATTACCTGCATGCAAGGACTTTTCTCTAGTTCTGAGAAAGTTAGTGGCCGTAATAGGAGTTAATAGATTGTCCTTGACAAGCGGCTTGAAAGAAGACAGTTTAGCAAGGTATTTGGAGGAAAAATTTATGGATAGGCACTACAAATGTGGGCACAAAGTATGAAAATCTTTAATCACAAGTTGATTCCCACCAGAGTATTCCATGCTGGAAGATGCAACAAGTGACCTATGTATAATAATATACATTAGAAAAGGAAATGGACCACAGAGCTTGTTTGGTTGACATCTGAGCTTACAGGCTATAGGTACCCCCAACACTTAAACATCACTTAAACATCTACAAGTGTTCTAAAAATAATAACAATAACATGCTATAATTAATATTTCTCAGTGATGACTGCTTTCATATTCTGTTTAAGGTCATAATTGTTCATACACCTGATGCCAAATTATCTATTTTTAAAATCTAAAATACGATGCCTTTGTGCACTCACCCATGTACACTTGCAGGGTAATAGTCGTTGAATTAGAGAAATATATAAAATAACAGAATTACATGTGAGGAAATATATGCAGGTTATATACAGTTATATACAATATAAATTTCATTGAAGGAAAAGAAGATTATCACAGTGAGATTAGAGAAGATGAATTTCAAACTGGCTTTTGAAGGAAAGGAAGATTCTGGTGTGGCAAGGAGCAAGAAAAAACTTAAAGATACAGAGGAATAGGATTGCCATGTATGGTAGAAAAGAAGAACCAATACTTATTGTACCCCTCCTGTGAGACTGACTGTATTCTCCGCCCTTTCCATGTATTACCCATCACCCTGAGCGCATACCCTTCCCCAATACAAGTCTTACTCTTTGCCTCAACCTTTCCAATTTCAATAAATATTAAATCTGTTCTTGCAATTGCATAGGTCAAATATCGTAGAACTATCAAAAAATTTTGTGTGCTCAGCACTTTTCAGCACCTCCACCACCATCATTCTACTCTAAGCCATGACGACTTCTCTCCTGCACCACTGCTACAGTCTTCTAGCTGATCTTGCTGCACCCTCTGATGCTCTTCTGTAGTCTCTTCTTTCCACAAGCAGCCAGAAGAACAAATACTTAAAATGCTAAAATAGTAATTGTTTTACACAAAGCTCCCTTCCTGACTCAGAACAAGATAAAAATTCCACTCTATGACCTTTCACGGTCTGGCACTTCCCTCCACTATCTTCTCTTATCTAATTTCTGGACATCCTCCCTCTGTTCCAACCAGATTGGCCTCCTTGCTATTCTTTATATATACCAAGAACATTCCTGCCTCAGGACCTTCACACTCACTTCCTGACCACTCTTGTTTTTAAATGCTATTTTTTTCATTTTTTTATTATATATATTTTAAAAGATACATAAATCACACAAAATGTTACAATAAAAAACATACGAGGTTCCCAAATATCTCACTCCCCACACCCCCCATTCCTCCCACATCGACAACTTCTTTCATTAGTGTGGTATATTCATTGCATTTGACGAGTACATTTTAGAGCATTGCTACACAGTATGGATTATAGTGTATGTTGTAGTTTACACTCTCTCCCAGTCCATTCAGTGGGATATGGCAGGATATATAAAGTCCTGCATCTGTCCCTGCAATATCATTCAGGACAACTCCAAGTCCCGAAAATGCCCCAATATCACACCTTTTTCCCTCTCCCTGCCTTCAGCAACTCCCATGGCCACTGTCTCCACATCAACAATATACTTCCTTCCAATGGAAGGTAATAGTAATTCTATAGTAGAATACCAATAAGCCCTCTCTAGTCCATATTTTATTCCTCCATCCTGAAGATCCTGGGATGGCAGTGCCCACTCTGCCTCTAAATTGAGAGGGGGCTTAGATCCCACATGGTTGATGGATGGAATTCTCCTGCTTGCAGTTATAGACTCTCTCAGTTCCCTGAAGTGGTGGCTGACCATCATCACCTCCCTGTTAGCTGACCTGGATAATCCAAAGAACCAGAGAGTAGGTGTTATAACTCTGCTAAGGCTCAGTCCAGAGATTCAAGTCTCCTGAGCAGACACCAACCCTAGCACCAACCACAGGTTCAATAAATGTGACAGAAGAGGAATGCATAGAGAGGTCACATCTGAGTCCAACTCCAGCACACTCAGGAGCACAAATTCCAAAACAGGGCCCACTGATAAAGCACTGAACTCCAGAGCCATCTGTCATAACTGTAAGATGTGGATGTCTCTGAAGCCCTCAGGAGAACCACTACCTGGGGTTATATCTACTTTAGCTGTCTCTGAGATCCTGCTGAGATGTGCATAAGCACTATCCCTGTGATGACCTCCTGACTCATTTTGAAGCCTCTTAGCATATAAACTCATTTGTCTTTACCATTTTCCCCTTTTATTCAAGTTTTTTTCTAGTTGCATCACCAGCCAGTAATCCCTTGGCACCAGGGAGGCTCATCCTTGGGAGTCATGTCCCACGCTGATGTCATGTCTCATACCGAGTTGGGCTTAGAGAGTGGCCACATTCGAGCAACTTGGAGGTTCTCAGGACGTAACTCTTAGGTATCCTGCAGCTCTAGGCCTAGTTGAAAGTTCAAGCACACAGGCTTATAAGCATAGTCATCAGTATCAAGGGCCCATCATTCTTCATTGGTCTTTGCCCTTGCACTTGGGGGATTGTTGCTGCTCCATTGGGGAGTGTGACAAAGTTTTCCAGAATGGGAGCTCAGCACTCCCTCAGTTGTCACGTGAAACTCTAACCCCTATGTCAATACCCAACAAACATCTGAACATATCTATATACCTTATATGCATGCCCTGGAGAACTCCCTCCAACCCATGCATCCCCCATCAATGACAACCCACATCAGTGCTCCTCCCCTGCCATAGTTGAACCCCTCTGTGATCTAAAACTTCTTCAAAAATGAAGTCTAATATATTGTCAAATTCAATTAATAGGAAAATTAAATAGTAATGATAGTTCAAAGATTAGAAATAGAATATATAATAATTTAGAAAAATGAAAATAAAGTAAATAAATAAATTGGGGTATTTAAAAAATGAAAAATATCATAAATTTTTTTTTGATGTTTTGTCTTTCATCACTGTAATAGGTATTGCCCTGTATCTTCCTCAGTGTCTATATCCTTTTTTTTTTTTTTTTGCCTTCAAAAAAGTTTTAGGTCACAGTAAAGTCACATATAGAATATAGGAAATGCCCATATACCAAATGTCAAACTCTCTTCCCCCTTCCCCAGCAATGATCTTTTTACATGTGGATGTTACATCTGTTGCAACTTATGTACAGATACTGAAACATAGCTATTAACCGTGGCTCCATTATGGTTTACATCATGGTTTACATTTTAGACTCTATATATATATAAATTTTTGGTTGCATTATGGTTTATATTATGGCTTACATTTTAGACTATACACCTTTATAAATTTTGGGTGATATTTAACAAGGCCTGTATTCATCATTGCAGAATCATGCAGAACACTTCCATTGCCCCCCAGTTACCCCCTCTTCCAACTATTCTATTCCTCTCTCCCCCTCCCCTTAAGAGTCCACAGTGACAACCAAGCTTCACTGCTTGAAGGACAAGATTCATAGATAATTGCAACAATGCTGATGGCTTGACACACTAATCTGTCCTCCCCCTTTGGGAGCCACCCATGATCTGTTTGAGAACATCAGACCTTCCCAGGATGGGGATATAACACCTTCCCACTCATTGTAATGGGTCTCCACCCACTGATATAACATGCTATGACATTATGAGCACTTGCACACTCCCTAGAAGCCTGCCCCAGGTGCACCCTGTGCCAGATGACCCTATCAAACACCTTAAACCAGTAACCCTTCCTTATTATATTTTATAGAGTTTTTCAACATTATACTTTCAACCGCATACCTGACAATCTCCAGTGTTCACTTGCTCCCCCCAACCCTCTGCCAATTGAACCGTCTGACCCATCCTTCCAATCCAGACCCCATTAGTATTCCTATGCCCCCATCTTATCCCTTCACTATGTGCCTCCACCCTAGCATAGATTTTTCCTGTATGGGTGTTGGCTCACAACCTTCCTCTCACCCCCTATTTCCAATAGCCTATCTTCCAGTCTCTAGCATACTGAGACAGCTTTATATGTTTAATTCATATCAGAGAGGTCATGTAGTATTTGTCCCTCAATGCCTGGCTTGCTTCACTCAACATAAGGTTCTCAAGATCCGTCCATGTTACCCCATGTGTCAGTACTGTATTCCTTCTTACAGCTGAGTAGTATTCCATTGTATGTATATACCACATTTTGTTTATCCATTCATCTGTTGGCGGGCATTTGGGTTGATTCCAACTTTTGACAATAGTGAATTATGCCACTATGAACACTGGTATGCATATATCAGTTCATGTCCTTTTTTTTTCAGTTCTTCTGGGTATACACCCAGCAGTAGAATTGCTGGGTCATATGGCAAATCTATAACTAGTTTTTTGAGGAACCACCAAGCTGTCCTACAGAATGGCTGGATCCTTCAACATTCCCACCAGCAGTGGATGAGGGTTCCCATTCCTCCACATCCTCTCCAACACTTGTCATCCTGTTTTTTAAATAGCCACCAGTCTAATGGGTGTAAGATGATACACCCATTGTACCACTGTATCTCACTATAGTTATAATTTGCATTTACATAATAGCTAGTGACTAGTGACATTGAGCATCATTTCATGTGCTTTTTAGCCATTTGTATTTCTTCTTCAAATCTTTCAAATCTGTTTGTTCAAATCTCTTGCCCATTTTTTAAATGGGTTGTTTGTCTTTTTATTTTCAATGTAGGATTTCTTTATATATGCTGGATATTAGGCTCCTATCAGATAGATGGTTTCCAAGTATTTTCTCCCCTTGGGTAAGATGTCTTTTCACTTTCTTAATAAACTCCTTTGAGGTGCAAAAGACTTTAATTTCGAGGAGGTCCCATTTACCTATTTTTTCTTTTGCTGCTCATGTTTGAGTATGAAGTTCATGAAGCCTTTTCCTATTACAAGTTCCTGTAGATGCTTCCCTATATTATCTTCCAAGGTCTTTATTGTCTTGTCTCTTATATTTAGATCTTTGATCCATCTTGAGTTGATTCTTATATAAGGTGTGAGATTCTTTTGCATATCGATATCCAATTCTCCAAACACCATTTGTTGAAGAGGCCATTCTCTCCCAGTTGAGTGGGCTTGGTGGCTTTGTCAAATATCAGATGACTCTATATGTGAGAGATCTATATCAGAACTCTCAGTTAGGTTCCATTGGTCAGTATGTCTATCCTTGTGTCAATACCATGCTGTTTTGGCCACTATAGCTTTATAGTATGTTTTAAAGTCAGGTAGTGTGATTCCTCTGATTTCATTTTTTCTTTTTCAATATGTCTTTGGTTATTCAGAGCCTCTTTCCCTTCCAAATAAATTTCATAGGTAGTTTTTCCAGTTCATTAAAAATGCTGTGTTGATTTTTATAGGGATTGCATTAAATCTGTAGTTCAGTTTGGATGGGATAGACATCATAATGATATTTAGTCTTCCTATCCATGAACAGGGAATATTCTTCCATTTATTTAAGTCTTCTTTGATTTCCTTTAACAGTGTTGTATAGTTTTCTGTGTATAAGTCTTTTACATCTATACTTAAATTTATTCCTAGGTATTTGATTTTTTAATTTACTATTGTAAACATTATTTTTCTTGATTTCCTCCTCAAATTGTTCATTACTGGTGTAGAAAAATGCTATTGATTTTTGCACCTTGGTTTTATAACCTGTGATTACTGAATGCATTTATAAGTTCTACAAGCTTTGTTGTAGATTTTTCAGGGCTTTTTATGTATAGGATCGTGTCATCCACAAATAGTGAAATTTTAACTTATTCCTTTCCAGTTTGGATGCCTTTTTATCTGTTTCTTGCCTCATGCTTGAGAAAATATTTCTAACACCATGTTAAATAGGAGGGGTGATAGTGGGCATCCTTGTCTTGTTCCTCATCTTAGAGGGAAAGATTTTAGGATTTCACCGTTGTAAATGATGTTAGTTGTGGGTTTTCATATATAACTGTTATCATGCTCAGAAAGTTTCCTTCTAATCCTATCTTTTGCAGTGTGTTTTTATCAGGAAAGGATGCTGAATTTTGTCAAATGCTTTTTCTGCATTTATAGATATAATCATGTGAATTTTTTCCTTCGATCTGTTTATATAGTGTATTACATTAACTGATTTTCTTATGTTGAATCATCCTTGCATACCAGGGGAGGAAACCCACTTGGTCTTGGTGTATAATTCATTTGATGTATTGTTGAACATGATTACCAAGAATTTTGTTGAGGATTTTGCATCTAAGTTCATTAGAGAGAATGGTCTGTAATTTTCCTTTCTTGTGGTGTCTTTGTTTGGCTTTGGTTTTAGGATAATGTTGGCATCATAGAATGAGTTAGGCAATGTTCCTTCTATTTCAATTTTTTGGAAGAGTTTAAGCAAGATTGGTGTTAGTTCTTTCCAGAATGTTTGGTAGAATTCACTTGTGAAGCCATCAGGTCCAGGGCTCTTCTTAGCTGGGAAGTATTTAATGACATTCTATTTCTTTACTTGTGATTGGTTTGTTGAGATCATCAATTTCTTCTTTCATCAATGTAGGATGCTTATGTGTTTCTAGGAATTTGTCCATTCCCTCTAAATTATCCTTCTTGTTGGCATATAGTTTTTCAAGGTATCCTCTTATAGTACTTTTTATTTCTATGGGATCAGTGGTGATATCCCCTTTCTCATTTATTATTTTGTGTATTTGTATCTTCTCTCTTTCTTTTGTTAGTCTAGTTAAAGGTTTGTAAATTTTATTGATCTTCTCAAGGAACCAGCTTTTTGTTTCATTTATTTTTTCAAGTGCTTTCTTATTTTATATTTCATTTAGTTCTGCTCTATTTTTTTTCTTTCTTTCTTTCTTCTTCCTTTGGGGTTAGTTAGTTGTTTTTTTACTAAATCCTCTAAGTGTGAAGTTAAGTCTTCAGTTTTAGCACTTTCTTCTTTTTTGATGTATGAATTTATGGCTCTGAATTTTCCTCTCAGTACAGCTTTTGCTGCATCCCATAAGTTTTGATATGTTGTGCTGTCATTTACATTACTTTCAAGGTAGTTACTGATTTCTTTTGAGATTTCCTCCTTGACCCATAGTTTGTCTGAGACTATGCTGAACTTCCATATATTTTTGCCTAATCTGGTTCTCTGTCCCTTGTTGATTTCCAGTTTCATTCCACTGTGGTCAGAGAAATTATTTTGTAAGATTTTAATCTTTCTGAATTCATTGAGACTTTCTCTGTGGCCTAGCATGTGGTCTATCTTGGACAATGATCCATGTGTGCTCAAGAGGAATGCATATCCTGCTGTATTTGGGTGTAATGTTCTGTATATCTATTAGATGCAGATCCTCTAATATATTGTTCAAAGTCTTTGTTTCTTTATTGATTCTCTGTTGAGATGTTCATCTAATGGTGATAATGGTGTATTAAAGTACCCTACTATAATTGTAGAGGCATCTATTCCTCCACTTATTTTTTCCAGTGCTTGCCTCACATATTTTGAGGCACCTGGGTTAGGTGCATAAATGTTTATGATTGTTTTTCCTTCTTGAAAGATTACACTCCTTTTACTAATGTGTAGTGTCCATCTTTGTCTCTCACAATAGTTTTGCATTTAAAGTCTATTTTGTCCAATATTAGTATAGCTACTCCCACCCTTTTTGGTTATTGTTTGTTTGTAAGATTGTTTTCCAGCCATTCACTTTCAACCTCCTTGAATCCCTGGGTCTAATCTGGGTTTCTCGTAGACAGCATATGGGTGGGCCATATTTCCTTATCCATTCTGCCAGTCTGTGTCTCTTGACGGGTGAGTTTAATCTATTAACATTCAGTGTTGTTACTCTCAAGGGATTACTTACATTAGCCATATTTTCTTTGGATTTGTGTATGTTGTGTGTTGTTCTTATTTCTCTTTTTGTCATTTTAGTTGTTTTACACTCTCCTCCAACTCTGTCTCTGCTTTTTTTTCTTTCCTCCTGCAGAATTCCCTTTAGTATTTTTCAAAGGGCAGGTTTCTTATTGGCATACTCTCTTAGTTTCTGTTTATCTGTGAATATTTTGAACTCTCCATCATTTTTGAATGCCAGCTTTGCTGGATAGATAATTCTTGGCTGGAAGTTTTTTGGTTTTTTTTCTTTTACTACTTTAACTATGTCATACTTCTGCATTCTTGCCTACATGGTTTCAGATGAGAAATCAGCACTTAATCTTGTTAAGCTTTCTTGTATGTGATGGTTCTCTTTTCTCTTGCTGCCTTCAATATTTTCTCTTTGTCTTAAGCATTGGATAATTTGACAAGTATATGTCTTGGGGTAGGTCTGTTGGGATTTACATTATTTGGGGTGCACTGTGCTTCCTGGACATGTACACCCATCTCCTTCAATAGGTTTGGAAAGTTTTCAGCCATTATTTCCTCCAACTCCCCTTCTGTCCCCTTTCCCTTCTTTTCTCCTGGGATGCATATAATGCATATGTTTGTGTGTTTTGTATTGTCATTCAAATCCCTAAGTTCCTGCTGGAATTTTTCTATCTTTTTATTTATCAGTTATACTATCTGTTTGATTTCAGATATACTGTATTTCACATCACTAATTCTTTCCTCTGCTTCTTCAAATCTGTTTGCTGAGAGTGTATTTTTGATTTCTTGGATTGTGCCTTTTATCGCCATCACATCCATTATCTTTTTGTGTGTGTTTACAATTTCTTCGGTATGCTCTCCATGTGTTTTCTTAATATCCATAATCATTTCCTTCACTTTATTAATTTGGTCCATGATATTTGTTTTGAGAGCTTTAATTAGTTGTTTGATGTTCTTCTCCTCTTCCTTGTTTTTAGTTTGTTCATTATATTGTGTCATGTCTTCCTGATTATTGGTATGGTTTGTAATTTTTTATTGCTGTCTGGTCATCATCTTATCTTGATGGATTTGTTCAGTTGATTAGCTTCTTCGTCCAGTCTTGTGTTTTATTTAGGTGCTGTTTTTGTGTGTATGTTAAGTTTTCTCTTTGATAAATGTTCTTATTATATTTCCTTGTTATATAAGTTCCCTTAAAGCAAAAAAGAGTAGGGCATGGAAAAGCAAAAGAGGTTAGAAAAGAAAAAGTATATTAGTAGTATTGATAGTAAATGTTAGCAGTAAGACCTAGGAGAATGTATATTAAGCTCATATAAGCAGTGTAGTACTATTAAAAAAAAAAAAGTGGAGTACCTACAATGAGATGGGAAACTGAATATGGAGAAGAATGTAGTATGATTTAAAAGGTCAGTATGATCAGGAGAGAGGGAAAGAGAAAAGAAAGGACAATACCATGAAGAGTTAATAAAAGATAGAAAACAGGATAGAACCTCGTGTTAGAAATAAAATGCCAGAAATATTGGGGGCTAAACAAGGAGATGTGGAATGTAAGAACAACAACAGAAGGTGGAAGATAGAAGGATGTAGGAAGGAAAAGAGATAGCATTGGTAGCCAAAATCAGTACACACAGAAAGGAGGAAATCACGGACAAGGAAGCACAGCAAACAAGAAACAAGCCAGCAGTACCTAATAGAAAAAAAGAAAAAAAGGGGCAGGGGTGGGGTAATAAAGAGGAAGGAAAGGGAAGAAAATAAACAAAAAACAGACAAGTCCACAAGCAAGGTGTCAAGCAAACATTAAGAAAAACCATATTTCCCTCTTACACCCCTGTGGAGCTTGTCATGTTGCTGGTGTTTATCAATCAATTACCCTGCAGCTCTCTCACTGCAGATTTTGAAGTGTGTTTTAGTGAGTAAACTAAGTTAAATTATGTAACAAAAGTAATTTTTAATTTTATTTTAGGAAAAATAGAGACCCAAGGGAAACTAATACAATGATAATGTCTATGTTTTCCCTGTCTCAAAGTATCAGCTAACTGATTAATATCCTAGTGGGTCACTGCTTTAAGAGGAGCTGGGAACTGAACCAGGACCTTGTACATTCAAGGCTGAAACTCCTCCACTGAGCCAAACCCTCCTTCCAGGTCAACCTGCTCCTCAAAAAGAGTTCCCTTCCCAGGGCAGGACTGACTCTTTGCAATTGAGCAAACTAATTAGGAATTTGTCCTTCTCCCTTTGTCCGTTCCTCACTTCCCTCTCTCCCAGTGCAGCAGGAAGCACATATGAGAGCTCCCCTCTGAGATTCAAATGGGACCCTGGTGAATCAACTCGCCACAGAAAATAATGACTCTCAGTCTCTTTGAGAGAGAGTATCCACCCCTTGTCGGGAACCCTAAATATGCTCTTGGAAGCCTACAAAGCATTTCCTATTGTCCCCCTCCCTTAGGTTTGTTGCACAGGACTAGTTAGTTGCCTGACTCCACCTTCCCCCAGACCAATTTTCCCTATCCCAGAGCATTTAGGTAAATCAGGCTACCTCAGCCGATTCACATCTCAATTCTTCCTGGTTCCTCCTCAAGCCAGCTGGTATGCTCCTCAAAGTTCAAAAAGGGGGGTCCAGGCAATTGAATCCACACTCATCAGATCCCTCTGCACTATTCACCAATGCCCTCCCACTCTCAGAGTTTGTCCAAGACTGGCAGGGTTCAGGGAACACCTGGGTTCAGGGTTCAGGAAATACTGGGTTTGGGGAATGCAGGTTTGGGGAACATGGGGTTCGGAGAATGCCGCTGTATGAATGGCTGGGCTCAGGGAATGCCACGGCTAGGGTACCTGCCCTAAAGGAGGGGCATGGCCTTCCCACAGCTCCAGCTACAAGTGCCAGAAACCTGTAGTTTTACCTTGAGCAATATTCTTTTTGTCTCACTCTCTCCAGATTGATATCCAGAAGTCTCCTGCTTTGTGGGTTCCCAAAACAACTCACTCAGATAGGATTTTGTTCCCACTCAGCCATTTTTTTTCGCAGGAGAGATGATGTGGGTACACTTATTCCAATGCCATCTTGCCCTGCCTCTCTTCAAAAATGCTCTTCACAATATGTGAACCATATGACTTTTTTTTTCCACTTTATTTAGATCTCAGCTCAAATATCACTTCCTGAAAGAGGTTTTCATGATAATAATCAAAACCAAAAAAAGCAGTCACATTTACTTCCTTTTTAAAAAAGTAACTTTATTTCTAATTTAAAAAAATAACAGAAAATGACAGCTCAATAAATGAAAGAAACATTACACCTAAAAAGCTCTGTCCAGGCACTTTTATCTCATCTAATTCCAACTGGTAACTTACTTGATCCTTTAGCATTCAGAAAGATACACAGGTAAACACAGATTAGTTAAATGACATAGTCAACATCTCCTTATTAATGAAAAATTAGAGAGAAAAAAATGCTTAATCATATTCATAACTGTGATGGTTAGGCTAATGTGTCAACTCAGCCAGGTAATTGCATCTAGTTGTTAGGTCAAGCAAGAACTGAGCTAATTGTAATACAAAAACATTTATGGACTTCAGTCATAACTGAGTTTACTGCACAGATGGGTGATTACATTTATGATCAACCAGGGAGATTGCCATCAGCAAAGAATGATGTTTTATCCTATAGTTGAATGCCTTAAAAGGGGAAGTGATTTTAGCATTTGGAGAGAATTTCCAAGCTTGTCTATGGACAGCCAACGTCTCCCAGGAACTCACAGAGAACCTTATCGAACTTTCATCAGAGCTCCTGCTTTGCTGCTTGTACTTTGGGTGTAAGGTCAAACCACCACCAACCACAAGATCTTGAAGATGTTTCTCTAAATTTCCTTTTAGGAGAATTATTGTTCTACTTTTTGTATCTATTCCATGATCCATTTTGAATTAATTTTTGTGTGTGAGGTAAGGATCATCATTCGTTCTTTAAGATGTGGATAACCACTATTCAAGGCATCACTTGTTGACTAGACTGTTCTGACCCACCTGTGAGGGTTTGATTGACTTGTCAAAAATGACTTGATTGTAGACGTGAGAGTGTCTTTCTGAACTCTTGATTTGATTCCATTGGTCAATCTGTCCATTTTATTATAGTACCATGCTATTTTTTACTGCTATAGCTAGATAATATGCTTTAAATTCTGGAAGTGAGAGCCCTTAAACTTTGCTATTCTTTTTTTAACAAATCAATTTTATTGATACATACTAATAAAGCATTAATCCATCCAAAATTTACAATCAATGGTATTTGGTGAAATCACATATTTGTGCATTCATCATTTTAATCATTCTTAGAGTACTTTCATTATTCCATTAATAATAATAATAAACAAACTCATCATCTCTTAATCTTTCTATGCTTCCCCTGCTATAAGTAGCTGCTATTTTTTCCTTCTCTCTTGTATATTTGCATTTATATTTTGTAAAAACATCTTGTAAAAATAGTCTTATATGCAATTCATATTCTTGTTTTACTTGAGGTTTTACTATATTATACATCCCCATATTATTGTTTCTAGCTTTCCTTCTAGTAATATACATGACCTTAGACTTTCCCTTTCAACCACTTTCATACCCATATAATAGCTCTGCTAGTTAGCAACACTATGATACTGCTTTCACCATTTCACCATTTCTGTTCATTACCACAGATTTTATAAACAACCCTTTTACCAATTCTGCACAGATTAAACCTCAGCTTTCCATTCTCCACCCTCCTTCTATTTTCTGGTAAACTGTATTTTAATTATTAACTCCATGAGTTTATACAATATACTTAGTTCACAATAGTGCAATCATATGGTATTCGTCCTTTTGTTTCTGACTTGCTTACCTGAATATAGTGTCCTCCAGGTTCATCCATGCTGTCATATGCTTCATGACTTCATTTCTTCTTACCACTGCATAATATTCCATTGTGTGTATACTCGGCAGTTTGTTTATCCATTTGTTGGTTAATGGACATCTGGATTGTTTCCAACTTTTGACACTCTTGACCAATGCCATTGTGAACATTGGTCTGCAGATGTCTTTTCATGCCTTGTTCTCAGTTCTTCTGGGTATGTACCTAGTAATGGTATTGCCAGGTCATATGGCAAGTTTATATTCAACCTTCTTAGGAACTGCCAAGCAGTCCTACACAGTGGCTGTACCACTCTGTATTCCCACCAACAGTGAATAAGTGTTCCTATTTCTCCACATCCTCTCCAGCATTTGAAGTTCTCTGACTTTTTTAATGTGACCAGTCTAATAGGTGTGAAATAATATCTCATTGTAGTTTTGATTTGCATTTCCCTAATCTTTAAAGATGTTAAACTTTTTTTTATGTTTTTCTTTGCCATTTGTATTTCTTCTCAGGACAATTGTCTTTTCAAGTCCTTGATCCATTTTGAGATAATTTTTGTATAAGGTGTGAAATAGGGGTCTTCCCCTTTCTTTATTTTGGATAAGGATACCCAGTTCTTCCAGCACCATTCATTGAATAGACTCTTCTGGTTCAGCTGGGAGGGCTGGACTGCCTTGCCAAAAATCACTTGATTGCAGATGTGAGGGGCTATTTCTGAGTTATTGATTTGGTTCCATTAGTCAATGTGTCTGTCTTTATGCCAGTACCATACTATTTTTTCTTTTACCACTTTACTAAGTAATGTGCTTTAAAGTCAGGAAGTGAGAGTCCTCCAACTTTGTTCTTCATTTTTAAGAACTTTTTGGATATTCAGGACCCTTTACCCTTCCAAATAAACTATGTAATTGGCTTTTCCATTCTTCAAAAAGGGCTGTTGGATTTTTACTGGGATTCCATTGAATTTGTAAATCAATTTGGGTAGAATTGACATCCTAACAATTTTCCTGTCCATGAACACACAATGTCCTTCTGCTTATTTAAATCTTCAGTTTCCTTTAACAATGTTTTATGGTTTTATGAATACAAGTCCTTTATAACCTTGGTTAAGTTTATTCCTAAATATTTTATTGTTTTAGTTGCTATTATAACTGGATTTTTTTTCTGATTTCTTTCTCAGATTGCACATCAGTAATGCATAGAGTAGTGTATCATTTTGAGAAAGCTTCCTTCACTTTCTATCTTAGAAGCGTTTTTATCAAGAAAGGATGCTGCATTTTGTCAAATGTCTTTTCTGCATCTATTGAAATGATCGTGTTCTTTTTCTTCTTCAATGTATTAATGTGCTGTATTACAGTAATTTATTATCTTATGTTGGACCACCCTTGTATACCTGGTACAAAGCCCACTTCAAAGTGATGTCTAATTTTTTAAATCTGTTTTTGAATTCAGTTAGCAAGTATTTTGTTGAGGATTTTTGCATTCATATTCATTAAATAAATTGGTCTGTAATTTTCTTTTTTCACTATATCTTTGTATGGCTTTGGCATTAGGATGATGTTAAGCATCACAGATTAAGTTTGGTATTTTTCCTTTCTGTTCAATTTTTTGGAAGAGTTTGTGAAAGATCAGTCTTAGATCTTCTTTAAATGATTGACAGAATTCACCTGTGAAGCCTCCTGGTCCTGGGCTTTTCATTTTGGGGAGGCCTGTGATGACTGTTTCAATTTCCTTACTTGTGATTGGTATACTGACATCTTCTGTTTCTTTTAGGGTCAGTGTGGTTTGTTCACATTTCCAGAAATTTTTCCATTTCATTAATATTGTCTAGTTTTTTGGCATACATTTGTTCATAGAATCTTCTTATGATCTCTTTTATTTCTGCTGTGTCAGTAGTAATGTCACCCTTCTTATTTCTGATATTATTTATTTGCATCTGCTCTCTTTTTAGCTTTGTTAAATCTAGCTAAGAGTTTACCTACTTTGTTGGTCTTCCTTAAGAACCAACTTTTAGTTCTATTGGTTTTCTCTACTTTTTCATTCTCCATTTAATTTATTTCTTCTCTAATCTTTAATATATCTTTCCTTCTGATTGCTTTGGGATTGGTTTTTCATTCTTTTTATAGTTCCTCCAGGTATGCAATTTGGTTTTTGATTTTAGCTCTTTTTCCTTTTTAACATAAGCATTTAGGGGTATAAGTTTCCCTCCCAGCAAAGCCTTTGCTGTATCCTATAAGTTTTGATATATTGTGTTCTAATTTTCATTTGTCTTGAGTGATTTCCCTTGCAATTTCTTCTTTGACACACTGATTATTTACAAGTGTATTATTTAATCTCTCTATATTTGTGACTTTTCTCTTTTTTTGACTGTTACTAATTTCCAACTTTATTCCACTATGATCAGAGAAAGAAGGACAACATACCCCAAACAGAGTAAATCTGAATAGACCTACTCCAAGACATCGACTATTCATAACACCAATTGCCAGAGATAAAGAGAGGATACAGAAAGAAGCAATAGTAAAGCAATGTTTTTCTTAAAAGAAAGGCTCAATAAGGCTAAATGTTGATCTCTCATAAAAAAACTGTAAAGGCAAGAAGGCAGTGGTACAATATATAAGGTACTGAAAGAGAAAAATGCAAGCCAGGAATGCTTTATCTGACAAAACTATCCTTCAAAAATGGAGGCAAGTTTAAAGTCTTTACAAACATGTTACCAAGAGACCAAATCTATAAGAGATATTAAAAGATGTGTTACAACCTGAAAGGAAAAGATGAGGATGAGAGCCCTGGAGGTATAAGAAATCAGAAGGGTTAAAGACAGAAGTAGTAAGACATGACAACAAAAAGCCAAGGGATAAAATGGATAAAGTAGCACCTTTAGAGTATTAACACCAAATGTTAATGCTTCCTTTTTTTAAAAACCTCACTTTATCTTTAGAGTATTTATTATCACCTTGAATGCTATGAATTAATATGCTTAATTTCTACCTTTTCCCACTAAAATGTCAGCCCCATGAGAGGAGGGATTTGATCTATGTTTCTCATTGCTATATTCCAAGGCCTAGAACAGACTTGGCACATAGGAGGTAGTTTATGTATATTGAATGAATAAATGAATTTATATCATTAATACTTACAAAACTCTATAAGATAGCTTACATTTCACATTGTATAAAAGGAAATTGTACTCTTATATTAAGTAGTTTGCACACCATCTATTGCTAATAATAGTTTGTAATGCAAATTTATACTCAGACTTCAAAGTTTTCTTTTTAGTGACCATTTATACTGCCTTTCCAGAATGGGACTGTAAGAAAAGGAGGTATAAATGAGCATAATTTGCATATTATGGAGTAGTATTAAGTATGATTTGATAAATTGTATTTTCATACTAGCACATAACAAAATCTTCACACTTAAATCCTTCATTTATTCATGCTTGACTCAGGAGTTAAAGGAAGTTTATTCCAACCTATAATTCTAAATTTAAAAGGAAAATGAAGTTAATTATTGCTAATGTTTTGAATGCCATGTATTTTATTATTTTATTACAATACCATAAAATAATATCTTGAAACATATCACCATTTAAAAAAACTCATATTTAAGTGCTATTTGAAATGTTTGCAATTGTCCCTAGAAAAAAATATGTAGCAATAAAAGACCAAATTGGTACCAGAAAAAACAACACTTGGAAACGTCATTTAGGAACTCTTCTTTGCTGATGACTATAATCTGGAAGTGCATGTAAGAAATTATGATGGTTTACAGAGTCAGCATCCCATGCTTCAAAATTATGTCAACTAGTCTAATGAAGACTGAGGACATAATCTCATTATCTATATGAAACTACATTAGGAATACAGACTACAGTCATATCTACATATTTAATACTGAAAGTTACCCCTAAATTACATTACTTTAGCTATAATACGTCTTCTGAATATGCCAGCATGTATTTGGTGGTGCAAAAATGGCAAGTTTGTTTGATTTTTAATCCTCAATCATATGTGAGGTAAAACAATAAAATTTTAGAAAACTTATATGCTAGCTTCACTTACGCCAATAATTGTTTCTAGGGAAAAAGTTTTTTCTTGTCAATATTTTCATTTGTAAAGTAAGATAATTTAATTAATTGTATTCACTTTTTGTCCTGATCTCATGTTCTAGTCCTACCTAGACTCTAAATACCTGATTTATTTCTTTGAAATGGCTTTATATACCATCCTTCACTCTCAAATTTTTATAACTAAGTAACTTCTTTCTAACTATTTCTAAAATATTAGCTTTGTCTCTCTGAACAGATGATAAGCTTCACTGGGGTTTAAATTCTGTTTTATCCTTCTTTATAAATTCAACAGCACAGAGTTGTTGTGAAATTCATGTAGTATTAAACTTAAAGTTTAAATATATGAACATTAGATTTTTTAGCTTCCATCATATGGGGAAGTGATTTAATCAGCAACTATGGAAGGAGGCAAAATATATCTTGATCAGGTTGTAATAAGATGATATTACATACCTAAAGAATAGATATATCAGTAGAAAGATTAGCTTTCAGGAAAACAAAACAAAACCAATATGGCCCCCATTATCCAAGAACAAGGCAGGTGACTCATTCAATATTTTGTGATATATAAATTGTATCATACTTGTTTCAAGATTCAATATATAAAAAGATTGAAAGTCATGATTTTCACATTTATAAAAAGAAAATGATGTACAAACTGAAAATCAATATCTTAGGCACATTGGGGAACTGAGATCATAGGGACAGGCAAATCCGGAGAGTAACAACAGAGGTCTGCTTCCATAAAGCAGAAACAGCTGGAGCAATTAGCTGATAGGAACACTTGAAGGTAATTTTGACAGGATCTTAGAGATTGAATTTGGATATGCATGGGAGTGAGAAACTCCTGGGGGCCACAGTCTTATGGTAAGTCCCAACACACCTTTGTAGGTTTATCTCTAAGAACTCTATCAAGTTCTCACAGTGAAGAGTCAAGAAAGATCACCTTGAGGCTCTAGAAGAAGGTGAAGAGTAACCATTATGAAATAAGGCTGGAGTGTCTTCCCTAACAAAAACAAATTCTTCAGGGACAGTGCTTTACCCAGGAGAAGAGCATTTCTTAGACTCCAAGCCCCTCTGGTCTTCCTGTATCACCTAAGAGGAAGGGTGGAGAACTAACAAACATTTGTAAAGGTCACAGTCCAGAGACACAGACCCACTAAAATACTGAGATATCATCATAAGATTACAGAACACATTGTCCTCCCCACATTTTAACACCACCACATTGTATTGTAGCAGAACTCTAGTGTAATAGTAGAGTATAGCTGAAAAGACTATAAAGATGCAGACTATCTAAGGGGGCTTTCTTAGGAGACAAAAACAAGGACACTGAAGGAATTTGAAGTCTCTGGCACCAATACCTATGTAAAACATTTAGCATACCCCAACTCCTATTTAGATTAACTTACATCCTCACATCAAGGGCCAATTTACTTCAATTTTTCTTATCTGATATATCATGTCTGGCCTTCAAAGAAACATTATGAAGCATGCTAAAGACAAGAAACAACTTCTGAAGAGACAAAATAAACATTAGAATTAGATACAGATATGATTCCAACTTCAGATTTACCAGATGGTAAATTTTAAATAACTATGATTAATATGTTAAGGGCTTCAATAGAAAAAGTACCATGCAAGAAGAGATGGGTTATATAATTAAAGAGATGAAACTCTAAGAAATAATCAAAAGGAAATGCTAGAATAATTAAATCTAAAGCATAAATGAATAATACCTTTGATAAATTCATCAGTAGACTGGACATGCCAGGCAAAGAATCAATGAGCTTGAAGACAGCTGAATAGAAACTCTCCAGACTGAAACACAAAGAGAAAAAGAATTATATAAAAAGAACAGAATATCTAAGAAGAGTGGGACAAATTACAAAGGTATAATATATGTGTAGTTGGAAAAAGAAGGCAAAGGAAGAGAGAACAGGCAGAAGAAATATTTGAAGTAATAATGGCCAAGAATTTTCCAAAATTAATGACAGATACCAAACCACTCACCCAAGCTCAGCAATCACCAACCAATTCAAATTGCAAAATACCAAAAACAAATAGTATTATACTATTTTAATAAAACTCATTATGATCTAAAGTGAACTTTTCAGGCTTTATTTTCAGCAACAGTACGTTTTCTTGCCATTAAATCTTATGCAGAATCCCAATATGTAAACCAGATAAAAATTATAAGAGTTACAGTTGTCTAAAGGAAGTTGATATGGAGAGTATAGAGCACTGTTGACTCTTCATCTTCACATACACTCTTATTCTAGAACAGCTTTGCTCAATAAATACACAATGCAAGCCACATATGCAATTTTAAATTTCTTACCACATTTTAAAAAGTAAAAAGGTATAGGTGAAATTCATTTTATTGTTACATTTTATTTACCCAAACATATAAAAAATAATATCCTTTCAACATCTAACCAACATAAAGATTATTCATTATGTATTTCAAAATTTTTTTAAGGTCTTCAAATTCCGTGTGTATTGTATACTTCCATCTCAATTCAGATGCTAAATTTTTAGGGGAAATATTTGATCTGAATAAAGATTTTAGAAAAATTACAATTAAAGAAATCAATTCACATACCAATGTTTTTCTAAACATTCTTACAAGTTTTCCAGTAATTGAATAAGTATCAGATGTTAAATTTAAATTAATAAAAATTAAATAAAACTTAAAATTCTCTTCTTTAGTTGCACTGGTCACATTTCAAGTGTTCACAATTCATTTGTGGCTAGCATCTGCAATATTGAACAGTGCAGTTCCAGAGTTTCATACAATACAATTTGAAATTTCCTGGAGTAGACCTAATACTTCTCGAAATGATCATTTAGGATGCTAATGACAAGCTTGCCAAGAGACATTCTGCTTAGCATTCAGAATCTAGGTGAAATGATAAAATTCTGTTCCTACACCACAAGCTGGAGTTTTAGACTATGGACGCAGTTAAGTTCACTGATATAATAACATCCTGTGAGGGGTCTAGGAAGCCAGTTAGCAAGCCAAAATTCCCTTGCTTCCCTTTCTTTCAGCATTAACATTTATTTTAAAATGTCAACATAACATCACTCTGAGATTTGTTCTTCTCACAGATGGCAAAGTCAGCTCCTTAAATTAATCAGCCTAACCTGGAAGCCTTAATGGGTATGAAATAGATTAGGCAGGAGTTGTTCCCCAAAGGCTTGTCAATCCACCAGTTTAAAGGTATGCTGATCTCTGCTCTAATACTTTGAGGTAGTTGCTGAGGATAATTAAATAACTCCCAGATGGACTGTTGAAAGGAGAGGGTAAGAACTGCATCTGCAAAAGTATAATCACTAAGTGAATTATAATTTCAAGCACTGGAGCTCAGTTGCTGACAATATAGGACATAGTAATAATAATATGATGTGAAACAATCGAAGAAATTAATGTGACTAAGACTACAGCAGTTTGTGAACTGTGAGAAGTAATTCTTCAGGAGCACTGATTCTTGGACATGGTGGCAATCTTCACAAAGAATAGGCTTAGCTTGGAATTTTAGCTGGTGAAGTACTGAATACTGAATATGGACATCAGAGTAAAGGAATAGGCAGGAAAAATGCATTTCAGAAAATTCTTCTCACTCCCCTCTCCTTTTTCGTTTGGTCCTTACACCCTACAGGGTACAAATGAGCAGAGGCATGATGACTTGAACTCACTACTTCTAAAAATCTTCCCATAAAGGAGACTTTATCTCACTGTGTCTTACATAAATATATGAGATTATAAATTTATGATTAAATTGAAAAGAATCCCTATTTAATAGCATTAGAAACCATAAAGATTAAAAATACATGGAACATGGAAAGATTTCTAATAATTTCATTGGATGGTATCTATGTGATTCCACTTACTCTGCTGAATTATAACTTTCTCCTACACAGCTTGCACACTTACAACAAATATCCAATCCATACACTAGCTTACTACTTGAATTATTTTTTAAAAAATCATAATATTGCATCATGTCAGTCAATTCTCATCAAAAAACATTAAGGCCTCCAAAGTTCTGAAGATTCTAGTCAAGGATCTTCGAAATATGTTCTCAGTCTGTCTTTCCAGATGAGTTTGCCCTCTAATCCATGTTCGTAGTGATTAAATTCACTAGCTGATGAAAATGGACACTAGCCACCTTTGCTTTGAAGGACTTCTCCAGGTTCCCTGATATGCCAGTCAGTTGTTTTACTTTTATTACTGAATCCTTGAGAGACATAGAGAATCCTGAGGAAAGGGAAGGTCAGACTGAGGGGCATGTTTGGAGGGGTACTATGTACCAAGTAGAATCACAGCATTTAAATATCCTGAGAACAACTGTGTAAATGTGCACCAGCTGAATGACAGTCCAAAATGCACCCTGCATTGCAAATTTCTGACTAACAATTCCTCATGCACAGGATCAAACAAGTAAATATTTTTTAACTGAATAAAACTGAAATATTCTGTGAATTTTTATGTCTTTCAATGTTTGCCCGTAAGAGTTCTTCTAGATCACTCTTTAGTTTTTCCACTATCTACCTAAAATCCATCTCTTTGTGAACCAGCTGCAACAGCAGCTCACATCTTAAGCCTTCCCAGAACCCTCAAGTTACAATTAACCCTCAGGACAAGAGTAATTAATATATACCTATAATGACAGCTACCACAGGAAGCCTTTAGTTATGGTTCCTTTTTTAAACTTGTTTAGGTTAGGTTTTCTGATTTATTCACTTTGTAAATCTAATATGGAGGCCTAGCTGAATGTTTTTCCATAATAATACTCAGTAAATATAAAATAAAAGAATTTAAGAAGCCACAAATTCTCGATGAGAAATCATATTGAAAATTTATACCCATTCAAAAGTGTAATAAATAACTCATTTATGTATATTAAACCCGAAGAGTTTATTATCTTGGAAAAAGATAAGCAATTGTGAGCATAATAAAGGGAAACAGAACTAAGGGCTGCTCTTTTAAGGTGAGAGCTGTATCGGTAGTACTGACCGCCATTTTTACACTTTCATTTTTCAACCTCATATTGCTTTAATAATTCAGAGGGGTTTAATTTAGTTTAATAGTGGAATAAATACCATACTGACCTTTTCACTGGAAAGGAAAAGAAACGTAACTTGTTTCCATTGTAATACTTGAGTGGTTTATTTCTTGATTTTCTACTGAATATGCCATCAAAGGACAAAATAAAGTAACCTGAAATCAAACTTCAATATTGTAGCAATGTCAACTTGCCCTTCAAGATGACTTTCCTGCAACTCTTATTTTTATTTTATATTTTTACATATTTTTATGTATGAAGAGTCACCAAAAACTACAAAAATTATTCCAACTTTATGGCAAAATTGCTTTCAGTTGTACAAAGGGAACACAGAGACCCCACATCAATTATAGTCCTACTTCCCAACTCTCTTTCAAGATATTCACTACATCAAAGATTAGAGCTCACCTTTGAAATACATAATATTCAGTACACCATTCCTGTTCTGTTCTGAATAGCCTCAGTTTTTTCTTTATTTGCCTCTGAGATAGAATTAGGTAGTTTCTTAAAGTATGCCCCGCCTTTTCTTTCCTATTGATTCTTCATTTGTTTCCAAACTCGTTTTCCAACTCTGCTACAAATGTCTGCAAGAAATGTGAATAATGAAGCTTCTATTGCTTCTTTCCATTTTCTAATTTTTGACCTTAAATATCAGTGCAAACCCTTTTTAACATAGACCTTTACATAGCTACATGCTCAGTTTCTATTAGCGCAGATAGGATAAATGACTATTAACTGTACCACCTGATTCCTTTTAGGTATATCGTCAATAGATAACTGGGAATAGATAAATGAGGATGCAGATAATGCTCCTTTCAAATGCCTTCCCACATCTCAGCTTATTTTGTCAATCCCTTTCTTTCAGTACTGTATACTGCTCCTAAAATATTTGTGGGGACATATTTATAGGCTGTAAGGTTTTTCCTTACTTGGCTTCTTTAGTTTTCATTTCCTATTTTCACCAAAAGGTAATAAAATGATGACTCATTTGGTATCTTTTTTGAATAGCTGATTGATTGCTTCCTTAAGTTTCATGTTTACAACAATTTAATTTTTAAAAAATTTCTTCTTATTCTGGGGTATTTAGAAAAGACAGTGAGAATGTTAATGGGAGGGGGCACTTTATAATTGGGTTTGTGTGTTTTGGTAGCAGAGGAGGAAAAATTTTATATGTAATTTATATTTTCCTTGCTGCAAGTTAAACTTTTCTCCTATTGTTTGGTAAGTGAAAATAATTTACATTATTCTCTAAGGGCATGTGCCAATGTAGAAAGCATTAGAAGTTTTATTGAAATAGACATATTTTCTTCCATATTCCATTTCCTGTACTTTCAATATACTCTATCCTAAAATGTGAAAGGAAAGTAAAATAAAAAAGACTTTAAAAATTCTTTATAACCAGTGAGGACACTAAAATAAATGATTAGCTTTTAAATCTTATGAATAAGCATAAAAATAATCTATCTAGATATGGCTATAATTACAAATTATAAATCTCAAAAAGTTTACTAGTCCTGATTCTACCTTATAACCAAATGTGATATATTATCATTACTTCTAGCAAAAAGCTAGAAATTTCAAAATTATCCTTACCTAATCTTTCCAGTGGTTATAATCCAAATCAGGCAATGTAACTTTTATGAGTTACACAAATTCTTTCTTTTGCAATTGGAGCTACTTTTTGTAGCTACTTTTTGTTATCGGGTAGAGATGATCATCATCCTTTTAATATATATATTTGGTTTCTTCCTAACTTTCAATTGATAGTTCAAGAATACAAAACCCCAGAAAATATCTTTCATTAATATGATACCAAATATCTGAGTATATCAAGGTGACAAAGAAAATTACCATTTTTACTTACTGTTTAAAATGGAAATTATGAAAACAAAAATGTGCTTCCCACCATTAGTAAATTTCTAAGAATATATATTCTGAGTTTTTCTTTCAACAAATTGTGAACAGTAGTGCCTCCATTTTTGTGACTTCTTATATTTCAAGGGTTTCTTACTACTTCTTGTTCCCCAGCTCCTTCTTTACTTAGCAATCCTGGGAAGATACAAACGTTTTCTTTTTTGACAAAATAAGATACTTACACCTACCACCTTAGGGATGTGTTGAATAAATGAAAGGCTGCACCTCAATGGGATTTTTCTCCCAGATGATTAAAATAGATAAATTATGTAGAGCTTTATGATCCATAAAGCTCATTCACTCAACAAATTGTTATGACTGGTCTATTATCTATCAAACTATATTTGTTGTCAAAATTAGAATCCATAAAGAACACATATAAGGAATATTACCTTTGGAGGGGATTTTTGGGTGTGGGAGACCTTTGAAACTTATCACAAATGTTAACTCTGCATATATAATATCTTTGTAAAAATTGTAAGTATGTATAATTATAAGTATGTATAATTATAATTATAATTCTGTTCCACAGCTAACTATTTTAACTTATGGTAGCAAAGAAGAGTTTCCTGGGGCAGCCTACTTTCTAGCATGAGAAGGCACTTGTCTGCTGGCAACATCCCATTTCTCTGTATTATTTGGGAACATTCTGTGCTGAGTAGCCTTCTTGGCATTTGGGTGAATAAGTTATTTTTATCTAGGCGAACTCCTGGATCTCTTTAGTAAATGTAACATTTCCTTCATCTTCTTTGAAAATTAAACCATATGTATTTGTTATTTAAAATTATTTTCCTCTAGAATTATAAGAAATATTGCTTATGGGCATTCCCTATCTAGCAGTCTTTGCTTTTTCATGTCATCTAAGCTGGCAAAAGTATCATGGAACTAGGTTACTTATTTAATGAATAATTATGCTCCCAATTTCACCCAATTAGTCTCAACATTGAATTCTCTAGATTTGGCTTCAAAAATCAGAAATTATCAAAATGAAGTAGCCTCACTCTTAAACAGAAGGAAAAAGCTAATACAAACATTCCAGAAATTTAGGTGAATGAAAGTGAATAAAATTTAAGTGAATTAAATTAAAAATGAAATCAGAAGAGCTTAAAAGTAAAGAAATGAAATACTTTTCTGAGATAACATTATAATAATAAAAATGAAATATAACTCCATTGACAATCATATCTTGATTAATATGTGGTTCTGGAGTTAGATTTGCTCAATTAATCTAATTATAATTTATGGCATCACTTCCTAAATACTATCAAAAGTTTAAACATAATTTTTTTTTATAAAATACTACCAAGACGTACATGACGTTATCAGACAAATTTATAGACTTAATTAAAAATATAAACTTTTTAAAAGATATATAACTATTTTATGATGTTAGGTAATACTGATCAGAAAATAACTTTATTACATTGAAGGAAAACTATTAGCTATTTAACTATCCTAGATAGTAAAAGCAATTAAGGGAAATGTATAGATAAACAGGACATTTTAAAGGAAAAAAACTAAGCAAATAAGGAGGACAATTCCACTTTTAGACATGTGCAATAGGGACTCCTGTGCTGGAGCCTGTCTTTTGAATGTCCAGTTCTGACTGTGGACGACACCCCATGGCCAATGGATCCAAGAGTCAGTGCCTACATGATGCTGTTCTCCCACGTCAGGCCATGCTTTAGAACCGAAGACACGGGAACATCTGCTCAAATGCCTAAAACCACTTCCGGGACCATGCAGTTCCCTTCTCTGGAACATCTTGAGAGGCAATAAAGGTTTTGTTTTTGTTTTAATGCATAGCAATAGATTATACATGGCCTTTTTGGTAATAGTCCAGTGTTGCTAGATGCAACTGTAGAGTGATAGGCAAAATGAGGAGGGTGTAAAATGAGTAAGGGTAAGCTCTCTTTGTCTCAGAGGCGTCCACTCTCATAATATGATTTTAGTTTGCAATAAATTGGTTTAAGAGACTGTCAGACTACCAATAGCTAGGACCATACTTTCATTTTCACATGAATTTCCAGATTAATTCAGGGTTTTCTTTAAGAGTGAAGCTATAAGATCAGAGAGCTTTTAGTAGCTCCCTCATATCACATTAAATAATTTGTAGGTAGTTTAGTTGGAAAGCTTTAGGATCAGTATCTACTAAGCTGCATTGTTTTGACAAAGTATAATAACTTGTGCTATCTCTTTTCTACTTCCTAAATGCCTTGTAGCCCTTAATTTTCCTAATAAGATGGTCCTGTGAATTTTTGGAATTTTACATCAGGTTTTCACTTTGTCTACAAAATGAAATCCACATGTATTAAAAGTCATCCTAAGAAGTCTTCATACTTTTGAGTTGATCAAAGAACCATATTAACAGACAGCCCCCACTGTTCCAAGTTCTACTGTCTGATAATTGACCACAGTGGGAACTGCTTATTATGGCTACCAATTCAAGAGCAATTAATAGGAAGTAAAGCTTATAGAGAAAGCAACATGGGCTGGAAGAAAGTGCTTTTAGATCAATATGGCTTTTAAAATCTTCTAAATTTTATAGAAAAAAAAGAACCGCTGATGAATAGAGAGTGTACACGCACTTATGAACACTTCCATCAAAATAATATGAATGTTCCAGGGAGTTGGCACAGGAAGAAGTTTCGGTTAATTGCGGAAAGGTTATATTTCCAATTATGTATAACCTTCAAAATGGTATTTACTTTATAAGACAGTAAAATATAGTTCTTGAACACTGGGCATTCCTATTTAACCACTGATAATTTCTCTAGTGAAAGTAGTCATCTTTCACCCTAAGGATAATTCTAAGTTAAAGCTGCATTTAGTGACAGAACTTCCAATTTGTCTCATCAAATGAATTGTTAGTACAGTTTAACTTGGAAATAGAAAATGCAAAAGGTAAGTGGAAGTTATTCTTTGAAGATGGGATTAAATCAAGTCAAAATAGCTTTGTAAAATTAAGTGCAATAATGTATGGCCTGGAAATAACTACATTAAAAATGCATATTAATATGTTACCTAGACACAAAAATTGGTAATTTCTAAATTACCAAATTAAACATGTTAGAATTTAAACATTCTAAAACAAAAAACTATTCCAGTCTAGAAATATATTCATGAATTTTAAGCTTATATATTTATTAACTATAATTTTCAGGAAATCTTAGTATTTTTAAATGGAATCTAACATAATGAAATTAATTATTTGGACTTTTTTATCATTTCCTGAAAGACTGAAATAAGACTATCTTATTTCAGGAAAATATCATTCGCGAATACTACACTCTTTAGTATTATGCAATCTAAAACACAAGTGGTGTACAAGTGCTCCTTGACTGATATGGATAAATGTTAAAATACTATAAAAATTTAAATGATGGGAAAATCTTTAAAGATATCCCACTTTTTCACATCATGAAAGAGTTCAAGTGTATCCACATTTGTAGAGGGACTCTTTTCCAAAGCATCAATTCTGAATTAGGTCAAGTATCTGAAGAATACTTCTATAGATTATATTAAAATTACCTTAACAAGAAAATGGTCACAAAAGTCTATTTTGAGTTTTGCAAAGATAGTGAAACTTTTATAACCACAGTGTTATTTACACTGGAGAATGGAGAACATTAGTGCTTTTTTAGTTCTACCATGCTGGTTTTAAGTGTAAACAATTTTGGTCTTTCTTAAATAATGTCCAGGATTCTAAGATGGTCTTTGTGAAATCCACCTTTTGGGTAAACTCTTACCCTTGAGAGTGGGCAGAACTTACCACTTGCTTCTAACCAGTAGAATATGTCAAAGGTGAAAGGATTTTGAAGATGTAATATTAATTGTATGGATCAATATTTCTATGTTTTTGGAAGATGAACTAAATCAATACCAATTTCATAAAAAATTACCTTAACTGATGTCCTAATTCCATCCTCTTTCTTTCCAATATACTCAGCTCTCTTTCCACAATCTGCAAAGCCACTCTTCATGATTCCATTCCTCAAATAGGAAAAACCATAACCATATATTACTCATGTCATTATATGTGAACCAGTCTGCCTGGTGGAAGAGTCCTTCCTTAACTCAGGTCCACCTGATGTCTGCAACCTGTTATCACTTGAATCAAACTTCCCTCAAGCAGGTCTCCCCCTGGAATGCACTGTTTTGCTCATTTTCTCCCTCAGTCTGTAATGCTTCTTTCTTTTTCTCATTTATTTCACTATTTCTTATTCTTCAAAGTCAACTCTGAATAAAATCCTCTCAAGTCATATCATACTGAACCACAATTTCATCTCTCTAGCTACTTGTTAAAAACCCTTGATGTCAGGAAAGTGTATTGGAAAGTGTAAAACAGAATTGTGTTGGAATCACAGTTGTATTAGTTACTTTGTGGGACATTGAACATACAAAGTAACCTCTCTTTACAATACTCGCTATATTTGAAAAACAAGATAATAATCTAATCTGCTTTACATCTTACTTAAGGATTAAATAATATTCTTAGCACAATTCCTGGTAAATAAGATTTATTGCACGTGAATCTATTTTTTTCTTTTATTTTTTTCTTTTATTTTTTTCTTCCCTCAAACAAATGTCAGAGCATTTCAGCTCTCAATAAACACTTTTTTGTCCAATTGTTTTCATTGTTCTCAAGAATATTAAAACCATAGCATCAAGACATCAGACTCTAAAGTATGAAAATAATTTAATGTAAAATAAGTCATTAAAAATAACCTAACACATGTACACATACATACACATACCCGTTTATGTACCATGAAAGATCTTCTATAACCTGAAATCTTCCTCTCATCTGATGCTTTTCAGATTACAGCATGCAGGAATTACAAAGTAAATTCAGTTGTTTTCCCAAAACCATGCTTACATAAAATGCCAACATACTATACAGACACACCACAGAATTAAAGAATTTTTTGCTTAGTTTCAAATAAAAAACACTTTTATTTTACCTCTATATGTGAAACAAATTCTATGATAGCTTGTTTAGATTTGAATATACAGTTATGATAAAACATTTAATTTTTTTCCACTTTAATAATTAGAAAAGAGCAACAGTAAGTAAAATGTCAAAACATTTTCCTAGAAATTTTTGAGTTTGTGTTTTCCTAAGCCCATGATTATTTGTTAATATTGGTGTTTAATTAACAAATAAATAAACAAATAATTAAATAAGCAATTAAACTGCTAGAAAAAAACAAATAAGCAAATGAACAAAACAAATAAGCACCTCTAAGGAACTCCTAGATGTATTAAGTGAACACTTTTGCTGTTTTTTGTGCTTTCAAATTCATGAGAGGAATACACAAATGTCAACAAATAAAAAGCTTCTATTCAGTGTCTACCTCTGATGGCACTTAAAAACCACTTCAGACTTCTTTAGGAATAACAGTATTTAACATTTCAAAGAAGGGGGGGGGGGAGAGGTGGGGTGGGGGGGTGGGATTGAATGGGACCTCATATATATATTTTTTATGTAGTATTATTACAAAGTCAATAAAATAAAATAAAAAATAAAAAAAAAAACATTTCAAAGAAAAACATTCATTTCAAGGTGTTTTATTCTAGGCCAAAAATAATTTGTAAAACTGCTTCACAGATTTTTATCAACTATACTTCTTCTAGTGATTGGCAAATTAATTGTTCAAGATATCTAATAAAAAGGCCTAAGGGACCTTACTTTAAACAGAGAGGAGGAAAGCATTCATTCATTCATTCATTCATTCATTTAATAAATATTTGTGTTTCTAGTATTTACTTAAGGGTTAAAAACATGGTTTAGGATCTCTGTCCTAATGATTTCCTCTGACTTGGGGAGAATGTACACACAAATCAGTAACCACAACAAAGTGGGGAAACTGAAAGTAAACCAAATAATATAGTCATTAGTTTATCCAGTTACTGATAGAAAAGTCACAACAAATCATATAAATATATATATCCACTAACCATATATATTCCTATAAAGTCATTTTGTTTACTTATATACTAACATATATATGCAGGAATTCTACATTGAAAAATACAATATATTAGTACTCATGTACATGGAAGTCAGCTGTAATAACTGGAAATTCGTGCCACATTCTGGATGGGAAAATTTAATATTAAAAGGTATAAATTCTCTTTCAGTGAACTTAACCTTTTCAAGCAAGACCAAATTATAAAACATATTCTACTGAAAAATTTTTACAACTTGACAAAGTATTTCTAAAGTTTAACTTGATGAATTAAAAGGCAAAAATAACCAAGAATTTAAAAATAGACATAGTGAGGGGGCGATATTAATTTAAAATTTGAAAATACTCTACTGTCAAATAATTTTGATGACTACACAATAGTAAATTAGAGGACTCAATAGAAACTGAAAGAGCAAAATTTTCCACTATTAACAGATTCAGTGTTTGCTCATAGCATTATTTTCCATCATGAGACAAGAGTAAATTACTCAAAAATGGTCCTGGCATCCTAGAAGTACCAAACCGAAAAAAAACCCTACTCATAACATGTATTATTAATCACAAAGAACTGTAAGAATTAAAAATCAAAATAGTAATGGTAATATATTAAAGAGAATAACATTCATTATAATGGGTAAGCACGTGGAATATGGAATTAGACAACCTGGATTGAAATTCTGACTCTGCAATTTATATGCTGCTATCTATGACTTTGTGGAAATTTTTAAGTATTTCTGTTCCTCACCTATAAAACATGAACAGCAATGCCTCCTTTCAGTTATTTTGTGAAGAAGAGAGGAGTGAATACTCCATAAAGAACAGTGAGGCATGCAGAAAGCTTCACATAAATAAAAAAAAGGTAGTGAAAAACATTGTAAGAATTAAGAGCAAAAAAAGAAGGAAAAAATACAAGAATAACTAATGAATTGGTTGGTAAAAGTGAAGCACTACTTCAAAAGATACTGTAAATAGAATTAAAAGAGAAATAAACTGATTAAAATGCATTAACATGAAAGTGTTTTATTTTTCATTCCCTTGGCTGCTCAAGAAAATGCAATGCAATGGGTAGGCTTAAGCAATGGGAATTTAATGACTCATGGTTTTGAGGCTAAAAGAAAGTCCAAATCAAGGCAATGCTTTCTCTCCAGAGACTGTGGCATTATAGGGCTGTCAGCTAGTGATCCTTGGCCCTCAGATTGGTCATAAAGCAAGGAACATGGGGGCCTCTCCTGGTCTCCCCTTTTTCTTCCAGGAGCTGTTGTTTAGTTTCTGGTTCTTCCCTCTGTGGCTTTCTCTCTCTCTGTCTGAATTTTATTTTCTTATAAAAGACTCCAGAAATAGGACAAAGACCCATTCTGATTGAGGTAGGCCATAGTTTAACTGAAGTAACCTCATCACAATATCCTACTTATAGAAGGTTCACACTCACAGGAATGGATTAAGTTTAAGAACATGTTTACCTGGGGTACATACAGTTCCAAACCACCACATACATTTTCCTTGATGTAAATTTGCAATTGCAAATAAAAAAGAAACAAATGAGCCTGCCCCAGGGAAAAAGGGCAAAAGCTGGTACTTCACCAAATAGTAATATAATGACTAATCAATGTACACAAACATGTTTAATTTAGCCACTTAGAAAACAAGTATCTCAGAAATAACTTTTGGGAAAAAAAAGAATTTAAAACAGCAACTAAGTAAATTTTTAAAAATATACAGTTTGAACCAAAGTATGATGAAACAGAAACATTTTTATACTGCCAGTAAGAATGTTGTTATACTCTCTTAGGATGGTAATTTGACATTGAGTCAAGATACCGTATGTTTAAATCTTTAACCCAGAAATTACATATCTGAAATTCTCCATAAAATCAAGTCAGGATTGTGTATAAAGATTTATACAAAAGCATCTCCAACAAAGTCTTTTTAAAAATAATAATAGTACTGATGAAGGGATGTTGTATGGGAATTCTACACATGTACATGATTGTTATATAAGTTCACAACTCCTGTAACAAAAATATATTTAAAAATAAAAATAGTAGGGTGGGTTGGGGGAAAAATATGCCAAATGTAAGATATGGACTATAGTTAGTAGTAATATTTTGATGATATCCTGTCATAATTTGTAACAAATACATTGCAACAATGCAAGGTGTTGGTGGTGGCGTGATGTATGGGATCCCTATATTATGTTATGCATGCCTGTTTTGTAAGTTTACAACTTTTACTATATACTTATTATTTATGTATGTCCATGTATGAATGATACACTTCAATAAAATTAAAACACAATAACAGTGAAAAACACAAAGTAATATGAATGAAAAAATAGAGAAATGCTATTAAGTATGACATTCAAATTAAAATGATGTTACAGAAGAATATTTTGTGATTTTCGAAAAATGTTTATCATGTGCCTTTTAGAGGAAAAATGTTACAAAAGAATATATGTAATATTATCCCAATTTTTTATTAAATAGAAGCATAAATCTTGACAACAGTAATATTAGTATCATTAAATTTTCACGATTTAAATTTTCTCATTTACATTTTTCTTTTGAGCATGTTCTATTTCAATAATCATACATACAAATAATAATATAATTTATATTTGTAGTAAAATCCCACTCTGCTCAGGAACAAAACATTAAAACCTTTAAGTGGGTATTTCAAATTTGAAACAAATTTTTCATAGTGATTTCATTTTAAAATATTACATTTTGGTTTTCATTTTCTTTTTACCATTATTTGAATCTAGTGACAGAAATAATAATTTTAATGTTAAGTGTATGACTAATTATCATCCTAAACTGAATATCAAAATTGGCCAAATGATGTATTGTTCTTCAGCAAACTCTTTGATGACAAATCCCAGTTATAACACTTTTATTGATTAATAATGAAGGACATTGTCAAGCATTAAACAAAGACTTCAAGAAAACATCCTTCCTCAAGACAAACCATCATTCCCAGGGCTACATACTTAGGAACTGTCTAGGTTGGCATAGCAATACTTTAAATAATCATGAATGTTCTAAATGTCAGCTTATTTTGCATAGTTCTATTCCCTAACATTCAATTAAAATACCCTTAACAAAGAAGCATAAGCCTCTGTCCCTATGATTATCTATTATTTTGCTTTATAGGTCAAAAACTTATGTCTGATTATGTTTCTGATAGTCAAAATTAGGAGTGTATAATTACCTAATATTTCCAAATTTCTGTGTTGGATACCAACTATCCTTTTGGTGTTGGCGAACTGTTCAGTAGAAGATGAAACAACTGAAGTTTTATCCTCCGTCCGGGAGCCAGCTCAGTCTCCCTCATGGTCAGGGCTGCCTCCACTGCAGGATTCAGAGGCTCTGTTGCCCAGGCTCAACTATTCCAGCCCAGTGGTTCTTCCTGCTGTGATATCTGGCATGAAATCTGACTTCCTAAATGACTGCTTTCAAGGTCTAGGTAACTCAGCCCAAAAGTACAGGAGAGTTAATGCCTCAAGAAATAAATTTTTAATGAGTAAAAAAGAGATAAGGAACAGGAAGAGATCAGGAGATAAATTCCACTCCATTCCCTTCTCATACTCCATAGCCTGTTCCAAGGTGCAGTGATTACTGAGACTTTCAAGTCCCTTCTCTCTTTTCTTGTGAACCCATGCCCAGCTTGTTAAGGCACCACCTTGTATTTGCTTCTCTGATTTCTCTGCCTTGCCTACCTTTTTCTGTAACAATTGCTGGTCTAAGATTGTACCTTCCAAAAAGCCTTTGCATAAAAGCATGACTCAATCTCTGTTTTCTGGGGACTCAGGCTAAGATAATAATAGAGTTTGTAAGGCAAGTACACATATATAGAGATATGTAGCTAGCTATACAGAATAGAATATATGGTCATGCAACAAAAAAACAGGGAGAGAAAATGCTGCAAAAGATAACACATTTATAAGAAAATTTGAAACACTTCACAACATTTGCTAATATATATTATGAAATTGTACGAGGAGGAACTAAGACAATGGACAAAGTAGGGTAAAAAATTCATTATATTCTTGCCCTTAAAGATGCATTATATTGGGAATCTAGTTAATACAACAAACATTTTGTTTTTCAAGTACTGGTTTTAAGAAAAGAAATGTTTTCCAAGAAGTTATATAAATTACAACATATGTCAATCATAAAGAATCTGTGGAATTAGAAACCTAGTTTTTACAGGAACTCTTCTAAACACTTAATATTATATGATCAATCAATATGACTTAGTCCCTACACTCTCAAGTCATACAATTAAGGATCAGAAAGAGAGATAGGTAATGAAAATCAGTAACAATGCATAAAACAAATTATTTAAATAGGAAAGTACATGGGGATGAGACCTAACTACACAGGGCTAAGTAAGTCTTACTGGAAGAAATGATAGCTATACTGAATAATTCACCGAAGGAAAATTTACCAAAGGAAAATTAAGACAAATATGCAAAACGTTCAGAAGTTTTCCATTCTTTAATCCATATCCAAATTATTTATAAACACCTATCATTTGCCAAGTACTTTTCTAAGCACGGGTCATATATCAATGATAAAAATAGAAAAAGGAACCCTTGCCTTATAGAGTTTACATTTTTTTAGGTGGATGCAGAAATTTACAAAATAAATAAGTAAAATATATAATAAGTAAGGTCATAAGTGCTACAGAGAAAAATAAACCAGGAAAGTATATTATTAATGACATGGTGAGAGTGAGGGTCAATTTTAAACAGATTAATCAGAAAACTTTTCACTGAGTATCTTATGTTTGAACAAGTATTTGAAGGAGGTATAGGATAGTGCCATAAATATATCTAAGGGAAAGTCATTCCAGGTTGAAGGAATAGCAATGGAAAGTTCCAATGGTAGGTATATTCCTAATAAACCTCAAGGGCCAGCAAGGAAGCTAGTGGAGAGAAAGAGAAAAGGCAAGGAAGAGAATTCTAGGAAGTGACGCAAGGGAGGAAATCATGAGCCAGATCATCCAGGTGGATGGAGATGAGCATTTAAATCTTTGAGTGTATATATAGAATAGGAGGAAACAAAGACTGGGCCCTGGACGATACTTATGTCAGTAAACCCAAAGAGATGAGAGACATCTCCCAAAGAAAATTGAGAAACAGAAAACCAATAATATGGAAGGAAAACAAGGAAATGAATTTTTCTAAAAGCCAATAAAGAATATTTCAAATAGGAAAAGTGACAATTTTGATAAATTTTATGAAAAGGCCAATGTGATTTGATATGAGGATCCACTACTGGGTTTAGCAACATGCAGATCACTTGGTGGCTTTGTAAGTGGTGTTTATGGAAGAGAAAGAGCAAAATAAAATGTGAGAGAAATAACTGGATTCAGCTCTCTTTGAGGAAGTTTAGTGTATACTGATAATTAGGAAGAGGAAGTAGCAAAAGGGATGAATGTGGCCAAGTTTGACAGCCAATGAGAAATTGGGAGACCAACTATTGAATAATTTTAAACAGAAGACTGCCATTGATAAATTACAGTTTTGTGCAAACAAATTACATACAGCATGGATAATGGATTGAAGATCCTGGAAAGTTTTATATAGTTTCATAAAATTTAATCTAAAATTTTAAATGTTAAATTTCAAAATTATTCCAATGAAGACTGAGCAGAAAACTGAGTATGACTAATTTCTCATGAAAGTAAAATTAGAAATGTTATGCATGCATGAGATCTTTCTCTACTGAACTCCTCTGTAGGCCCATTCATTTATATTTCTTTTTTTTTTTAAGATTTATTTTATTTTTCTCCCTTCCCCCCCATTGTCTGTTCTCTGTATCCATTTGCTGGGTGTTCTTCTTTGTCCACTTCTGTGTCAGCTGCACAAGAATCTGTGTTTCTTTTTGTTGTGTCATCTTGTTGTGTCAGTTCTCCGTGTGTGTGGCACCATTCCTGGGCAGGCTGCACTTTCTTTCACGCTGGGTGGCTCTCCTTACGGGTGCACTCCTTGCGCGGGGGCTCCCCTACGCGGGGACACCCCTGCATGGCAGGGCACTCCTTGCGTGCATCAGCACTGCACATGGGCCAGCTCCACACGGCACAAGGAGGCCTGGGTTTGAACCACGGATCTCCCATCCATTGGGCCAAATCCGCTTCCCATTATTTACATTTCTTTTACCTACCATTACTCATCTTTAAATACTGAATTTAGGACCTGTTTACCCCTTGGACTTCTTTCTGACTACCAAAGCTCTTCCTTCTTCTGTCATAGCACTTTCTACATATTATTGAATAGATTTATTCAAACAATGTCATTCCTCTCCAGAATCTAAATTCCTCAAAATCAGAGACTATATTTTATTTATCTTTAAGTATCAATGTTGAAAATACAATGTTTCATACATAGAACTTTTGGAATTAATTATGATTAAATTTGCAGGGTATGTGAGTTTTACAGATTGTCTAATTATATGCAAATCATTAGCTCCACACTACTGAAAGCAAGGAAGGAAGATGCATATGTTCTCTTGAAAGATGTTAAAAGGTGGTCCAGTTACATATTTAATGTGTGTGCATCCCCAGTACTCTTCTGCTGATGAACGACAAAAGCAGCATGTGTGCAAATTGGTGGTTTCTTTTAAACAACACATATCTCAACTGACATTAGCGCTTTGACAACTAAAGGTTTTCATCCAAAATGTGCTCCTAATATTTGTCTGTGTGTAAAATTTATGCATATATTCCTTTTAAGCCTTTGAGCTATCATAGAAGAGTATATACCATGGAGTTAGAAAAGTTCTCAGATGAAGTTTAAATAAATAATGAAAAAATTTTCCTTGACTTTTGGTTTAAGATTTGGGGTAGGTCCTCTCAGGAGTGATTTAATTTTAAAAGTCACTCTTAACTGACATGTCCTACTTGCAACTGTTAGAATAAAGATTAGAAGATTATTAGCTTTTACTCTGAAATAGTCTCTTTTTCTCAGCAAATCACTAGATCTGATTCCACATACTAAAATAAGGGCCTAAAGAAACATCAACTTTTATTTTTATAAGCATGATAAAAATATTATTTGCTTCTAAAACTGTAAACTATAGCTCCTGTTTCAAGGTAAGATGCTGAGCAGGGATAGGATTTACTCTTCCACCCAAAACAACCAAAAATAATATAAAAGATAAGAAACAATGTGGGAAAAAGAGTTTAAATTGTATTTGAACTTTGTATGACCTGTTCCTTATTGTATATGTTATACCTGGTCTATCGTAGATGTTGCAGTTCCCTATCATTGTAGATGATGTTGCAGTTCTGATAGCAAACAGCTGCTTGGTAGTTTCCAATAAATATGAGGTGGAAACTAGGGTAAAGGCTCTCAGTTCCAGAAGCTACGAGTCCCCTGGTCCCATCTTTATCTCCTCTCTTGTGTCTCTCTCTCTGTCCTTTATTTCATAAAGTTCTGCATTGCCTTCCCTTCAAGCCAACCTATTGCTGAGCTGATCTCAGGAACTGGCACCCAACATGGGGCCCAAAGGGAGGCTCAGCAGCTGGCACCCAACAGGGAGGCCGAAGGGAAGCCCAGCAACTGGTGCCCAACATGGGGCATGAAGGGAAGAAGGCTCGCAGCAACTGGTGCCTGAACAGGGACCCAAAGGGAAGAAGTGGATCATTTCGAGTGAAACTAAAGTGGTTGTTATGGTGCAGAGCCCCAAGTGGTTTGGAAAGCCTTCAGAATCTTCAAGGGTTTGCTTGTATTTCCCCAGGAGACTGAGAATGGCCTGGGTGGGTGCCAGCTCGACAGATAGAGCCATGCCATGGACGCCAAGAGATGACAAAAGTTCCTGTGGAACCCAGAACCTGCGGCTGTGCAGTTAGAGAGACAGATGATGAAAACTACATGGCTGGGTCTCATTCCAAAGACTAGAATGGCTTTACATCAAAGTATCTAAATTACAGAACTTGTTCAAGCATGGCATCATACAGCAAATATGGCTCGGGGACAGAAAGAGATTAAGAAAGAAATTGAGAGGAGGAAAACTGGAAAAGAAATGTTGAATTATAAAAGGAAGCAATGAAGAAATTCTACATCACTAGATTTGGAACTGCTTTTGTGTTTGTCTGTTCAATGTCAATGTGTGTGTTGTAATTGTTTCAGTGTATGTGAAAAAGAAAGAGAAAAGGAAGAAAGAAAAAAGAAAAAGAGAAAAGGAAGGAAGGAAGAAAAAATTGTCAGGGTATATTTTTATACCTCCAGATGGTGATATAATTTGATAAATAAAAGGTTTTGAAAGAGCTCTAGTCAAAAGGCCAAAAAATTAAATAAACGCTTATATTATTACCTAAGTTTAAAATATTAATGAGATCTCTATAGTTGTAAGTCTTGATTAATAGAATTACTATAAGTCTCTTCATAAAGACTAGTTCTTGCTTATTTTGAAATGAATAGTTTATTTTTCTTCATAGGATAAAATGAAAGGTGTAAAAGTTAAGTGAATATTGACAAAGGTAGAAAGTTTGTGGAAATGCCAAAATTTAATAAGGTGTATTTTGTCCTAAAATAAAATGGCTAGTTTTATAAAATCAGAAATGGAGATATGGGGGATAGAACTAGAATGCATATTGCAAGTTGAAAAAGTATTGTAGAAGCATTCAGTGAGATAATGTGTTTTGTGAAAGTAAAACAAGACTGAATGAATACAAAAAGTACAAAAACTGTGGACTTTTGCAGTTCTTCTTCAAGGCTTTCTGCCCTGGCCTGATGGCAATGAATCTGGCTGCATAGAAGAAACCTGTGGCAGTGACCCTACTAAAAAACATCAGAGACAATGGTATTTTAAGGGCCTGGAATAGGTAAACAATTGTGACAAGTTGTAAGGTCCCTGCTACTCTATCAGATTATTAAATGTTGTTTGGTTGGATAAGACAAAAGTATACTCTGCTGTAATTGATAAAGTACAATGTTTTCTCATATAAATAGAATTTGTAATATTGTTGGAATACTAAAAATCTTTCATCCCTCACTAAGATGTGTTAATTAGGAAAGTTCCTTCATGGGAGTAGGAGGACCTCCAGCAGGGGGCTTTACAAAAATAAAAAAAGAGGGAGAAGGTGGATATTGACTTAGCCTGTGAATTGGAAGAGGTCACAGGTCCAGGGAAGATGCCAAGAGCACTATACAAACTTGGGGAAATGAGATCATTTTTCATCAAGTACTGGACTATATAGCCTTGCGGTGGGAATATTATGCCCATGAGAAATGAAAGTTTATTCATTAAATGTCTGCTAGTTGGAAGTCTTATTGTTTTTGTATAATCTGCAGTAGTTATGGATTATATATAAAATGTTTGAGTACTAAGCAAAACTTTAATAATGTAACATATTGTATACTTAATTGATTTGATGAACTGTAAGTGATATATAAATGTACCTTTTTGAATGTATATATAAATCTCTTAAGTTTGAACAATCCTGGGACTGAATATATTGGGAAAAAATTTAATGAGTGTTGTTCAAACCTAAAAGTGAAAATATCATGCAGGAAGCTTTGTTAAAGCAGTGAACCAAAGCCTTATGGGTCAGCACTTTTCACTTGTTATTTTTAATCAAGATTCTGGTATCGGCTGCTGGTTTAGGACTTCCTAGCTGTAAGTTAGATGTTGCAAAGCATTGGAAAGGCATTTTATCTAGCAGAACACTTACTGGAAAATATCTAGTTTTTGTGTGACCCCCCTATGTGCAAAAACAAAAAGGGGGAAATGTGGGAAAAGAGTTTAAGTTGTATTTGAACTTTTTATGACCTGTTTCTTATTGTAAATGTTACACCTGTTCTATTGTAAATGTTGTAGAGTTGTTCCCTGTTATTGTAGATGATGTTGCAGTTCTGATAGCAAGCAGTTGCTTAGTAGTTTCCAATAAATACAAGGTGGAAACTAGGGTCAAGGCTCTCAGTTCCAGAAGCTGTGAGTCCATTGGTCCCATCTTTATCTCCTCTCTTGTGTCTCTCTCTCTGTCCTTTATTTCATAAAGTTCTGTGTTGCCTTCCCTTCTAGCCAAACTATCACTGAGTTGATCTCAGAAAAAAATAGTTTCCAAGACATTATATGGCAGAAAACAAAGGACGGAGATTTAAGAGAGACAGGAACTAAAGGTTAGCCCTATGATTGTTGTGAATTACTGCATTAAGAGAGTTTCCTGAGCTGAGAGTCTAAACCAGGGCAGAGAACAGCAGAGGAAAGATGAAAAGGAAGAGAAATCTGAAGATCTGAAGAAGGTTCTTTTAAGCATTCAGCACATACTGATCACATATATTGAGTAAATTACCCAAGACCAGGGGGAAAATCACCCAAAAGGATTGCAGGAAAAAATAGGCAGTGTTCCCCCAATGCCAGACTGACTGAAGAGCATTATAACTTACAGGGCATTGGATAAAGTGTCTTGACTCATTACTGGGATAAAATCAGCTCTAGACTAAATGCTGCTCCAGACCTATCTAACAAATTTAGAAAGCAATTTTGAAAGGATCAAAGCAGTAGAATAATATTCATGTATATTTATAGGAACATAAAAATATGCAATGCTAAAAGATAAAATTGACAATTTCTGACATTGACTCAAAGTTCAGGATAGCAAACAAGCCAGGAAATGTGAACTATAATGAGGAAAAATAAGCAATCAACCAAAACAAACCATAATTGGCACAGTTGCTAAAATTCACAGACAAGGATTTTAAAAGTTACTGTAACTATATTACATGTATTAAAAAATTAGTGGAAATATTGAACATAAGTGGAGACATGAAAATTAGAAAAGAGACAAATAGAATCTCTAAAAAGCAAAGTACAATGCCTATGGTAAGACTAACCTGTGTGGGATTAATTGAAGATTAGAAATTTCTGAAGAAAAATATAATAACATAAATATGTTTTGAGGTGGTAACAATAAAAATGATCCAACATGTGACACAATTACAAAAAGGAAATAATTATCAGAGGACCATTGAGCTATTGGACAACTTAAAAGTATATTTAAAAAAAATATGTAAGTGGTAAAAAAAGAGAAGAGGGCTAGATAAAAGAATACTCGTTGAAATTTTTTCAAATTTTATGAAAACTACAAACAGATCAAGAAGTTCAACTAAATCAAACAGAAAATACATGAATAAAGTTATACCAAGGCATATCACTATCAAATTGCTTAAAACCAATGGTAAAGATACCAGAAAAGGTGTTAAAATGAAAAGACACTTTATATACAAAGAAACAAAGATAGAATGACAGCAGGTTTCTTGTCAGAAAAGATGGAAGGGAGAAGATAGTGTAATATATTTAAAATTATTTTTGAAAGACAACCAATTCTATACCAATCCTTCCATAAATAAAGACTTTTCCACTCAAAGGTTGAAAAAGTTGATCACCACTAGATCTACAGTACAAAAAGTTGATATAGAAAGTACATTAGTCAGAAGGTAATATATATCTATACAAATGATGAAGACTTGGAAATTGTAACTACATAGGTAAGCATACAATATTTTTCTTTTTGACCTAAAAGATAAATTAATGTTTATAAAAAGGACATTCATTATAGAATTTATAGCATATGTAGAAGTAAAATGTATGACAACAGTAGTACAAAGGACAGGAGGGGAAATAATTGAAGTATACTAATATAAAGTTTTTCTAATATATCAAGAGGTTTACTATTACTTGAAGGTATATTATGATAAATTAAAGATGTATATTATGCATCCTAAAGCATCCACTAAAATAGGAAAACAGAGTTATAGATATTAAACCATAAAGGAGATAAAATAAAGTCTTAAAATTTACTCAATCCAAACCAATGCAGGAAAAGAGAAAAAAAATGGATCACATTACATCAATTGAAAACAATTAGCAATGATAGCTTTAAAACAATAGATTTGAAAATAGAAATAATCATATTAAATATAAACAGTCTTTACAACTCACAAAGAATATTTAAATTACCAATTGAATAATGAAAAAAAAAGACCCAAGTATATATGGTCTAGAAGGAACCCACTTCATCTATAAGACAAAACAGCTTCAAACGTAAAAGTATGATAAAAGACATAGCATGCTAACTTAAAAAAAGTTGAAGTTGCTGTGTTAATATTAGAAAAGAATATTTCAGAACAAATACTATTGCAGGGATGAAAAATGACATTTAATAATGGTAAATAGTCAAGATAGCAAAAGGACTTAAAAATCCTAAATTTTTATGTACCTCATATCATAGAATTAAGTTACCCAAGAGCAATAAATAGACAAAAAAGGACAAGTAGATAAACCATCATTTTAGTCAGAAATTTCAGTATCCCTACTTTGGCAATAGATAGAAATGTATATTAAAAAAACAGTAAGGGGGAAGCAGGTGTAGCTCAGAGGTTGAACACCTGCTTTCCATATATGAAGTCCCCAGTAACTCCTTTAAAAAAAAAAAAAGTAAGAAAATATATAAGACTTGAACACTAGAAACTTATTTGATGAAATTGACATTAAAGAAAAGTACATCCAACAGCAAAATAGATATGCTTTTAACCACAAACAGAAATTTTACCAAGTTAGACCACATTCTGGGCCATAAAACAAGACTCGGTATATTTAAAATGATCCAGGTCATTTCAAGCATGTTCTGTGACCACTGGAGAATTAAATTAAAAATGAACTAACAGAAAGATATCTGGAAATACCAAAGTTATGTATAAACTAAATACCTAATAATCATTTAAGTAAACTATGTGTCAAAAAAGAATTTAAAAGGGAAATTGGGAATTATTTTTAGCTAAATTGAAATGATAATACAATATATAAAATTAGGGCATGTCTAGAAACACTACTTAGAGAGAAATTTATGGCACTAAGAAGAAAGATGTTCAGTTAATGACCTCTATTTGACTGAAGATACCTGAAAGAAAAGCAAATTAAACAGAAAATAGAAGAAATGAAATAATAAAAGATAAAAACAGAAATTAGTGAAATAGAAGAAGAAAAAAATAGAAACAACAAAGGAAACTAAAATCTAGTTCTTCAGGAAATCAGGAAAATTGCTCAATCTCTAAGCCAGAATGATCAGGAAAAAAAGAGAAGATTCAAAACAAATTCAGGAATGAGAAAGATGTTATAATTACATATTCTGCTGATACCTAAAGGAAAGTGTAGCAGTTTGAGATTATTTATGAAACACATAAAGAGAAAGATTATTTTGGAAAAGAATCTACTCTTCTGGATGTGATACCCTTTGCATTAAATCCAGCTGAGGAGCCTTTGATTAGATTACTTGTTAAGACTGAGTTAGGGCTTTTTTATTTGACTATGTCCCACCCCCTTGTTGAGTCTGATATAAATGGACACTCACTGAAGAAGACACACACAGAAGACAGAGCTCTGCCATTTCTTTAAATTTATTGAAGTATATATTTCATACATAAATATACATAAATAATTGTATTATGCTTATAATAGTTGTGAACTTACAAAACAAACATATATAACATCATACAGGACTCTCATAACTCACCCTACCACCAATACCTTACATTGTTGTTAAAACTTTTTAAGTAATGATTACAGAGCATTTACAAAATATTACTACTAACCAAAGTATTTTTGCCCAAACCCATCCTATTATTATCATCTTTATATCATTTATATGTGGGCCTATATAAACAATAAGTGCATAGCAAAAGTTGTGAACTTACAAAGCAAACATGTATAACATCACACAGGGGTCCCATACATCAACCCTCCACCAACACCTTGCATTGTTGTGAGACATTTGTTACAAATTTTGAAAGAATATTGTTAAAATCTTACTAATTTTAGTCCTTATCTTATATTTGGTGTGTTTCTCCCCCAACCCAACCTATTATTATTTTTTAAATATATTTTTTATGACAGAGGTTGTAAATTTATAAAACAATCATGCACATGTACAGAAGTCCCAAACAATACTCCTTTATCAACACACCACACTGTGGTGGAACATTTGTTACAGATAAGATAATATCATCAGATTGTTACCACATCCATAGTATGCATTTGGCATACATTTTCCATACTGTCCCATTATTAACACAATGCATCTTTGGCATAGATGCAAGAATATTGTACCATTACTTCTAACCGTGGTCCATAGATCACTCCAGTTGTATTTTTCCCAAACTCTCCACATTCCCACCACCCTGCAGTAGTGATGCACATTTGTTCTAGCTCACAAAAGACACTTGCATCTGTACCATTACTTCTAACCATGGTCCATAGGTCACTACAGTTGTATTTTTCCCACACTCTCCACATTCCCACCACCTGCAGTAGTGATGTACATTTGCTCTAGTTCACAAAGGACACTCTTGCATCTGTACCATCAACCACAATTGATGGTGGATGAGTCCACCTCTTGGTTTACTATGTTATTCAGTTCTTAGATTATTCTCTAGCATTCTGTCAATTAGCTTTTACATATCTAGACTACCATTTGCAGCCACATCCCCATTTATAAAATTGCTCTTAATCACTATGTGTTACCATCCACTCTACACATTTCTACACTGTTACAGTAAAGCTAATTGAAACTTCTAAATACATTAATTACCAGTAGTCCATCTCAGTCTTCCTCTTATCTCCTTTAAGAATCCACCACCTACCACCAGGTCTTGAAGATATTTGCCTAAAATTTCTTCTAGAAGCTTTATGGTTCTTGCTTTTATTTTTAGGTTTTTGATACATTTTGAGTTAATTTTTGGATAGGGTATGAGATAGGGGTTCCCTTTCCTTCTTTCAGCTATGGATATCCAGTTCTTTCAGCACCATTTGTGAATGGACTGTTCTGCCTGAGCTGTGTGGGTTTGAAAGGTGAGTCAAAAATCACATGACCATACATGTGAGAGCCTGTTTCTGAACCATTAGTTTCCATTGGTCTATGTGTCTGTCTTTAAGCTAGTACCATGTTTTTTTACCACTATTGCTAGGTAATATGATTTAAAATCTGGAGATGAGGGTTCTCTTTTTCTTTTATGATGTTTCTGGCTATTCAGGACCTTATCCTTCCAAATACATTTGATAAACATCTTTTCAATTTTTTTAAATGCTGGTGGAATTTTTATCAGGATTGCATTGAATCTGTAAATCATTTGGAGTAGAAGTGACAACTTAATGATATTTAGTCTTCCAAATCATGAGCATGGAATGTTCTTCAAGTTATTTAGAGCTTTTTAAAATTTCTTTTAACATAGAGTTGCAGTTTTCTGAATATAAGTGCTTACATCGTTGGTTAAGTTTATTCCTGACTATTTGAGTTTTATCTGTCATATTTTATTTTCACCACTCTTTTGACACTTACAGTTACTTTTATGGATATAATCTTCATTTCTAGACTCTCTTCCAGACCTGTCTCTCCTGTCTTTCCTTTTCAGGCCCTAGCACATCCTTTAGTATTTCCTGAAAATCTGGTCTCTTGCTTAGAAATTCTCGAAGTTTCTGTTTATCTGTGAATATTCTATCTCATCCTCATTTTTGAAAGACAGTTTTGCCAGATATAAGATTCTTGGCTGGAAGTTTTTCTCTTGTCATATCTTAAATATATCAGACCACTGTCTTCTTGCCACCTTTTTTTCTGGTGAGAAATCAGCACTTAAATTTATTGGGTATCCCTTACATTTTATGCATTGCTTTTCTCTTGCTGTTCTCAGAATTCTCTCTTTGTCTTTGGCATTTGACATGCAGATAAGTTTATGTCTCAGAGTTGGTCTATTCAGATTTTTTCAGATGGGAGTACATTGAGTTTCTTGGATATGGATATCTATGTCCTTCAATAGGTTTGGGAAATTTTCTACCATTATTTCTTCAAATATTCCTTCTGCCCCTTTTCCCTTCTCTTCTCCTTCTGGGACACCCATGACATATATGTTTGCATACATTTTGGTATCATTTAGGTCCCTGAGACCTTGTTAAATTTTTTCCATTCTTTTCTTCATCTGTTCTTTTGCATGTTCACTTTCAGAGGCATTTCTTCAAGCTCACAAATCCTTTCTTCTGCCTCCTCAAATCTGCTATTATATGATACCAATGTTTTTTCAAAATTTCATTTATTGCACCTTTCATTCCATATGATTTGCTATTTTTCCATGTATGCTTTCAAATTTTTCTTTGTGCTTATCCAATGTCTTCTTAATATCCTTAATCTCTTTAGACATCTCATTGAATTTAGTAAGGAGATTTATTTGAACATCTATGATTAGATGTCTCAGCTCCTTTATGTCATCTGGAGACTTATTTTGTTCCTCCAACTGGGTTATATCTTCCTGTTTCTTAGTGTGGATTGTAATTTTTTGCTGGTGTCTTGGCATTTGGCTTACTAGAATATTTATTCTGGGTGCAGTTTTTCTCTTCAGTTAGGGCTTTCTGCCCTTTCTCCCTTGCTGGTTTTGCAGTAGGAGCCAAGGACATAGTTGGTGCTATAAGCTGTGGATGCTCAAACTGTCCTCATTGCTGCAGGGACCAATGAAGCTTCTCCCAACTTTCTCCTTTGGCAGGGGTAGGGACAGAATCACAGCTCTGTGGAATAATTCAAGTTTTACAGGCCTAGACTGTAGTTGCCCAGAGAGTCTTATGAAGCTTCATGCCCCTTTCTCCACTGTCTGAGGCGGGAATAGAGCTGCAGTTGTGGGCAGTAATCTATACAGTGTGGATCAAGGTGACTGCAGTTGCCCTTGTAGATTTCTGAATATTCAGTCTGTGTTAGTCAAAGGTACCTGCAGTTACCTGGATAAGTTGGTGTCAGACCTGCCAGCCTCCTCCCTGCCAGAAGTGGAACTGAAGCCTATTAGGATAGGCTGCAGGCTGATCTGGGTGATAGAAACCAGTTTCTACCATGACTGTGATTTTTGATCAGCCTAGTTTCCCCTCATGCTGGGAGCACAGTCAAAATGGTGGCTACTGGTTGGTGGCAGACTTGGACCAGTGGTTAGAGCATCCGTCTACCACATGGGAGGTCCGTGGTTCAAACTCTGGGCCTCCTTGACCCGTGTGGAGCTGGCCCAAGCACTGCACACAAGGAGTGCCGTGCCACACAGGGATGTCCCCCGCATAGGGGAGCCCCATGCGCAAGGAGTGCACCCTGTAAGGAGAGCCACCCAGTGGGAAAGAAAGTGCAGCCTGTCTAGGAATGGTGCCGCACACACGGAGAGCTGACACAAGAAGATGACACAACAAAAAGAAATATAGACTCCTGTGCTGCTGACAAAAACAGAAGCGGACAAAGAAGACACCGCAAACAGACACAGAGCACAGACAACCAGGGTTGGGGGGCGGAGGGGGAAAGAGAAGAAAAATAAATAAATAAATAAATCTTAAAAAAAAAAAAAAGGTGGCTACTGGCCTATTTCTGACTTGGACAGATTCACATCCTAGCTATTCCTAGGGTTATACCTTAGCCAGCTGAGTCTACTAACCAGTAGCTGAAATCAGTGGCCAACTGTCTCCTCCTCCCCTATTTTTGTGAAATGGAGCTTCCAATTCCACTCACGGAATAGCTCTTGGGCAGTTTGCACCACCAGAGTTGGATAATCACCAGCCTCTGCAGCTTGGCTGGTAATTTCCCAGAGAAGCTGGTGCAAGTCCCCCCTACTGGACCTCCCTACTGGAGGTGGGGCTAGCACTTAGGCTAGAGCTGCAATATGATAAGATGGAAGGAAGCCGTTTCCTACCAGCACTGTGATTTTCAATCCACCCCGCTTTCCCTCAAGCCAGGCACAGAGTTAAGATGGTGGCTACCGGACTTTCTGACTTGGACAGGCTCAAACTTTAGCTGTTCTTAGGATTATACTTTAGCCCACTGAATTTACTCATCAGTAGCTGAACTTGATGCTCAACTGTCTCTTCCTCCCCCGTTCTGGGGAAGTGAGGCTTTCAATTCCAGACATGGAACAGCTCCTGAGGTGGCTTGTGCCTCCAGAGGATGGACACTCACCTATGTGGTGTTGAGTGATCTACTTACAAATCTTCTCTGCAGATGGGCAATCTCCTCCTTTCATTCCTTCAAGTATGTTGCAAGATGCTCTTCTGGTCTCCTGGAACTCCCAAAGAGGTGCTTCAGATAATTCCAGATAGCTCTGGGTGTTTATTAACTGCCCTGTAGCAGAAGCTGACTCTAGGAGCTCCTTACTCTGGCACCATCTTGCTGGTTGTCCTTCTGTCAGTTTTTGATTCTGTTATGTGACAGAAAGGAGAAGTTGGAAGAGTCAAAGCCCTGGGAAGAGATGAAATATTTTGCCTGATAGCTTAGAGCTAGATTGGTAAGAGAGCCAAGACAGACATAGGAGGCCAAGAAAGAAACAAGTTCTATGCCAGAAGAGAAAGGAGTTCACTTAATCACAGAGACTCAAGAGGCAGAGGAAGCCTAGAGGGGAAGGCAGACCATCCAGAGACAGGTGACCATCTTGCTTCAACACATGGCAACTAACTTTGCTGAGAAGCAACCTTGAGTTGGACATTTTATGACTTTGTAACTGTGAACTTTTACACCAAATAAATACCCTTTATAAAAGCCAACAGTTTTCTTGTACTTTGCATCAGGACCCCTTTGGGTCCTTTCACAGAAAGTAAAAGCAAAATTCTGAAATAGTAAGCCAATAACTTTGGTATGCTTATGTTAAATGGAACAGACATAAAATGCCAAAAATTAACTCAAAGATGAAATAGATAACATGAAGAGCCTATATTTATTACATAAATTAAAATTACATTAATCTTTCCACAAAGAAAACTCTAGATGCAGGTGCCTTCAGTGATTAATTCTACCAAATATTTAAGAAAGAAATAAAACCAATTCTATATGAATTTTTCTAATCTATTTAACAGGAAGGAATACTTCCCTACTCATTCCGTGAGTCCAGAATTACACATATATCAAAACCAGACAAAGTCATTACCAAAAATTAAACAAATTTTTTTTAAAACTGCAGAAAAATGTCTTCTCATGAACATGATAGCAAAGTTATAAACACAGTTTTAGCAAATTTAAACCAACACTGTATAAAAAGGAAAATTCATTATGATCTAGTGACATTTATCCCAGGAATACAAGGTTGGGTTAACTTCTAAAACTCAGTCCACTAAATTCAACAAATTATCAAAATAGAAAAGAAAACCATATGTTCAGTTCAGCAGATGTAGAATAGGCATTTGCCAAAATCCAAAGTACATTCTTGATAAATCTTTCAGCAATATATGTATAGAAAATAACTTCCTCAACATGATAAAGGGTGTGGCAGTTTGATATTATTAATGAATTGTAAAAACAAATATTGATTATGTTTGTAAACTGACAGTTCCTCTGGGCTAGTGATACCCTTAGATTGTATTGAATTCAGAGGTTTCACTTTTACTTGATTAAATTATGAGTAGGGCTTTGATTGGTCCACTTCAGTAGGATGTTGAGTTCCTGCCCATTTGGTGGGCAGGGACTCACAGAGAAAATGACATGGTAGAAAGAACAGTTGGAGTTTTGAGCTGGAATGCCAGGAAGTAAACACAGAGAGGAATACAGATGGCTTCATAGACACAGCAGAGGAGAGGCCCCAGGAAGTGAGAGAACCTGATAGTCTATAGATGCCCTTGTGGAGAGAACAAAGTACCTGAGCCTGGAGAGGAATAAGCCCTTGAAGAGAGACTAGACTTACCCTGTTCTACAGTGGATATTGGATGAAGTTGGGAACACAGAGCCTTAAGAGGAAGAAGGAGGCTAAAATCTTGCAGATGTTGGCAGCCTTCTTGCTCCAACACATGACAACAGCCTTTGGTGAGGGAAGTAACTTACACTTCATGGCCTGATAACTGTAAGCTTCTATCCCAAATAAATACCCTTTTAAATGCCAACATATTTCTGGTATTTTGCATCAGCACCCTTTTGGCTGACTAATACAAAGGGCTTCTATGAAAATGTACAGCTAACATAAAAGCTAATGGTGGAAAACTAAGTTAAGAACAACACAGGGATATCTACTCTCACCACTTCTTTTTAACAGTATATTGGAAGTGATAGCAAGTGCAATAAGGCAAGAAAAGGAGATTATAGGCATCTAGATTGAAAAGGAAGATGCAAATCTGTCTTTATTTGAAGAGGACATGATTATGTTGAAAATTCAATGAAATCTATGAAAAAGCTAAAAAAACTAATAAATGACTTTAGCAAAATTAGAGGATACAAGATCAATGTATAAAAATCAATTGTATTCTAGATAGCAAAGAGAATTTGGAAATCAAAAATTAATAAATACTACCATTAACAGCAGCACTAATAATCTGAAGTACTTATGCCTAAATATGACAAAATATATATGTGACTTAAACACTGAATACCATAAACATTACTGAAGACCCTAAATAAAGGGAAAGTTATACTGTGTTCATTGATCAGAAGACTAAATAGAGAGATGTCAGGGCTCCCTAAACTGATCTACAGATTCAATACAATCCCAACAAAAGTTACAAGAAGCTCTTCAATAGATATTGAGAAGCTCATTCTAAAATTCACATCAAAATGCAATGGACCTAGAAAAGCCAATTTTTTCAAAATTGAAAGGAAGAATAATGATCCAGAACTAACATTAATGGATTTCAGGATTTTCAAGATTTATTATCAACCTAAACTTATCAAGACAGTGGGGCATTGTAAAGATGATTATATAGATTAATGCAACAGAATAAGAGTCTAGAAATTGATCTACACATTTATGGGCAACTTATTTCTGGCAAAGGTGCAAAGATAATTCAGTGAGGAAAGGGCAGTCTTTTCACCAAATAGTGCTAACTGGCTATCTTTATCTAAGGGATATGTATATATCACTTCCATCCATACCTAACCATATATAAACATCAACTCCAAGGGTATTAATCTAAACATAAAGGTAAATCATAAAATCATAAAATCATAAAATCCATGAAATGAAACATGGGCAGTATACTTGTGACCTTTACATTAGGCAATCATTTTTTAGGTATGACACCAAAAGTATGGTCACTAGAAAAAAATAAATACATTGAACTTCATCAAAATTAAAATATTTCCTTGGTGAAGGACACAATTAAGAGAATAAAAAGACAAACAGCAGACTGGGAAAAAAATATTTACGTATTATATATCAAAGGATTTGTATCCACAACATATAAAGAAAATTCAGTACTTAGTAATAAAAAAACATACTTCATGAAAGCAGACATACAGATGGCAAGTAACGACATGAAAAGATGCTCAGCACAATTAGTCACTATTTAAATAGGAATTGAAACTACAATAAGACACCATTATACTTTTAATAGAGAGGGTAAAATGTAAAGCCTGATCATATCATGTATTAGGGAGGAGGCAGAGGAAGCAGAATTCTCATAAACTACTGGTAGAAATGCAAAATATTACAAACTTGTTGGAAAAGAGTCTGGCAGTTTCTAAAATAGCTAAACACTCAACAGACTCCAGCACCTACAATATGATTTATTGGACTTATCACACTCAGCTAAGATGGAGTTGAAGAAGGACAACCACCACACCATGGAGCCTAGAGTGATTACAACTGAAAGTGGGAGGATTGCATCCAACATCCATGTGGAATCTGAGCCTCCTCTTGACATAGAGGTGCAATGGACACAACCAATCCAATGTCCACATAGAAGAGGTGGCATTGGATTGGGAAAAGTGGACCTGGTGGCTGATGGGTATGGGGAAAGGCAGGAAGAGATGAGAGATGGAGGCGTCTTTGGGACATGGAGCTGCCCTGGATGGTGCTTCAGAGGCAATCACCGGACATTGTAAATCCTCACAGGGCCCACTGGATGGAATGGAGGAGAGTATGGGCCATGATGTGGACCATTGACTATGAGGTGCAGAGGTGACCAAAGATGTACTTACCAAATCCAATGGATGTGTCATGATGATGGGAATGAGTGTTGCTGGGGGGGGGGGGGGGGGGAGGTGGGGGGGGGGTTGAATGGGACCTCACATATATATTTTTAATGTAATATTATTACAAAATCAATTTAAAAAAATGTAAAAAATAAATAAATAAATAAATAAATAGGAAACCTTGTAAAAAATAAAAATAAAATAAAATAGCTAAACATACATCTACACAAGATCCAGCCATTACATTCCAAGATATATCTATAAAATGCTTGTACATAAATGTTTACATTAGATTTATTTGTAATAGCTAAACAGGAATCAACTTAAATGCCCTTCACCAAGGGAATGGGTAATTATATCATGGTATATCCTGAAAATGAAACATTACTAGCGATGAAACTATTGATACACACAGAAAGGATGGATTAATCTCAAAATAATTATGCTGAATGAAAGCAGCAAGAGAAAAAAGATTAAAATCTGTCTAATACCATTTATATAAAATTCTAGAAAATTCAAACCAAAGTACAGTGACAGCAAGCAAATCAGTGGTTGCCTGAGGATGAGGAGGAATTGTAGGGGGTGAAGGATGCTATGCAGAAAGGATTACAAAGGAGCATCGAGAGATGATACTAGGTGATGATATTTCCATTAACTTAATTGTGGTTATGGTTATAGGGGTATATAAGTATGAAGAAACATAAAATTATGTATTTTAAATATAATTTACTTCATGCCAATTATACTATTTTTAAATTATAGAATTTCAAAACAAATAGAACAGTTTTAGCATTACCCTCACCATTCATCAGCATACTTAGTCAAAATGGTATCAACAATGTTAAAACTTAGAAATTCAAATTGCATTAGTTCACTTTATGATCTGATCTTATATTTATGTTATATTTTCATCCAGATTTTCTGTTTAATTTTTAGAAGCTCACTTTTTATTTTCTCAATATATATATATAAATATGCCAAAAATAACATGTAAGTATTCAACTGGTGCTCAATTACAGAAGAGCTATCAAAAGGTGACCTTTAATCCTCACCTTTTTCACTATAATTTTAATATAACTCTTTTTTGAATAGGCCTTGTTAGTTTTTCTATGGGACACTAGCACTAGAAATTTACATTTGCTGACTGTCTTTCTGTAAATAATTTTAATTTTTGTTTAAGTCTGCTTGCCCACATCTTGTCTAACTCATATTTAGGTCTGTCTCCCTTTCTACCAGCAGTCCAGGAACTGGTGAACAACAAGGCCAGGCTTGACTCCACAGTTCTAAGATCTCCCTGTGCCTAAGTAAATCTCACGTGCATAGGTGATGGTATTCCTTGTAGATGACAGTGATGATTGTGTACCTGGTTTTAAGTCAGATGGATCAGGTTGCTGATGGTAAACTGTATCAGTAAGCCAAAGGGTGGTGATGCAAAATACCAGAAATTGGTTGGTTTTTATAAAGGGTATTTATTTGGGGTAGGAGCTAACAGTTACCAGGCCATAAAGCATAAGTTACTTCCCTCACCAAAGGCTATTTCCACGTGTTGGAGCAAGATGGCTGCTGACGTCGGCGAGGGTTTAGACTTTCTCAGTTCTTCTGGACTCAACTCCTCTGTTTCCTCCACAAGGTCAGCTCTAGAGAGTGAGGCTTTCTAGACTTTGCCTCTCTCCACAAGGTCAGCTGTAGACTATCAAGCAAATGGCTCTGTCTCTTTTCCTGGGGCTCTAGCTTCAGCTTCAAACTCCAAAATCAAAACTTCAACATCAGAAACCCTCAACTCTATTCTTTGCCATGCCTTTTATCGTGAGTCCCCACCCACCAAGGGGTAGGGACTCAATGCCCTAATCATAATACTATCGTGCCCAAGTACAGATCAGATCACAAACATAATCCAATATCTATTTTTGGAATTCACAGTCATATCAAAGTGCTACAGGAACTCTTCTGTCAGGTGAGAGAAATGACAGACAACCCAGTTTGTTAATCTTTTCTTTTTGTTTATTTATCTGTTTGTCTTTCTGGGAGCTCACACCAATTATAAAACAAGTAGTCTGTGCCTCCTGGAAAGCATAGCCCTTTGAGATCTGGACCAGTGTGTCTTTGTGACTTTATGTTTATTCTTGATCAGTGGCTAAGATTAAAGACCTGAAGCTGCAAGCTTTCTGAATGTGGGTGTCTTGAGAAAAGCCCTTAGAGCTTTTCATGTGGCATTAAAATATTTCCCTACCTCTGGAGGATTTAGTAAATTAGATCATAAAGCAAATGTTAAAGTAGTCTATTTCAGTTTATGGAAAATGATGAGCACTTATATAAACTGGATTGTCTCATAATTACAGAAAATTTAAAAAAAAATAACAGATTTTTAGATGTGCTAGCCTCTCAAATAAAATAAAAGCAAAACCTGGTCTTAGATAAACTCCTAGATCATGTGCATTTTTATATGAGAATTCAAGTTCAGGTATTTGGGTGAATCTTTGCACTAATAGTATGGTTTGATAAATTTGGCTTGAAAGCAATTTTATTTCTACTGTATAATTTTATCCATATAGAGTAAATTCAAGTGTATATTTTATTTTTTATAAGATTGAGTTTGTTTTTGCATGAAGTGACTAAATATGAATTTATGAAATTTGTCAGGCTGATGTATTGGTTAGCTAAGCTAACATTACTCCCACATAGTATTTAAGATTGTGAAAATTTTTAAATTAAGTGTTCAACTAAATTAAATTTCAACTCTGACAAATGTTTTATATAAACAGTAATTATATTCTGTAGTGTGTCACCTAAAACACAATTTCTAAGATCCTTAGTTAATGCTAAAATTTTGGATTAACATTAAATTGACAGATAATTAATACGTAATTTCTAAGTAAGATGGAATATTGCAACATTAGTCTTTAAGCTGGGTTATAATATAAGTACAGTAGTTTCTTATTCTTATTATAGAATGGCTATATTTTGGGGTCATGTTAACAAACTGGTCGGTTTTTGCCATTTTGCCATTGTAAGGAGTTTTGACAGGGATGTAAGTGTTATATGAGCTCTGCCATATGCTAAGATGCTTCTGTATGATAGATAGTTCTCAATTCCCTACCTCCCAATACTCTTTGTTAAACAGAACTTAGTTATTTCAGTTAATTGTTAGAGTTATTCTGGTAGATTAAAATTAAAATAGAAGCAATAGAATCAGAAAAATATAGCTGTTATTCAACGCAATGGGATGTGTTTTGTCAATCAAATTTTTGAAAAACCTGTAGATTACTCCTCAAATAAATACGTTGTTTCAGAATGTAAATGAGGATTCAAACAATCAACCCCAAAAGAAAGTTCTGTACCATTAAACAGTCCCTCCTTATTCTTCCCTCCCTCCAGCTTTAGGAAACCATCAAACTGCTCTCTGTCTCTATAGACTTACATATTCTGGATGTTTCATATAAATGGAATCATACAATATTGTGACCTTTTGTGTCAGGCTTCTTTCACTTAGCATGTTTCTGACATTCATACATGCTGTATCATGTACAAGTACATTATTCCTTTATATGGACAGGTAATATTCTATTGTATAGATATACCACATTTTTTTTTCCATTCATCCATTGATTGATATTAGGGTTCTTTTCACAGTTTAGCTATTGTGAACAGTGTAATTATGAGGGAATGTGTTTTGTATAAAATTTTATTTGATTTGCATGACAAAGTTTTGTATAATGAAAAGAGAAGCAACATTGTATATACATATTATTTAATAGACATTAATTGTATTATTACTCCCTTATGGAAAGATTCTGGATAATCAACCTAAAAAGGGCACTACCTGAGGAGGGGATTGCACTAGGTTTATTTAGTACTGCTGAGACTGAAAATACAAATGTATGTTACTGAGAGAATCTATAGGGCAGTGAAAAGAGTTTAGTGTTTAGGTGGAATTTTGAACTTGGATAAATGAATGATTGAATATATGAATGAAGGGAGATACACTCAACCCTGTTCAGGTTAGCTAAGAGTTCAATTTATTTGCATAAAATATATGTACTATTTTATATCTGGTAACAATGTAAAACTCTGCAAAAGGAAGAATAACACTTCAACAAAATAGTAAAGAAATTTTGAAAAAAAAGGTGGGAGGCTACCATCACCCCTATGATCTATCAATCAATTTAGGTTAATGAGTCTTTCCAAATAGCCAAATTTCTGAAGTCATTTTTATTAACTATTTGATGCTTGACAGGTAACAGGTGCTCAGAAATATTCTGGGCAAAATGAATAATTCATTAAGGTTTAAGCTTACATAATTGTCACCATTGGTGCCTTCTGATAACGTTACAGTGTTAACATGTATGCTTATATTAATCAAGACTGTTTAAAAAGATTTAGCTATAACAGCATTTATTTGTGATTGTTCACTTTAGTGTAAATTTGAAACACCCTGAATGGCCAATGATGGCATATAAGTTACATAAAATAAGATTCACAGTGTAAGGAGATTGTATTTAATCATTATCAGATATATTATGGTAGAATATTTATTGCTATGTACTATCTACAACCAAGTAAAAAAGGAAGTTTCATAATATAATTTCATTTTGTTCTGCTTATGTCTATGTGTGCAATATATGCAAAGTAAAATACCTAGGACAATATACATGACGATATCAGCTGTGATTATTATAAGGGGATTGAATTTGGGGAGCTTTTCCATTTTTCTCCTTTGCTTATATTATATTTCCCTTAAACATTCACAAATATCTGTATTTTATTTAAATAAATATGCTGAACTATTTTTTAAGATTGCTTTATTGAAGGACAGACTGGACTGACCATATATATGCACACACAAAAATAAGAGGCATTGTGTTTTTCGTGGACTGACTGCATAGAGCAGGAAGTTTCTATTGCTTTTATTATTACTCGAGTGGACTTCCAACAACTCCCAAGAAAGAGGGTTCCACTTTAAGTGAAAAGTACTTGACTTATTTTGGAAAAAATTCAAATAGCTATTATTTTTTAACAGGTTTTATTTCCCTCTTCACCAAGTATTCATTTGAGGGCTTTCACTGTACCATATTTCTACATTTTGTCAGATAGAGAACAAAAGGATTTATTCTTTTATAAGTTCTTTGCCTTTAGTAGATATTCTTTTGAGAGTACATTACTGAACTAAGATTTTTTTTCCAATCAAATTACACAGTAGGGATTAAAAAAAAAAGAAAGAACGATTTTTAAGAAAGAGAAAAGCTATTATTTTGAAAAACAGGTTCCTGATTGAAGCATTATTGTTTTAACACATAAAGAAGATCAGGCTGGAGCAGGTGACCCAGCTAGAGAAGCATGAGTTAGTCCACCCTAGATCACTCAGACAAACCCCAGCTCTTTAAGAATAAATAATTGTGGTTTTAAACCACTGCAATTTAGGGTGGTTTGTTTTGTGGCATTTTTGTGGCATTGACTAATTGATATAGGTTCCTTAATGTAAACTTCTTGAATCTCCAAAGCCATGCATATTTGTTTTCATCATAGTGGTTACAAGCAGGTACACAGCCTAGTTTGAATTCTACCTCTTCTGTTTATCAAGTGATGATAAGTTATAAAAGTTTGTCTCAATTGCTTCATCTATAAAATTGCATTAACAATGTAATATGATTCATAGAGCTCTTGGGGGGATTAAATGAAAAATAAAAGATAAAATCTGTATGTATCTGGCACCTATGTCAGTTGTCACTAGTATTAATCAACTTTTATTGCACATCATTATATTTTTTACTTATTTATATCCCTATTTCTTAGCATTATATAAATTATAAAAATGTAAAATACAGCAAAATAAATTGAGTAAAAAAATGTAGAGGTAATAATAAAGGACAAGAAGATGACTTCAAGAGTTTAGTACACTAAAGTCATGCCATGAAATCCTATACATATACTAGAGATTGAGCACAAATCCCCTTTAAACTTTCAGCAAACATTGTGAATAGAGAAAAAGATAATTTACTAGTTCCAAAGTACACATCAGATAATCTCAGAAATTTGGCACTCTGTCAGTGGGCCTTATTTTGGAATTTATGTTCCCAATGTAACAGAATTAGACTCATTTACAATTTCCCTACACATCACTCTTCTGCCCTTTTTATTTGAACCTATCATTAGTGCTATACTTGTTAAATATATGTCCCAGAGACTTAAATCTTTGGTCTGTTCATGTGCCAGTTGAGTCCTGAATCTCAGCAGAGTTGCAACACCTACTGTCCAATTCATTGGACCCACCCAGACAACTAACAAAAGGATGATGATGGGCAATGGCCATCCCCCAACCCAGAGAGTATCAAGCAAGACAAGCAAGCAAGACAGTTCCATTCATCTGCCCCAGGGGATATAAGCCCCCTCTCAAGCAGAAACAGAGTGGGCATCACCGTCCCCAAATCCTCAAGATTTGGGAATTAACAATGTACTAAAGTAGACTTATTATTATTCTATTATAGATCTATTATTATTATAGCAATGGAAGAACTTGTATCATTGATATAAAGGCAGTGGCCACCAGAGGTTCTGAGGGGAGGAAGAGGGAAGAATAGGTGTAACATGGGGACATTTTGGGGACATTGGAATTGTTCTACATGACATTGCAATGACAGACACAAGCCATTATTCATTTTGTAAACATCTATAAAATTGTGCAAGGCAAACTGTAAACTATAATGTAAACTATACTTCATGGTTACTGCCAATGCTTCAATATGTGTTCATCAATTTTATGAAAGGTACCTCACTAATGAAAGATGCTAATTTGGGAACATTTGGGGGGAAGAGGGGATATGGGAATCCCCTATATTTTTTATGTTACATTTATGTAACTTAAAGCTTCTTTAAAGATAAAAATACTAAAAAAGACAAGCTAGTTATTTAGAAAGACAATTATTCCAATATTGAAACCAGAAAAATTTCTATCAGAGATTTCCACAGAGAATTGTCATTTTTAAGTGCCCAACATCTGGTCTCTGATCCCCAGGATATTACAGGAAAGAAGTAGAGATATCATAAATTCAATATTTTGTTCATTGATTGTGACACTTGAACACACTTCAAATAAATGCATCATGGCCAAAAGATACACCTTTTTCAATAATATTTGTAATATTTCTTTAAACCAGTGTACTTATCTGGGGAAAAATCAAAATCCTTTACTTACCAACATCCAACTCTCTATTTTGCTTTGTATTGTGTTGTATTGTATTGTATTGAAAAGTAGTTATCCTTTAATCAAATGGAAGCACATTGAAATTATTTAACATATGTGACCGCTTGTCAAATAATTCTAGAACAGGCAGTGGTCATAGCAGCCTATGATATGGCTTCAAATAAACTGTAATGGCACACAGGAAAAACTCTATACTTGAAGATTTAAACAAATCTAAATAACATAAAGCACTCTTCTGTTTAGGAACAAATATTATAAATACCTTGGTTAGGCATAGGTATATACCTATGCATTTAATGGAAGTAAGTTGTAAGATAATTTATGCCTTTTTACTTATATAATTTACTTAGATACAGTGCACTAATAATTTGTAATAGAGTAAATCTCCAGTTTTCTTATAATTTGGAAGTAATGGGATAGATGTAAAATTATTTCCAGTAAGAAATATCTGAAATAAGAAAAAGAAATCACCTAAAACCATTAGTAGCATAAGCTAAATGTTTTTTCCATTTATTAAAAAAGAACAAATTTTCTTGTTGATGTATCAGATTCTGATTTCTTCTGCCTCCCCAGGAAACTATTAGATAGTGTCAAAAAGGATCCATTTCATGGGTTCTTTGAGGCCAAAAAGTGACCACTTAGATCATTCAAATGGGTAATATGGCTTCCATATCATTCAGTTTGTTATGATAAACTATACTTTTAAATGTCACAAGTTCATAACTTATATATAAATAATATTAACATAGAATAATATACTTCAACTTATGTTTTATCTCTCACAATGTTCATTTTTGATTCTTAAATGAATGACTATGATTTCTTATTTCCCTGGTCTGCCATGGCTACAAAACATGCTTCCCACAATTAACCATTTTATTTATTTTCAACCTTGCATCTGTACTATGAAACTCAATTAGGTCTTTGATTTTTTTTATTTAAGTAAATGAGAATTATCTAGAAAATTAGCATTCATCTACTGAGTTATTCTTAGTAATGTGATAATAGTTGTAAAGCTTCTTTGTAAAATACAAAGCACCATACAAATAAAAAAGATAATAGAAATTTCTACAAGGTAATTAAAGATATTATTATGAACCATCTTCAGTTATTAGAAATAGCTTAATTATACCTGTAATAATTACTCTTCTATTTTAATGATGTGAATTATATAATACATGATGTGAATATAAAAATAATGTCTTTGATTTGGTTTATTAACATTTTTTACTATTCTATTTACTTCTTAGGAACTTTGTTGTTTCTTAAAAGATTGGAACCTCTAAACACATTAAATATAATACAGATTGGTATAATTAATTTCCAGAAACTGCTGGATATTTTTCACTTGCCCCCCTATATCTACTATCATTCTCCATCAGCCTTTCTGTTTCTGGGAGGCTAACTTAGGTGGAAATGATCAAAGTGTTCCCTCCTCCCTGTCCTCTGGGTTAAGGGAATCAGAGGGTGGGAATGTGACAGATGAGAAGAGTCAGCTCAGGTTCTATTAAATACACAGATATATATCCCCACATCCATCACAGGTATTTATGAAATTTATTCTTCAACAGAAGAGCACTTTATGTTACTTAGATTTCCCCCTTTTTCTTCCTTTCTGCTGCTGCAGCTCAAATTGGCAGTTTCCTTCTACTACAATCTGACATCCTCTCCTTCCTGGTTCCAAGAACAACCTCCTCCTCTTGCCCTTTGCTTAGGGGTAGTAAAGGCTTTCTATTTTTACTAGCTTCTGTGTAACACGATCTCTTGTTGGTTTCTCTCACTTTCTTCCACAACTTGGTAAGTAATGAACTTTTAAAATTATTCTCAATTAACAAGTTGAGAGTGCGTCTTGCTCCTCCTAGGACCCTGACTGATAGGGCACCATTTACATTATCAACAGAAATAGATACTAGCAAGTTTCACAGGGTGTTAATTCCTAGACATTACAAATATAAATGCCGATAAATCAGTTAACTGCAAAGATGAAAGGATAAAGTAATGTAGTTTGCTTTTATTTCTTAAAAAGAAAATCATAAATAAGCTTTGGACTTTTCCTTAGGTTAAACTCAAATATAAGTTTATTTTACAGACCTGAGGAAAAGGGATATAGGGTACATGGCAGATGATATTTAAATTACAAGTTATAAAAGATGCAGGGATTCTGCTTAAATGGATTGTTGTTGTGTTTGCCTCCGGAAAGGGAAAGCTCGTATTCAATTACTTCTCAATAAGTGTTTTTCTTTAATGCTGGATCAGTGTTGGATGGACACATGGCCTTGGGACCAAGAGATTGCACTTTGTTCATGTCAGAATTATTTTGCACTTATAGCTAATAAACTGTTTAGTCTAACTGCTGTCTGTGCCCTTTGAGATATTTTCCAACCCTTGGGAAAGGAGATAGATATTTAGATAGTACTATAGCTACCATGTTACCTGACATTGTAACATTGTAAAGCAAGAAGCCTGGGAGCTTCTTTTTTATTTATTTATTTATTTTTTAATGTAAGGCCAAAATTCATACAAGATCATGGGCTTCTTTGCAACTACTCATAGCACCAGTGATTTTATCACCCTGCTCTAGTCATCCCACCACCTTTTGTTGTTCTGGCAATTCTGCTCTTGAGTTTCCAGACACTAAGAAATTCCAAGATGAAAGAAATATGTGATGATTTAATCCTAATCAAATGCTGAAATGTCTGTAGTAATCTTTTTTTGTCAGTTTTGAAATTGGTGCAGGTTACAATTATTGTGTTTTACAAAATAAATATAAATTAGCAATAATAATTGTTTCAGTTGAACACATACTAGCATATATAAGCTGTTTTTTTTCTCTCACAGATAAAAGTTTGCTATATAGGTTGCTTTCCTGTTCTAAACAACTCTACTTATAAGAATGGCTTTTGCATAGTCTGTCTTCGGTGTATTCTAGACAGGGTTACTTGAACCACATAGAATAACTTAATTTGTAGTATATAATAACAAAATTTTAGTGGTATCTATCATGTTATTCCGCAATGCACCCCTGTCACAGTTTGTTTTGTTGAAATAGCTCCAATTACTTTAACTGTACCTTTTATAATTTTTTAATTAAAATAATTAGACATGTTGATTAAAAATACATTCAGAGTAAGGTAAGTTTTTGCTTAATTAAACAATTCAAATACACATATAAAAGTGCTTTAGATAATGTAGTATGTTAGAAGTGAGCATATCAGAACTGTATATTAAAGGGAAATTTTAAACCAATCCACAGGCAGAAGGTCAGTCAATAACAACTAACATTTAACATGAGCAAGATACCTGTTGATCTGTTGTTGAAATATTCTGAAATTTTGAAGTTATTTTTTATGCTACATAGAGAAAACTGGCAAATAAAACCTCTAAAATAAAAAATAGAGGATGGGTTGGGGTGGGGAATAGGAAGAAATATATAGAAAACCTATCTACACAGCTTAATTGCAAAGCATATAGAAGAGTGATCCCTCCAATAAAAATATACCTTTGCACAAAAATACAATAAAAAGACTGTAGAAATTCGGGGGAAAAAAGCATACTTCTATAAAAGTGTATCTGAGCAAGCAGCAGGGAAAATTGACACTAGTTATTCAGCTATTTTTTTTCACATGAAAATTTGCATGTAAAGTTGTTCTAAAGATAATGTTGCAGATTAAAAACATGTTTTCCTTATGTATTATTCTTAGTTATTGAATAATGATCTTTTAATATTTTTCCTTTGCAGACCTTTTTGTTAACATTTATTAAATGATCCATAGTTGTTCTAAACCATTTTCTACCACTTAAAATTATTCAAATGTTACAGTGAAAGTAATTTTCAATACTATTAAAATAGAATCTTGCTATTACTTTCCTAGAATAGGCCATTAATAAATGTAAAATGTGACTTTTAAGAAATAAATGGGGAGCAGATGTGGCTCAAGTAGTTGGGTGCCTGCCTCCTGCCTTCCACATGGGAGGTCCTGGGTTCAGTCCCCAGTTCTCTTAAAGAAAGAGAAGCAGATGTAACAAACTGATGCAATGAGCTGACACAACAGGCAGAGACAATGAGCAGACAGTGAGCAGACCCAGCAAGCAGACAACAAGCAGACAGATGAGGGAGCCATCTCAGGTAGAAAAGTTAAATGGCAGTTAATGCTTTTAGAGAATGTAAATGGTTAATGAATCAGTTTTTACTTTCTCATGCAAGTGATATGTTTCAACATATATATTTAGAGTAACTTGGAGTGACCTCAACATTCATTCTAGAAGATTTTAGCAATAATTGCTTGATGTGGTACTGAAACTTGAAGAATATAAGTGTTTTTTCTTACAGCTACAATCTCAAAATAATGTGGATTTGGAATGTAAGTGGATAACCAATTTTAGATTAATTAAAGTCAATAGTATCTTTGCAATTTTTAATAATAAAATGAAAGCATTTTAGAACTGATCATAATAATTGTTGATTTATATAATTAGAGGTAACATTATTTACAATTTATTAACAAAGTGTAGCTTAAGACACTGGTCTTGATCCTAGTCAGTAGTTTCCTCCTCTTAGTATTTATTGAAGCTAAATTAAAATAAAATTCTACCTCATATTTATATATCATAAAAGCTTACATCCATAATTAGATCATTCTTTCAATTTGCTCTGAATATTGTAATTCAGTACATTCACTCAGAATCATGGAAATACTTCTTATAGAAGTCTAATTTCAATCACAGTGAGATGCTAAATTGGCATGTGTATCAAAATAGAAACTGGCAAATGGGTTTCTTGGTTGCATTTAAATCAATGGTTACATTACATGAAACTCTGGAAAATATCTTTACCTTATCAACTATACTACACAAACAACAACCCCTAAGTTAAACCATAGAATAAAAATTAAAAGTACAATTATAAAAATGTGCTTTAATCAACTGTAACAATGTATCACAACAATGAAAGGTATTAAAAGTTGGGGGGAGTATGGAAATTCTGTTTTTTATACATGATTGTTCTGTAAACCTACAACTTCTCTAAAGAAAAAAATGAAAATTATCATGTACAGCAAAACAGTCAAACATTTAACAAATATGAGTTGAGGCATCTTAAATATCTTGATATCTTACATTCATCATAAGTTCACTTAATGTATCAATGAGATCGGTACTTTGAGTAAGCCTTTTGATATCATAGGAATGTTCTTATTTCAATTTGAAAACTCAATTTGAAAACTCTGGTAAGCATTTCTTGCCTTCACAGTCAACCCATTTCAGAGGGGAGAATAAAGTAATATTTTTAAGCACTACTTTTCACAATCACACTGAAAAGAAAATACTCAGTGGCCAGTGATCACCATTTGATTGCATTCATTATTCTTACTATGTCCTTCAAAATGATTAAGATCAGGAGGTTTAAGAGGCCTTTTATTGGCCACTAGCTATTCTTCGTGTGGATTGGCATTCAGGTGTAATTTTATTCGAATAGCAATGCCCTGCTTGCCTGCACACACAGCTAGAGATCATCACAACTAATCTCAACTCACTTGTTATTCATAAAATTATGTTCAGGTGTAATTTTATTCAAATAGCAATGCCCTGCTTGCCTGCACACAGCTAGAGATCATCACAACTAATCTCAACTCACTTGTTATTCATAAAATTATGTTAACTAAATTCAAGGAGGTGAAGGTGGTCAACCACCACACCAGGGAATCAAGAGTGCCTACAATTGCAAGCAGAGGATTGCATCCATCATCTATGTGGAATCTAAGCCCCCTTTTGATCTAGAGGTGGAGTGGACATCACCATCCCAGGGTCCACAGAATGGAGGAATAAAATATGGATTAGAGTGGACTTACTGATATTCTACTATAAAATTATTGTGACTAGTAATAAAAGAAGTTGTAGCATTGAGGTGGAGAAAGTGGCCACAGTAGTTGCTGAAGGCAGGAAGAGGGAAGAAGAGATGTGATGTGGGGGCATTTTTGGGACTTTGAGTTGTCCTTAATGATATTTCAGGGTCAGATGTTGGACTTTATATATCCTGCCATAACCCACTGCATGTACTGGGAGAGAGTGTGAACTACAGGGAAAACTATTATCTATGCGGTGCAGTAGTGCTCCAAAATGTGTTCACCGTTCACCGAGTGCAATGAGTGTGCCACAATGATGGAGGAGGTTGTTGGTGTGGGAGGAGTGGGTGAGGAGGTAGAGGGTATATGGGAACTTCTTATATTTTTTTTAATATAATGTTTTTTGTGTGTGATGTATTATCTTCAAAAAAAAATACCATTTACAAAAATGATGGGTGGGGGGGGTAGGGAGTGGGGTATATGGGAACCTCCTATATTTTTTATGTTTTTTTTAAAATGTAGCTTTCTTTGTGTCTATTAAGTTTAATTTAAAAAGTGTCAAAAAATAAAATTATGTTAACTAAATTAAAATCTCTTCCTCTGTAAGAGATCAAAGTGTTATCAAACACATATTCCTCATGTATGTGGCATACATATGGTAAGTGAATATTTATCTTCTCAACTGGCAAGGCATATTTCTGTGAGCATGCACACATTTTAGTCACTGCTCTTCCACATTATTTGCCATTGATACTATGAACACCCAGAGTTGTCATGTGATAAAGGAATTCTGACAAAGTGGTTCACTCTACTTTCTCCCTGGCATAATATCTGTCATTAATTTCACAATTTTTATTAGTATTTCACCAGTACTCTTTTTTTACCTGCTATATTAGTCAGCCAAAGGGGTGCTGATGCAAAATACCAAAAATTCATTGATTTTTATAAAGGGCATTTCTTTGGGGTAGGCGCTTACAGATCTGGGGTAGGAGCTTACAGGCCATAAAGCATAAGTTACTTCCCTCAGCAAAGTCTATTTTCATGTGTTGGAGTAAGATGGCTGCCAACATCTGTGAGGGTTCAGGCTTCCTGGGTTCCTCCCTTCCAGGGTTTTGCTTCTTTCTGGGTTCAAGATTCCTTTCTTCCTGGGGCTGGCTTCTCTTTCCTCTGTGAGCTTACTTCCCAAGACTCCAGCTTAAGGCTTCAGCATCAAACTCAAACATCAAAACTCCAACATTAAGAACCTCAACTCTGTCCTTTGCCATGTCTTTTATCTGTGAGTCCCCATCCCTTGGTGGGTGGAGACTCAATGCCCTAATGACATGGCCCAATCAAAACCCTAATCATAACTTAATCACACCCAGGTACAGACCAGATTACAAACAAAATACAATATTTATTTTTGGAATCATATCAAACTGCTACACCTGGTGTTTGCTATAGGGATTGCAACTTCAAATTGCACCTCAAATAAATGTTTCAGGAGTTTCTGTCTTGACTCCACTTTCAGTGACAGCATTTAGTGAACATAAACTAAGTCTTCAATGGCATGTTCTTCTCTGGGCACACTGTTAGCCTTATTGTCATAACCAAAAACCCACTCATCTCCAGATAATAGTAAAGGGCCAGTATCTATCCTGTTTAAGAGCCCTCTTAGACAATACAAACTGCATCCTATTAAATAGAATTTTGGCTAGGGCAATTGCAGAAATAGCCATCTAATACATGCAAAGCCTCAGAACATAATATTTAAAGAATATGATTATTATAAAAATAATATTTACCTTGAATAAAAAAAAAAATTTTTTTAGTCCTTTTTACCTGAAATGGCTAAACTACCAGGGGATAACTTTGTGTTTCATAGAATGCCACCCATGACCAATGGTTTCTTATGGAGAAATAGTGATTTTGATTAATGGATAATTATCTTGTGCATTAATTAGTTTCTTAAAAACATTCTTTTAAAAATCACAAGTCTCTTAATAGATGTATGTACATATATATCATCTATGGTACCTATACCTAAAAATATGTTCAACACAGAACAAATTGTTACAACATAGAAAATAAACTTTTGGTTAGTCCCAGCTAATAATTAAAAGACCTAATGAACAGATGATTCTTGATGTCATGTTCTATAATGAAATATTATACTGTGGTATAAATTTACTAAAATGTCTAAATTAATCACAAAATCTATATTTGTAAAGAAACTTTTATCACAATATTTCTAAATATTTTATATGTAACTATAAAAATAAATAAATGATGATAAGAAAGTACTCTATTTGTTTCTAAGTTGAAACCACAGTTTTAAAATGTATGAATATGTCCTTTACACTGAAATGAAACTTTTACACTCCACATATGGCAATGTACTTGCATTTATTTTGTGCAAAAGCGTAATTTGTTACTACATAGTTGTCTCTTCAGGCTATCTGGGAACAAATCTCTATATCCTGTTGGAAGTTCAGTTTTATTTAGCTTAGATTTTATTCAACTCAACTCTTGTAACAGTCAGATAAAGCAATGGCTATATTAATCTGAAATCTATAATAATAATGATCAAATATAATTGAAAGAAATAAAAAACAACCTTGATTGATTAGTTTTAAAGTCACCCATTTTGAAAACCCAAGTACACACCTGTATCAAGTATTGAAAGATTAATAATTTTAGTGTAAATAGAGGGATTTACACCCAAAAGATTTCTAACAGCACACCTTAAAATAGAAAACACGCTTCTTATTATGCTTATGAAATACATGTTTTTGAGCATGCCACACTAGAGAACTTGTGCAGGATTATCATATAACATTATATATCCAGTATATCTGCTTGGCCAAAGGCTACCAACCTATTTAGAACTCTAGATTCCTTCATATACCCTAATGTGATAACACTATGCATTCAGTAAATGAAAGTAAATTTTAACTTGTTACTTTTCTAGTTTTCATAAAAGGAACTTGAATATGAAAATGTCAAGGATTTTTTTTTACATTTTAGCTTGAATCTGCATGAATATAGCAAAAAAGTTAAATAAGTATTTACTGAATATTAAACTTTTTTCAAGAAATGCCAGGTGTAGAGAATTACATGCCTATTTCATTAAAGTCCTATTTTTCTACAAACATAAAATTATATTTGAAGATACATGATGCAAGTACTCTAAATAGTGGTGGTTGTTTGTTTTGTTTTGTTTTTTTGTCTCTGCAACATACAAAATTTTTAGAAGACTTTTAATGAAATCTGAATGAAAACTATGAGATTTCTTAAAATAATATTTCTACTTCTAGAATATTTCATCCTTCATTTAATTGTAAAATATTCTCCTAAGAAACTAATTTTGCTTTGTTAGGCATTTTGACTTTACAGTCTTTACTTTTCTCACAACTCTAACAATTGTTTTTCAGGTTTAGTAAAAATGATACATGCTGTTTATGTAGCTTTATAAAAATCCTCCCAAAAATACAAAAAAGAAAATAAAAAGTGACACATGGAAAGAACTATCTCTAATATTGGTTAAAATCATTCTATATATTTCTCTATTTTATATACAGGTAGATATTATGTATGTAAGTTGTAGATAAGTAGATAAAAATATAGTTTAAGAGATCGGTAAAAAGTTGTGATAACTGGGACTATGTTATATATGATATATTTTAAAGAACTTTTAATTTAACCTTTGTATTATTCTAACTGGAGAAAATGAAAGGAAATGAAACAGAATCTCTGAAGTTTGAGGAAGATGGCTCTGCCAGTTTTTGCTTATTGTTCAAAAATTCTGTGGGTGAAGAGCATCCTGAAGTGTCGTATACCACCATCTTTCTTGGTCACTCATTTTTAAGTGAATAAATAGATTGAACCTAGTCATGTCCCTGTTTACTTTAACACCTCCCCCAATTATTAGCAAATAAACAAGAAAATAAAAAGCCAAAAATTGTGGTAGTATTCAAAATAATAGTTAAATGGTCAAAATAACATAATATTTGTGATTTATAGTCATAGAACCTAAATTTATCTCTCCAATGTAAAGGTTACTTTTACATTTTGAAGTTTATTCCCTTTTATATAAAATAGGGCTAAAAATACTTCTTAAATTTGCTGTGAATCTTAAGACAATGTTTGTAGCCGAAGATATAAATTTTCAAATTCTTGTCTAATGTTGGATTAATTAAAACATAACTTCTATCAAAAATATTCTCCTATAAGGTGAATATTTACATTAAAAGAAGAATTATAAGGAATCAATGTTTTCAGTTGTTTAAAATATTCAGTGGAATACAACCCACAGAAGAATGAAGGATAATGTTTTGGTTTTTCTGACTTTGTCTTACAAATAATTGGCCATAACTTTAGAAGTAGGAGAAATTTGAACCAAAATTTTTGAACATGAAATTCCAAGCCTACACAAAGTCAAATAAAAATAATATGGAATTTTGTTTAATGCCACACCAATTTGGATCACTGTCTTACTGGAAGAAAAAGAACCATTGGGTTGTACCATTCCAATTATCAAAGTTTTTGTTTCATAAATCAGTTAGATCTCTTTGTCAAATTACACTAAAGTCAATTGTTATGGACTCCCCAAAGAAGGATTAACTAGGCTTCTAATGAATATAAATGGAAGAACGTCAATATCAGAATATTTTTTGTTGGTCTGATTGTTTAAGTAAACATGCTGTTGGTGCTAACCGTTTTGCTATAGAGATATGGTCTAAAGAAAGAAAAACTTAACATTTCTTTATGGATTTTCTATAGGCTTAAATAGATAACAAAAGTAAATATACCTTTAAAGTACAACCAATTTATATAATTATGTAGGTTTATTCTGCTTTTGCATTTGTGTACCAAACCTTAGGTCAAAGCTTAGGTTCAGTTTTTTATTTTGAAAATTACCAAAAACATATTTCCTTAAAAACAGCTTTCAAAAAAATTATAGAATAAACTAAATCAAAGAATTATCTCAGTATTGATCTTTTATTTAAAAATAAATTGTAAAATATAATATACTCTATTCTATGAAAAGATTGGGCATTTTCTATGACCTTTATTTTTTCAGTAATTATTTTCATCTCAATTTTAATGTGTAGACTTTTCAAAAGGATTTAGTTTTTTAACAAGTTTCCTAAATCACATATTTTCAGCTTTTATATTTTTGTGTTTTCCTATTCACTATTCAGCTGGTGGTTTTAAAACTTCAGAAATCTGTTTTCTAGATTATACATCACATTGGTGAGCAATCCATTGCTGGTTTATGATCATTAACTCATATTCTTAGTGCCATTCACCATTCCATCTCATGTTCCTTAGAGAGCTTGAAATTACCTATCCCAATAAATCAGACCAATAACCAGAAATCACGAAATATTGCACATAGCACTTCTGCATTGCCAATATTCCACACTTGCATTTTCCCAGCCCATCAAACTTAAAATAGTAAAAATCAAGTTTATCATTTATCCCCTCTACTACAATAAATTTGTCTTCCTGACTTCCTGACTTCATTAACTGCTAATGACACCACCATTCTTCTAGTCATTTTTACTAAAAAGTTGTACATTTCTTTTAACTCTTCCCTCTCTTTAGATCTGCACATCATTCAGTGGTTTTATTTCATTATACCCATCTACTTACTTAATTTGCTCCTTACCTCTCATTTTGTCTTTTACAAGATCATCTTTGAACAGCTGCAGCTTCCACACCCTAAACCCTCTAATCGATCTTTCATGGCAGATAAAATTGCCAAGGCAAAACCTAAGTCATAAACCTGCTCACAAACAATAACAGCCTCTCTTTACCTTCTGAAAAGTGCACATGACCAGCATTTGCTCCTAAAAGAAGAGAGGGTGGAGTTCTTGTGGATGCCACTACAGTGAATTCTAAGATCCAAGAGGTCTTGGGATGTGGAAGAGTCATTTGTCATCTATCCAAGTAGAATTCAAGGAAAAGTAGTGAAGACACACTACCCAGTCTTCTGTAGATGTTTATCTTTTTCCAACTTCCTATTATGAAAACCCCT